>NW_026054855.1:665069-1314476 GCF_022478755.1 Daldinia loculata | reverse complement strand
ATATTATTTTTAATAATAAATTTAAATTTATTAAATATTTTATTATATAATTAATATTAATGGTAATATTTTATTATTTTTTTAATTAAATTTTTATTAAAGTTATTATATTTAATATATTTAAAGATATTATATAACCGCGTTATTATTAAATAATTAAATTATTTATATATTTAATATAATTTACTTTTTATTAAATAGTTATAAATTATTATTATATTATAATTATTAAATAAAAATTAAAGGTATTTCCATTTATATATTATAAAGTAATGTTTATTTTAATGTATTAAAATATTATTAACGTTATTTAAATAAATGTTAAAACGGTTTATATCTTTAATATATATTAAAAAAAGTATATTTAAAAATATTATATAAAATTTTATAATGCCGAAAAGGGTTAATACATACGTTATCCTTAAGTTAAATAACCAAAAATTATCATTAAAAAATATAATATATTAACTTGTTATCGTGGTGTTTAATTTAATGTATAAATATGTTACTTATAACGCTTTTAACTATGGTTTTTTTTCAGAAAAAATATTTACAATACTTATATTAAACATTATATTTTAAAAGATAAAAACGTATTAATTTTTTAATAAAAATATAATATTTTTTATTAATATTATAATTATTAAATTATTTATAACTAATTTATTAAAAATGTTAAATTTTATTATAACGTAAAAAATAACTTAATTAATTAAGATATTAATTACTTTTTTACTGTTTATAACGTTATATAAAATTATAAATTATAATATATATTCTTTATTTATATTTTTAATGTTATTATTAAATTGATTAATATTATTTTTAATATTAAGGTTTTTAAGATTAATTTTTTCGTAATTAACCAAAAATTAACCATAATTTTTGTTAATATTATTGATTTAATTATTGGTTAAATAACGTAACCATTTATTACATTTTTTTTAACATTTTTTTCAAAAATAACAAATAAATTAATACCTTTATTTACCATATATAAAACATTTTTTTATTATAATGTTTTATTATATAAATTAATATAATTAATATAAAAGTTTATTATCTTTATATTTTTTATTTATTAAATATTAACTGTTATTATTTTATAATAAAAATATATTGTTAAATAATTAATAATATATATAAATATTTATTACATTTTATAAATTTAAATATAAAATATTAAAAATATAACCAAATTTAATAATAATTATTTTAAAAATAAAATAACTTTATATAATAATTAATAAATTATATATTAAATATATTTTATTATAATAATTATAAAATAAATTGTTATAAACGTTTTAACGTTTTAAAATAAATATTTTTAAATATTTTAATAAAAATTTACCAAAATTTATAATTTATATAATAAAAATATTTATATTAAATTATTTTAATATATATATTTATTTTTTTTTAATAATTTAAAAAAATATTTTTATATAATAAATCATTTTATTAAATAAATATTATTATTAATTATTTATAATTAATTTTATATAATAATATTTTAATATTTTTTTTTTAATATAATAAAATAAATAATATTTTAATCTTTAAAAAATAATTTAATAATATTATATAAATTATTAAATATTTATAATTTTTTATTAAAATTATTATATTTTTTACCGCCATATTTCCATTTATTATTATAATATAATTTTAAAAATATAATTAAAATTTTAAATATTAATAAATTTATTAAAAAATATTAATAAAATAAAATATAATTAAATCTATTATTTTATTAATATTTGATTTTATTTTATACGTTATTAAATAAAGTTATTAAATAATATAAGGCAATAATATAATTTATAAAAATTTTTTTAAAAATTACATATTACAATAGTTTAAAATAAGTTTATAATTTTATAAATATAAATATTTAAATAAATTTAATTATTTATAAAAACATTTTAAATTTAATGTTAACCTTTAAATCTGTTTTTTTTATTTTATCTTATAATTATTATAAAAAAATAAAAAATAAAATTTATAACAATAATAATTTGTAATATTAATAGGTTATTATTAATTTTAATAATAAAAAAACCTATTACTGTTTAAATTCTTTAATAAATATTGGATTATTTACATTATAAAAAATTATTAATATTTTTATTAAGTTTTAAACGTTTTTATTAAAAAATTAAGATTAAGTTAATGTTATAAAAATTTTATATATAATAATAATATATATATTAAACTTATAAGAAATAATAATGTTATAAATTTTAAAAAATTTATAACCTTTTGTTAATAAATAATAGTTAATAAATTTAAAATAATTAAATATTTAATTTTAAAAATTATTTTTATAAACCTTTTACAAATATTTATTATATAAAATATTTTTATAATATTAAAAAATTTTAATAAATATAAATAAAAAAATATCTTTAATATTTAAAATATTTGTTAAAAATATTAAAAAATTTATATAATAATTTTTATATTTAACCTTAATATATTTAAAAAAAGTTTTAATTATTTTAAATAATTATAAAAATAATATAAAATATATAAAAATAAAGGATTAAAAAATATAAAAAAATAATAATAAAATTGTTAAAAAAAGAATTTTTTTATATATAATAAATATAAATTATTATTTTACAATATTTAACACATATTAAACTCAAAAATTATTTATTATTTATCGTTATTAAATAATTTTAAAATAATTTAATTTATTTCGAAATAAATATATTTTAATTCTTTTTATTTTAAATACTTTAAAATAAATATATTTATTTTTTATTAAAATTTTTTATTATTTATAATTATTTAATCAATTATTAATTAATATTAAAAAAATAAAATTTATATATAAAAAATAATATTTAAAATAAAGATATTTTTAAAAAATATTATATTATTTATTATATTATTATTTTAATAAAAATTACGCTTACATGGCCAATTGCTTTATAAAAGTATAAATAATTAACCAAAGTTAATAAACCTTATAATTTTACCTATAAATTAATGGGTTGTTACAGGGTAACCTCGCGGTTAAATAACCAATTAAATATTATTTATTAATAATATTTTAATAATATTATTTAATTTTATTATAATATAATAATTAAAAAACCGATTTAAATATAATTTAAATTATTATTTTTATATTAATTAAAGTTTTAAAATAATATTAATTATAACGTTTAAATTATTATTTTTATAAAATTATTTAAATATATTATATATATATATATATATATATAAAATAATTAAATAATTTAAAGTTAAAGTAAAAGTTAAATTTAATTAATTAATTTTTTAAACTTTTTAAAAAAATGGCTTATATAATTACGTTTATAACTTTTTTAATATTTTTATTAATATTAAATTAAATAATATATAATTTAAATTATAACTTTTATTATTTATTAATTAAAATATTAATATTTTTTTAAAAAAATTTAAATAAATATTTATAAAATTATTATATTATTAAATTTAAAAAAAATATGTATTATTTTATAAATTATATATATAAAATAAATAATTAAGCTTATATTATATCTTTAACGTTATTATTACCTTATTAAATATAGTGCTACCAATTTTTTTGATTTTGGCATAATTGCATTAATGGTCCACTATAGCCATAGCCAATCCAGGTGAAATTATGATAAGCTGCTGCGCCTTGCAAAACCTATTGGTGGGTGTAAGTACGCCCGCCGTTTCTTGGCGGTGGATTCAGCCACTTCGCGGTAATAGGAAGGAGGCTACGATGGATGGGAATCTAGGTATGTCATACTCTTGTCGAATTGGAAAATCCTACGGGTCTCCCCTGGGGTTTTGTAAGTCGTGGCATACGTACCTAAGAATGTTGGACCTCGTAATGACAGGCCATAGGCCAACAAGTCGAAAGTAGCAAGTGGGTAGATCAATTGCCAAAATTATTAACGTTTTACAATCTTGTAAAGCAACTTATAAGACTTGGGGCTATTGCAAGATCAACAGAAAAGGAGTAAGGCCGTCGAAGGACGATGGTATATATGAGGTCATTGAGTAATATTTAGCTAACAGGTTGATAGGCTGGTTATAAGATGTGGTTATACGTCGAAGAGGCAATGTTAGGTCATATGCTGTCAGTCTTTTTCGTTCATCCAATGCCAGGCTGGTTTAGCATCTACTAAGTCAGTAAGTTCACTTCTCTTAAGATATACTAGGGGATGATCAACACGGCTGAAGAATAGTTTAATACTAGCTAAGTAGTTAAATTCCATAACTGTAGATACGTCTTTATCATTGTAACCATCTCATTATTACTGTCATCTTCTTCATCCTCATCCTCATCAGTGCTATTGCCTCTTGCTGCCTGCATCACCTCTTCCGTAATCTCAACATCATACTGTCCGTTTAAAATAAGCGCCATATTAGACGTCGCATCCCGTCCCTTGCGGCTCGCCACCGTTTTGAGCACTTCTTCGGTGATAGGGACGTGTCGTCCACACCTCAGAAGAGCCCTCATGCTCCCCCCTGAAGATCGAGCAGCAGCGATAACAACATCTTCCGTGATTTGGCAGTCCTCGTCCCACTCGAGCAAGAACTCGAACATCTCCTGCGTATACGAATCGTTCCGGGCTGCGATTTTGAGAACGTCCCCGATGTCGAGATCGTCTTGATACTCCAGCAGGATTTTGGTTATGTGTCTACGTCGCCAATCGGTTTCCGCTGCTAGCTTTAACATGTCCTTCGTGATGCCAATGCGAGCTCTACCTAGCAATTTGTTAAATTTAGAAGCAAAAGCGCTGAGACCTATGTGGCGACCAAACAGATTCGGATTCCCAATTGCGGCCATGAGGACAGCTTCTGTGACCGGACATATTTTGTCATAATCCAGCAGCATTGGGAAAATCTCTGTAACATGGCGATTTACGGCTACTAGCTTGAGGACTTCCGGCGTGATAGTGACCTTTCTTCTTGACCCTAATAAGACCAATAATGTCGAGAAGTCGTGGATAGCTTCTTTCACCACTGCTTCCGAAATCTTCGAGTTGACGTCGCTGCGGTCCAGCCATACCTTCAAGAGTTTTGAGTTACCATTAGCAATGGATGCTTTAAGCAGAGACTCGGATATTTTGATGCTCGGATCGTGTTCCAAAAGTAGTGCGAAAACTCTTACGCCCCTTTTCTTATTCCTAGCCACAGCTTCCATGACACGATCTCCAATTGGTGTATCACCACCATAGTATAGTAATGTCTCGATAAGTTCATCTCCGAACTCTGAGTTTCCAGCTGCCGCTTCCAGGACTGTGTCTTCAATATGCAAATCGAGAATTTCGGCCAAAAGTAGTGGTACAAGTTCATTTCCAAGAGATTTATTAGCTGCTGCAGCCGCTACAACTCGCGGCGTGATTCGAATCCGGTCTACATGCTGTATGAGAAAGTTGAGTATCTTGGTTCCACGGCCATTGTTTTGTGCTGCAGCTACCAGATTGTCTTCACTTATGGCGATTCTGGGGTCGTGATTGAACAGCGCTTCGATAAGTTTGTCGCCGTGAAACTCATCGCTGACGGCATCCAAAATGATAGCTTCAGGGATGGAGATATCCGGCCGGCGCTTGAGAATGTTGATGAGGTCGTCTAATAGCCAACCACTTCTTGCTGCGCTAACCAGTACCGCCTCCGTAATGTTCACGCTGTCCCCTAAAGCCCGAAAGAGGTACTCAAAAATCATCGGACCCTTGTTCTTGTTTGACGCAACAGCACAGAGGATCTCTTCAGAGAGGACAATGTTCGCTTTAGTGTGCTCCACCAAAGTCTTCATTATTTGGTGTCCATCGACAGAGTTCCGAGCCGCGCCGAGGAGTACACTCTGAGCTATGGGAATATCCTCTTTATAATGCAAGACTGTTGACATGGACTCTTCACGGCCGCTTGAAGCGAGCGTGACGATGTCCTCGATCCCGGGTGGATGATCTACTTTGGCGAGCAAATACTTTAGCATCTCGCTGGAACATCCCATCGCTGATCTATACGTCTCTATATCTGCTGGGAGTCTACCGTAGTGATTCTTCAAGGCTTTTAGGACCTCAACTCCGAACCGCTTGTTTTTTGTGGCGCACGTTGTCATGTCCGGCGTAATGTCCATATTGTCGCAATTCCGTAGGATGAGTGTTATCACCCGCCCACTACTATAAGTTATGGCCGCTCTAACCAGCCTAGCAGTCACTTCAACTGGTTCCCTCCCGTTCAGCAGTTCCATTACCACTTCATAGGAGTCGTATATACATGCAGCATTAAGACCCTTTCGTCTCAGGGCTTGTCGTGCGGTAAAGTCAGTAGCCTCTCGCGTCAAGGCAAGCTCGAGAACATCGTTGAGATTGAAAACGCAGGCGGCAATGAAGGCATGAGCTGAATGCTTGGAAGAAGTAGCAAGTCTATCCTGCGCTTCATAAAGGGAAAGATAGTACCTCCCTATATTCCTCCTGTCGAGCGCCTTCAAAGGCTGTTCGCAAAAGCAGCAAAGTAAACCACGAAGTCCTTGGCGTTTGCGGTTGTCGGACTGGGCATGAGAGCTATGGGAGAGCGCGGCTATATGAATATAGGGTCCTAGTAACTCAGAAAGTATTCCTCGGCGGTATATATACCATAGGCAAATCTCTGCGATGAAGCCATGGCATGTTTCGTAAACAAATTCGTCATTGCAGTACTCGGAATTCATGAGATACTCTTTGACGGAGTTATGAGAAAACCTTACAAATCCACTATAGTCTGTAAATAATACCAAGTTACTGCATAGTTGGATAATCTTGTTCGAGTCGATAGTTTCGTGCCGTTCGTAGGATCTTCTCGACGGCATGCGCTCGTGCGAAAGGATTACCGCCTCGACCAGCTCTTCTGATGTTAAAGGTAGTAGAGAACATAAAACCCATTTGAGAGCATATGTTATAATGTTGCGGGCATTTTGACGACGCTTTTTTAATATGCGATCGTATGCTTCGTTTAATTTCGACAATTGGTCTTTGGAATGCCCGGTTATGGACTGCCCCTTTTCTAGATTCCGTAGCTCATTCTCCACGTCTTCTTCTAATTCAAATGGAAAACTTTCGTCGAAAAATATTTCAACTTGTAATTCGACCCAACGGAACCTAGTTGGAACATTAGAAGAATGCCTTAGTAGATAGGTACATATTGAAAACGAATACTAACACTCCCTGTGCATATTGAGTTAATGCGCGTTTGAACCTCTCTTTAAAACCCATACGGATCCAACCAGGAGGGGTATTATGCCGTGAGTCGATTTCCTTATTGATATAATGTTCTAAGTCCATGCGGGTTGTGTTTTCCCCGATTGTCAGACGTTGAAGATTCGTAAATACGTCGTCGAGTTCCATATGAAGACGGCTCGATAGGAATAACTTTATTTTGTTCGAGGAGCCTTCTTGTACACTTTTCAAGGTATCAAGTACACGGCGGGACGCAGGACATTCATCTAGTGCATCAATAATAATGACGGTTTCCGAATGAGCACGACAAAGTTCCAATATTAACTCGGAATCGTCCTTGTCAAGAATTAGCTGCTGAGCTCGGCCTCTAGAGTTATATCTGTCTGTAATCAATCGCTGAACTGAGACGCCATTTGCCGAAAATGCAAGTTGAAGAATAAGTGAGCGAAGCATAAAGTTGAAGTCATGGTCTATAGAACAATACACATGAACAACTTTTCGTGGTTTTCGTAGGCGATTATATTTGTAGAACCACTCGATAACCTCGGAGCTGTACTAAAGTCCATTAGCACCACGTCGTTTCGATAACAGGTGAGGAGGTTCAAAATAAAGGAGTGTCCCACCTCACGGATGTTTTGCCTGTGCCCACTACGTGTCGGATATTAGCATATAGGTATACTAAATATCTGGCTGTCTAGTAATTCACCTCCACCGCGCAGCCAGAATGTTGACCGAGTACATTCTTGGACATCGCTCCAGGCCGTAAATTCGGTCGATTCAATGAGCCACTTTCCTATATTATCATAGGCGCGGAGTTTATCTCTCGCTCGTTCGTGATCTACTCGGTGTTTGAAAATATGCGTGGGGTCATCAGATCCCATTATCCATCTAGCAATTGGCTCTATAAGGGATAACCTGTTTAAGTCATGATTTCTCACACAGAGGTAGATGGTCTAGTTCGGCTTGCCTGACTGTTGCTGTAGGATTGATTTAACATTTTGTATAGCCGAGCAAATTTTCACATAAAGATCGTCCTTCCTCGTCTTGCATTTATTTAGGCCGGAGTGATCGGTATTTATTGGTATATGCTTCCCAATATCAAGAGTAGCTGATTGAGGCCCTACAATCTGAAGATAAAGTTAGTCTTCATAAGTTAGAGAATACTATAAATACGTACTACACCAAGTGATACGCCGTAGCGAAATGTGGGTAGCGTTTCATAGAACGAATACACCAGTAGTGGTTTCCGGTTAATGATAGATGTTACAGCAGTAGAAAAATCCCTCTTTAAGTCCAGGAGTGCTGGGCTACCGTGGCTCAAGAGCTTCAACAATGTAGCATCGGACCCAGAGAGAATGGTTAGTCGAGCAAGAATCTCACCGATCCAAGAAATAGTAGAGCCTTGATGAGGCGTCCCTAAGAAGATAATCCCTACAGTATCGCGACTAATGTCTCCGAAGCGCGAGTCTGAATGTGCTGAGTGGATAGCCTTTAGAAATGTGAGCGGAATGCAGACAAGCCAGAGTGCTATACTTAGATACATACGTATTTGACTAGGATCCCGCCGAAGCTGTGGCCGATGAAGAGAATAGGGGGCGTTTTCTGTGAGTGATTAGTTAGATATTCGTTACTCTAGGAAAGGCGTACGTAGGTTTGAACCTTTGTCTTCTCCCTGAACTCTGAGAATGTCTCTAGAAATGTAAGAGCCTTCTGCGACGCTGTTGACAGCGAGGCGTCCACGAACCAATCGGCATTGTAACTATAGGAGAGGATCCTGACATTCTTGAAATCTTTCTTCAGGAAGTCATCGTGCTCAAGCCGATTAATTCCCGCTTCATCTCCTTCTGGCGCCCCGGCAGAGTCAGAGGGAGGCCCGTTAGATTTCCAGCTGTAATAGGGATGCGCGCCCAGGCCATGTACAGCTACTATACTTGACCCTACTATTAGATCTAATAAAACTCGACAACCGGCTGGTAACTCGACTTGGGTACTTACTCCAGATGCACTTCTTCGTAGTCGGCAAAGATGGTGATTCTGTCAAGGCTTTCTCGCGGCTCACGACGTGACGTCACGTATCGCAAGAGATATCTATGCGCTCCTACGACGCATAAGATTGTGGAAAGAATGAAGAGAATTGATCGCAATACAAAAGAATGTTGAGGGTTAAAAAGCTCCGGCGATATCATATCGGCGGGGCTGGAGGGGATACGAGCATGGAGATAGTTGCGTGGTATTTATGAAAGTATATGAAGTCTGACATGGACGAGGGAATTGGGCGCATATTATTGAAGATCCCGTCCCTTTTCGGCCCCCAAATAAATCATGGATACTTCATCGTCTAGAAGAAGCCAGGATAAGCCAATCACCAACGAAAAAAAAAAAAAAAAAAAAAAAGATGAATATTATAACCTACGAATCTAGTAAAAGAGACAGTTATCGCGTGTTCATAATTCTTGTATTATTTCAATGTAAGCCTGCGTACTTAAGTTAGACTATTGGTTCCCCTGGTACAAGTGGAAGTGGCATTGTTCTAGGAACTACTATAACATCCCAACCTTGTTCATCTGCTAATATGCTATCATTTTTCTCATTTGCATAACGGTGATATTCTGCGACACCAGCCTCATTCCCCGTAGCGCTGATGTAAGAAAGCCATACCTCTCCATCCATAGTATCTAGACCCTCAGTACCCTCCACAATTGTGCGGTTCCAATGATAACTTGAGGTAACGTTTTGCCTTGTTTCTAGACTCTCAGAACCAACAGACGTTCCCGTTAAGAAAGGCAGTATAGAAATACCATCTAATAGTTTACTTCGGTCAGCCATGCAAAAGACAGACCCGGGATTCGAAGTCGCCCCAGAAGAGGCTACATCGTATGCGCTGAAAAGATTAAGGGGGTATGTGTAGTGCGAGACATCATTAGAAGTCGAGTCCGAATAACTCCCTGATGAAACCATAGCAAGCGACTGGTTAAACGCTAAGTCTGTCATGTTCTGGATATTGGAAAACGAAAGGCTCTGTGTCCAGGCTACCTCACGGTTGATGTTCCCATTTTCGATGATTGAAGACACCGTTATATTCCGACTTGCTATTAAGGAGAAGTAAAGTGAGGTATTGGTCATAGTACCGTTATCGGAAATAGCAGTGCCAACAACGGGATGGAAATCAAAGGATGGCGTTGTTATGTTGCTCTTGAAGTTCTGCATGACTGTCTGCTCTACCGTATCGTCGAGCCAGACAAAGACGGATCCCGAAACCCACCAGTTCTCTCCTACGGGCCCAATGCCGTCTTCTACAGAAGTATCGAAACCCACAACGCTTACTTGGAAAGTATGCGGCTGGCCGTCGGTTATCAACCCTAGCCACGGGGAGATGTCGATCTCGAATGACGGTAGCTCAAAGGCATCGATGCCAACAATAGGCCTCCATGCCCCTGGGTCTACCCCGCCAGTGAAGAGGATTGGGAATGGCCATGACACACCCGCAAGTTGACCGTCTATAAGTACCTGGACTTCGCGAAACGGACTATAGCCATACAACCACCCCTCGTTGCTCGGGAACGTGTTCACGTACTCTGAAGGTACATTGGTGAACCAGAATTCTTCTGCGCCATTCCCGGAAGCCGTAACCGAAACGATGGCATTCTTGGCGTTTCTTGGAATAGTCAAGTTAACCGAGCCACTGTCGCTTGGGAGCGAGAATAGCGAAGTGGTGTTGTTTGACGAGGACCGAGTCGAAATGGGGTAGACGTGCTGTGCTGGGCGAAACCCTGCTACGTACTTATCGTCGTAGTATAGCGCTTCGAAAGTGACGTTAAAAAAGCCCGTGTACCTATCTCCGTCGACTAAATTGCCAAGATCGAGGATTATCTTCTGGCTCTGGATAAGAAGCGGATGCCATATGGTCACGTCCTTTTGGAACGACCAGTGAATGCCTGACTGGGTCGGCATGGCAGTAGAAGTCCTCCAGATTTCGATATCGCCTAGCCATAGGGTGGCGAGCCTGTCATATTGGCGCCCGCTCGAAACAACGCTCAAATTGAAAATGGCGGTTGTGAAGTTGCAGCCGCTGGGCGGTGAGTAGGCCCCTACATAAGGGGCTTCGTAACTGTTGCCGAAATCATGTCCAAATAAGAATTGACGACACACTGGTTTATCGAAAGTTGATCTGGGAGGTGGTGCGGCCTGGAAAACTTCAAGCACACTTTGGCAGAAGCCACCCCATGCGAACAAGACGGTGATGTAAGTGAATCTCATATCTGTCGGTACCTAGGTATTCAATCTGTCTTATATGCTAGACCCAGAGGTGCAGAACAATATTTAAACTGAGCCGCGAACATCTCGCTAATATAGAGGACTGAGCATGATGATAAGATGCTTGATGAATAGCTCCAAAGAGGAATGTAACATTGGGGGTGCGGAGCAGCACCGGGTATCTTTTAAGCATATATAAATCATACTGTAGCCGCATAACGCTGCAGCATACAGTTACATAAGTTCATAGGCATAATGAAGCCACATCTTTAGGCCTTTGACTAGAGGCCAATATAAAAAATTGAGTTTCCCTTTTATTTAGCCCTCCTTATCGATTTTAAACCATCATTGATCTCAAACGGGGAGCTCGCTTCGTGGAATTGAATCAGCTTCATACGGTTTGCGCGGAACTTCGTTGTTTGGAACCTCGCGAGGTGGCATTGGCGTGTCTGGAGCTTCGTATCTCGGCGGCGCGTATGGGCCGGCAAGTGCGCTAGGTTGCCCGTAGGTTGAAGGGCTTGATATGGCGTGTGGAGGTATCCCAGGTATCGGGTTTACATGATATTTCGGCTCTGCGTTGAGCTGTGCCATCCTCTCTTGCCGTCTCCTGCTATTTCGATTGTACATCCAAAGGAACAGGGTTAGGCCAACTATAAAAGCCAAAGCTATGAAAACGACGCCGACTATCCATCCGGTGCTGATTGCTGTAGCTGTTCCGTGAAAGCTGTCCGGATTACTTTGAAAGTCGCTTTCAACATCTGAGGGGCTTTGGAATGAACTTGAGTCTACTGAAGGAGTGCTTGGCGACATGATGTATATGTATAAGTCGAGATTTGGCGACGATTTTCTGATTTCTTGAATATGGACACGACTTCGAGTAGAAGGAACGTAAAATCAAAATCAAGTAAGAAAAAGGCAGATAGAATAACTCTTAATGATTTCATACCCTTGCTGCCTTGTTATGAACTATTATGAACTTAGTTGTGGAGTTTGACGATCGCTAATCGCAATTGGATGCTGCGCCTCCTTAGCGGGATATTGGATACAACTGCTAGGATGCGCTGTTGCTATTGATAGGAATAGAAGGCGTTTACGAAGTAAACGGATCAAGATCCTTGATAGGTAGTTCCCAGTTCCTGAGCCCTGTTTAAAACCATGCGCTCTCTCGACCGCTCGATGAAGTAAATATCATACCACTTACACGCAGTCAAAGAACCTAACAGCCCTAGCAACCCCTAATACAAAACGCCTTGCTCAGCCGCAACTGTTAGTAACTCTAGGTTATATTTAATTGGTCATAGAGGGAAGCTAGTAAGCTCGATATAATCTATGATTTCATTCTAGATTATAGATGCTTATACGCCATATCTCGTCAACAACCCCGCTTGCCCTTTGCCACGGAAGAGAGTTCGTGTTGAAGCGGGCAGATTCCTCCTACGGGCATCTCCTATGATATAAATATAATTATAGCTCTACTGGGTCCTTTCTATATTTCAGTTCCTTGAAGGATACTGATCTAGATAAGTAAGACAATATAAGTATTTGTTCATTCATCTCCCATTCTGATCGAATAGCAACTGCGCATCGCCTTCCCCTCATAATTGCAATATATCCCCTCCTTTCAGATCCCACTTCATCGTATTATGTACCTATAACCTGTGCAATACAATGCAATGTTCAAGTGTCGCATGATAGGTATTCAGTATCAAGCATGCATGTTGCCCGACCAGACCTGTTCGCACATGCAGGCTGTCTGCACTGCCATACACCCCCTCCAAATGCCATGGAATTTATCTGTGATATATGATATTGAAATCTAGCAGCCGTGTTTTGAATGTATATGGTATATAGCCTTAGGACTAGTACTCCTTAGAGATCCATTGCCATTATATCTCCTAATTTATTAGTGCTATCCAACCCGGTTTTTGCAGCCCATCCCTATAACTATGAGTGGCTATAGCGATGATGCTAGCAGGACTAGCTCGTCCACAGATAGCGTATTCCATGATAGTTTCGGCAACCGAGCCGATCGAATCACTCTACGAGTCGGCGAACGTCGATTCACCACCCTTCGCGAAACCCTTATCCAAAGCGAGTATTTCGCAGCGCGCCTCTCTGGGAGATGGAATGATGCCGATGAAGATGGCTCCTACTTCATCGATGCCGATCCGGTCCTCTTCGAGCACATCCTTAGTTATCTTCGGAGCGGGAATTTCCCAGTCTTCTTCGATAGCAACACGCTTACCTTCGACCACGCCAAGTACTTATCCCTGCTAGGCGAGGCCCGGTACTTTGGCATTCGCAAGCTAATCGAATGGATCGAAAAGAAGAAATATCTAGACGTGGTTGAGATCACGAGATCAGTGATTGTTGATGATGATGTTAATAGTGCATCGATGCATTCCCATATGAGCGGAGTGCCAGGGGATAGCAAAGTCGACCTCTCAACTTCATGGGGCTTTAAAAAGACATATCTGTGTCCAATGGGCTTCTCTTCTCACCATGGAAATCCGTCGCGATGTCCATGCGAATCGCTTAAGAGACGAGATGAAGGGGATAAATTTAGAGATGAATTGGTCCTAAGAGCTGTTGTCACTATCACTACCGCAACATTCAACCCGGACCGCTGTCTTGGCCATGGGCTGGCTTCGGGGGATTGATTAAGGTCAGGTTAGGATTATCATACGGGGTCCTATTGTTAACGCTGTAAACAAGGCTGCCATGATCAAATTAAGCGTTGCGAATATTATAATAACACCTAAATATCTACCTCCTACATCTACCTCCAATACTGGACGTGATATTCCTCCAAGTCCATTCTCTTTCCCTTAAGGCGATGCAAAATATGTACTGTATGGCACTGTACATGTAGGAGGTAGTTAACACAAAAGCAGCGCGACCGGTTGGCCCGTGCATGACGCCCATGTATTGATCTCATGCTTGATACTTCAACATCCAGCCTCATAAAACTTTCACAGCGTCACTCAAGATATTACCATTCAACCTCTTACTACCGCTGATTGATCTATCACGAACATTTGCCCACATTCGTCCACCAATTTATGATGGCCAGGTCAGAAGAGGCGGAGGCTTTCTTCCACGTCGTGTACACCGCCATACAGCAGATTCCTTACGGAAAGGTCACAACTTACGGACACATTGCGAAGCTAATTGGAACTCGTACGATATGCCTAGTAATTCCAAGTATATATATTGATAGTTTAATAACTAAGCTTGTAGCCGAACGACCACGCCAAGTCGGCATCTGCCTCAAGCATCTTCCACAAGATGCAGACTCACGTTTTAACCACGACAACGTCCCATGGCAGAGGGTTATCAATGCCAAGGGCATGATCTCGCCCAGGTGTGCTATCTCATTCTCAAAGACGATACATAGTGTTGACAACCATACAGATCACAACCCTCGGGGGCACGAAACCAGGCAGCTGCTCTACGAACCGAGGGCGTTACCGTTACTACTAGCGCGCTGGGCGAACTTATGGTGGACTTCTCCGAATGTGGATGGTTCCCAAACGAATTACCTTCAGAAGCGGAGGACGACGACGAATGATTGAGCTGTTCGTCCTATTCTTCAATGATGAAGCTAGGATCACGGCAAGATTCATAGCCAAAGTACTAGTAGCTAGTTGGTACTTTATAGCAGTGAGGTGTACTACGGCACTGCTTCTTCTCGGTCTCTGAGAAGCGTATCTAGATGAGGTGCCAAATTAGCAGAAATTCCCTAACCAAATACAAAAGGTAGGGGTTAAGTTGACAGATATCAGATAGCGGTTGGACATAAGCGATTCCACATTTAATTCAGAACAGGTCTGTGAATTATGTGCTTTCATCATATAAGGAAAATGTTAAGGGATTGGATATAAACGTACCATTATCATAGAAACCTAGATGGGTTCTAAGGGAGACTTGCTAAACTAGTAGACTACGAGTCTCCAAGCTTACGCTTCTTTGAAGCAGGACCGAAGAACGAGTCCATAGTCCTCTGACGTGAGTCAAATTTAGTGCTACCAATGCCGCCTCTCGTCTTTTTCAGACCCTCGAGGTGGTCGACATTATTGATAAACTCAACGGTTAGACATATCGTCCGTCTATGCAAATTTGAATCGTCTCCCGGAGCCACTGAGCTGACAGAGGATACGGCATCACTTGGGCAATCCAGTTTCGACACACTGTTGGCCATTTCAAGCCTAGCCTGAAGTACACCAGTGTTGCTCCATGCCGCGGACTCTGACCAGTTGTCACGGTTTCCGTTGCGCGTTGCAGAACCGGCTGGGCCAGGAAAGCGTTTAAGCAATCCTTTCAACAGAACACCGAGGATGATGCCATGTGCTACTATAGCAACTGTGATCTTGTCGGACACATGTGTATCAACGATTGGGGTTAAGTGGGAATCTAGAAATCGATCAATTCTGATTCTCATGGATTCGGGAGTTTCCGAGTCCGGTTGAATCAGACCATTGGGATTTCTGTATTTTTTGCCCTCAGATGACCCATAGTCCTTCTCTCGTAGCTCAGGCAGTTGTGTGACTTCCAGAGGGGTACGGGTGTCCGAGGCACTACCGCTTGAAGAGCCTTGGGTGTCAGCAAGGGCTTTGGATATAGCGCCAGCTGTCTCATAGGCTCTTCGAAGATTGGAGGTGAATATGTACTTGATTGGGGCAGTAGTTTCGCAACACTTCGCGAGGTGAGCACCCAATCTCTTTATTTGCAAAACACCGTGATTTGTTAAGGGCGAATCGCGGGAACCTGCACTTCGAAAAGGTCAGTTTTCGACAGCCAAACACTAGAGCAGGCGTTGCTTACTAGAGGCCAGCTACATTGTCAACAGACTCGCCATGCCTGATCAGCAAGATGCGCATTGCGACGCATCATCTTCCACAGGTTTGCCAGTGAAAAGATTGCTGGATTTGTTGGGAAATTACTTGAAAAAATTTGCGAGCTTGGAGCTTTTTAAACATAGAGCTAAGGTGGAGTACCTAAAAGAGTTGTTCCGGAATTACTCCGGGCTATCTAGGCTAGGTCAGGTACCTCAGGTACCTAATTGGTACGCGCCAATAGGAAAAGGCAGGTCTCGTTGGTATTTCTTACGTACGTACCTCATATGCACTTTCTCATCACCAAATCTTCAATGATGGATACATACCTTAGGTAGGTATTATCATGTCAAACCTAAGACAAGCATGCACTAAAAACTTGGAACTTAAGGCACATCTTAATGAATGTATTCTGCGAGTCATGTATGCTCGTTCCTATCTAGAGAAAGATCTGTACCTCCAGAGCAACAGCCATAATCCATCGGGTGCGCATGAACCCCCTCGCGTCTACCGTCTTATTACCGGTAGAGTCTCAGTTTAGAATGCATTCTCCTTCTGGCGCTGCTCAAACACCTTCAAAGCCTCCTCTGCCGCTTTCACGCCAGATAGAGCCATGGCACTTCAAACCAATTAGTTTATGTTCCTTCATTCTTTTTGAGGGATGATATATCACTTACCCAAAGGTGGGACCCATACGGTTGGCTCCGTCAACCTCGCTGAGCTCCATACCGCCTACAATCAAGCCGGGCACGATTTCTCGGGTGCCCTTGACGATGGCGTCTTCAGCAGTGTTCATATCTAGGCCGCGCATGCCGCCGAGCTTCTCGATAGCTTGCATGCTGACTAGTCGCTTGACGCTGAAAGCACCGAACGGCCCATCGTGACCAGTGGTGCTGATAATGACAGGCGCGTTGATGGTGCTAGGGTCCATGCAGGACTGGTCGTCATGGTGCATTGAGACAAGGGTCCAGTTAGTGACAACACCAGCAATTCGGATATTGCCAGACTCGTCACGACGGGTGATGAGATCCTCGACAGCGGTGGCGTTGAAAAGCTTGACGTTAGGGAAAGCCAAAACTTTCGACAACAGGGTTGATGTGAAGAGGGCAGCGTGCTTGACCACGACGTAAGCTCCCTCGTCCTCGAATGGCACACCGAGGTCGGTCAAGAACTTATCAGCTGGCTTGCGCATAACCATAGCACTGAAAAGCTGGCCTCCAAGCCAAGCACCACCACCTACACTAGATGTCAGCCTGATTGGCCGATAAAGTACTACTGTATAGAATAAACGTACCAGGAGAGACGCTAGCCTCAATAATCGCAATCTTCAGGTCAGGGCGAGCCTTGGCAAGAGTATAAGCCGTGCTAAGACCGCATGAGCCGGCGCCGACGATGACAATGTCAGATTCGGCGTAAGTGTCGAGGTCTTTGAAGTATCGACGATACATAGCACGAGCGACCTGCGACTCCCTGATGGGTTCGAAAGAGAACTCCTTCCACTTCCTGTCAAGGGCCTGAACAGCTCCACCGGTGTGGAGTTTGCCATTGCCAACGGGGATGCCTCCCTTGTGAGGAAGGGTGGTAGGTTCTACGACATCGACAGCAGATGGTGCCATTTTGATTAATGTTTAGGTAAGTTTTCTAATATTTGTTAGTACTTGCTCACGGGGGTTAAAGGGGGAAACATCGAGAGCATGATCCTTTCGCTGGTATTATCCAGATCAAGTTTTCGGCCGTATAATCTCAGAACGAGCTCTGCGTTTTGCCCCGTCCTCCATGCATCTCCGTACCCTTTACACAGAAACGATGGTTCCCGGATGGGTATGGTTGGATGCACTTATAGACGGGACGCAGAGACCCGAACACCGGCTCATGGCTCATCTCAGATTCTTTACCTAATGATGAGGGGTCTTTGATCAAGTGCAGTCATTTTAACTCTTGCTGGATAACCCATCTGAGGTCATGTCCTCTGGCGGGGTCGCCATCTTGACGCGTACCGAGTATCGGTCCTGGTCAAGTTAACAATTAGTACAGGTCCTTGTCTAAAGAACAGTAGGGATTTGGTATATACTACGAGGCGTACGAATGCTAGTGCAGATAATATCTGTATGAGTTGACTAAAGTCGAGTGAGTGTAGAAAGAAAAGAAGAATTCTTCTACCAGCAGATTCTACTCAACATCTTTATACTCATCGTGAAGCGGGGTAGCTCTCGGGTAGTGTCGTCATACTAACCATATGTAACCAAGAGTAGGCTTTAGGTCTAGGTATCTACAGAGATATTCCATGCATCCCATCGCCGATTCTTGCCGGTCTACTACTATGAGACATATTAATGATTGCTACTAGAGTGGGTCGTCGAGATTTTATGCCGCTTGGCGATTCGCACACATATCCCAATAGGGCTGATCGACCATCACGCTGGCGTCGCATTTCTCTAATTGTGATGAAAGAGGTGTAGATCATATAGACGTATAAGGATTTGGATATCAGTGCTATCTACCTTTAGATGAAGTTACTGCCGAACCCTGCTCCTCTGATTGGGCTGATCCCATATCTATCGAAGAGTAAAATGCGAATTTTTTCCTTAGATCATAAAAGGCTAATCTAGCAAAAGAATTCATAACCCTCTTAACAAAAACGCTATTCCCATAGGCGCCAATCAACCCCCTTCTTTTAGCAAATAACTGTGGACCTCCTCGCTCCCACTTAAGCTTTTCTCCTTAGGAGGTAAATTTGATAAAGTTTTGAGCTATATTTCTACTTTCATTAGTAAGAGCCAAGGTACCCCTCCCCTCCCCTCCCCTCCCCAACGAAAGTTTATATCGGCTCACGGAGAACTTAGTATATTAGAGTTATATGGGAAGATGGTTGAATGATACGTGGGTGGAACATACAAAACCCGATTAAGGAGTCAATGTTGATACAGGGGTCATGATTCAGATCCTCTGCATATATAAACAGTATGGTGAAAAGATCTAACTTTATGGGTTCTCTAAAATATCACCATCAATATAGGTATAATACCTTTTAGTTTCAGCCTCGTGGTTGGCAGTATAAGGATGTAACATTCCTTTTTTTTCTTTTTTCTTTCTTTTTCTATAAGTGAACCTCGGGAGATTTGAGAGGTGTTTATTAAAGATGTACAAACCTGTAAGCAACGAGGATTATAATTTGTGCATATAATTACCTAACTTATAGACATTGCATTTTAAAAGGTAGCCAGGCTCTAAGGTATCGTGGCGTTTCTTGGTATGTTCCTTAGGTACCTAGCGATAGGGGTTTTTGCAATTGCCTTGGACGCCGAGGTGAATCTGACCCAGGGGAAAGGATTACAAGGATAATGAGCTCATAGGAGAGCTCGGGCCATATTCAAGTCGCTAGAAGCTGCAGGGCTGCAGGGATCAGCAGTTTCCCCCTCTATGTAGTGGGGGTGGTTTCTTGCCGCCATCACGCCGAAGCTTCCTTACACCCTGATGCCTTTTTTTCTAAGCCTCACCTCAAATCCCCAACTTGCCGACAGAACAGCAATCGCACTCACGACGGCACGACATTCCTTCTTCAGCCCTACCTAAAATGCAGTAATCCTATATTTAGGGCGATAGAAGCTCTGGGCAGTAATATTAAAACAGCAACTTTGCCTTGAACTTTTCGTCGTTCACTTTTACAAATTACCACCATCAGCGAACTTGACAACTACCAATCTCACAAGGACTATACCACTCCCACAAATTCAACATGATGCGCGCCAATTTCCTGAAGCTTGCCCAAAGTGGCCGCGGCAACCTTGCCATTGCAGCACGCCGCGCCTCTGTTCCCAGTGTCAATCAACGACTCACAGCGATGCTCTTGCCTCGTACCGTGTCCCACCAACCCGTCTCAATGCGCCTCTTCTCTGCGTCCTCTTCCGTCGCGCATCAGACAACACCTAAAGTCGATATTGAGCCTATTACTCAGACCGAGTATCATGATTTGGCTGATGAATACCTCGACGCGGTGCTTACCAAGTTCGAGGAGCTCCAGGATGAGTACGGGGAGGTTGACGTTGAGTATAGTGTAAGTTACTGTCTATCTATCTGTATCTTAAGCTTATTATGCGACGCTGAGAACAATACTAACTACGTACATCTAGTCTGGCGTTATGACCGTTAAGATCCCCAACGTTGGTGTCTATATAATAAACAAGCAGCCTCCCAATAAGCAGATCTGGCTGTCATCACCTATCTCCGGTCCAAAGCGATACGATTACGTGCGATCCAGCGAGGGACAGAGTGAGAAGCAGAATATTAGCAAGGGAGAGTGGGTCTATGCTCGAGATGGCACGACCCTGAGCGACCTTCTATTAAAAGAGACAGGTGTTGTAGTCGAATTGGGATCCGAGTAGATGGTTTAATATATTAACAACCAGCTAAACTCACATCTTTCACTTTCGGAGGGTAATTTGAAGACGATATATGGTTTATTAGAGGGATGACGGGCAATGATTTGACAGAGGAGTTCGAGCTAGGATTGTACCATACCACGCTTTTGCATCACGCGGCGGAGTTTAGGCCTCATTGTGCTATACCACTCATCGCATTATAGTTAACGAGAAAGAGAAAGACCATTGCTAATATACAACACAATCCACTTCTCATCTCCCTTTTTTTCCCATGCGTTACTACCGTCTAGTCAAGTAGCTAACTAGTTGCAGCAAAAAAGAGGGCATAGTAGCTTCTTAGGGTGCCTATTGGCAACATGGTTCCTTGTGTCAATCGCAAACCCCTTGTTCCATTTCTTGCTAAACATCCAACCACTCCAGCCCTCGCCGCAGTGAACCCGTAGTCTCTGGTAGAACTCCCACATCTCGGAATCCGGAGCGCTGTCCACGTATTGGTCTTTACAGTTACACAAGAAAGTGGCGGCACGGTCTTGCAATTCTATGTGGATGCTTCTGCCCCAAACTCGACCGCCTCCCTTGCTCCAGTCGATCATGCGCTGGATTGCCTCCTTCATATCATCCCTCCTCAGCTTCGAGCGTGTGCAACCCCAGTGGGACACGGGTATGACGAAGCGGGGATCTGCCTCAGAAGCGTTGATAGGGTTGAATTCGAATACCCCTGGATGATGGCTGGCGTTTTCCCCGGCGGATATTGTAGACATGTATCGATTATCATTTTGGGCTTTTGACATGTCCTCCCTAGGCATCTGTATGCCAAGGGCGTGAGAAGTGCCGAGTATTGTGGTTATATGTAAGAAGATAGTTGAGCCCTTCATGATGGCTTATTTGATGTTTAGATGTCGCTTAGGAGGTATGCGTGCTATTTGAGCTTGGTGATTGGTGTGCTTTCAGTATTTTGCCAGGAAGCGTATATAAAGGGGTAAGAAGATCGAGACATTTCCGGGGTTATGGGATTAAATATATACTCGAGTTCCTACTGAGATAAATGTCAAAGCTATTAAGTTGAGACACGCTCGATCATATAGCACCAAGCTTAAAGTAACTAAGTTTAGGTAGTTGGTCAAAGTTTTAAGGTTAGAAATAGGTATGATTACTTTGTATATACGCTCGGCCGATTATGCAATAGAGAGAACCTACTTTGAGGAAGATTAACTTTGTGAAAGAAACGAAGGAATGACATAGGAATCTCGAATCGATACTTGAAGAAGATATAACTAACTAGTATGTACCGAAGGTATGTTTATTTCGCAACTTTAAAGACATTAGACTCCATGAAGGATAGATTGGGCTACGACCAAGACAGTCTAATAGAGCATATATTTTACGCTGAATATCGTAACCTCGTTCCACTTTAGTTGTCTTATGATCGTCGTAAGCAAGCAAAAACGCCGCCAAGAAATAGGGTTGTAGTTTTATAGGGGCTTGTTTGGGAGTCAGCAACTAACCTTTAAGATTCCTCAGCTACATCCGACACTTAATCACATTATCCTAGAGCTGGTCGTATCACTATGTATATTCAATGAGCACTATTAATAAGTTTAAGCTACGTTTAGCTGGTGTATCAAACTTATAGATCGCGTAATCATCTTCTACAGGCAACCGTCCAACACGGCTTACTTAGGCGTATATAGACGCGACTATAAGGTCGGGTAGTCGCAAAGGCGCGGTAGCCCGAGACCCAGTGCGACTCGCACCCGATATGCAGCAAACGGATTGGCCACACGACCCTCGCGTCTTTCTTCGCGTTATCGGTGTTTTATATTACCTAACCTAACCATATATTGTCCCTTGTGTTGGACAGTTTCGGACCAACTCGGTGTGCAAGAAATAGCGAGATTGCCTACCTAATGTAAGGAGAAAGATAGAGTCGACTATTTATATATAGGATCATCCTCTCCTGTAGAATTATCACAAGGAAGTTTGCTATGACGTCGGGTTTAATAACAAGAGATTTGATATATCTATAATTAAGCATCTTAGTTCACGCCTTTCACTATGGAACAAAAACATCCGGTCATTTACTTTGGGACATCAACATTCGGCTCGTCCCATGTGCCCGCACTACAGGACGAGACAAATGTCTCCAAGTTCCTCGATAGCTTACAAGGTGGTGGCATAACCCAGATTGATACAGCCGCTAGATATCCACCGGATAACCATGGCGCCTCGGAACGAATGCTTGGGCAAGTGAAAGCTTACTCGAAAGGGTTTACGATCAACACCAAGGTGCTATTTGCTGGACAGAGCAGCGCTGGAAGTCTTAGCAAAGAAGCAGTACGAAAGAGTGTCGAAAATAGCTTAAAGAGCTTAGGCGCCGCGAAGATCGGAATCCTTTACGCTCATACCGCGGACCCGGCTACCCCCCTGGCGGAACAGGCAGCAGCGCTGAATGAGCAATACCAGAAAGGGTTCTGTGAAAAGGTGGGCGAGGCACTAAGTAATAATTTCTCTGATTTACTAACCGAATCCTCAAGATTGGTATCTCTAACTTCCCACTCGATACGCTAAAGTCTTTCGTGGAAATATGCGAGAAGGAGGGCTACGTCAAGCCATCGGTGTACCAGGGGCAATACAACCTGATCTGCCGCGGGCCTGAGAAGGAGCTGATACCATTCCTCCGAAAGCATAATATCACGTTTAATGCTTACTCGCCTCTCGGCGGCGGTTTCCTCACCGGAAAGCTGACGTTAGGGACCGCCGAGGGGACACGTCTGCGAAGCGCTTACGGAGCACACTTTGCCCGCTGGTACGACAGGCCTGAGTTTCACGATGCGGTCCGGAGGCTTCTAGAGGCCATCGAGCCCCTTGGGATAAAGCCTTCGGAAGCCGCTCTACGGTGGTTGGCTTACCATTCTGTCCTTGGGGAGAAAGATGGGATTATCTTGGGTGCTACTAAGGTGGAACAGCTGAGGCAGAACATAGAAGATGTTAGCAGGGGTCCTTTACCTCGTGAGATCGTCGAAGTCATCGATGCTATTGGGGAAACTATTGATGTACTGGGTGGGGGCGATTTCGAAGTGAGGCCTACAGAACTACCGCCAAGGTAAACATGTATCTACCGACAATGTCACTACTTGAAGTCATCTCATAGCATCTGAAGCAAATAGAAAATATGTGTACTAGTTCAAAATTTATGTTCTACTGGATAAGAGAAATAGTCATATCACGTTAATTGATTCTTGAACATCCTTCACTCTTCGCTAATCAATATTGGGTGCGGTGACAGTCTTTTTTTCTGACATATACCTTCAGTCTGTCCATTTCCGCCATAGACTGTGCTTCGGCGGGCTCCACTGGAAAGTCCCAGGATTCGTAGTCTTGCCACATTTGTTTCGTACGGGGAGACTCTGCATCTTCATACGGTTGGCTAGAAGAGATATATGTTAGAGCTAACCGCGTCTCGGCTTAAAGGGGGCTGGGTTCGTAATTACTCCTTAACATTGAAGGTCTTGGCCTCTCCTACGGCAACAATCAAAGCGGGCCGTGCAATGTCGGCGATAATCTGCTTGATGGGCGCAGAGGCGAAGGCCGTAAATACTATGGTATCGTCATCGACTTCTGCGAAGCCTCCGGCGCCAAATTGCCCTACCACTTCGAACCCAAGTTCCCCCAAATTTTTCTTCGTTTCTTCAGCGTAATCAGGGTCTTGGGTTAGTATGCGTACCCTGCCCCTTGTGCTGGAAGTGATCTCGGCTGCTATGGTCAAGACAGCCGAATATTGCGCTATTCTGCCTTCCATAACAGTAGCCTCTATCTGCTGCCAGTTCGGACCACGCTGTTCTCTCCACCATTCAGGCGCTCTAAGGCTTATATCGCCAAGACCAAAGCAAATGATCTTGGTTACTTTGTGCCCACATAAGAGCTTTTGAATCAACGACCAGAAAGAGTTGCGCGTCGTGCTCATATGCCAATCATGCATCTTTTTTATGAGGAAATGTCTCGAGTTCTCTATTAGCCCCCTACTATCTCTCTCTAACCGATTTTCCCAACCGACAAGATATGAGCAACGGTACGTTTCGGGAGGACCCTCGGGTTTGGCCCTTACGAGTCTCCAATACTCCTGGAATTTAACAGTTGGAAACCTACGAAACCATGACTACTTGTTAGCTCTGAATTTCACGCCAAAGTTCACTGTTGAATGATGCACGATGCCTCACCAAATCGGTCGTTGTACTTTGAACATAGGGTTTTTGATCTGGATTACGCTACCATCAACACACCGGATAGTAAACTTCTTGATGGTGCGAAATTGGGATAGCTGTTGCTCAATATCTATAAGGTCACTTTTCCGCCAGAGCTTAGCCCCTGAAAAGTATAAGTCTTCCATGTGCTGGCTACTTGTCTTCCATTCTGAGCAATCGTGCTCGAGTAGGGGAGATATTAGCTGCTCCTTGTTCTTGTGTGCATGTTCCGACATATTGGATTGACTATTGCTTTGGGATGTTTCTATGGCCTGAAACTGGTAGGTACCTAGGTATAAGACGAATAATTGCAATTTTGAGCAACACTCTCTGGCTTTCATCTCTTGGAGCTTGAACAGCTATACATATATAAGGAGTTCTCTTTGTGTTATTGTCTCATCTTGCCATAGACATGATGCATCACAGATACTCAAGTTATCACATATCTTAAAATCCACGTCAGCATAGGTGGTTGATATATCATAATATAGGTAGCTATTTATTCGCCGGCTCTTTGAAAATTGACTGAAGCTAATCAATCTGCATGCGTGTCAAGTGGGTTCCATATACCTATTTGATCCAGGATATCGTAGGTGAAAATAGTTAAGGTATCAGCTGTGTTTACCAATACCCCACGTATTGCCTTTCCATAAAGAATGTAGCGAGACAAGATAATGGCTACAGCATCCATGTTATATTGCCTACAAGTCTGTCTCATTACCTGCCTTGCTGTTGTGCTAAGTATCAGGTATTCCTATCCCTGACACTGCCCCCTCTTGCCGCGCATTTGCGCAAATCACTAGCTGAGATATATACGAATCTGTCTTCCACTACTCATTAGCAAAGTAACTAGTGTTTAGAATAAATCATAATATAATAGGTGATAGGTTTCAGCCTTGATTTCCCCTCCAATTTGAGATATCATAACGCACACTAGCTTGCTTACAAGTGTTTGGCGTGCCTATGTCAATTGAAGCGGTACTCATTTATTCCTTCAGTTCATGCGGCGCGAGAGCTTATAGAGGATTTCGCGGCGGACTATTTAGTGACCATGTCTACTCAAGAAAGACTGTGTCAGTTATGTGAGATCGATGGAAGACATCTGGCGGAGTGAAACAGGCTATGAGCCCCTCAGGATCTGTTGGCTACCTCCTATTAGAGCTATATTTTAGAAGTCTTCGGAATTCAACTGGAGAAGAGGCAATAGGGGTTTCCCGATCGGCGTGAGCCTCGGGACGCTAGTACTACATCTAGTTTGCAGCGAAAATCATACAAGGCTACTCGTCCCCCGAGTCAACGACGCTGGCATATTGACTTTCCTGGCGCGCAGATTGCCAAGCCTGTCTTTTCCTGAAGCCCATACGCCGTTACCAACGCGAGTTTTGGACCTTAGTGGTTGTCAAAATAGCACACTCACGTCACCCCAACCATATATAAGACTGCTAGAGACCAAGGGGGCGCCAAGCTTGTATGCGACCCCCAGTTATTGCCGGGGATCCTATAGAGACTGCAGGACACTCACGAGTAATCTGGCATCACAAAAAAAGCGTATTATATTTGAGGAACCCCCAAAAGTCTTTCAGCATGCTGTTATATTCATCAGAGCTCTCGATGTGCGGTATCTGTTGATTGACACGTTTTGTATTGTTCAAGATAACTCGGAAGACTGGGAGCGCGAAGCTGCGAAACGCGAGCAGAACTCATTGCTAGCTCTCTATTCTGTCACGACCCCTATACTAAAACGGTCTTAATCTAAGTGATGTTGTTAACTACCTAGATGTAGAGAGGTATACGATGACGCCGTAACGGGAATAGACGATAAGCCAAAACATATCGGGTTCACCTCCCCCGACGATGGTAGCATGTCTTTGGAATCGGATGAGTTAATCCTCGGACACGTATCAACTCTACTGGACGAGGTGGACATATTTGGACAGCTCGGGAATGCTGGCTTGGCCCCAATTGCCTTTTAAAACCCAGCGCATAGAGTCATTGAAGATGGCTAGTTACCTCCGGGTGGTGGCCTGGGACTAATTAAACCAATCCTTGCTTACTGTCTGGTGTTGAGGAAGACGGGAGAGACAGCAGAAGGGTTTAAGAGAGTTGGGGTTGCTGAGGTGAACTATGATTGGATGAAAGCTAGTTCAGAGGAAACTATTAAGTTATTTTGAGTTGATTTAAAACATGAGCCCTTTACATGCCTTAAGTACCTATTATTATAACTTCAATCTTTATCCGATTCCGTTCTGGTGTTCTTGGGTGTGGATCCCTTACCTCTTGTAGTGATGAGGCTTAATAGGTACTATTCTCTACTAACTGCACGGGTAATACCCGCTGTTACCCGTGCTCTATGCAGTGGCTTTGCAGTGTGTGGGGTGTATCATATTGCATACAGCTATAGGTAATATGTAGCTTTATATTAACGTGTATGAGGCTCGGGATTAGGTAGTTCTGGGGCTTTGACATATTGGTATATAACGATACGAGTTTAGGAAGCAGCAAAGAAGACAATCTTATACCAAAATGCACTTTGAGATTCTACAATCGCTAATTAGGTACACGTGTAGACAATTCCTACACTGCCTAGGTATCATACAGGTTGTTTCTGTTCCTATTTTGGTGAGTTCATTGCCGAACACTAGCTTTACTACTAACTCCTAGAAACAGTATTATAACGAGCCTGCCATTCAACAAGCTGACGTTCCATAGACATTTTTGACTTTTTACTTGGCTCGCCAGTAACGAAGAACTTTTCTATTATATCCGTCTCCCTAGTAGACGAACTAATTCTATCTTGTCTATCCGAGACTCGATCGGAAGATGGGCAAGATGAGCTTATAGTGTCAGTGGAAGAATTATTAGAGTTGGCTATGGACGAGGTATCACCTTGACTTATATGAGTAGTTGGAAGTGCGACTAGGCATAGCGATGGGAGTATGTGACGATGTGCGCAAAGATGGTAGTGGGGCCAATTGTTATTAAATGTGAGATAATAGATACCGAAGGTGATGAGCCGGGTTCAATATAGGCGATGTGTCACAGATGTGTATAGGTATGGTATATATATGGGTAGAATGTGCTGTCCACGTATATGCGTACCTAATGTACACGCGTGTGCAGAAGCACAACTGGGAGCTCTTAAAGTACGAATGAGCTGTTTCGAAGTAAGCAGACGTCACTGCTGATGCTGTCCGAATGAATGTCTAAATCCGTCTTCTACACCGTCGCAAGCGTGAGTTTCGGCCTATTTTATATTCCTCAACATAATCACGGCCATGATCAAACGCGCGTTAAGCACGGGAGAATAGGGGGAGATAGGGTGGATGTCGCGTCAACGGGGGGAGAAGTAGAAAAAGCTTTTAAGAGTCAGAAGCTTATCTGTTAAAGGATTCTATGATCGTAATACGATAGAGCTCCGATCAACCAAAAATTGGTACAGCTACGGTCAATTCTAGCACGCGGGTATTCGGATACGGAGTGGCAAATCTGGATGAAACATGGCGGGAGAGAGGCGTCGGAAGTTGAAAAATTCGAGTTATAAGCCGACTGCATTAGTATAGACAATGGAGGTAGTATTACAAGCACACGGCGAGTTATAGACAGTGTGATGATAACTACAAAATGACGATGAAGAATACCACTAAGAACCCTTGTCTTCGCCGAACCAAGATGAGCAGATGAGCAGGTTGCCAAGCAAGGCTGTGGGGAGGAACGGAAGCTTGTTTCTTTCTTTCTTTTTCGACATCGAGCAGTGCCAGTTGGCATCTATGTAATATGGGCTTGTGGGATTCGACCATGTATAGCGGAGCGCGAACCTTAATAACGCCATGGGTTTTGTCTCGTGTAAGCTCAAGTCGGCCTTGTCAGATTTGCGAACTTTGGGTGTCAATAAATAGGGTGGGCCATGGTCTGTAACGGGCCTGTAATGCACATGGTTCTTTAACGACACTCCGCTGTGATAAAGGGTGAGTAGTCGAGGATGAGAGAAAGTTGCATTTTCTTTTACTACCATATTGCCTGACCCTGTACTAGGAGCGCGGCCCATGTTGTTCATATAACAGCGGATTACATGTGATGTGATGGAGGGAGAAAATCTGGAGGAAAGAAGTTTGGCTTTATTGCCCTTTCTACACTTTCTACCTTAGGTAACCGCGAACGCCCCCACCAGCGCTAGGCACCGTTGTGAAGCACAGCCCCAATAATCTGATGGCAGCGGGTGTTAGTAACGGGTGTTCCCTTGATTCTTCAGTAACAGCCACAATTCATACCCAGTAATCATAGCCACAACCTGCGACCGTTTGGCGGCCCGCTGCGGTGAGTTTCGTTTGCTCTCCCTCCCCTCTTACACCTAGACTTTTGAGTAAGACAGCAACATTAAGAAGACATCACAAGATATCGTAACAGGGTATCAATCAATTAATTACTTACCTGGTAAATAATACTGGGAGTTATTGTCTGTTGTATCTTATATCAACCTAATTATGATAAATATTAGCTCTTTCTAGATGGGGTCTTTTTAAAAACTGGTATCTTCATGTCAGCCAGAGGTAAACCAACCGCCCTCCGTCACGATAGGTTAAGGTGGTAGGTAGGAAGAAACATACAGGGGTACTTCCAGTACTAACAGACCTTTTCGACCTTTTTGATTCGGGAATCGCCCAGCCTACATAAACCCTTGTTCCCCTGCCCCTCTCCCTCCCGCCTGAGGGACAGCCTAACTAACTGCCTTGTAGGTCATCGCGAAAGAAGCTTGCCAATTGGTTTAGCAGCCGGCATCCCCGTAGTGTTATCACCAACGGGATCGTACAGGGATGCAACGGCCGCTACAGGTACTAAATATGCACTTCCGATCTAACCTCATCCTCATCCACCAACTCATGCACCAAGTTGACAGCACCTATAAAAAGCCCCACTAGTCCCCTTGAGCCGCGAGCCTCGTTCGCGATGCATTGGATCTCTCTTATTAACGTCCTTCTCCTTTTCGAGAAGTGTTCCTTTTTAAATATTAAATATTTCTTAGTTTGACTTCCAAGAGGGCCCTGTTTCTTTATTCCTAAAAGTTCTTAGCAAATAGGTGTTGTGTTGTCTTAGTCGCCGCAATGAATTCAGCTTCCCCTACTACTAGCACATCCACAAATAGAGGTGGCCGTCCTAAGGATTGGACCGAACCCCGAGCTCGAAGACTCGTGCGACTATATATCTATACGAGGTTACCCTTTGAGCTTATATTAAAACTTCTAGAAGACGGCGTTTGGAAACCTGGGTATGTTTTCCCTGTCCGCTATTCTACATTAGATATCATTGCTTACTTTACTATCTTATAGCAAGGTATGTAAGAAGAACACCCTACCTCGGATGCGATGTCTCTTTCGCAGTGGTCACTTAATGTGCTACGCTACCATATTCCTTCCCTTTCAAGACACCCTAGTTTACGAGTTACCAGACAACATTGAGATTAACTAAGCCTCGACTATTCGTCCACGATGCTAACAAGTTCATCCAGGATGCTGCCAATAAAGTCAAGAACTCACTCCTCGGAAATGACCCTCGGTGGATAAGACCTAAGGATGAGGATGACGAGAGAAGACGTATCGCAGGTCTCAAGAACAGCCGACGCGGGACGAAGCTCCGCCAGAGGGCATCATCATCGCATCTTACCAATGAACATCTAAACATCTATGGCTCTGGTTGGCATGACGATGACAGCTTAACTCTTGCTCAATCGAACCAACCCTCCTTTGAAAATATTAAACAAGAGCCAAGTCACTACAGCTCCGAATTTGGAGCTAATCGTTTCTCTTGGACTCCTAGTGGTCCAAACGCATCTCGCCGGGATACCAGTCTAACCAGTTCTACCGAAACTAGTATGAGCAGTAGCTTTCAGGAGAAGCTTTCTGCTGTCTCTCGAGACCAAGCGAAGGGTGCCTGGCATGTCTTGAAACGGTTTACCTTCCCTAAGGATCTTGACATTCACCGAGGAACTTCTTTTTCCCCTGTGTTTCCCCATGGGCCGCCGAATTTCCCTCCCCATGATGAACCAGCTACCCGTGGTTCGTCTAGCGCGAAATATGCTCTCCCTGGCGACTTCCTTAATGCGGACTTATTTAATAGAGAAAGCATATGCGGGGTTGGATCTTCATCTCACGAGACCGAGACCTGCTGGTGCCGGATCATCAACGAGTTAAGACCGCCTTATGAGATATGGCCAATGACTAATGGCAATCCTACTATCCAAGACATCTCTTCTAATCAAATTAGAGATGTCTTTGGCAATACAATATTCCATTGGCTTGCTAGTGCAACTAGAGACCGAAACTATTTCCTCAATATCATTACTCAAGCACTACGTCACAACTTACTGATTCATGCCACAAACACAGCTGGGCAGACGTTTCTTCATCTTCTACATCCCTCTTGGTTCGAAGATGAAGTACTATTGGAGTGGCTTCTCAACATGCTTAAGGACGCCAATTTTAACATTTTGGCAACCGATGTTTACGGTCGCAGCTTTTTCCACTTGCTGCAAAATAGGAGGGGGGACTTGATTCGTGTACCGGCTCACTTATTCGATTGGGAACTACTTAGGCGACGGGATGCATTCGGAGTTAAGCCAATGGAACCTCAGGCAAAACAATCAGAGCCTCCTATTGTACAAAGCATGACCCGTGCCAATCCCTTGAACGCCAGAAGTTCAAGCAATATGGAGTTTCTACCAACATTTCTCGAAATACCTTCTGAACGTGGAGTTGATGCTCGAATTCGATCTCAAGCTGAGCTTCTACGAATAGTCGTAGATGCTATTAAGGTCGATGGTGTCAACTCAACTAACCAGAACTCCTTGTCAGAAGATTTGCACGGACGTAATGCGCTCCATGCTCTTGCAGAAGTCGAGCTTGACATTGAGCGGGTCCAACATCCCACCGATGATAACCAACGACACAAGAAAAGGAAATACAAGGAGGAGGAGGGCGAGCCAAGGCCAGAAAGTAGCCACAATAGCAAGCGATTGGAGTACCTCGAAGGAATTCTTTCTACTAGTGTTGATGTCAACCATTACGACAATCGGGGACAAACGCCATTAATGGCATTTATCGCGCTGAGGCCGGAAGACTCCAGATCGGATAAAGAAGATATGGAGAGATCAATCCGGAAGCTCTTCGAAGCGGGTGCAAATCTTGAGAAGCGTAATGGCGAGGGTAAAACTGCCCTTCACGTCGCTGCCTGCTCCGGGAAAAAGGTCGCCCTAAAGGAGCTTCTTCAACTGGGAGCCAATCCTTATGTTCGCGACGCATGTGGTTTAAGTGTTCTCGCCGCGATCGACGAACTATGGGCCCATACCGAAAGAGATGGCATTTTTACAGCACGACTAGAAGCATGCCGAGGTGTTTTTACGAGTATGGTTCAGCCGGATGCCCAGGAGCCCAGTGTTGTACAGGAATGGGGGGTAAGAAGACCAGCAGCCAGACCGTGACAGTAACCAACTAGCGATTGTTAGCCTTAGCAATGAGGTGTTACTGCGAAGGTACGAGAGACGATGTATGATCAGTCACAGTATAGCACAGCGTCGATTCTATTTCTGCAAAGGAGTTTTTCAGGTCTCGATACCCTTGTATATTTTAACGGAGTTTGGTGGCCGGAGGTACAATTCGCCTTTGATAGGCTGAAATATAACGGGAAATCGGATTAGGTACCTAACATAGAATGAAGAGGGAAAAGATTGCTCTGCTGTGTACCCCAGGAAAACAACTTTGATCATGTCTGCGCCGCTGGGCTGTGGTTACTTCCGTCTAAGTTCATGTAAGATGAATATTCTATACGCTCGTCACTCTTAGCATCTACAGGTAGGCTTAGAATTGTATACATAAGATTATAGGTTATTCTCTTACCGTAGAGAAAAATCACGCATATGTAGTGCGACGATAGTCTCATGTCGAACCACATAGCTTGGGTACATGATGTAAGTAGATCCATGTAGCCAGATGACGAGACTTGATGTAAAATACTCCGATCTGCTAGATGATAGGTACCCGCGTACCTGGGCTCCCTCCTAATTTCCATTTTAGGCATGTGGGACACCCAAGGCGGCGTCAACTATTGGCCTCTCCTTACCTAGCCTGAGGTTTAAGTTCTCATCCACCATGTATTCTAAATCTGATGGGGCACTGTACGTGATAAATACACCGCGAGTTACATCCAAGATGAGAGATTGGCTGAATGTTGGGCTAGCTGATACTATGTCCAAATCCGGAATTGATGAATGAGTACACATTTTAGATGTAACTTTGTTTGACACGAAGCCGTTGCAACTCTTACCCTAGTGATTTGTTTACCAATGCAGGTAATCCGCCATCTTATCGTGGGATTTGCCTGGCATTGCCGCTTGCTTATTATCACTAGGGGAATAATATGAAACATCACACAGGTATAAGATGCAGCTCTAACAAGTAGGTATCCAGTGACTCTCTGTATCATTCTAAATGTAGGTAACAATAAGGAACACAGGTGAACATAATTAATACCTAATGTACCTAAGATAAAAAGACATAATTAATTCTTCGCTAAACTACCCCGGCGCGAACATCATATAACAGACAGCCCCTGGTAGAACCGCCAATGCGTCATGACGAGCATGTATATAATCTTGTCGTAAATAGTATCCTTAGGTATTTCCTCGAACCTGGGTGGACCCCCCTGAGACGGGAAGCTGATGGCCAGTTTGGCGCTGAGTTCGTCCTCTAGACGATACTGTTCTTCGTTGCTGTACGACTGCCCTGGCTGGGGCGGTCCCATAATCCTCTCCTTCGCGCGCGCTCTGGCGCGGTCTTCACGCCGCCGCTCGGCTCTCTCGTCGAAGAAAACTGTCTTACCCGCTTTCCGGGGCTCGACCCAGTAAACCGGGGTAGGTCTAGTAGCTTTCCCGGCCTCATTGGCTTGGTTGGCCGCTTCGGTGTTTCCAGCGTCCTCAAGCGCATCTGGCCCGTCCTGCTCCTGTGCTTCGCTACTGTCGCTTTCGGCGTCGCGTCTGGCCTTGCTGTTTATTTGCGCTTCTAGCTGGTCCCGGAGAATCCACCACTTGTCGATGTTCTCGTTTCTCGCGTCGACGTACCTCATCAGCCAGCTCCTCCTAGAGGTCGACGTGCGAGGATTATTGATGGCCCTTTCATCGGCCGCATTCCAAGCCTGCTCGTGTAATATCCAGTCGTCAAGACGATCCCTTAGTGCCTGATTCATCCTATCAGACGACGGTTCTGGTGTTGCTGATAGTACTAATTTCATGTAAAGCGCCCGGACGAATTTGAGGGTATAAGCAGCTACCCTTGCTTCCTTTAACTTTGTAGGGCTGGTGATGATTTCGCTCTTCTCGTGTATTTCGGCTCGAACCCGGGGTATGTCATTCTCCATCTGCCGGAGAATTTGCTCTCGTCGCTCTTGCGAGCTCGGGGGAGCCTCCGGTCTGTAATAATTTCTCCGGCATAGCCTCAATCTCTTGGAAAACTCGGGTGCGTAACTGTTTAAAGTGTCCTCCCGATTCTCAACAGTGGGGTTGAGAAGTCTCTCGTGGTCAGGCCTCTCAAATACATCCATAAAAGCTGCGTCGCTATAGACGTCTTCAATATCAGCGTCGACGTTATCCATAGTTATATTGTAGTTCTCAAGGAGACGTGTCTTTTTTGAACCTGGCTGACTTGATTCCGACGGCGCCAGTTGTCTTTTCTTGGGCTCCTGTTGGGCCTGCTTCTTCCTCTCTTCTTCCTCAGGGGTAAGCTGGCCACCAAGCTTCAGCTTCAGATCCAGTACTCCTGGCCGTTTCCCTGATCCGTACAGCCATTCGTCCGCGTCGGGTGGGAAATCAATATACGTAGGGCGCGCGCCCTCGCGAAACAATTCTTGGTGTATCTCTATAGCAACCATAGGCATCCGAAGACCGAGCAGTGCCTGATCAAGGATTTCCTGCGAAAAGAAAATAAGTTCACGGCGATCTGCATCATTCCGAAGGTGCTTTTTTTCAAGATCCATGAATTCGTTATATGCCCTGTTAAATCTTTTATGCTGGGGTAGGGTGTCACCGACCCACGATCGTGCTGCTGGGGGTGCGATGTCACCAGCCAAAAATGTCATTCTCGTGATATGTCTCGAAATATTTTGATTGAAAGAGGTGAAAGGCTGTGAAGAGAAGTTTTCGAGGCGAGCCCATAGCTTATAGTGGAAGTTCCTGAACTTGAGCAGATCTTCGGAACTATCCCGTACGAAGTCGTAACAGACGTCAAGAAATTTAACCGCTCTATCGAAAAGCTCGCGCTCGGTATCAGCACCATCCTTAAACATTTCTTTAGAAATTTCACCGAGTAATCCTATGAGACTTGTATAAAGAGAGATAAAGTACGGCGCAGTTTCGTGAAAGCCGGCGGTTGCGAAATCGGTAAACCCGTACAATCCTGCGGCCTCGATCCGCTCAAGCCGAGTGGTCAATGACTCTGCTGTAGGGTCTGCCATAGGTTCTATTATAGGTTCCTCTGCCGCAGGTTCTTCTAACTCAGATTCTTCTACCTCAGGTTCTTCTGCCTCAGGTTCTTCTACCTCAGGTTCTACCGCAGGTTCTTCTGCAGGTCCTACCGTAGGCTCTGTCGCAGGCTCTAACGCAGGTTCTGAACTGGGATCGGAAGACATGGCTGGTCTGGATTCGGCTTAGGAATTACTGAACTTCTTTGGGTGGCAATGCTAATTTTATAGAATCAGTTGTCATTCGTGCCAAATCTTAACAATTGCTAAATACTAGGTATTTATTAGCAGTAGGGTATGATTATATGGAAAGGGGTCTGAGCTGTTGGATAAGTCGAGCTCATAAATGAAAGAAGTTGGGGAGCCCACAATTTCGAGGTAGGCAAGCATAAGAAAACCGCAAACATGTTTTTAACAAAGACCAACAATCGTGAATCAGGCAAGAAATATTTGGATTTTTTCTTGGGTGGGGTCGATATTTGCAGCCGAATCCGTCTGCCTTTGTCTTTCAACGTGCAATGCCATCACCTACTACCATAAGCAGGTTTTCCTATCCCGGTGAGGCATTCTGCTTTCAGACCTTTGCTTGCAGCGCGTAGCCCAAATTGAGGCGCTCTCTCTTTTCTTTTTTTAGTTTCCAACTTGAAATCATCTCTTCTATTCGATTTCCCCTTCTCTTTTATAATGCTACAGTATTCTATAATAAGCTTTGGTCTCATATATCTTAAAGCCCAATAATTATCTGAGAAATTAAATCTTATATTATAACTTGTTCGGGAACAATGGCTGAGGATTTACAAGTAGGCGGTTTTGAAGACCCCTTCGTTGTAAGAGACGCAGGGGCCAAGGGGATGGGTTGTTATGCAGCGAGAGATATCAAGGCCGGCGAACGTGTTCTTGTGGAAAGGTGCCTCCTTTGGCAAGTAGATTATACGGATGTTTATGACAGAACCAACAGTCTACTCCAGTCTTATTTAGGACTGAGTGAAGCAGATAGGGCAAAAGTTCGGAATTTATACTCGGACACAAATCCCAACTTTAGGCTTCGAAACCGGGCAGCATTTGAGCATAGCGGTGAGCTAATAACAGAAGATCAAATCGATGAATGTGTCACCGTCAGGCTTGTTCATGCTGCCAACAACTTCGAGATAGAGAGTGCTAAGACAGCTTCGGACGGAACAATCATTCCCTCTCGATCTGGCGTCTTTGTTAAGGCAAGCAGGTTTAATCACTCCTGCGATCCTAATTGCTGGTACACTACAACCTCATGGACGGGACATTTTATCTGTACACCAATGCGGCCTATCAAAGAAGGCGAGGAAATCACAATCAGCTATATACCTAATCAAGCGACCAGGGAAATCCGGCAGGCTTTATTGCGGAAGTCCTGGAAATTCATATGCACCTGTAATAGATGCGAAGGATGGGATCTTGAATACGACGCTCTACTCGAGGAAGCATACAAGGTGCAGAATCCCGCTGCCGATGAAGAGAGAATATTACCAGGTTTTATACAAGGGGGGAGAGAGGCAGAGGAGCGCCGTATACTCCGGCGTGCTGAGATTCTTGAAGCACTACATTGGCCTCCGGAGCTATATTTCGGGTAAGTCGTAATCATATTGGCAACTATATTTACCAAGACTCACAATTTGAAAAGGTACATAGATGCGGCGGAGTATTTCGTCCAGCTCCACCAAGAACTCCAGGGGGCGGATATGAAGCAGAGCTTAATCTACTCTCAAACAGCCGAACGTTACCTAGACAACGCAGTCATAGTAGGGGAAGAAGTTTGGGCGCCTGGTGAGATAATATGGCAAGATTGTATAGACTATGCACAGAGGATCAAGTTAGGAATTGCTCGAATAAAGGAAGCTTTAGATAAACCTAGCGAAAGCTAGTCTTGAATAGTTTATGTATATAGTATAGGGGCGTATTATTAACTACTGGGGGATATTCCAAGGTCATTAGAAGTCAAATTAATAGATCTCTACTAGAGGTAACCTATTATGAAGGACATTAATCACGAAACTGTTTTAACAACTTGGGTTGTTGTACAAGGTGTTATGCAATACTTGAGTGTCACTACTTCTCCGCCACCCATCCATATAGCGTTAAATAAGAGCCGAGATGCTATAGGAATGGATTCGGCAACTTTAGGATGAGGTTAGTAGTATTATAAAACATTCCTTGCATGGCAATCCACTGTGAACTTTTAAGGTGTCACGTGTCACCAACATTTATCATCTTAAAGATCTGATTAGACCTGGACCCGGAGTCTTCTTTATTGTTGAGATAGCCTCCGCATTGGGCTGCTGAGCCCAAGGATGCTAAAATCGTTGCCGTGTATGGTGGATCTGAACGCTATAGTGTTGGCTAAGGGCCATGTTGGCGACGATGGTATAATGAGTTTATCACATATAGGGCGTAATTGCTCGTAGCAATTACGGCGTCGTTTTTGTGACAAAGTTGTATTTGACTATTTATTTTCTTGATAGTCCAATATGTTTCTCACCGAGCTTTGGGCGTCAATCATATGCGTGCCCATTTGGCGACTGTTGTTCTCTGTTAGAGAGCGTCGTGATTCGGTGGCTTTATATTATCAGGATTCCTCCAAAATGTAAGCGCTAAGTGTTATAGTATATTAGTACCTAATATGAATTTAAGACATTTAATTTTTCTAGTCCCTTGCCTATCATATTATATAAAATGATTCAACTCAAGCATTAAGTCTAAAAGGCTGTTAATTCCGCAAAACAACGTCATGACTCTTATAGTGGCCGTGACAATATTATACTTAAATAAGTAGAACTATGCAGTAAAGCAAACTCGTCGGTAATAGATTATGTTTAAACCCGACCTATCGGCAAGGCAAAATTAAACTCAACGTGGCCGGGGAAATAAATGGGTCGAAGTCCGATATTCTCTCGGTTGTCTGCAGGTTGCCGCAATCCGGTGCGGGACGAAAATAGTCGCTAAAGCAGGGATCATCGTAGTGACGGTGAATAAACACGTCCCCCCCAGCAAGTCTCATTTTCGTCACTAACCAAACATAATATCGGGTGGTTTCACGGCTACCCGGAAGTAATACTGTAGTAAAGATTTTGGAATTCTGAAGATGCATGTGCCGGTACTGTAGTTCTACCCATCGGATCCGATAGGCTTGATCTTCGTTGTACAAGACTAGAGATCATAACGAGATTATGTAAAGATGGTCCAACAAGACCCAGAAGGGATAGCGCAAGGTATCAAAGGGTGGTAGGGTTCGTGTTGACTTGCATAAGAACCTTAGGTGACTACCTCTGTTATGTACGTTGTACATGTACGTAGATAGATTAGAAGCCGCTCTTCCTCGATGAACTGCTTTTCTTCGCCTTTCCTTCCCTCCCTCCTCTCTCAGTTGCCCTTTACGCCCTCCAAATTTTGTTAGCTAAAACCTAAAAACTATTACGCACTTAAATGTCACGCTAAGCGGTTCCCGAATGGTACTGGTACTTGTGTCGTTTCTCCGCCTTACCTTCTATGTGATGGTGACAGCCCTGCGAGGCTTTCCTATCTTAGATCCCTGAAGTCTCTCGCTTGTCCCGCTAGATAGGTCGGGATGTACCCATAGAAAAAAGGAGATCCACCAAGGTACATATGTAGCCTAACCTTAGATTATGTACTTGGATGAACATCTTTCTACTTCTTGATAGAACTATTTTTATATATTCTTAGGTAGAGATATTATTACCTTTTTTAATCGTTGTTATGAAGACTTTAAAACCTTGCTAATCTCATCTCATTTTATTTCTTGGTCCTTCTCATCTTGCGGACATCCCCCTTTCCATTAGGTAACCAACCACAGTATCCCTAAGACAGTGCGTAAGTGGTAATGATACTGTCAATTTGCACGGATCAGTGCACGGTCTCGGCCTGTGCCGGACAGCCGGGTTAGCGCGTTGCCTCGTGCCGGAAAACCGATCAAACCAGTCCAGGGAATTTCTCCAAACCGTCATACTTGGCATTCAAGAAACCCGACCTGTCGCATTGAAGACCATCAACATTTTTTACATCCTATCTTTCAAAGGAGAGTCCATTCGGCGGAAGATGACGAGCCACTCATTCATTCCATGATTGAACACACTCTTTACTCTGATTCCAGCTACGCTGTCTAACCTGTCTAACCTGTCTAACTTCGCATGATGAGCACGTCTCCAAGTATCGAACTCACCACCACCAGCAGCACAAGCTCGAGGCGCGGCCAGGGCCAAGCCGAGAACAGTCGCCGCTATGCGCCGCGGCGGACAGGAAGCGCAGGAAACGCAGAAGAGTCTGGGCTAGAGTCCCTACCGCTTGAGCTGCAGTACCTTATCATCTCTCACCTGGACTTGACGAGCTTGATCACCCTACGAGAGACATGTCCGTTGTACCGCCAAGTCATCACGGCTGATGTCGTCGGCAAGCAGTTCACTGCCCCGGACGGCGGACACTATCCCGTCCTGCAGAGCTGCTGCACTGAATGTCTGTGTATGCCGGGACTTGATCGCCTAATCATAGATACGACGCGTCCAAGCCACATGTGGCGGTCTATCTGTTTTCGATGCTGGCGTTATCGGATGAGCCGTGAGAACCAGCGCAAGCACTGGCCGCTGGTCCAAATGGTCAACGGCGACTATGGCTACATATGCCACTTTTGCACCTGGCCGGTGCACAGCGGCGGCTCTAGCAGCCGGATTAAAAACATGCATGCCCCTTGCCGGGTGAGGCGACTCGTCGTAGTTATATCATGGCTAATCATGGCCATCATACAATTCGGCCTCGGCATGCTGGCTGCTGTGCTAGCGTGGACCATGTTCCGGAATACGTCAGCAGTTTTAATACCTGCTACCGTATGTTTATCCTCACTTTCTCTTCGACATCCCAGTATTCTAACGCGACTCTTAGATCGATTTCTGTCTAGCGGTGATAGCAGTAATGATATTCGTGGTCCGTGTAGGCACCACGAACGAAGTCACGTACACGCGTGCGCTGGCTGTAGAACTAGTAATCACGTTCATCCGCATCCCCCCCGTTACCTACACCGCACGCGAAACCGTTATTTCTGAGACGACCCAGGGAGGCCCACTCCCTAAATTCGGGTTTGGCGTCTTTTTAATTAACCTGTGAGCCCCCTTACTCGTTTGACAAGGGTTATGATGCTAAATGTATTTCACTAGAATATTCCGGCTTTTAGACACGGTTGGCTACACATTGCTGAACTGCGGTTATGACCCACGGAATATTTTCCTAGGGCCAATGCCCTTGAGAAAGAAACTACTCTACGGGTTTTGCACTTTCATGGTGTGGTTTGCGTTTATACCATTTTGAAGACTAAATAGTTATAATAGGTGGCGAAGGCCTCAGGCTTGCCACATGAACGATAATAGCAGCACTAGATGCTGCAATGTTAGCGATTTTGCTATCGCTTTGAGCGTATGCCAATTTACATCTTCCTCATTTCCCTACGATGGGCATCATGACCCTAAGGGGTAGTTAGATTAGCAAATAGGGAATCGAACCATTTTAAGCCATACGACCTGGCCGTTTTGATGACTGTGCTCGTATCATGTCGTTACTTGATACTATGATGGTGCCCTTACATTAGATATGTCCTTAATATTCAGACTTACTATATTATATTAGCAATCTCTCAGTGAAGATTAAGTGCGATAATCCCGCGAAGACGGGAAGTCACCTACCCAGGTGTATACGGATATATGCCTCGATTCAATACCGGCCACGATAAGCACACTAGAGACAGAAATTTCGTTTACTTTCAACTAGAATGGACATGAATTGTAGACCACTAAACAAGACACTATCTGATGCAATGGGCTTGTTTGGTGTTCCTTCTATCCGTAGTTAGGGTAGGCCACTATAGATTAAGTGTCTATCTGGGTACCTAAAGTATGATAGGGGAATCAACCTTCTAAGATTTAAGTAAATGATTGAAGCTGGGATGGGAGGTAAAAGAGGGTTCTATTCTTAAAACTATAGACTAACTGGGGGCTATTATAGCTAGGGCAAAGAGCGGATCAGTCTTCTTTAGGCTCATAGTTCTTCGTATTTCGACGTGGTTATCGAAATAGACAGGTCTAAGAGATCTAGATAAAGGGGCTCCATGTAGGTGTACTCTTGGTCTCGGCTACTTAGGTTCATAGTCGTTCATACGATAGTTATCTGTATTGTTTTTTTTTTTCTTTTTTTTTTTACCATTACGTCGTATTGTACCATATGTTGAATCCGACGGATGTAGATATATAATGGTTTTTAGACGTGGGTGGCCTACGTACACCCGATCGAGGTCATCGTTCGGTCCACACGAGAATTGTATTTTTTATGCGAGGGAGTCTATGGATGGGTATATTTCCTTTTCGGTTATGGATAAGAAGAGAGCTTTAGGCCACAAAAAAAGAGACCAAATCGAGAAAGTACTTAACTTTTAGGTTAACTTTTAGGTTTAGGCAAGGAGGGAGGTGCAAAATTGGTGCTCGATAGGTACAATTCATATTCGCCAGAAACTAACGGACTGTGCTGTACCTTTACAGTAAAACTCTAAGGACGTGATTTGTCGCGTATATTGGCAAATTCATTAGGTTAGGTAGGTAAGTACCTACCTGTTATAGCCCTTAGGAGAGTACGAGATAGATAAATGCTTACCCTCCAGTACAGTTAAATGTCTAGAGGTAAACGAATTCATCACCATCATCTAGGCTAAGTATTTAATTCCTCACTGCCGTCTACTCTATTAAGGGTTCAACCTTGTCTCGCTCCAAACCTCCATCAACCGAGCAGCTCGTAGAGCAATGTCCCTCGCTTCTTTGGTACTTGTTTTCTCCGCCTCCTCCTTAAATCTCTTAGTCCAGAATGACCAGCGGTCCAATCGTAATCCGGATTCCCCATGGAAAAGTGATCCGCCCTTAAGCATTCGGCGGTCCTCGTTGGAAAGCTCTGGATTCGGATTCGCGGCCAGCCTTTCGACTAGGACTGGGCCGAAGAACTCGATATACGTCGCTGCAGTTATCAAGTCTCTGTCTAGTGCACTGCTCTTTGGAGGGTTCTTTTCCTCTTCAAGCGCATCGCGTAACATCCATATGGGCTGATTCGCAAAATGGATCACTCCAGCGCCCATGAGCCTGGCGGAGAAAGCGTGGAACCGTATCCAAGCTTGATCAATGCGTAGTTGTTCCTCTTTGATCTTTGATTGAGCAGGTCCATTAAGATATTCCCTAAAGGCGGCTGCGAGAACAGGAAGATCGGTCCACAGCCGGGACTAACCCCTTCATTAGCTTTATAACTTGATGCGTTTGGTAGGAATGAGACCCGGTTAACCTACTTGCCACACAGTGATTCCAGTATCGGACAGTAGGGTTAACTCCCTCATAAGCTTGACTAGTTTATCCTGGGCGGCATGTTCATACGGGATCTGTTCTGCGATAGAAATGATGCCTCCCCATAAATCAAAAAAGAAGCCATCATCCAAAGTCTTGCTGCCGCTCTTTGGCTCAGGTGGAAGCTTTGATATGGTGGCGGCTACTTGCGCAGTAGAGACAGAGCTGTCCAGCTGGAGATAGTCATTGAGAATGTTGAAGACGGCTTCATCAACGAGTACATCCCCCTTAATATCTTTTCGCTGCAGTTCGACCTTACTTGCCATTCTGTAACGGTAAGGTAGGATGGGTTGGTATTGGGAAACTTTGAAAATTCAATATAGTTGGGTTGTGGTTATGGCTGCTGTTTGTAATTGAGACCGAAGATATTATGGATCAATTACGACGAATGAATGAGATACTCGGAACCAGCACGTGTCTGCATGTTAGATTTCTTAGCGGACAACTTAGGTACTTTACATCATCATGTTTAAAACAACCCGGCTTAGCCTAAAGAGGAAGGTGATGAATGATATTACGCGTGGTACTGATCAAATAGGTCGAAGGTCGACTTGTGTTGATGCGATACAGAATCCACCAATATTGGCAAGATTGGAAATGCTTAAAATGCTAGAAACGCTAAAAGATTCCTCCGTCTGATGCAGTTCCGTCTGGACCTATGTATGAATGAATTGCGATTCCTCCTATCAGCGCCACCAGCTATGCAAGAAATAAAAAACAAACCAAACCGCAATCATAAATGATAATGACACGATAGGAAAGAATGAAAAAACATAATGCATGATAAGGTCATAATTCCGATCATTTTTACTCTTCATTATTTCTGTTTCGGCAGCGTGTCTAGCCCCATAGAGCTCAAGATTGACGTCATGCGCATGCGAGACTCATTTTCGGAGAGCGGTGTTGGAGATTGCGGCGGTCTTAGGTGTTGGCCTTCAGCGTGGAGGTGTGGGTTCAGGAATCGCTGCAAGTTGTAATTCACGTCAAGGGGGACATTAATATTGGGTCTCTGGGTTATTTCGGGAGTAGCGTCTTGACTAAGTAGATAATGCATATGAGCAAAGCCTCAACTTATTGGCTTGAAATAGCTTAAATTGAGGCACAAAGAGAAGAATACCTTAGGTAAGGTACATAAATTATACTCACTTTAAATACTGGACAGCACGTGCGGAGCCATCGACTTGGTCGTTATTTGCCATGATGCAATTTCCAATTAGAAACGTAGGGAAACCAATTGAGCTTTCCAGCACTATGGTTTAGGCTTCGTTTAGTGCTCGGCTGCAGCCGCTGGCAGGTAAGGAAGTTGGACCCTGCGCAAAACGCGAATCGAAGTGTGTGGGGTAGATTAGGTAAGATAGGCAGGCGCTGCAGATTAAAAAAAAAAAAGTGGTGATAAACTTTTTGTCGTATTTCGTGAAACTCTTTCCACAGCTGAACAAAACACAGCATCAACAACAGCGAATAAAACGAGGAAAATAGCAAAAACGACGTAGTGAATCAAGAAGATATCACATAACAGGTTATTGATCGACACATGAGTAACTGAGCCTGTCGATCGAGGGCAACTTGGAGGGCCAAACCTGAGATTTATGTAGAATCCAAGGACACAATCTTAGGATCAACCCTCCTCTTGCCCAACTCCCCAGGCTGCCTCCGCGATGCGCCGTGTGGTACTTCCACGGTCCAACCATCGACAAGGTATTCCAACCTTAACCCCCCACGAGGTAAGGCCAGGAGTGACAGGGGAACGTTAGTCTACCGGGAAGGAGGACGCTGTCCCCTGACGTGTATTTTCGGGGATTACATGATGTCATTGAGATTCCCCTTAAGTCCACCGTCTGTGTCGAAGGTGAGAGAGAGACGGCGTAAAACATCAGCTTGCGCCAATCGCGGGCGGCCGTGAATGGCTGGAAGCATGAGGCTGATGGACTCGTAAGACTTTTTCTCAGGGACCAAATTCACTTACATAGAATTTTAGCCCCCACCAGTCCACCAGTGCTGATCTCCTACCTGTTTGGAGACGCAAGCCGACAACCCGATCCAGTCAACTAAACAATTATGGGCTGATTTTCTTCTTCTCTCTTTGTTTCTTCAGATTCTATCTGACTGGCGGGAGTGGATTGCTACGTATGAGAAAAAGCCGATCGGGCAAACTTGGAACCCAACTATCATGAACAACATCTCAACCCGTGTCGCTCCGTCCCTAGTGACCTAGCATTTTAGCCCTCGTGATCACAACTTCAAGACGATCATGGCCTATTTTCACCAGAATATTGATTTAATAAGACCATTATACTACTATCAAGTATGAGTATCTCGTCAAAATGCGATGGTGGCAACGTTTCCACCATGGTGATCGCTTGGCCGCTTTTTTCAGAAGACCCCCACGGAATAACGAGCCTCTTTAGAACAAACGAAGCTCACCGAACGGCAATGACGTTGAATGCTTAGGAACGTCACGATGCAGAAATCTTCTATTGTAAACCAATGACGTACGTATGGGCATGGAACTAATTGTTAAGCTAGGATGTGAAGGTAGCGGCATTGATTGGCATTGGATCGCGCTTTACGGCAAGACTCTCTAATTCCGAAGTCTAGAACACCGAGGTTGCGTGCGAATAGTCCACGGGCAAGCAATTAATTAGGGGAATGTAGAGTCTAGACTGTCTAGACTGTCTAGACTCTTCGAGTTGTACAGAAATTTGACATTCATAAGAAGGGAGAGATTTTTTTTTTCTTGGCTACCTAAACTACGTCATCCCAGCTGAGAGGACGAAGCGGGAGCTGGGTGGGCGCAAAGCACGGCTTACCCCTGGACCCTGAATGACTGGCGTATGCAAGGCAACGGACCCTTAAAATTAGTCTAGGTACTATGTACATAATGGGGAATGGTCCCAGGGAACATGGAGTTTTGGGAAATCTCGATGCTCCGCAATCGCAAAGGCATACATACAAATAATCGACTATAGCGGCATGGGCTCGTATTCCCTCCGGTATACCCCTCCGATTATGAGCTTAGGTAATCAACTACAAATAGACATTTTGCTGATCCTTTTAGCGAATTAGGCCATTGCTGCCTGCGAATCAAATACGGTACCTAGTAGGCGAATAACAAAGTCAAATTCAGGCGGACCGTAAGGCGGACAATTCTAGCTTAGGTACGTACGGTATTAGATCATTGAGATCCAAATTCGCCTCGCCTACGGAAATAAAGGCAAACAACACCGGCTACATGTATTTACCCAAATTTGGTAGTCAACTATCAGGTTTTCTATCTAATACATCAATAGGTTGCCGGATTACTGCCCATGTCTCCGAGACAAGGCATGGTACATGTCTACATATGTACAAGGAAGGACGCCTTACCACAGATCTATCGGGTCTAGACTATTCGCATTTGCTGGGGTGCGAAGTCACAAGCATCCAGTAAACAGCTATCGTGACCCTCCCAAACCAGAAAGCTTTGACCCTCAAAAGGAATGGTTCCCATAGTGGCCTTATTCTGATGTCAACATGCATTTCGAATTGAACATTGACTTTAAAGATTTCGACGTGCAAATCATGCGTGAGTCATTGTAATCTGTCGCCAAAGCATTGAACGAGCTGGACGACGCGACAAGGCGTCCAAGACTATCATTTCTCGAAAACCTCGCTGCTATGTACAATTCAGGGCCCGTCTAGTTTCTTCATGACGGGCACTGCCGACGAGACGTATGTACGAATGAATTCCCTCACTTCTATTTTCCCTCGAGGTTAAATGTTAGGAGTTCTGTCACCCCTTGCCGAATCTCATTCAAAGGGTTCCAAACGTCCATGAACTCTCCCATGAGTATTTCTGGCCTGGTCCGGTAATCTGCTCTTCGACTCGTCCCCATTCAGGGCTTTATGCATGTCATATCAGCTCACATCATTCACAACAACTGACGTTTATAAATTTCGCCTTTAGGCGCGGGGAAGAATTGGAGTGCATCGAATGACGGAAGAGAGGGGGGCAATCTTACTGATTAATGCCATCCACATAATCTTGGGCCTCGATAGCGACGCAAGAACTCCTTCCCACCTTCTTGATGGTCTCAGTACCTTGCGTACTCTTTAAGTCAGCCGTCCCATCCATCCAATTGCATGAATACAGCACGACTCCAAGCTGATCGGTGCGTAGATCGGCAGTGATGCCAGAAAAGGCGCTAGCCAAACTGACGACAACGGCATCCTTGGGCGCATTGTCGATCAGAAAGTAGCCATTATAACCCTCACAAGCGCCGCCGCCGCCGCAGTTCCCAGAAAACTTGGGGTCGCTTCGCGCATGGCCCAGGAATAGACCAGGGCGGCTGGAGAAATCGTTGATGCTGTTAGGCTCCGCAGTTCCAATCTTGCCCGTAGGCAAGGCGCCGTCGTCCGCGACCAAGTACCGTTTCGAGTACGGTAAGTACAGAGTGTGGTTCCAAATCTGGTCCGTGTCTGGGTTCTTGAAGGCATCCAAATTGAAGTAGGTGTGCTGGGTCAGCATGAGCGCTTTGCAGACCAAGTTAGCAATGTAGGCATACCAAAGGCTACGTTAAAGGAGAGGAACGTACGAGTCCTAGCCTCAGGCGACGTCGCCTCCATCTTGATCTTCCATGCACCCCCTTTGACGCTGTACGTCACTTGGCCGTGGACAAGACCCAGCATTCCTTGGGACGAGTTTGACGCATCCTTGACGGTGAAGGTGATGGAGTCCTCGGTGGCATCAGTCACGTTCCACACGCGGTACGACCAGTTGTTCGTGCCGCTATGTAACGTGTTGCTCCCGTCGTTTATCTGGGTGGCGTACGTTGTATTGTCGATCGTGTACTTGCCCTTTCCAATGCGATTGACATAACGGCCAGGGATACTGTTATACACTGGATGTCCTGGGTCCTTGGCTAGAATCAAAGGTTAGCTCTCTCTCTCTCTCTCTCTCTCTTCCACGAGGACGATGTATTCTGGGGGCTCAATTACGATAATATTCTATGTCCTCGTATCCGAGCACTACGTCGACATCTTTTCCATTCTTATCTTTGACGAAGAGGTTAGTGAGCGTAGCTCCATACGGAATGAACTGGAGTGTGTATAAGCGTCAGTATATCTGTCAGCTTCATTAGGACACTATCGCCGAACCTGCGCTTTTATTCCCGACGAAGATATCGTGTACTTCCCATCCTTCCCAGGTTTCGGAGCTTGGGCAGCGGCAGATGTCGCTGCCGCCAAGACCGGCAGAGCTAGTATAGAACACCGCATCTCTTCAATTGGTTCCCGTCGAGCGAGTTTGGAAAGTAAGGTATCACAAGCTCAGCTTCGAAGTAGGAGAAACGGAGTGGACAATAAGCACAAGCACAGGCACACAAGTCAATCCTCGAGGAACACTTGGCTTATTACTACCACAACCTAGCATTTCGATATAGCCCCTCCCTCCCAATATTCCCTTAAATAGTTATGCGCGGGGGAAGGGCAGCATACTGACTAGCGCCATTAGCAAGAGCGCGCGCGTAAGCACAGCACTTTTGGGATCGTACCATACCGAGAGAGGCGATTCGGGATTAGTCTGGGGTACATAGTGGAAGGATGGGGGGTAAATAGCCTGATATGGCAGCAACCAGTAATCTCACGATGTTTCCGGGTTCCCCTTGGGGAAATAGTTGGAACAGCAACTAGCATATTCGGGGTAAATTCAACTTGAACAAAAATATAGGCGTCTGGCGGCTCAAATGTGCTCGACATTGAGCCATGGGCGCTTATGTCTTAGGCGCCTTGGCAGATCTGGCTTAGAAGTAAACATAAATTCATATAAATTCATATACGCCGCGGAGCTCCCAACGGGCTTTGCGGCACTCGCTATAGTATCAATAATCCGTAGCGAACTAGACCAGGTTTAAGCCTTGAACTACCCCTGGTTGTAGATGAAGATATAGAGATGTTACTGTGTTTAGATTACTCTAAGCGACGCTCTTTGTCTTGGGACTTTGAATTCAACCACGAGGTCTATTTAGTAAACTTATTGTAATCGCATATAGATATCGGGATGAAGATGTGATTTCCCCTTAGTACCTATTCATGTACCTATACGAAATTTTCTGTCATTAGGAGTTCTTAAATACCTCGTTGCGACTACGTCTACAATTGAAAATATAAGCAACCTCATGAAAGTTGGTACCAAAGTCTTACAATACATTCTACAAATTGCTGACAATCATCTGGTTTGTTTACGACACTCTGAGCTGAGTATAGTTATTTGACTCCTCGTACCTTCGAGCGTCATCAATGTACATGAACAAAGGAGAGAGATCCCCCTGGCTAACAATCGATTATGTCGCAAACAGACAGCTTTGTTAATACAAGCTTCTTTATACTGATAATTAAATGGAATGCTACGGGTTCGCTTTAGATAAAGCTACTCGATGTTTCCGGTTATATCTGTATTTCAGGACCAATTATGCATGACAGGTCCGAATAAAAGCAATCCATTTGTTCTAATAAGTGCCAGACATACACTAAACATCGTAGACCCCTAGCTTCATAGTAATCACGCAAATATTTGTCTATAGGTATTATCCTTACGAATACGAATTATCAATATGAAGGGGGAAAAAAACGGGACGGCGGTGGGCAAGCCAACTCTGAATAGACATCATCCCATCATCCAAAGTGTAAAGCGAGAACGGCACAGACACAATGCGGAAATGCGCCGTGTCAAACAAAACCTTGCCAAATTGGAAGCAGAGCAGGATCACTTATGGGTGGAAAACGAGCAGCTCAAAACTCTGTTAAATCACTTACCCGACGATAGTTCTTTAGATCAGTACGTTGCACGCATCGCCGAATTAGAAAAACAGAATGATGCCCTCGAAGATGAAGTCCACAAGTTACAGGGTCTGTCTGACGACGATCTCAAGGAGTTACGGGCTAAGAATTTTCCCACACACGCCCGTAATAGTATAACACGGGAGGACCTTGCTCTTGTAAGTCCGGTATCTTATCCTCTGCGGTAAAGCTTGCTCACCGGATATTTATAGGAATACAGAAACTTCGTAGATGAAATTATAAATCTCGTATACCAGTGGGTGCAACCCCTATTAGCAGACGAGAAACGCGCTGCGGAGATTATCCAAGCCGCCCAACGAGACGGGACCGCTAAGGAATTCATCAATTGGATGGAAGCGTACCCGGACATCGCCAGGCTCTCGTCTTATAACATATCAACCGAATATGTGATCCTAGCCGTCATCATGCGATGGCTAGAAATCGGCATCTTCTCGGCGGAGGTATGCGGCATGGCCCAAGCGACTCTTACCACGCTGGAGCACATCGAAGACTCCCTTTACCATCACGTCGAGCCAAAACCGCCGTCCATCGAGATCAGGAGATGGCGCCAAAATACAAATTACGCTCTAATACAGCATCCCGAATACAAGGCCATGCGCAACGCCCACGAGCAAGAACTAGCGAGTAACCTGCAGAAAGTATTATGCTTCCTACCCGGCGCCAACGAAGCCGGCATGCTCGACCGCATCCGCGACACGATAGTCTTCCGCGCGCTCGAGATCAACGAGCTGTTCGTCACCTCGGTCGACCACTTCCAGCTCCAGACATGGGAATTCCTCCCGGGAACCAGCGGAGCCGAAGTCACGTCCGCCGCGGGCCTATACGAGGAGCGGGAATGGTTCGAGCTCGAGGACCCGCTTGACAATTCCAACAAGGTTGAAATCACGGATAAGAGCCTCGACGAGACCAGACGGAGGCTTGATCCCGTCTGTACCGTCATCCCTGCGATCGTGCAGAGAAGGGCGGAGAACCCCGATGATGTTACGCTGTGCTGCAAAGCGTATATTGTTGCCGCGTGGGGGTTGCCGAAGACGAGGGAGAGGAAGTGGAATGAGCAGGTGCCGAGCTTTTTGAATGCGTTGTTGTCGTCGGACTAGCTGGCCTCGGGATGTTTTAATACTTATTAGGGAGGGGATGTGGATGCAGCTCGTCAACAGGGAGAAAACTATATCGGGTAGGACTGATACCTAGGGCTATAGGTTAAAGTGTCTTTAAGGGCATTGAGAGCTGCTGGGAAGTCTGACATGACATACATAGCACGGCCCTTTCTCCTTAGATTCGAGTTTCCATGTATTCTGCATCACGAGTTTAAGACAGGGTAGTTTAGCGGATTTAAATGAACTGTATAGTATTTTACATAGTTATCAAGACAAGAAACTTGTATAACATGGAAGCCTTGGGAGGTAACTATATCGTAGTGAATCGACATTAGGGAGTCTGGTGCTTTCGAGTGTTATGTGAATAACGTTTAATGAGCATGGGCATTACACGTAACTGACGGCTTCGGGGCCTGAGGACACGCTTAATATAGGGGGGGTCATCCCTGCGATAAATGAGAGAGATGACTTGGTCCTTTGAATTTGGATCTGCGATAGCCTTGGTGTCTAAAGATAAATTATCTTCAAGGAAATATCATCATCTAAGATATACACTTACCTTTCAACAATAGATAAAATTTCCCTATAATATAGCGTCATACCGGAAGAGCATCAACGAAATTTTTACTTTGAAGCACTCTCGTGTCTTCCTTTGGGAGGATGTCTTAATCATGCTTAGACGATAAATACATGGACACCTCAGACTCCATGCCGACCAATGCATAGTAGTAAAGCAGATTAATCTTGAAACTATAAAAAGCTAACATAATCTATTTAACCAGACTCTTAATGATTTCTTATCTATTAGTAATTTTTCAATTCTTGACATCGAGTTTAAATGTCGAGCTGATGCGAATTAACTCAACGCAACTACTAATCGCATGACGTCACTAGTATAGAACAAAACGCGCCAACTTCGAATATAAACCGAAAATGGGGTACAGTTGCTCCCCTACCAGTCTACCATAATAGATAACTTGTTCCACTCTTATAGAAGTCATTCATTGTATAAACTTGCGCACCAGACTAATAGGTTCTAGAAGCATTCTCTCTAAATATTGTGGGATATCTAAATATAACTTCCTGCGTCATATCCCACTAGAACGGTACGGTCCAATTAAGCGCTCCCGTCGCCCACACATTGGGGATCAGATAGGGTTATGCAAGTTCATATGGGGAACTGTAGAGATGTAAGGGCAATATTTAAGGCATTAGTAATAAGCAGCAATACAGTTAAACTACCTACCTGTTAATTAACTTAACAATACTGCTATTCATTAGCAATATACTCTATAGAAAAGTCCATCAAACACGCATTAAACAAGACATAATCACCTACCTAACTTGAACTACAAAGGTGCGAGGCGGCATTGTTTTAAAGTAACTCTTATTTGTCCAATGCTAAACATGAGACGTGAGCTTGAGAATAATTAAGGCTAAACATTTACTGGTCTTTGGTGACAGACAGCTAACGTTAACCAATACACAAAAGAGACAGAATGGCTATTCCATCACATCTTTTTTTTCTTCACTGACAACGTAACATAGCAGGACATTTAGTAAATGCCTGGCCAACAGAGTATCACCTCTAGTTGCCTTAACACCTGAAGGAAAATTAAGAGTGAGACCAAAGGGGCCAAGAGAGAATGTAGGAAAAGCAAAGAGCGAAAATCCGAGACTCTTCATAGAGTAAAACGCCATACAGGTCCATAAACAGATAGGCCAAGGTATAAGCAAAGTCCATATACACAGGTAGAGGCAAAAGATATAGAGACAACTCGCCCTTCCTTGGTAAAACCTTCAACAGGCCAAAAATCTTGGTACATGTCGCCACCGACTCCGTACATGCAACAAGTTAGGAACACACAAAAATTTAGCGGGTACCGCCGAGAGCACTAATTCTAGCACCGGACGGGCGGTGAATGAGGCTTGAAGCGTGTTTACCAACCAGGCCGGGCTCCTGTGATAACGTCTCGCTTTCGCTTCGCTCAGCCAAGTCGTCTTCGTCATCTTCGACAATCTTAGTGGGAATGTCGTTGTGGATGCCGTACTGCTGGCTCCCTCGCTCGGGAGTCGTCATAGTCGATGCCATAGACATGGCTGTGCTGCTTCGGTTGGGAATCAAGTCCGGGGTCGGAGGAATACTAGATGCTCGCCCGGAAGGGTGTAGGAGGCTGTCATCGCCAACTTCAGAAGTAGCAACCGAGTGACCATCGTCACTATGGACCGAAGATAGGTTGCTTGCCCGTCGGGGTGACCTGGATGACTCGATTTCGGCATCTTGGGCCAGCTGGAGACCCTCAACAGCGGCCTGACACTGCTCTGCAATATTCCTAATAATGTGAGAGATGGCATCAGTCTTGTCTTTGAGATGTCGGTCAGCTACGTCGGTAAAGCTGGCGGTAGAGAGGCGTTTGCTTCCTCGGCTAGGGTTCTTCAACATGTGACCTTTTAACCCAGACTCATTAGCAATGGAACCTGATTGTGAGTTAAAAAGTTCCTGTAACTTACCATCTTGCTGCTCATCTTCATCCTCATCGAAGCCCTCTTCAATCTCACCAGCCAAGTCGTCGCGTGTAGTCAGCGACTGAACTAAGTGCTCCATGTGGTGAGATTGTCCACCAATCAAGCTGCGCAGGTGTAAGACAACACGACGTGCTTCGTCACGTTGTCGCACAATAGTGACGTTAGTGTGCTGAAGGGCGGCCAATTCCTTCTTGTTCCGCTTACGCTCCCTCTCAAGCTCTTCAGCGATCTCCTGTTGAAGAACAAGCGCTTCGAGGGCATCGTCTCGCTGCTTCTCAGTGCCAGTAAGGCGAACTGAAAGACGGGCGTTGTCGTCCTTCTGTTGGTCAATGAGGCCACCAAGTCTCCTGTTCTCCCTCTTATGAGTCTCAATCTTGGTTTTCAAGTCTTGAGTCTCTTTAGTAAGCGTCTCAGCAAATGCTTGGAATTTGAGGAACTGTATTGTGTTAGTATCAAATTTTCATCACTCGTTAGGAGAACCTTACCTGCTGCTTCCAGCTCTCCAACTCTTCCACAAGGTAGTTATTCCTCTTCGTAACTTTGCTAAGCTCTGTGTCCATACGACCTTTAAGGTTGATGAAATCTTGCCACGCTTCTAGGGCGTCACGGGAATATTGGTTGCGTTCTCGAACAATCTCGTTCAGATGCCTCATCGAAACCTTCGTCATTAAGGGCTTCTTGACGGCGCCACCGAATACAGCCTTCAAACCCGTGTTACGGCCCTGACGAAATAGTTAGTACTACAACTAATAAAGTTTAGCCCAGAGGTTAAAGCACATACCATCTTCTCACAGACGTGGTCCATTACGGCCATTACAGCATCCTGATTCCACCACTCGGGATCTTGAATAGACTCGACTTCACCGCGCATGACAATGATTTGACCAGCGGGCACCAACTTTCCACCACCATAAGCGGAACGCAAATGCTGAGGGACACCGGAAGGCGTGACATCGCCGTTTAAAGCTTGTGTCAGTCGCGTCACAAATTTGTTACGCTGGTTTGCGTTCAGGGCGGTCGGAGGGCTGGATGTCAGTACAAAGTTGCGATCTAAATCGACAACAAGGGCATCATTCGGAGCAGTGAAAAGAGACCGGCACTCTGCAGTAACACCCAGGATGTACGGGCCCGGCTCCTCCACTAACTCCTTAGCGTGGCGAGCATGAACAACCGGTACGTAAAGGCCGCTCCATTCATAGACTCGCACGCAGAAGCGAATAGCCTCAGCAGCCATTGTCAACATCGCAGGATAATGGCTGACAAATATAATGCGTCTAGTAGGAGATATGGCCGCTTCGATGACACCAACAATGTTTGGGACTGAAAGACAAGTCCACAAAGGCCACATAGCGAAGTTTTGGAAACCCGTAGGGGACGAAGGGAACTGGTAACAGAGGGCGTAATCCTTCATGTCTATGCGGACCAGGTCATTCAATCTCGGCGCGGGAAAACTGAGAATTCGCGATACCTCTTCAGCGTGGAAGAGGTTGGTGGCCTTGTTCCAGTGAATCCACATCCCTCGCAAGTAGTCGCCAAGAAGGTTGTACAAGGGGTATCGAGAAAGAAACGACAAACAGTACGGAATCCAGTAAGTCTCATCTGCATTGTCGTAATAATCCGTCTCGGTTCGTTTCCTCAGATCCCTAATAGTCTCTGCTCGCTTCTCGTCCGCCCTTGACCATACACGCAGACAGATGCCATAGAGAGTGTGAGATGAATCCTGCTGGAGAACAAACGCATGGTGAACACAGTGTGGTTGACTGCGGCCGGTGCAGATTTCGACATCGTGCGGGAAACAAGCCTAATCCAATTAGAATTTAATAAAGCTATTTTTATGGGAAAACATACCCTCATAGCAGCGTGTAAGGCTCGAGCAACATCGTTGTCCTGTTCAAGGCGAGGACTGCTACCGAGAATTTCTGGGAGCCAGAACTGACCGACTGCGCCCTTCATATGACCAATCTTTCCTTGAGTCGGGGCGGGAGCCTTAACCCATTGAGAAGGCTCTCGGCCGACACCACATACCATGTAGGCATGAGTTAGAGTCTTCGGTGTTCGCTGTTGGGGCTTCGAATTGAGGGTAGAAGGAATTGGCTGCGTAATACGAGAGTGAAGAGATGAAGTCCTGCTCGGAATGATCAAGTTGGTATCGCCCTGGTCGCGCGTACTCGGTCGAGCGTCACGGTCGCTAGTACGCGGGCGCGTAAAAGATGAGTGTGTATTAAGTGAAGGCGCCATGATGGATAATTGTGTACGTTTCTTCGTTTGATTCGTTTGTCGCTATCCTGTGGAAAGATCAAATTAAGAATAATATAGCAGCAACTAGATAGACCGAGTTACTGCTCAACCCAATCTAGGCAATCATGAAGGGATTATGGCATGAAACTGCTCCCGTCAGAGACCCTCCCTTGAGATTTGTTTCCGATCTGGTAGACCAGAAACAAAGCCACCAAGCTGCTCAGCGACGGTAACGACAGCGGCGATGAGCTGTGCAGCTTTGCTGTCAGAATGGGAGACAGAATACAGTCTTGCTGCAACTGCTTAAGTGGGGGGGGGGAGGGAAAAGCAGAAGGGAGGGTTGAAAAGACGATGCTCTCTAGAAGAGAGAAAAAGGAGAGACGAGACGTGAGGCAAGAGGGCCTTCGGTGGTAGAAAAGGGTTTGTCGGAGACAGAGTACGAGAAAGGGATATTTGCCCCGAATGAAGCAGCCAAAAAGTCAATGCGCAGGCTCGAATTGTCTCTTTTTCTAATGACCCCTGGTACTTCGTACAAAGAATAATGAACGACCTCCTAGGATTACACCGGGATGAATTGGGACAGTGACGAAGTGTGACAGGGCCGACAAGGACCAAACGAAGTCAGCTTCAAGAACAGCCGTTGTTACAATTTGCTAGGGACGGGGAAATAAGAAGTGGGCATCTACTGCAATCTACTGCAATCTACTGCAAAAGATGTGCAAGATAACTGGCGTGTCCAGGGGATCGACACTCAAGAAGGAAAGAAGGGTACTATGTAACGAATACTCTATTATAGGTGGGGGGGACACTAATACAATTAGTGCCTGAGTCCTTTTTTGCCCTAAAACCGCTGGAAGTCGCACCTTGGAGATATCGTGCAGGCCGCGAATGCAACGATAGCCTCGTACTCAGTACATTTGACACCTAATTCAGCAGGGGGTTAGAGCTATCCCCAGACTAGCTCTCCTGTTAGCGCGACATCATGCTAGGGGTCCCTGGCAGCTTCAAAATTTCGACAGCCCCACTAGATTTCACATCCTAACGAATAACAGGTCTACTTGTGTAACAAAAGTGGGGCAGCGTGGGAGAACTAGAGCTGGTTAGCCTTGAAAAAGGGGCCGTTATTGTAAAAAGCCCACACCGAAAACCATCGTCAGACGGTTCGCCGTACGCCGTACGCCGTACGCCAAAAGCAACATGACAATCGAATTAAGCTCATACGCATCGAGATAACCGCCAGATTTTAGGTTTGTCTACCTAGTAGGTATGCAACGAATACCTAGCAAAAGGTTTAAGAGGATAATTGGAACTTTGAATTGGTAGAAACAAGAATAAGCTATGATTCGAGATAGTTGCTGGGATTCGCCTTTATCGGTAGTCCGCAATATGTCTCAACACAGTGTGAACGAAGTTAGATATAGGAGGTAGATATATCTAAGTCACTTAAGCAACAGAACTTCCTCGTAAGAAAAATGAAAGAGAAAAAAAAAACAATTGGTGGTGGTGGTTTTCGGCAATTCATTCTAACAATACCATTATAAGAACTTGCATACCTATATCTAAATGTAATGGGGGTATGCTTGTTAACATCGTACTCTTGTTTCTTGTAAGATAATAATATCCAGGGTTATATTGCATCAGATAGCCTACCTTACTTGAGCTACGTCTCAGATTGAAAGAAATTCCGCGAGACGGCGTAGAAATATTATTGTTCTACAGCAGTAGCACATGCATAACACATATGATTTTCTTGTCTCTTGAATCACTTCCTGCATGGTGGCTGGCACCATTGACTCGGTTATCTCAACTTGTCACCGACATGAGGCCTCATGCCGTCAAAGAGATCTCTAAATTGATGATAAGGCGTTTAGCCTATCTGGCATACTTCGTACATGTAGATATATAAAAACAGACCACAAGAAAGTGTCATGATTAAAGAGCGCACAGTACGAGGTAATAATTCGTAAGACATATGTACATACCTCATACTCAGACTTACCATCATAGAAACCTCTATTCGGTTGTTTTCCTCGCTAACTGCGTGGTTTATTAGACGATTTAGTCCACTGACTCTCATGAAAACTTCCAAACTAGGCAATTCTTCATTTCCCATCTCCTATGTTATACATTGAGTAACGTTAAAGTGCCAGGTAAAATTTAATAAAGTGCCAACCCATCCACTTTGCACGTGATATACGCCACCACAAGCCACCACCACCACATTAAAAATGGCCCGTTCGTTCGACCTTGTAAACACTCCCATTTAATAATTATATTATAAAAATACACGTACATCGTTACGAAATAAATCGAGAAAATTTTGGACAGATTTTTCGATTTTTTTTCATTTAATTATTAAAATTTTAATATTTTTTACAAATTTACATAACTTAAATTTGTAAAGTTATTAATAATATAAAAAATTATTAAAGTTAAAAATTATAAATTTAGCCGCATTCGGGTCAATATTGGTCCGAATCACGTGCAGTTAAATTTAAATTTTTTATTATTTTTTAATTAAATTTATAAGGTTTTTTTTACTAAATTCGGACCTATATTTATAAAGTTATTATATATAAATAAAAAATTTTAAAAGTTTTATTTAATATATATTATTTTTTATTACGTAATTAACATTATATTTTATTATATTATATATTATATTGTATATTATTTTTATATTATTTTTATATTATTTTTTTTAAATTTTTTTATATTTTTTTAATATTTTTTATATATTTTTTTAAATGTTATATTAATTTTTATAAAAAAATATATATAAATATAAAAAAAATATTTTAAAAAGTTAAAATAATAAATAAATGTATAAAAAATTATTATAATTTTTTTATAATTTTTTATAATTTTTTACATTTTTTTACAATTTGTTTACAATTTTTATATTTTATATTATTTATATAAAAATATGGTTACATTGCAAATGGAACATATACATGGATTTAAACGAACGGGCCATATTTTACATGGCCGTGCGTGGTGGTTTTATGTGGCATATGTGGCGTATGTCACGTGCAAAGTGGATGGGTTGGCACTTTATTAAATTTTACCTGGCACTTTAACGTTACTGTTATACATTTGAACTTATGCACGCTATGGCCCACCGCAATGGCTCATCCCTTCAAGCCTCAAGCCCCTCCATCTAGCGCAGACAATTTTAACATCATGATCCTTTCAAGCTTTATATCAATTCTTCACTTGTCTACTCGATTACCCACAAGACACGCTTCTCGTCGTTTTCTATGAATCAAGATAGACCCGGGGCAATGGATTCGCTCCTCTCTTCAAAACCCCCTGGCAGTCCTGGATCTTTTCGCGATTCGGAGAAGGGTGGCCCTTGAAACGTGCCGGCTATTGCATAATACTGGTTCCAATGATGTTCCAAGTGAACTCGATCGACTCGCGGGGTGGACGTCTTCCCGCATTGAGATAGCTGCAGATGCAGAGCGGGAAGCAACACTACTTCTATCCACAAGCCGAACAATCAATACGTAGAAGGATTCAGACCCATAATGAAATAGATGCTGGCATCATGTTTAACATACGTGCTTCGATCCCATCAATGGACGGCTCTAGGCGCAATGTTTCGGTTCCATCAGGCCTCGATTGGGCCAAGACACATCGTGCTGCAAAGCATTGTGATAGTTATCAAAGCTGTTCTACCAATCGGCTCAGTTGCAACTTGCAGAGGCCATTGGTTGATCCCCCTCGCTATTGGTAAGTTGGTTGACTACTGCACAGAATGCTGCCAGGGGATCAAAGGGGGTCCTTAACACGTCTATTATTACAGCGTCCTCCCCAGTTTGCAACTCTACCCTGTCTTTCCAGCGTATGATGATTTGAATCACATAATCATTATGATAAGAGTATCCTACTATTGCCCAGCTCGTGTTTTTCATTTTACATCGTCACTCCCAGAATTAATTTGAGCCTTTTAATACGCGTCCGTACATATAGGCTATATAGAACAATATTATACCAACAAACAAGGTCTAGTTCCTAGAAGTCAACTCTTCAAACGATACCTACATATCTTCAAACAGCTCTCTATCCACATAATAGTCTACAACGATCTGCACAACTTCTATGGTAGCGAAAGCTTTCGGCAGACTCCCCAGAGATGCTCGCTGCATTAAATTGAACCGTCGATCCCACGTGTTTTAATCTACAATGATATACGGCCCCCAAGCAGTCGGTACTACCTACACTAGTAAATTGAATTAGATTATCAATACTAATCGCTGGTATCGCTCTTCTCGATAGCCTTAGAATAGTCGAGACGTTGATGAGATGCTTACCAGAACTGTCAACACGCCCAGCGGTTTTTACGTACATCACTTACACTAGGTCTAGCTCAATACTTTTAGCACAATTGACAACCGCACTAGCCCGCTTCAGATCTTGGTTTACCCCTGGCTTCGGTTACACTAACGCGAGATACATACTAGACGGGATTAGTATGCGATCCGAGCTCATGGCTACCTAGGTACATACCCCAATACTACCTCGGATTCTTCCCTGTTCCACGTGATTATTCTTTAGATCAAGGCGAGCTCTCAGCTCAGGCGATCCGAACCAAACGTCTACGCTAATAGCTCTACGATATTCTTTCACTCCACATACAAGCAAACGTCCTCCCCCCGTCTCTTCATCAAGGATCTTCCTTATTCAAACCTATATATCCAGTGCTTGGTCACGACGAACCTATATAGCAGTGTTTCTATTTGATTACTTACATCTACTTACTAACATCTACATTCACAGCTAACAAGTGCTCCTCTAATTTGTATGGCTTGGCTAGGGCACTCACATTAAGGTGTCAAAATTGCCTCTTTATTAACACTCTTCCCCAGACTTTAAAACAACGAATTACGCGTCGGTATCCCCTCCGATGACTCCGCTAGCTTTCCGGCCCTCCCCGTAGGAATCTTAGTCGATCGTCCTTCGAACTATAAAATCTTACGTCGTGTATGAAATCCCTTTTCGCTGGTTATACGAACCCTCATAAGCTAGTTTAAGCATCCGCGTCCCCTCGAGGCCCGTCCCACGAGCACCACATTCAACCCAATGCGATAGTATTTCAGCTTTAGTGACAGCCTTTGCCGCCAGTCCTTTCGCTTACGTGTCTAACCCCATGACTCTTGTCCAAATAGCGACAATAACCAGCAAGCAGACACATAAAGAGCCAGGGCATCTTCGCACGACTACTGGACGTTTTCGTTCAGTCCCATCTATCACTCTTGGTTGTTCGTATTCGCTTTTCCTGTCTATCTTTAACCCCGAAAATACACCTGACCGTTACTACCTATGTGGTATAAACACGACGAGATTCGGAAGAACTCGGCCCTAGTGGAACCACGATATGCTAAATTAATTACCTAATACTAGCATGAATATTCCGTACAGGGGGTAAGGTTTCAGCACATACCCGATGCTTCCGACGTAGAGACGGGGTCTACGGCAAGAGTAGTTGGCGTACCTTGTGTGTTATAGATAGATAAATAGCCATTGCCATATGAACGTATAGCTTCGCATTTAGTCTATGTAAACATGAGATCGTCAATTCTTAAATAAACATGACTATCCAAGGTAACCTTTACACACCATAGAGAATTCGTGTCTAAGTCAATCTTCTTCCATACTTCCCTCAGTTTCCGAGGTAAGATGTATTGATAGGTATATTCAAAAATTCACGCTGATACATATCTTGCTACTCACTAACTTGGAACATAACACTCGATCTATAAAGAGACTAGTACTGGGATATAGTCGGTATTAACCCTGGAAGAGGAGGTCCGTAATAACTAACTACTTAACACAATGCCATTACACAGGTTGAAGCCTCCTACTTAACTCCCGGGTCAATTCTGTGGACAATTTTCCTTACCAGTAGAGTTTTTTAGGAAGTGATTCTTAAGCATCTAAAGGCTAGAGCTAGAAGGGGACAATTAGCATATATTAGGTACACAAGTGAGAAATACGCCTCAAGTGATCTACTGATCATATAATAAGCAAAAAATAATTGAGTGATATTCCGCAAGTCATTGACGCCGAAACTTTTGGGCTTCTCGAATGACTGAAGTATGTACCAATATGGAATTAGCAATTAGTTGGCGATGAATCCCCAGATCTCTAAGACGTTTGGGGCATGGGATACAGAGCTTAGTAGTTCATCGTCTTCCAACAGTTAAGACTAGTCACCCGTTCGTAAGACTTCCGATACGCGGATTCCATAAAGGTGTCGTACTTAAATCAAGTAACGACTAGAAGACCATTATATTTAATTCTAGCAATTACCTCTGCGTTACTAACCACAGCATGCTTGAGGAACCTAGTTATCACGGTTTCTTGATTCATAGAACCAGAGCTTCTCATCGACGGTAACAGCTCATATACGACAATTGTAAATATCCTATATATCAATGTCTAATTGAGATAGCTAAAGGGTGGGCTCTTGTGCGATATCGGTTCTTACGGTCATCGTCTAATTAGTTCCGAAGAAACCTTACTTTTATAACAATGAAGAAAGTTAAAAGGGGCCTTTAGTAGATCATCGAGTACTTTAGCTTGAAAATAAATATTTCCAAGCTTCAGAAAGGTGGTCAACCTTAGTTGATGTAAGTATCGTGACAGCTATGTAAAATAACTAAAGGTTCCTTGCCAACTCAGCCACTTGGTAACCGTTACGACTAAGGATTTATCGAGTGATTTAACTCTATTAATAATATTAACCTACAACAAAGTACCTTCGTAGATACGGGTCTACATTAAATTAAGTTGTGATATTTGCTAAGAGCCTATCTATTAACGAGAATAGTTAATAAGGATCATTCAATGCCTAAGGTTTACCTTGGGTTATTTGTAGGTTATTGTGTAGGTTATGTCAGGATTCTAGATGAGACATCTAGAACAAAGGAACTGTTCAGTACCTAATGTATAGACGAGAGATCTTCATAGGTAGTTTAGAGTTCCTTGCCGAACAACGAAGTTGTTTCCATACTGTTTCGTTCCACCTCGTGACAGGTTATTGTGTCAAATGCGAGTAAAGATTTCCTATAAAGATTTCCTATTTAAGACATATGCCTTGCTACCTTATGCTAAGTTTTCCTGCCTCACAAGAAGTGATAAGAGATAAAAGAAATAAATGATAAAAAAGGTGGAATTATGTCAGGGTATAAGTGATTTGGGGGTAGATTTAGGGGTAGTAGGAATAGGTATATAAAATACGCGCAGCGCCTTCGTAAAAGGGTAAAAGGTAAGCGTTAATAATTCAATCTATATATTTTGACATTTACCAAAGATACAACACCTGACAAATATAGTGCGGTATAAACCTTAGGCTTTTGTGTTACCCGGGGGGTGACCTCTAGTTATAGAAGTAGCAATAGCATTATGCAAATGTTGAAGCAACGCTTGGTTGTGACATGCTATCCTTTCCAATCCAGAACAGCTTCTACGTATTAGCAAGGTATCCTCGTTTGAGCATCGTTTATACAGAGTTTATTATATACTTGGCACATCATAAGATTCTAGTGTAAGACCTTATAGAGTATTCACATGTCGAAACTAATTCCTGAGGGGTAGAGTGAGGCTATTCCCCTATCCTCCAACTAACTCTCCCACCAAAACAGCTAAGTTCTAATCTAATATCATGCATGCTCTATCCTAAAGAAAAAGCACTTTATCTACTCTATAAAATTTATATATGAGACAGGGCAAGAATCACACCAACAGTTGCACGTCTCATAGGGGAGGTTTTACCATGTGACAGCAGTCTTTAACTAGATAAACCGAGAGCCCCTATACTACTGGACCAGTTCAACGATTCTGTTTAAGTGTCACTTTACCGGTGTTAGATATAGAGTAATTAATCTCGAGACTTCGCTACACTTGGTGTGGAAGTGGGCAGGCTCAACCTAGTTGGAAAGAATGAATTTCCAGTATTTTTCAATTTACAATCAATTCAAAGCAATATATCTTACTTTTCGTCTCGACTAGTACGATTAAGCCTCCTATAGCTAAACATAATTGGCTACCAAACCTCTTGGCTGCAGAGCATTATACGTCAGCTAATCTACTCTTGGAGACTATATGGCTATCAAGGGTTGAAGAACTTACGCAAATACTATGTAAGGTAGTTAGAGATTGTCATGGGCAGCCCTTGGTATGTGACCACTACGGAGTGACAGGTGACTAGCTAGTGGATAGCTCATATAACATATATATTTCAAGGTATTATTTACGCCTGCCTCTTTTTAAATCTAAGAGGGAACCAAGGTTCCCTTATATACAATATAACGAATGACTAGCTGGTAGATAGCTTCAACCTAAATCTTAGAACCCTTATCACGTCATACGCCTATCGTAATCCTTGTCATCTGACAGAGATTCCCGTACCAAGGTAACCTAAACAACATTGACTTAGAAATAACGAGGATACTATTTCGACAACCCCTGAAGCTAACAGCTTGGATCGGTATGAAGGCCGGGTGCCTTTTCAACCCGCACCTCATAATTTCCCCCTTTCAACTCTTACTCAGGTACCATTGTAGGTAATTAGACTTTAGGAATTCTAGTAGTTAACTAATTTGAAAACATATAGTGACTTGCACCATCTCAATCTCCAGTCAACCTAGCGTCATAATAGTCAATTGACGTTATTTGGAGCAACTGTCACTCGACTCTCGGTTTCGTTTGCCCTAAAAGAGGAAGCATTGAGGGCAATTGCTTATTCGCCACAATATATTAATTACTTTTTGCCATCGTTTATGGTGCAATAATGTGCAGCTTGCGGTAGGAAGTATGTATTGATCAAGCTGATAGGCAAAACTTGCGGGTTCATATATCCTAATTGGCTTGGCCGTAAGAGACATGTAAGACCTTTAGTCCCGGCATTTGAGTTTATGAGTTTAGATTGAAATTACTGAGTTCACTGCGTATACCGCAAACTGTATCCGAATTATCTTATTATCAATGTAGGATTGAGTGTTCGTGGCATCCGGTATTAGAGGAAGCATATGAAATTGCTGTCCTATGTTTTGAAGTGCATCTGTGGCCCAAATTGACGCATGGAATCTTACCATACTATATTTTGCGAGGGTTACGTTGGTATCGTGAAGACATGTTACCGTTCCATTGCCAAATTCGAAATACCGAGTACCTTACTACACGTAAAATAGTCCGATCTCTAAGATCCGTGGGTGGATATATGGGATGGTTTAACCATATTATTAGCAAGACAGGTAGACGAAACGTAAATACCAATAGAAGATCCCCACATCGGCACACAGATATATTCTATATGTCCATATTGAAGTTTAATGTTTTTTACTCTGTCTAAGACTAGAAACATGTGCTTATCTTTATTACTTGTCTACGGCTACTACCTAAAGCCCCTCACATCTCTCAACAACAAAGGGTAGCACTCAATAGTCTAGGCCCGCCTATGGTTCTTTTGAGCATTGGCTCATCTTATCTACGGCTTGTTTATTTGTGTGAAGTGGCGGTGACACAACAGATCGAATGTAGTGAGTTTGCGGTCATAATGAAGGTGTGCTATTCTATAATTATCCTCTCGTTGACTAGAGTTGGTCTTCTTATCTATAGTCTTCCTTCTATAACCCACCCAGGCCGCGGATATCCTTGGTTCTATGGCCCTATAACCCCGGTTAGTAATTATATGGTACTGGCTGTTACATAGGGTTGCTTCCCTACGACGGCTGACTACGTCCAATCAACTTGGACCGTGAAGAATTCTGAAGCGTACGTCCGGATGCATAATTAATCTTTCCTGATGCTCACTTGTGCGATTCGAGAATTATCCATATGCAGCCGTCCAACCAATTTATTCTTGACTACCTACATACGCTCAGGGGCATTGAAGAAGCAAGTAGCGACAAGCTACGATATACGTGGCAAGAATGATCTCGCATATAGATCTTCGTAGAATTACAACGGTTGACGGACACCGCGTCCAGTTTCCCATTTCGTTTGGTCGCCGAGCTCGTCATTTCGCCTCTGTAGAGTAACGTTGAGCACAGGTTTCATGTCAATTCTAGTGGTATGCTGGCAATATTCGCTTCTCGATGCGAGTCAGGTACGGCAACCGAATATTACAATTCGCAGGAAACTTCTCGCCGGGAATTGCATTTGCCATAAGAGCCAAGAATGACTTGCAGCGTGCCTAGAGTTTCTGCTGGGGAGGGGTGTCTTTTTGTGTGCCTTACTCATACACACCCTAGGTTACCACGTTGCTACGTTTCGTCACTCAACTTCATTCTTGGATTCGGCGCCACATCTAGATAACTACCTAAGTAGGCATTGCCCAAACGCTGCGCATTGTCGATCCTCGAAGTGTTAGAATATTCTCGTCTAAAGCTACCGGAAAGTGTCGTTCCTTCAACTATTTTGGCCGTTGAGTTATCACCTGCAACTGTATGGACAGTTATTGTGATAGCTGGTTATGGACACTCAGCACTCGCGAAGGCCGCACCAATGTCAAAACGCGCCCCTGTTAAATTCTTTTCGGTCTCGTCGGGTGGAGTCCTACAACTTGGGGGCCAGTAGTATGCTGTGCCATGGAAAGTGGCTTTTATAGGTATTGACACTCATCCCACGTGTTTGACTTCGCGGATTGCCAACTTGGACTTAACTAGATAGCCGCATGATAGTGCCAGGATCACGGCCAACCAAGGTTGTTGAGGGCTCTCAGCGCCCTTTGGACGAAGCGCACAAGGAGACATTCTTCTTCACGGAAAGGTTCATCCAATGGGGATGTGTCAATGTGGAAAGAAGAAATATTGGTGTGTCCGCTTGGGCACCTTACCCGTTATTGGGACAGTATGCGAGGCGGAGACGAAGCTCTCCGGCAAGCGTACTCCCGTATATTATGCCAATTTCGTCAAATTAAAGGCACAGACAGGGGCGGGAGAGGTGACGAACTCAGCAATAACGGAGTGATGGTGATGTGGCAATGCAATAGGTCCCGGACGATGAGATTTGATGAGATACGGTCAATCGGGCTTGCTTTTTCTCGTCGGCTTCGCAAGACATGAGGTTGTTTCGGCCCAAGATGGTTGAGGATACCCTGGCGTCATTGGGCAAGATCCCAGCAATCTAGCGCTTAGGTTGCGAGCTGATCCGGTTACGGGTCTAAAAACAGCAACGCGAGACACTGACAAACCAACAAGTCTGACTCGGAAGCAGGGTCCACGAGGTCTAGACGGTGGAGTTTGCCCAGTCCGCACAGACGCCGCAAGATGCTAGAGTTTAAGGTGGCTGAACTGAGGAGATAAGATAATACTAAGAATCTAAGGTCTATGTGTAGCAGACCAAAGACCTTCTACTCCAGTCTCCAGAAAACGATCGTATAAAGACTACACTACATATGTAGCGCCGATTGAGCAATGTTGTGAAGCTCCGGGTCTAGCTGTTGCGCTACATCCACCAGTAGTAATCGGCCGCGGTGTAGCGTGACTTAATTGGCGTCGACCGACTGGGCGGCGCAAGCCGATTATGCACATGGCAAGGATCAGTTAATCATCTCTATAGCACACAATGTTATGCAGGCCGCGATGCACTTGGCGGCTGATTGACATCGCAGGTTCCCGGAACACAGGGGTGGTCGCGGAACCCGGGTGTTGTTGTATTATAGACATGTATGTAGACAAGGTAGGGTGATCTATCTGTCTATCTAAGCGTCGTGTCTAATATATCGCTCCACGACTAAGACGTCTGAGGAAATGATCAGACCTTAGTATCACCACGATGGGCTGCTACGGTTGAACAAGCCGAATAAATGTTTGTCATGTCCGTAGGATCGAGGAAGCTGTATACAACCACACGGAGGGGAGATCAATTTCTTGCGTGTGCTTAACCGGCTATGTAAAGTATGTTGTATATATGTAGGTACGTAAAGTATGATGTATGAGTTACGATCACGGAATACGAATAGGGAGGGGGCGGTGCAGTAGATGGTAGGTTGAGGTAGTTGAGGGGGTTGAGGGAGGGAATTGGTTGGAATGAATTCTCGATGTGATATCATCGAGCGCCGATTGACGCTATATAAGCAAACGATGTATCCTTATCAGCGATCAGCTGGAGATACAGATACTAAAATGCTACATTATAATGTATATATATATGGATATATGTAGTCAAGAGCGGGTTTACAAAAGAAATGGATCCCATATGTACGCTCTTTGAGAGTGATCAGCACTAATATAACACTAATCCTGATGTAGTATTCCGGCCCTTTTAGTCCTGGTAGCTATGGCAGCTATGGCAGCTATGGCAGCTACGGCTAGCTAGCGTGGAAAATTAAAGAAAAGAGAAGGAAGGAAGAAGAAGGAGAAGAAGAAAAAAAAAACCCCCAAAACTTCGTTAAGCGCAACCATCAATTCATAGAGCGGATAGAAGGTACCTACCTGTAGAAAGGAAGGCACGAAATCGGACTTGGCAGGCGGGTTAAGGTAGCAATGTAAAAACCTCGTCCCGCTGGAGCCGTTGACAGCCGCAGGCGTCATAAACTTTTTTTTTCTCCTTGACATTTCCCATTATGGCTTTTGTGGTGGTTCCCACGAATCACGAACCGCTCCAATCATCTAAAACGGCATTTGAAGCACCATCCTGCGCATGTTGAAATTTACAACAAATATCCAAATTCCCCCTCCCCTCCGCACCTCTGCACCTCTGCACCTCTGCACCTCTGCACCTCTGCACCTTCTCTGCAGCGCTTCTGCAGAATACTGCCCCTGCGGCTCTGCCGTGCCCTGTTTCACTACCGGGAGGTTGTCTATTCTTAATATATACGTACAGGAGCCAAGGAATGGATCGGCCAATCCGTCTGTAGAATTATAAAGATGCTGGACAGAGCTCATCCTTGGCCACTCTAAAAGGGAAGCAGACATGATCCACTGATCCACATCGCAGCTAAGATGTCCAAGATGACAAGATGATTGATAAATGGAAATGGTAAATGGTAAATGCATGGAAGCTGGGAAACACAACAATCCGTGCATTTCAGTTCTTACAGCATCATCTGTCCCACTTTATACCGTACTTTTTTTTACCTGCTTCGTTCTACATACGGTACCAACGTCAACGTCAGGACACAACATTACGAGCCATTAGTATTCCTTGCCGCTCCACCCAACCAGACATTGGGTCCCTCTCGAGTCTCGATTGAGGTCTGGATCGCCCATAATCGCCAGGTCCTTCTTTTTTTCTAAATTTTCCTCTTCCCCCTTCTAACCCGCTTCGAACGGTGGACAGAAGGACGGTGGAGTCCCGCTCCCCCCAACGAGATAAGGAAAATGGAAGGGGGGGTGTCGCCCTTCAGACTCCTTGGCTGGCCTGGCTGTTCTAGCTGGCCACCGAAGGGTCGCACTTCATGAGAACCTTGTTCTGCTCGTTGTTCATTGAACGTTATCCATATGAACCTCGCCTGCCGGTAGTTCTGTCAACGTCCAATCCCAAGCGGCATGATAATCCAACTCTGCTAAATAGCGAGCATTTTTATATCGGCCCGTTATCATCCTTCACCCTTCATCCCTCCTTGTCTGGTTTGATGTTGGGTGTGTATCTATGTTAGGTGTGGCCCACCCGGTTGTCGCCATTTGCACCATTTACGATTTGTGAATTTTGCACTGATGTGGACATATCCGCATCGGTATATACACCCGTATATATCTTGAATTGTACATTACCGCATTGTGTAATACACAATACACACTACGCATTACATTCATGTTGCGCGTCACGACACTAGTTTGAGCAACGAGCCACCCCCGAGCTTGAAGATCTGTATCGAGTCTGGAGCTTGTCCCCAGTTTATTAAATTCTGGACCACCCTTCTCGTTCGTGCCTTCGCTTTGTTCAGCGTAGAGAGACGTCTTGGACATTGCGAACCCTTTTGTCGTAACCTAACCTCCTAATAATGGTTCGACTTGTCCTTTGATCATACTTCATCGTTCGCTTCTCTTCAACCCATTGTGTATAGGACTTTTCCGATTGTACCGATTGTACAGCCAGGGCATTGCATCGGATAACTCGAATTTACCAACCCTATTCTAACTTTACTAAACATAAACCAACCAACCTTAGCTCAATCCCGTACTCGTCTCCTTCGCTTCGCCATACCTTCGCCCTAAATAAAACGTAGAGTTTCGCTAGGACCCATCCACCGTGTTCCTTCGCAACACTCACCGAATAACGTTTTGCATTGTCTGATTAAATTTTGTTTACTTTCGTTCTACGCCTGGTCCCTCGTTAGTTTTTTTTTACGTTTCAGAGCCACTAATCCTCTCGGCATGGACAAAGACCCCGGGACACCTCGCAATGATGCCAGTGCGACCTCGACTCCTCCCACCGAGGAGCCTCAGAGTCCAGCATCGCCCGACCTCACTGCCATAAATGCCATCAATGCCCTCAGCGCCGGAACGAGAAAAGAGAAAGGCCGAGTACGCTTCAATAGTGTCGCCGGAGTCGAGCCACCATCTTTCTTTGATTTATCTGGTCTCGCGGCGACACAATCACGCAATGATGTTTTATCGCTACCTCCGCGGCCTAGGCCTTCTGTCTTGCGTGGGAATTCCTATAACTCGGTGACTAGTATTCCCGAGTCTATCGATGACGATGATCCTGCTTCCGAGAAAGTGATGTCGGCCCACGCAGCACAGGAGCGTGCCCAGCAGATTGCCGCAACCCTACTAGGCTCGCGATCTGCCCCGGGGTCGACGAGAACCTCTCTGGACTCGGATGCCGAAACGGTGAATAGCGGTGGTGTTGGTGATATGCTCCCAGGATTTCCCGGTGTAGCTCTGGAGGACTATCCCATGAATGCCACAGATATCGCCGGTGGTGACGCCGCACACAAGAGTGCCTCCGAAGAGCAACGGTCCGTGAAAAAGGAAGCATATAATCTTGTCCGATCGCACACGCGAAGGCATAATAATGGAGTGTATCAGACAGCAACTACCAGTACCGCCTTGAGCTCCGGTCAAATTACGCCCATCGACGGACCGAAACATGAGCTATACGTGACGCCGCCGACCGAATACCGCTCCAGTGTCCTGTCAAATCTTTTGAAGCTGTATAAGCCTGCTGATTCCGGTCTTTCTCTTAATTATACACCTAGCCGGAAGTCCGAGCATGGTAGTGAATTTACCACGCCGGGTTCTTCTGGTGCTACAACACCTAACCGGCGGAAATGGTATGAAAAGAATCGTTCGCAAGATACTCTGGCCAACCTGGTCGAAGCATCTGCGCGTCTCGCTAGTGCTGGACCAGGGGCGAATAGCACCAACACAACAAAGCCAAAACGACCCAAACACCGGCGCAGCCCGAGCGGACGAATATTGAGTTTCGGTCGACCACGGATGGAAGACGAGATTCGTATCACGATGCACATTGCGGAGACACTAACTCGGCAAAAGTATATCATTAAGATGTGTAAAGCGCTTATGCTCTATGGAGCCCCGACTCACCGTCTCGAGGAGTATCTGCGGATGACAGCTAGGGTGCTTGAGATCGATGGCCAGTTCCTTTACCTGCCCGGCTGTATGATCATTTCCTTTGATGACCGCTCGACACATACCACCGAGGTGAAAATCGTCCGCACTAATCAGGGGATCGATCTCGGAAAACTCAGGGATGTTCATGAGATATACAAGCTGGTTCTCCACGACAAGATTGACCTCGAAGAGGCTATCGAATCCCTAACGACGGTTATGGAGACCAAGGATAAGTTTCATCCGTGGCTAAGAGTCCTAGTATTCGGGCTAGCAAGTGCGTCAGTTGCGCCGTTTGCCTTTGAAGGGCAGTTGATCGACCTCCCGATCTGCTTCTTCCTGGGATGTCTTGTTGGTACTCTACAGATTATCGTCGCGCCTCGGTCCGATCTTTACAATAATGTCTTCGAGATCACTGCCGCTGTATTAACCAGTTTCCTGAGTAGAGCATTTGGCAGTATCGCGGGCGGGACGCTATTTTGTTTCTCATCCTTGGCCCAGAGTTCTATCGCATTAATTCTCCCTGGATGGTTTGTCTGTAAGTACATAACTTCGGTATCGTTCTGGGCTTATAATCACTAACAGACTTTTATAGTGTGCTCTGCTCTTGAGCTTCAATCCCGCGCTTTGGTACCTGGATCTATCCGTATGGTCTATGCCATTATATACTCGCTGTTCCTCGGTTTTGGCATCACTGTTGGAACCGCACTTTACGGTTTGATGGATCCTAATGCCACTTCGGCAACAACCTGTCCAAACCCTATACCTACTTACTACCGGTTTTTCTTTGTACCAATCTTTACTTTGTGTCTTGCCTTCGTCAATCAGGCAAAATGGAAGCAGATGCCTGTTATGGTTGTTATTGCTTTTGCCGGATACATTGTGAACTTCTTCAGCAGCCCCAAATTTGCGGCCAGCCCACAAATAGCCAACACATTAGGGGCCTTCACTGTCGGCGTCCTTGCGAACCTATATTCAAGGCTAAGACATGGCGTGGCGGCTGCCGCTCTTTTGCCCGCTATCTTCGTACAGGTACCCAGTGGCTTGGCAGCGACGGGAAGCCTTTTGAGCGGGTTGAGCACAGCAAATGAACTAAACAATGCTACGGGAGTCATTAACGGCACCAGTACTGTAAGTATTAGCGTACATCCTTAACCGCCTTTTTGAATTGTCGGCTAACACCCTAACTAGGTCACGATTCAACAAGGCCAGCCCCTTGATACGATAGTGTTCAACGTCGCCGCATCGATGATCCAAATTGCTATCGGTATTACTGTCGGCCTTTTCCTAAGCGCACTCATCGTCTACCCGCTAGGGAAACGCCGGAGTGGTTTATGGACCCTCTGAAACTGTGCGACATTTGCCGTTTTGCGTTCCTAAGTTTCCAGTTTGGGCGTTCGAGCATGGGGAAAAATTGATTTAAATAAGCAAGCGAGCATTGAGTTCTAAAAAATCCATTGGCTTGTAGAGGATAGAACTAGATGGTGTTATGGACAGCATATAGATGTATATTATAGAGGTAATGCGGAGGATCCAGCCTCGCGGCCGGGGTTGGTAGGTAGGTGGCACTTCGGAGGAGTTTCTTTATGATATGTGATATGAGGTATCGGCATATGCGACGGCTTCATGGCTCTTTTGTTGTAATATCGAAAATGCAGAACGACTGCATCAGAAAGTTCCAAGCGCTGGACTGATGTTTGTCGCTTATATTTCAACTCAAAGCTGTACAACGTAACCATTTTTGTCATGTCCGAATTCACTCATATATTAGTTAGTTTATCTTCTTATAAATATGTACCTAAGTTTACAGGAAAAGAAAAATATATTAGCTGCATCGGCAATAGCAGAAAATCTCGTGTCTTTAACTACACAGTATAGTCAAATAAAGTCAGAACTCGCGTGCTTGTTATGATATATATGATATATATGATATATATGATATAGAGAGAGAATCAGAGCGTCGTATATTTTCGCTCGAGTAATATCGAGTCTACTGATTCAGCCTGATATTGATTGCAATCAGGGCCTAATCGACGCATGTAGGTATAGGTTAGGTACAAAGGTCCGGGCCAAAAGTCTTGCACATGTTTAAACCTTTATCACAGTGTTAATCCTAACAACGTACAATATCCATTTTTTTAAAATAAAAGGTTATAAAATGAAATATTAATAATAAAATTAACTCCATATAAATTACAGTAATAATAATTCTTTAATTATTAAATTAAATTATATAAAACATTTTAATTTATATTAATATTATAATTTATTTATATATTATTAATTTTATTATTATCGATTATTTTATTATTATTAAATTATACGTTTATAATCTTTTTTAATATACGTAAATTTTATTTTATAATAAATTTAAAATTATTTAATTGTTTTATTTAAATATTTTTAAATAATTTTTTTATAAATTTTTTTAGTTTTTTTTTTAACTTGTAAAAAAGTTACGTTTTTTTAAAATAATTATTATTATTATTTAAATAAATTATTTAAATAACATTTTTATAAATTTTATTAACGTAATGTTAAAGATTTTTTAATGAATAAAATTATTACGATTTTTTTTAAATTATTTTAATTTATTTATAAAAAGTTAACGTTTTATTTTTTTAAATTATTAATTTTAATTTTTGTAAGTAAAACAAGGTATCCGTACGGATTAGGTAATAGAAAGGAATAACGTAACGAATAAAAAAGGAAAGGAAAAAAAACAATACGAAATGAGGTTATCACGATGACTGTTATTATATTAATTAATTGATGTTATATTTAATTACGAATTGTGTGTATGGGTGTTATTTAAAAAAAATTGCCTTTTGTGTAAGGAATAATCACGTGTTGCCACGTGACTATCTTTACGTAATGATATGCTTATAATTTTAATTATAAAAACTTAATTATTAATAAATTAAATAAATTAAACGGTTATATTAAAGTTTAAATATTTAATTTAATTTTTTTTTTTTATATTACGATAATATATATAAAAAAATATTATTTTTTTATGTTAAAATTTAAATATTAAAGTGTTTTTTTTTAAATATATTATATAAATAATATATAAAAAAGTTTAAAAACTTTTTTTTAATAATATATTTAATTTATTCCATTAGTTTTACTGTTATGTGTTTATGCGTTTTTTACGGTAATAAATTTTTAAATAAATTTATAACTTTTTTTGTTTTAATTTAAATCGATACGTTTAAAGTACTTTAAAATTATTTTAAAGTTTTAAAAAAATTAAATTTTAAATTTAACTTTATTATTATATTTTTTTATTATTTGTTTATATTGTTTTATTATAACAGTTATTTGTTTTAATTAATAATAATAAAGTTTTTTTTTAAAAATACGAAAAATAACTTTAAAATATAAACTTTATATAATTTTTTTAATAACGTTAAATAATGTAAAAATGATTTATTTTTTAAAACCGTTTTTAAATTTATTAACGGTTATAAATTTTAAATAATTTAATAAACGTTTTATTATTTTATATTATAATAAAAAAATCGTTTATATTTTAATTTTTTATAAATATATAAAAGTTATATTTAATAAGTTTTTAATTATTATTTAAATTTAATTTCGTTGTAAATTTAACGTATTAAAATTTTTTAATTTTTAAAGTTTTTAAAATTAACTTTTAAAATAAATTATCGGTATTAAAACTTTAAAATTTATTAATAAAATTAATAATTTTATATAAAAATTATTTTTTAATTATATTATTTTTAATAACGGCGTTAATAACGTTTTAAACTTTTATTTTAACTTTAAATAGTTTTTTTAATCGTTTTTTATTTTTAATATAATTTATAAATATAAAATTATTAATAACGTAATTACGTTTTTTAATTTATTAAAATAAACGTATAAAAATTAACGGTAAATAATTAATTATATTTTAAATTTTTTATTTTATAATATTTTAAACGTGTAAAATAAAAGTTTAAATATATATTTTAATGTTAATTAATTTTTTTATTATTTTAAAATAATTGTATAAAAATTAATATTTTAAATAAATTTTAATTTATATGGAAATTAATATAATAAAAAAAGTATATATTAAAAACTTTTACTTTTTATTTTAATAAAATTAAGTTATAAGTTTATTTAAATTACGTATTGTGATTTTTTGTAAAAATATGTGTAAAACTTTTAACCTAAACTTTTATAATTAACATTTTTTAAAAATGGTTTAAATTTAAAACGTCACGTAAAAATCCCGTAATATTTTTTTATACATAAAGTATTTAAAATTTAAAACTTGTTTTAATTATACTTTAAATATTTAATGTATTTAAATATAAATAATATTTATAAAATATACATTTTAATATAATTTTACTTGTTAATTAATAATTAATAATTAACGTAAAGTTAATAAAATAAAACATTTAAAACATTTTTAAAATTAACAAACATTGTGATGTGATGGCGGTTAAATATTAGCCCCTTTTATATTATATTAGGTAATCTAAGAGGTTCTAGGGTATTACGTAGCACCCGCCTTACCATTGATCTTGGCCTGCTAGGTTGCTGAGTGAGTACCTATGTAACTAACTCCCTTCTCCGTTCTCCGTTCTTTTGTCCCCGCCTGTTTAGTTCGCCTTTTCAAATTCGCCCCTAGTTCCTTGCTGCTTGCTGTTGTGCTACCTACCAGTTTCAATTCTCGCGTCTTCATCTTAAGTTTAACATACATACCTATTTTGAAAGTCAATCTGACAGGCCAATGTTCACCACATTCGTTGGAACGGCAGCGGGTGCTACCGAATCGAGCGCTCCGCTAACTCCGGAGCCGCAACCCCCCAAACCTCGACAGAAGCGGAGTCAAGTAGCTCGGGCATGTGATTGGTGCCGTGTACACCGTATTAAATGTGATAATCATCTCCCGTGCTCGAATTGCAGGAAGAGAAATGGCCAGTGCAGTCAAGGGGAGATACCTGTCCGTACTCTTCCTCATGCCTATCGGAAAATTGAGCGTCTAGAAAACCGGGTGAGAGAATTAGAGCGGGAACTTGAGAACGAGCGTAAGGCTATAAAGCCTGGCACTGGCATTAACACGCCTCAAACGCCATCGAGTCTCGCCTCGTCCGGGCCTTCTGGCTCCGAGGGTCCCGAAGCCTTCGATTCTCCGGGGGAACATGGAAATAGTCCGGAGGGGAAAAAGTCAAGGGAAGGAGTACATATTCCTACCACCCGCTCCCAGCAAGGAACGTGGTATGGTGCCTCATCGTTATTCTACTTTATTAGGCGCATGAACACCTTCTTGAATACTTCTCTTCAACAAGCCCGACCTATCGATCGCATGCTACCAGATCCAGTGAAACTATTCGATGGAACAAGCCAAACCTCTGCGAGAGACCAGAGTAGCCGGCCGACTACTACAGTGACAGGAGATCCCGCCATCGCAGGAAGTTATTTAACTCCAACACAAGAAGAGTACTTTATAAGTCTCTTCTGGCAATCTCTCCACACCTCACTACTAGTTCTAGATGAGGGTACATTTAAGGAGCATTACCAATCCTTATGGATAACATCAGGCAGAGAGCGAAAGCCGTCGGCGCTCGTCGACATAGTCATTGCCTTATGTATGCAATATAACACAGCGCTACAGCCAGGCCTCGAGGACGACATCAACGATATCATCGCTGGTAGTCGATGGTATTATCAGCGCTGCCAGAGGTTATTGACCAACGAATTAGAGAATCCTACCATATTAACACTGCAGTGCCACCTCTTGTCATCCGTATATTTGTGCTCTGCATCTTTCCCAAATATGTCAGATAGCACCTGCACGCTGGCCGTGCGGACGGCTTATATGCTTGGCCTTCATCTAGAGCCGCCAGACGATATGCCGAAGCGGGAGCAAGAAATGCGAAAGCGCTTGTTGTGGACTCTCTATGTCTTCGATAGTAAGATCAGCATGAAACTGGGGCGTCCGTTCCAACTAGATCACTCCGATACCACTTGCAGCTTACCAGGTGATGACCGGGAATGCGCAACGCTGTCGGGCTCCGTATTTGCTCCGCTCGGAGAGGACGCTACATGGCTAACTTTCAACCTCGAAAACGTTAAGCTCTTCCGGATGATCCGAATAACTTATACGGCCTTCTACAAGAAACAGCTCGGCACCACCAGTATCTTCGACGACCAAGCTTCACGGAATGATCCAAAGATCATCGAATCCCACGCGGAGTTTCTAGGTCCTTACATAGACCGAATAGAGGATTGGGTGAAAGGCGTCCCCAATGCACTTAAAACTAAACGCGGGGAAAATGGTGTTCCCTTTTCGACCGACTTCACCCCTCTCGAGATCGAACAGTTCGCATCGCTCTGGCTCCAGCGGCAACGTCTTCTATTGGAACTCATGTATCACAACCTATGCATAAACCTATTCCGTCCCTTTGTCCGTTTTGCCCCAACGGCAGGGCCTACTCCAGCCGCCGACAAAATCGCTGCAGACTGCGCCCGCCACGCCATAGCACTGACACGTATCCTGCATCAAGTACTCTCATCGACGTCTATCCTTACCGGCTGGCATGAGGCATCCCAGTGGCAGTGGAACGCTGCCATGTCGCTCATCGGCTATGTGATTGCCTATCCACAAAGTTCGACAACCCCAGAGGCAAGAAGCGCTGTTGACCTCGCCATAGGTGTCTTTGATATCTGGAAAAAGAGCATCAAAAGTGCGGCCAGTGCGGCTGCTATTACGCGCGATGTCATCGCACAGGCCGATATCCTTATCAAGCAGACACAAGAGAACCAAGATTCGCCGCAGAAGGCGGACGAGACGCCTTTAGGTTCTAGTAGTTGGGAGGCTACAAATGATGAGGCGCTCGCCGACGGTAACCCCGCCGAAGCACTAACAGCGGTTGGGGATTGGGGTTATAACGATGGGACCGGTTTACCTATGCAGGGCATGTTGGCTGGGTCTATTGACATGGCCTTCACTTTCGACAATCAGGATTTTGGGAACTTCGGAACATTGTCCTGGCCAACAATGAATGGCGACCCCGGCGCCCAATGGATATACGGGTAACAGCAAGTGTAAGTTTAATGTAATGTCTGCATAGAGGCATTCGGATTTCAAGATGCTACTCCTGTTACCGTATTTCCTTAACCCCTTTCGACTATCATATGAGATGCAAGGTGCTTCAGGCGTATGGAATGATATGGTTGTGAAAGGATGTTAGTTTAGCTCATCTATTCCTCTTTTAACACTATATATATGAGGCGTTGGTGGAATTCTCGACAAAAGCAATTATATAGCCAATTATATAGCCAATTATAAATTACATGACACTCATCTCGCGTACCTATGAATAAAGTACAGCAATGCATATGGATTAGTCAAGCAACCAAATATACGAATCCAATATAGACATGGTTAAATATGACATCAGGTTACTTTGAGATTCGGGAAGGATCAATAAGGTTGTAAAGATCAACCTTGCCTATCTATTGCTGCGGGGTGTTAGTAAGAGCTGGTAGGCTGGAAATAGATCAGCCCGATCAGCCCGATCAGCCCCTCGCATCCCGAGTCCCAAAGGAGAAGCCGGAAGAGAATTACAACCTGTCGCAAACTTTAAAGGGTTGAATATACGATGACATCAATAGATTAGCAAAGCATAATTATAAAGGAAAGAAATAGAAAGATATAATACATTTGTCATTAGCTCACCTATCGCCGAATTAGAAATGAACAATACCTGTTGTAATCGGTGTTTGTCCTTGGCTACATACCAGCGGTCTAGCTCTGGGACACAGAGGCCTACTACCTACATAGCTGACATGCATGCCTACCTACCTAGGTACATATAAAAGAACACCAGATCTCGAGCATAAACTCAATCATCATCTCAACAACCTCAACCCTAACATCACTATCCTTCTACCGTATAAATTTGCAGTAAAATCCCCTTAAACAACCTACCCCCTTTCCATCATGACTTCCTTCACAGTCTACAAAGGCTCCAAAAACGGAGTCACTAAGAGCTCTGCCACCAAGCCAGAAAACCTCACTGGTGATAAAGTGTTGATGAGGATCACGGCGTCTGGATTATGCGGTACTGGTAAGTCTTTTACCCCTATTCATCTTACGTACTAGGTACGAGCAATAGTAGCTAACAAATCTCAACAGATCTTCACAGGGTTCGTAGAAACATACCTACACTTACACATCTTACGCATGCCATGACTAACAAAAGCCACAGTTACACGATGACGTTATCCTCGGGCACGAAGGCGTCGGTATTGTTGAGGCAGTAGGTCCGAACAGCAAGTACCTGAAGAAAGGTGACCGCGTGGGCTTCGGTTATCAACACGACAGCTGCGGTAATTGCCGGAACTGTCTGACGGGGAACGAGACTTACTGCGTCGATCGCGCTTTGTATGGTACTGATAAGGTCGACCAAGGAAGCTTTGCTTCTCACGCTGTCGTCCGTGAGGCGTTTCTGCATAAGATCCCGGAGGGCATGAGTGATATCGATGCTGCTCCCCTGCAGTGCGCTGGCGCTACGGTGTTTGCCGTTCTGCAGGCTTATAATACGCGGCCTACTGAGACTGTTGGTGGTAAGTCTCTTCGGGCGGGGTTTATTACTCCTTTTCAATATGTTTTGGACATCATCCAACCCTGAAGAATACAGCTGCTAACTCCACCAATTGCAGTCATTGGACTAGGCGGCCTCGGCCACTTAGCGATTCAATTTGCAGCCAAGATGGGAAACCGCGTCATCGTTCTATCCGGCTCGGACAGGAAAAAGGACCAGGCCATGAAGCTCGGAGCCCACGAGTTCGTCTCCATCAAAGACAAGGACAAGCTCGAGGTATCGACCCTGATCGACCGGCTGCTAGTCACGACGTCCGCGCAACCGAGCTGGGAACTTATCCTGCCGATCATGGCTCCGGGCTCCGCCATATACCCCCTCTCCGTCGACTCTGGGAACCTCGAGATCCCGTACATGCCGCTGATATTCAAAGGCATCGGCGTGCAAGGGTCTCTCGTCGCGTCGAGGAATGTCCACCGGGAGATGCTTGCGTTTGCGGCGCTGCATAATATTAGGCCGATTACCGAGACGTTTCCTATGACGGAGGAGGGTGTTAAGGAGGCGATTGATAAGCTGGAGCGTGGGGATGTCCATCTTAGGGCGGTGTTGACTGTGGCGTAGTTGGGAAGGGAGTTGGATCTCGTTGCTGGCTGTCTGGGGACGCTTAATTAAAAGGGCGTATGTGTATAGATTTGGCGCTGGTTAGAGGAAAACAGAAACTGGAGAGGGGTTAATTAGGGGAATTAGAGTATAAAATGTCGAATTGGAAATAATTGCTAGAAGCTTCATACTCAAGTCCCTGTCCTGGTACTCTTTCGTTCCCTGTGGGATATTGCAATCGCTACACCAACGCGTAGCTGTAAGATAGGGGTAAATTTTGCAAGTCCGTCAATTCGTTAGTCGGCACCCCTGTCTACCTCTTCTCCTGATAGTCCACTCTAGATGCCGAATTTTATATTTATTAAGGTATTGTCCATTAGAGTAAATAGTTTAGCTTAGTATAGAGCATATAGCGAAAGGTCTACATTGGCCACGCCACGCACTTCATGTCAAATAAAACGTCTAGGAGCTTAGAATAGGGGTATAGTATGAATAAGGGGTATGAGACAATTTGATGAAATTCTAACCAGAAAGACTGAATATATTTTTCGAGGTTTAGGGAAGGGCTTACACAGCAGAGGAACGATTGAGTGCGTCTAGCTGAAGCCGGGTAACTAAAACTACCTATCCTCAACTAAGGACTACTTCCACTCCTATCTATCATCCACTTAAGACACCTAAGAGCCTTCATACATGATACTCGTAGACTCTTCACTAGCTACTGCTTTCTATCATAAAACACCACCCCAGACTTTACTATATATATAGTCCCTTGAGTGAAATATTTTACATACGGAAACTAATAGTGTTTACAGGACCTGAAGTGACGCGTTTAACTACATTATCGCGCTGTTTTTATTTTAATGAGTATTTAGCATGTTAGAAGAAACTATTGAGAGACGACAACAAACGCTATTTTCTAATATAATACTAAATGAGCTCTATAGGATTTAACTAAAGACTCAATTGAGATTTTATTCTTCGAGGCTACCATTACCCTCTCCTAAAGTAGAGTTATTAGATTGGAAAACTTACTACCACAGCATACATATGGTGACACAGGGAATAAGAGAATGCTTCTTACAAAACATCTATACTAAATGGGGAGTTCTCTATTACCGCACCAAAATAAGAATTTACATATCAGGGCAATACTTTTCAATAATTGTACATCTTTAACGGTCCATAACTGATACTACAGCATATCTAATTCAAGCCACACTTAATCCAATTTATTCGAAATTCGGTGATATAAAATACCTCGCCGCAATACGCAAACTCAAGCAACTATCTGACTAACTACCTAACCTAGATATATTACAGCCCATGTTTCTCTTAACCTCACGCCGCCGTGGTATTACACCGTTCCAGTATCCAAACAAACGCGGATTGCTTCCCTTCCTGCGCAGCCATCGACATACCCAAGCGAGTATCTTGATCGGTAGCTTAGCTTAGCCCCTCGGCTCCAAAGCGTCCTTCTAATTCCGGCCCTTGTCGGCGTGGCGTGCGCGACAAGCAGAAGCGTTGCATAGGTTAGGTAGGCTTCCTAAGTATGGTATGTATATCCAGACGAACCTTTCGAATGCCGGGCATACCACGGATTGCGACGTGACGGTGTGTCGGGGTCCTACGTAGGTGGCATTTTTACCGTCGCAGTCGAGGCTTCGACCGGCGGGCCATCCTAGATATACATACATACATACATACATACATACCTACATATATACATATATAAGTTTCAACTCGGCTAAGTCAGGAACGCACGCACGCGTAGGTTAGCCGTCGTCGTTAACCCCGATCTCGCTAATGTCGATCTCATGCTGTGCTCTGCACCCTGGCCCCGTTGTCTCAGGCTAAAAGGCGACGATGGGTCTTATGTGGCTTGATATAATTGGGAGCAGCTGTGATGCGACTCTGCTGTAGGCGATCTGATAATGCGCGAGTTAAACGCACATCTACGCTGAGCAGTAGGTATGATAGAATTAACAAAACTATTATAGAGTGGTTACTCGAGTTGGGGTTGACCACCGCCACGGTAGTAAGTTTGTTGAGTTCACCCTCCCCTATCGTGTTCACGACAGCTTCTTAAAACAGTTAAATGCATTGCAGACGATTCTTGTGCTTCTCAGTGGCGCGGAGGGCTCCCCTGAAGTCCAATTAAAGTTCAGCGTCGGAAGCCGAAACTGAAGTATCATCTAGATCGACATACGATCTTCACCTTTCTTGGGAGGAACTGCATACCTACCTATATAACACTTGAAGAAGATCACGGAGATGCTAGAAAATGGAAGCCCCTAAGCTACACCCTCGCATATATTATAAGTTCCAGCAGTGCATTCTGTTTTCTTCCCCGGTTCTATTTCGTAATCCTGATTATGTATGTCAATGTTAAGGTAGCACCTATGCGCCGACGATCACGATTGCACAATCCCCGTTATTAGATTCTATTGATCAGGCGGAGAAACATACGGCGCATGCATCCTACCATGTTTGTTTCATCAGAATGGAGAGGGCGGTTATAAAACTGCTTACCTATGTATAAGTGATAGGTATACTCGGCGCAGGATGGGGGAATGGCCACATATCAAGCCACTCACTCGGAGGATTTTCTAGATGCTTCTCTTCTCGTGTCTCCTTCGATATGCCGTCATATTCCCGTCACATCGGACTGCCATCTCCGCATTCCTCATCAGTAACGATCCTGCACTGCGTGGATGGACACCTGCGATGCAACTATCCAAACCGAAGTTATACACGGCAGCGGGCATTCCCGGTATCATGTCCTGTACCCCGCGTATCAATATAATATCCATCGTCGTATAGGTGCCGTTCCGACGCGTTGCGTTATCTTCTAATCGGGAAGTTAATATTATGCAATAGAATATTCTGCATGCTACCGAAATATTCATACTCGATCTCTACGCCTCGCAAAAAGTTGACTATAGTAGTCATAATACTCCATTCTCTGATTTTTACTGGACAAGGTGAGTATCAAGGACAAGAGTATTGACAACTGCTATCAGTATATCCGTTCAAGCTGGCCACCAGCGGTTACATACTCGTTACGAAGTGGAAGAGTCATAAATGAGATATTTCCAAGCTTGAGGACCACTGGACGACATATAATACCTCGAAAACCTTGGCGACTAGGGCAGTCGAATTCGCTAATGTGATATAGCAAACATCTAGCTTACCCGGCATAGAGACCGTATGCTCTATGATGCTAGGTAGTAGACATCACGCTGAGGTCCACGTACTACGCATGAGCGGGGACGAGTCAGAATGCGGAGAGCTTCGACGTTCGTATGTTGTGCGACTCGAATTGGGCTTTAATAGCTGACATATATATGTTGGCATAAGGGAATCGCTTGTTCTCTTAGGTAACTTAAACCTGAGGAAGACAAGGGAAGTTAGAACGGCCCCCGGATGTCAAATTACCTGCAGTAGTGGTGAAGGGCCTGTCTATTCCAGGGGCTAAATGTCGCTCTTTTGGTATAGATAGGTTCTCCAGCTGAGCTATCTCGACCTGGTGGCTACCTAGGTAGTCCTGTTACTAACAGAATGAAAACCAAAGTAGTGGTACGGACAAGCCTTTAGGTTACCTAACACGATCTTGCGTCAGCAACCGACTCTGTCGTACATCGAACGCGAACGGATACACGTAGTTGGGCTTTTTCTAATATGAACTAGGTAGTGAGGGGTCGATGCTGTGAAACCTCACAATAAAAGCTTCGTGCGGATAATATAGTCTCATTCTCATATTCAGATGATTTGGATACTCATCGATATATTATGTCAAAATTGAACGTATGGCGGTGGACTATAAAAATCACTAATCACGCTTTAATATTTTAACCTAGACTTTTTCTAAAATTTCGGTGGAGGTTTAGTCTATGTTTACCGGCCATATGGTTCGCGCTAGAGTATGTAGTTAGTATGCTCCAGCTCTGACGTCGATGATTAAAACCGACCGTCCTCATATTCAGACGGTCTTGTTGACTCCGTAATCCTCGGGCTTGAATCTTCCACGGCTTTAGACCAGTGAGGAAATCCAAATAGAAATCGAGGTTCTCTACTATAGACAAGGGAATACGTATGATATAGATAATTGAATTGCAAGTAGATAGCCTTGAGGCTGATATCATCATCCATTTTGACTTTTAGGCAATGCGGCTTTAACATGCGGAGCTTTTGGCCGGTCATCTCGATCTTGATTTTCTAAATTAAATCTACATTTACCGACAATTGTTTGCTACCGGGCATGACAAAAGCCGTCCTGATGCAATTGATAAGCAGGTTTAGGAGATTGCTAAACAATTAATAGTTAACGATTTCGTTGGTAATTAGTACATACAGTCTAAATATCGCGAATAGAGACATATCATGAAATATCGAATCTATCGAATATTTTCAGAGAAAAATAATCATGAACACAACATATTGCTTGAGAGTTGATATACTTCGGACCTAGGCTGCTAGGTAATTGATCGTTTCTGCTGAATCTGTCCCAGGAGCATGGGTAGATAGACGCGCGTTCTTGGCATCCTTTTTGGCGGAACGTGGCGTCGCGGGATGACAAGAAAATATCGATTTTTTTTTATCTGTACGACCGCGAATTCGTTTGATTGTGTGTAGCCTCGTGGGGGCTTTTTGACATGTGAAAGTCAACTGGCGGATCGTGAGATATAAATTGAAGTGGGGCTTATATATGTAAGTACAACAGATAGTACGGATCCGTAAATGCATCATACTAACAATAATGTACTAACAATGAGAATCTCGTGAAAGAGACAAGGGAATCATCATGCAGCATCGGAATCGCGCAACCCTTCAGGTTCCATCGGTATCCATCAAAGAACCCCTGGATCGTCCGATAGCCCCCGACGAGTACGGCGGTGCTTGCAAATGAAGCTCCTCGGTTTTACATAGTGGTTCGGACGACAAGTGGCGAATGGGTTGATTATCATTCTATCGTCTTGAACCGAGGCTGTTGAAGTTTTGCGAATAGCTACCTGACTATGATACATACTACATAGGTATAGTATGAGTATTGCTCGGCGTAATAGATGGATCTGGACTTGATAATATTTGGAAACCATCGAAGGCTCCTAAGACGATGGATACGGCAAGACGATGGATACGGCACGCCTCCGGAAATTTGTCCAAGGTCTTAGAAGGGAAGTTTAAGCTAGATGCGAGTTAATAATACCTCGGCGCTTAGACACGTCTGGCTAGTAATAAAATGCTGCAGCTCGTAGTTCATATGCCAGAAGTAGATTTAAGTTAGACCGATCAAGACGAGGGACTTGCCGGCCCATTCGAAATCAAGGCGTGCCGCCGCCACGCTTCCATTCGCCGAAGTGTGGACTTATCCTTGCCGAGTTCACCTAGCGAAGGATCAATTGCGAGCCAATTGCCCACAATACCTACATAAGGTAGACTAGGTTAGGTTAGCTACACGGTAAGAAGGTGTATTTAAGGTAAGTATTGCATATGACGGCGTCTTGATGTAAATATGGTCGGTCTTGGCTCGATTTTATATGAAGGTAATTCCCATCCGGTATGCTTAAAATCGAGACTCGGATCGGATTGGATGGGGCACGTAACCTTTTAAAACAGACATTCAATGAGAGAGCACGGTGCTAATAAGATCTTGATGTGCCTTTCCGAGATCCTTACATACCGGTGTAATATGTAGTCCTATAAGGATAAGGCAGTTGATGTCTTAAGCTGGTTCACGATAAAAGGTACAGGAATGTAACGGAGTACGTAACGTGCGTGCGTATCTAAGATAGGCGAACCGAAGAAGACGGATAGATACACTACATAGGAACAAGGATAATGATTGCGAATGCGAATATGTAGATAGATGTTGTACCATACATAGTAGTGGTGTATACCTGTGGTGTAGAGGTGAGAGGTAAAGAAAAGTTCCGAATCTTTCACATGCCAAATGACAAGGGTAAAGATTAGGTAGGCTGGAGGGGCCATAGGCCATGGGGGCTTCCTCTACGTTACGAGTCTACAGACAATCCCAAAGTTCCCCCGGTCCTACAGCCCAAACGCTAACTTATTATGGTAAGATACGGGCCACAATTATTTTATTGGATTTGATTGGTTACATTTTAAGGTCCCATATTAGACTAATCTAACGATTCAATTCAATTCATTCAGTTGTCAAAATATAAGAAATTCATTAACGAAATAATCACGAAACAGGGGGTAATTAGCCAGGGCCGAATGATTGCATGTGTGTAAGGATAAGTATGTGTGGTGCGAAATGCGAAGTGCGAATAGCTTCACGTATTTGGTTATCTAATCTGCTATCTACCTATCAGCACGTGACCTGGTCCGTGTAATCCGTCGTACTTAGAATTTTTTTTAAAAAATAAAAAATAAATTAATTAATTTCGAATTAATCTATAATCAATCTTTAATTGATTAGTAATCAATTAAAAATCAATTATTTTATTTTATTTTAAAAGTTGAGCCTAAAGGGCGCTAGAGCAAATCCGGACAGTAGGCTTTACCATCTTGGGTTAGCGTTTGGGCTGTAGGACCGGGGCAACTTTGGGATTGTCAGAGTACTCCTACGTTACGTGTACTAGACAAATACCTACATAATTCTTTCTTTACCCCCTGTAAATTCACCGGGATTAGTATGTACTGTATCTTTGCCTGTGACACATGTTATCGCCCCTCCGACGTGTACTTGACCCGCCAGCGGATCTACGGCAAGCCTTCAGGTACCGCATTCGAAGCTTACAGCTTGCTCTTACCTGCTTGCTCTTACCTAGCTGCTGAAGCTCGATAGCTTAGGAGGTAGGGACCCGCTGGAAACACGGCGGCACTAGAGGAGTTCTGCGCTGGTGACTTCATTGGTTCAACGGCACGGAATGCGTCAATAATGGATACCTTAAAGAATGGCGGCAATTCTGTACCCAACACAAAGGCGTGATGCGACTCTGCCATGTCTGTATGTATGATAACCATGTAATGTACAATGTACAATACATATACAAAATGGCGCCAGGTACATTATGTAAAAACTGATTGTACTGGGACCAAATAGAGTCAAGGCATTCTTACGTGTGGTGTAATAAGGCAAAGGAGGGAAGCACATGTTAAAAAAGAAATGTTCGCGCCGGAACATCGTCAAGCTCGACTACCTATTTATTGTTTTAAAAGCACCCCATTTCACCTGACTGCCTATATAATGCCTTATGCCTGTCTCATCCCGCATTTTTGCCTTTTTGCCTTTTAACGGACTTCATCTTTTAAGTTATTAGTCGCTGATTTCTTCAACCTTGATCGACTTCCCTCCTTCTCTTTCTTTACATCATTTCATCTCATCCCACCCAATCTTATCCCGTTTGATCCAGCGAACAAATAAGCCTCGATTGAGCTTCCTTCACCTTCTTCCACTCCCTCCTCTATCTCCCTAAATCCCTAAACAAATCATCGTTGTGACCCAACAACTTACCTACGCTCGCGCTCGCCCTTGAGCTCCTTTTATCTATTTCCCTTCCTCAACATTTTTATCTCTCTACTCAGGTCCTCCTACTAGTTAGGTGACTTAGCCCAACGATGGCTGCCCAAGTCAACGGCGAGGTTCATCCATCATCCGCGACTCTGTCGGTAAGCTTACCGCGCTTCCATCTGAATCTCATTATACAGGACCGGAACTAACGTCGGAGCAGCACATCAGAGGATATCCGGTGGTCAACGACAGCATTGCCTTCATTAAAGGGAACCCCTACGGCCAGAAGTCGATAGAGCTAGGTGATACTGCCTACAAAGCCTTCGCTAAGCCGGTGTTTCCGTACTTTTCCAAGCCGTACCAATATGTCTCTCCTTACATTAAGAAGGCCGACCAGATCGGCGAGGATGCCCTGAACAAGATCGACGAACGTCTTCCCGCCCTGAAGAAACCGACCGGCGAGCTGTGGACTGATGGTAAAAACCTCTTCTTCTTCCCCGTCCGCAAAGGGCTGGAAACCAAGGACCATGTCTTCGACATCTATAACTCCGAGTATAAGAAGGTTGGAGGTGATGGCCTAGTAACATCTAGCAAGGCGCTTGTCTCGGCTGGCCTCGTTGTTACAAGCGAAGCGCTCACCTGGATTGGTGACCTGCTCCGAGCCGGCAAGGTACAGGCCAAGGAAACAGGCAATGAAATACGTCAAGCAAACCATTGAAATATCACTGAAGGACAAAAACGCTTAACATAGGAATAGGGGGCGATTCTCGGCATAATCTCTTTCTTTTGATACCATGCATCTCTCCTCTGTCATCAGTTTTCGAAACGGAAGTTTTAGGTATTCAAGTTGGGAAGTAGTCTGTCTGCCAGGTAATCTTGGGGAGGCTGTATGATGGGCATATGTGGCTTGGACTTTAGGCATTCACATTCGCTTCTCATCCTCACGCTTGGGAAGAGTATTCGGCGTCGGGCGAGTCGTATCCACCGAGATTGTGGGACTTCGATTCAGTTGTGTTCTTGGTTTATTATTAACTTTTTTCTTACTCCTGATTGCCGAGATGCTCACGAAGAGAAGGTCGAGATGTACACGTAGGGATAGGAGGGGAAAAGGCGCGGACAAAATCGTATAAAACTGAGTCGTGTTTAATGACCTGTATGAGAAGATAACAGATTTTTGATCCTAATATGTCTAGTGCCTCTTATTTTTTTTGTGTCCTGTTCTCCAATTAGTAAAAATAAATGTGCTTACATGACTTCAAGTCAGATTCGTTCCGCCGTATAGTAGCATCATGGTCGATCAATGTTGTTGAGAGGAGAATAAAATTAGTGAACTACCTCCTAGGTACATAATTCAATCATACAATTCATGTGGATCGTTTATTTAACGGCTGACAAAAATTAATAGAATTTATTCTACGAGTGCTAACGGTCGGCGCACGGAATATATGGGGCCACAAATGTCCCTGTTCCAGCTGTAGTATGACCTTTCAGACCGTTAGATAACTGTCAATTAATCACGTGGCTCCGTATTTATTGACCTGGCAACGCGTTTATCTCGAGGATAAACATAGCGACCCGCTATCACCAGATTTCTAAGTTGTCACCTCCACTTATCACTGCTCAACCACACACAGTAATCTTTAACACATTCCACAACTTTAAGGTGGCTTTTCAAACCCAATGCTGCACATAATCGCTTCTTCCTCAGAATAACATTTAATCTGTCTTGTACCTACTATACAAATCCGCAAGTGCAAGCGGGTAAACAAATGATTCACGTCGAAAATTCGTCTAGCGTGCCAGGTTCGCCTGGTGCGGCACTCCAGCCTTCATCTCCTGACAAAGTTAATCAACAGCGCGAAGCCGCCCCGCCATCTCCCACGAAGTCTGACCACCTTCGCGATAGCGACGTACACGACAAGATCCGCCAATTCAATAACTTAGCACACCTTGGCCCCGGAGGCGCGGCATCGATGTCCAGACAACTTGAACGAAAGACGGCCGACGCCGCCTTAAAACGAGCCATGATAGGACGCGAAGAAGCAGAGGCTGAGATGCGCCGCTATCGTGAAGAGGCCAGGGCCCTGCGACGACAAGTCGAAGAGAGCCGCGGTCGAGAGCGCAAAGTAGGCGAAAGGTTAGAAGATGTCATGGTAAGTTTACTAAAGCTAGAACACAATTCATCCTTGGTAGAGTACTTACGCTAATCGTTAATCAACAGGAGAAATATGGACAAGCAAAAGAAACTCTCCAACACAGCAAAACGATTTGGGAGAAGGAAATTCGACACGCGCGCAAGGAGGTATTCAAGACACAGTCATCTATTGTTAAGCTACAAGAAGAACTCAAAACTGCGCGAAGTTCTTGCAAGTCTGTTGAAGAGTCCCTAGCAAGGGAGAAGGATCTTAGCAAGGCTAGAGAGCAGGAAGCGTTTAAATCCCGCTATCAGCTAGCCGAAATACAAGAGCAGCTAGAGAAGGCCCTCGAGCGCATTGCGTTTGTCGAGCAGGAGCGCGATGCCTACAAGGATGCCGCCAAGAGCGAAGAGATTGCTAGGATCGCTGCCGAGGGACGTCTACCGCTCCCGCCGGAGGATCCGGATAGCGAATTCGCGTCGCCTAAAAAGGAGCGTTTTTCTTTGTCGGCAGTCGATATTCTTTCCTCGGCTGCGAGTGAAGAGGAGATCGAAGAGTTAACACGTTTGTGGCAATGGGAGAGGCAAAGAGCTGACCGAGCCCAAGAACATCTAGAGTTTGTGCAGGCTGAGTGTCAACTACGATGCTGCTCCTGTGTGAAGTCTCGCTCGCGGAGAAGTCTAGCTGCCTCTGCACGTCAAGAACGGACCGGGCCAGTTACGATTGTGGACCCGGCAGACCTTATGATTTTAGGCCAGGAGCCCAAATCCGTAGAGCAGCCTATCTTTACTAAATCTAGAAATTCAGAGTACAATCAAGGTCAGGAACAGGAGCAAGCAGGACAACAAGAACGAGAGCTACCGCCACTAGAGAAGAGAGAATCGCAGATAGAAGATGTTGTACAACAGGAGGCGCCGAGAGAACGAAAGGAGCCCAGGCGTTCGACTATTTTTGTTCCTTCTGAGGGGATCTTCAGGACTATCTCGCAGCAGGACCTACACATAGTAGAGAAGTCTGAGGATTCCCCCTGCGAGCCAACGACCCCAAAAGATCCCCCACCAAGCCATTCTTTTTATTCTCGAACTCCATCCGTCGAGCCTCCAACATTTGCCTTGATGGCGCAGGAGCGCACTTCCCTCCTCTCACTCCTCAACGCACCGCGTCAAAGCGAATCTAACTACCCTATGATGAATATCCCGACCATGCCACTAGAAGGTCCTAATCGCTCAGACTCGGAAGAAGATGCCGAAGAAGCAGCCCGCCCGAAAGTTGAGATGGAACCAGATGAGGATACACGACCTCACAGCACTGCTGCCTTCTACACAGTAACAACTACTACGACAGTTCCTATTCGAGAACCAACTAACCAAAACCGTGTTCCGTCATTCGATGTCAATAACCCGACCCTTGCACCAACAATGACGCGCGAGGAAGCGCTAGCGCAGATTAGAGAGCGCCGCGGTAGAGCTAGGAGTGCTGCGCAAGGCCTAGCCACGCCCCGGAGGCAGATGATGTCAGGAACGGGGGACAGAAGGGACGTCAGTGCGCCGGCGGCTCGAGCAGCTAAGGGGCGATCCGCCTAGCGAGACTTACCTTCAGTCAACTTACACGTGTAGTTACGGTGGTGATCTGGCAAGAAAAATAAATGGCAGAGGGTGCGGGTGCCCAAGGCTTCGGGTTAAAAGCGAGGCGTTCGGCGGCTATCACAACTCGGTCAAAACTGCATTTCCATCGGCGTTGTTGTCCTCCAGAGAGAGGAGGGAGGCAGGAAAGGGGGAAATACCTAATGGAAAGGCGTTGGATTTTTTTTTTTTATTGTCAAAGACTTTTATTACTGCTGCGCGCTCCCTCTGATATCTTCGTTATTGCTTCCTTTGTATGATTACGACGTGAACGACGGTCTGGCGTTGAGGGACGGACTGACTGTTTGCTACGTAGCTCGTCTTACGGACGGGCAATGGAAGATACCTACCTAATCATACCACCTTCTTTTTTTCATATTTTTTTATAAAAAAAGCTGCTGAGTTGGCGATAGAGTTGGGTTCACCTCGCGGAACGACTACCCCTATAGCATAATATTGAGACTACGTGTTTGGATTAAAGTAGACTTGCGTTTGGCCTACTGCCTAGATATCCTCTGCGAAAATTTAAACGTTACTTTCGTTTCCCATCCTCTCCTTATGTTGGCCGTCTGTTGGGTTAGGTCGTCTAGAGGGTATAGAGCTAAGTTAGAGCATAGGCGAGGAGTTAAAGATAGGCATTAGGTGATTATCGTCGTCTATGACTTGATTTAAACGCATTTTGTCGTGTGCTGGTATTCCCGACTCGTAATAGTAGGTAGTATGATGACTTTGCAAGCACGCTCCTTTCTTGAAGCATCTGATACATAGTAACCCGGCGAAATAGTAGATAATGGGCACGTCGGTAGCATGGACTTATATACGGCCTACTTCTACACACCATGTATTCACTTTATTCAATAACCACGACAAAGCTATAACAAGCAATAAGCCAGCTCCAGTGTCATATCATGCATAGACTCACTCATCCCATCATTTACATTTACTTTTACTCAGGCTTAACCTTCGTCTCAGGAGACGGTATAGGCACCGTCCCGGTCCCCTCCAAAATCTTAACCGCATCCCCCGAAATCAAAACCTCCTCGATCCCAGTCCCCGCAGCATTCACCGTCACGCGAACCCGTATCTCGCTCAGCCGCCCCATCTCCACGCCCTGCGTGACTTCAAACGACCGCGTCGCCGTCGTCGCTGTCGACCCCGACACCCCACCCAACAAACTCAGCATCGAGCACAGCCCCGCAGCCGCCGACCCCGTCGCCGGATCCTCGCGACTCCCGAGATTGCGCGTTCGTAGCTTACGCGTCCCGTCCGCCGTGCGCCCCATATCAACGTATATAGAAATACGTAACAACCGGCCCGCTGCGCCAGCCCCTCGTCCAGCGCGGCCGCGGCGGCAAACGTATTCTCCGCGCCGACCAGATTCGCCGTCTTGTTTTCGCCAGGGCGTCTAGGTCCGGGAGTTGCGCCATGATGGCCGTCATGCTGTTGTCGATGCTAACGACGGGGTACCCCCCCATACATAGAGCCAGCGAACGGCAGGCGGTGGATATGGAAGTTATGCGCGACGGCGACCTGCGCGCCGGTCCCGCCATTCGGGTCCTGTTTGAAGGGCACGGGGCCGGCGCGGGTGGATAGGATTTTGGCGGAGCCTACCTAGGCGTAGGTGGTGCAGGAGGTAGTATAGTTTGCCGTGCCGATGGGTGGGGGTGGCCGGCGAAGGAAGGGGATCTCGGCGAGCGGGGTGAAGATTGTCGATGCGGGCGGTGCGGGCGCGGATGTCGGCGGGGGTCTGCTCGTGCAGGAATACCCGTCTTGGAGAGGTTTTAACTCGCGCGCGATGAGCTGTTTCTGGTCCTGGGTGAGTTGTGTGTTTGCTAGCACGTAGATGATGCCGAGGGGGGTGCCGCGGAAGGCCGTCTTGGTGAAGACGTCGAAGGTGGTGAATGTTAAGGCCATGGTTGTTGGAGTTTCTGGTTATGAGAGAGAGATACCTAATTTTTGCTGCTGTTTTATATATATATATATATATTTGAGACTCGAAATGGATTATCAGTAAAGATAATGCCGGTAGCTATACTCTATTATATGGGTAGTCTCTAAGCGGTCTTATTTGATGTTATTTTGGACCCTGCATATGTCGTAATGGTATTAAGTGATTTATGCGATTGGGGGGCCGCTTTTCGCTTGAAGTTGGTAACGAGTAGATAGTCGTATTCATATGTATAGTCTATACAATATAGAAACTAACTGCTACTTGCGGATATTTATCATATTCATGATCTTCTGTCTACATGTCTGTATCTATGCTTCGTAATTCGTACATCTCGAATGATGAAAGAGATTACTACATGTATCTCTAGGTAATTATACTATTTACGTTACTCTCAAGCTGAGCTTTGACATTTATAGTCTTATTAAAAAGTGTAACTAAGCTATTAGTTATTATCTTCAATTGGCAGTTAGTCATCCAACCTTACCCCGTTGAAGCTAAAGCTCAATATTACCTTCTCTGGAGTATGAATAGTCGTCAGTTCTGAAAAATAGCTATTGTTCAACATAGAATAGGAAGAGATATTACGTTGAAAAATCATCGTGTTTTCTATCTACAGGCTGAACCGAAGTTTAGTGCTAACATTCAGGGAGACACAGGATTCAGGGCCTTTCAAAAGGCTTAATTCATGATGCCATGGTACATGCAAGTCGTATGATACAAGTCGCGCGTTATTTCCATAGGTACTCCTTTCATCCCATCATTACTCCTTAGGCGCCCTGGGCTCCAGATACCCCTTCCCACTACATCACATTCCAATAATGACGCCTTCCTAGATGACCGCCTGACGCCTCATGTTGGAAACTCCTATATCCATGCCCGCGTCTCACCTCCTAGATCCAAATCTTAGGAAACCAGGATGAGAGCGGAAGGCAAAGACAAGAGTAGCCGCTGGCTTATTGGCCAGTCAGCCTGCTCAAGATACCACCGCTCTTAGGGCTCTTGTTCTCGTCGAAAATCTTCAACAGGCTGATCCAAACTTGGCCAGGTTCTTGGCTGGCGTCAACGCCCTTCCAGATACCAGTGTTCTTATAGTATCCGACAACTGGGGAGGTCTGTAAGTGGTAGGTAACCAGACGCTTCTTCAGCGCATCGGCGTTGTCGTCAGATCGCTGGATTAGAGGCTCGCCGGTGATATCGTCCGTCATAGGTACCTTCGGGGGGTTGAAGGTGCTGTGATAACTTCGACCGGAGGCGGGGTGGACTAGACGACCGGTAATACGCGCAACCAGGAGAGCGTCGTCGATTTGTAACTCAACGGCGTGCTGTAGCTTCTGGTTCTTTTCGGCAAGCATCTTGTCGAGCGATTCGGCTTGAGCGACAGTGCGGGGGAAACCGTCAAGGATGAAGCTAGGACAAGGTTAGTCGAGTTCAACGTTGGAATTCGATACGTCGTTCTGGCTACAAGCCAAAAAAAAAGGAAAAAAAAAAAAAAAAAAACCATTGCTACAAAAGCGCGAAAAAAGAACATACCCTCCCTTGCACTCCTTATTGTTGTCAAGTTCTTCCCTGATCATGCCAATGACGATCTCATCGCTGACCAAACCACCGGCGTCCATGATCTTCTTCGCTTCCTTTCCAAGAGGCGTCTTCTTGGCGACCTGGGATCGGAGCATGTCGCCGGTAGCCTTTTTACGGCTGTTAGTAATTCACATCCGCATGAAAATAGCGCTTTAGAACGTGTCGGCGCTTACTAAATGGCAACACGAGAACTTCTCCTTGATCTTGGGCGCCTGCGTTCCCTTTCCTGAAAGTTGTCAAGTCGCAGTTAGCGCAACGCTCAACTAAGACCAATACCTCGGCCTAAATGATTTTCTTCTAATAACATACCAGCTCCAGGAGGACCCATGAGGATCATGCGCACGCTCTCATTACTTTCGCCGGATTGGCGCTGTTCTAGACGTCGTACGCGGTCTTCTAAGCCGGACACAACGTCCTGCAACCGCTTCATCTCATTGTCGATAATACCCATTTTAAACAACTCAAACGAATCAATTGAGCCAGACCAAGGCTAGGTAAGGGAAAGGCGACGGGTCAAGTCACAAAAGAATGAGTGAGTAATATAATAAAAAAAAGGAAAGGGAGCAACGGAAATTCCGGTAGGGAAGATAAAGAAGAGCGTAGTAAGTTGAAGGTTGGCAGAGAAGGTTGCCAGGTGTTAGAAGCTGGAATTTCGGTGGTGCTCGTGCAGCGTGCAGCGAGGTCGGGGAGTCGGGAATCGGGATATTCTTTTTTTTTTTTTTTTCGAGAATTATAACTCGAAGACGGAATGGCCACCTCTACTTTTTTAATTTTTCGGGACAAGGAACAGATTTGCCACGTTCAATTGCGACTTGCTAAAGGGGACTAAAGGAAAAAACGCTCACCGTCCCCGTCCCCGTACTGGAAGTTTATCGGTACCTAGACTGGAGCTCGGGGCAATTGGGGCTCCCCAGTGGCTGAAAGGGACAACTGAACAACAACCGCTACAGCCTAGGCATAGAAGGACCCATACCCATGGATGGCAGTAAAGAGTGGAGACATCTTGTTGCTTTTTAGCGGCATGCGGCCAGTAATCTGCCTGTAATTCTTAGCTTACCGCACCGAGGTAGCTTGAGGTAGCTTCACCGTCTTACCCGTTTAGGTTAAGCTCTGGCTTGGCGCTTGCTTGGGGTTCGGCTATTTTTCTACGGACCTAAGTGAAAGTCGGATTACTATTCTTTTCTCCGTTGGACCGCCGAGGTTGACGATATTTGAGATTCTCTTAGACTTAGATGTAGTTGATGAAATTGAACATTATATTCCTTGTTATGACTTTCCTGTTACCTTGGTAATCGTTCTACACCTATATTCCGTTCAGGATGTTGCATCCAAACGGCTTTCACGGTGGTAAAATAAACAACGACCAGCACTGACTCGTGATCTTCCAAGTACTCGGCCAAATGGATACCAAGGCTCGCTCGTCCTTAGTTGTCAAAACATGATACATACAGAATTTACCTCAGTCAGCCGGAAGGATTCGCTAGTCTAATTATTCATATGACCCTCCCTGCTTAGTAGCAAACAGATGCTGTTGGCATTGCTCTGTTAACATTGCTCTGTTAAAACGTTGAAAGCATTACAGAAAGGTTCCAGAGTAAGACCCACTAGCCGCACAGTAAAAGAACAAGCCACATCTCCTTCAGCCACGTTATGTTTATGTAATTCTTACCTAGATTGAATCTCTCTTAAACTTTTAAGAGTGGACATAAGCAACCTATTACATCAGCCTTGTCAGTGGGGGTCTGTGCATAACATATTCCGCACTAACCCCAATCAAGAGCTGAGCTTGCCGGGATTTCGTGCGAAGGCAGCCTCACATACGACAGCCTTTCTATCTGTTTATCAACTTCCATCAAGCTCGTTTATCTTGAGTAACCAAGCTTCCTTATTCCATTCTATTTCTCAATTTCCCTATTCCCCTATTCCCCTTCCTCAAGATGCCTGCCACGACCGCCGAGACGCTTTCTTTTGTCAACAAAAATGTTACAGTTGCCCCTCTCGTCCTCCTCTCCGTCGTAGACCACTTTAATCGGGTAGCAAAGGGCACGCGGAAGCGAGTCGTCGGTGTGCTGTTGGGTCAGAACGATGGAAAGAATGTACGGGTATCAAACAGCTTTGCAGGTTAGTCGCATTATTATCTACTCTTTACTATGTTGCCTACGTCAGCGCCACTAAACTTGATTCGCTTTATATAGTTCCGTTCGAGGAGGACAGCGATGATCCGTCCGTTTGGTTCTTAGATCACAACTATGTCGAGAACATGAACGACATGTTCAAGAAGGTCAACGCCCGAGAGAAGTTAATAGGCTGGTACCACTCAGGACCTAAGCTGCGCGCATCCGACCTTCAGATCAACGAACTCTTCAAGAGATATACGCCAAACCCGCTACTAGTCATCATCGACGTCCAACCTAAGGAGTCTGGCGTTCCGACAGATGCGTACTTTGCGGTAGAGGAGATTAAGGACGTAAGTAGTTCCGTACTAACGCCATATATTAAATGCTAAATATAAGGATGAATAGGACGGCACAACCACATCCAAGACCTTCGTACATACACCTTCCACCATCGAGGCCGAGGAAGCGGAAGAGATCGGTGTCGAGCACCTGCTCCGGGATATTCGTGACGTAGCCATCGGTACTCTATCGACGCGGATCACAAACCAGCTGCAATCGTTACAAGGACTACACCTCCGATTGCGCGACATTCAAGCATACCTTCAGAAAGTTCAGGACGGCAAATTACCAGTGAACCATGCAGTCTTAGGAAACCTCCAAGATATCTTCAACCTCCTACCTAACCTATCGACACCCAAGCCCGGTGTGGAAGGAAAGAGCGGTAACGTGGGTGAACTATCTTATGCGATGAGCGTCAAGACGAACGACCAGCTCCTTGCCATCTACCTGAGCAGCTTAATCCGCGCCATCACGGCTTTCCACGACTTAATCGAGAACAAGATTCAGAACCGACAACAACAGGAAGAGAAGGAGGCGAAGGAGGAAGCTGCCGCGACGGCAGGAAAAGACGATAAGGAGAAGAAGGAGAACGGCGTTAATGGCGTCGGGGGTGAGACTACGGAGAAGAGTAGCGACAAGGAAAAGAAGAAATAGTAGAGCTTTTATGAGTAGACGGAATACCAAATTACTGCAACCCCTGTACATTAATCCTCTTTGGACGAGGGCTGATTTCGAGGTTGGGGATACCTCATGCATGCAAATCTATAGAGTTCTGACCAGGGGCTGATCCCTGACGAGGGCATCATTTTATCTCTTAAGTCTTCCTCATGGGTGATGGTTATTTACTGGTGTTTATACACTATCACATTATAGCCCTGTATAAGTTCTTTCCAGGGGTAGAATACTCGTCACTTCATTCATCATTCATCATATCATATTGTAGACAACCCATTTCCCTCCAACATACACACCTACCTCCTCCTCCCCCTCAAACATCCGCCACCAAACCCGCAGCCTCCTCCCTCCCAACAACCCTCTCATCCACATACCCGCCAAGCACAGCACTCCACCTCTCAGCCAGCACGCACGCCAGCAAGTGCTTGCAGCACGGCACCCCGGCGATCCCGCTCCCTTCCGTACCGTCGAGGCTCAGGGCTCCGAATTGCCATTCGAGCGCCTCGTCGTCGTCTTTCCTGGTCTGCTGGGCTGTGGAGGGTGTAGAGCCGATGTCGTAGCGGTCCTCGCCCCGCGGAAACGCGGCGAAGGCAAAGGCGGCGCAGCTGCAGTTCCAGGCGGAGGGGCGCACGACGTACCGCGGGCCGGGGGCGGAGGCGGAGGCGGTGTCGCGCCGGGGGTGTTGGGGTTGTGCGGAGCGGACTATGTAGAAGGGGTGGTGGGTTGGTGGTTGCCCCTTTTTTTCTTCGGGTGCTGCAGATGGTGTTGTTGTGTCTCCCTGGGAATGAGGCGGTGCGATTATGATGCGCGTTGCGAGATGTCTGTCTAGTAGGTCTAGGGCTGGTAGGAGAGTTAATGGGTATAGCGCGTATAGAGTGGTGAGGAGTGGGCGGTGCGCCGGCGGGATGAGCTTCAGCGGGTTCCCGCCTCCTGTGATGGGTTGGGGGGTAGGGGGGGTAGGGATTGAGTTTAGGCTTTCTATTAGGGATGTTAGGAATTGTCGTGGTGTTGGTACTTGTGAGGACATTATTTCTTTGCTGGTAGGTCGGGATGTCTACCTGATTATGGTATGGGGGTGGGATGTGATTGAGTTGTTAGTTATGTGAATATGTACAGTATGTTACTGTATTATAAACTGTGGAGTAGTTGAGTGAAAGGAAGCAGTGTATTTGAATATGCGTCCAATTACTTGCCAGGTCAGTTATCTGTTTAATGTTTCTATTAACAGTTTTTATATTGTAGGTGAGATCATGGTTTCCTCCCGAAGAGGTGATATTTCTGTAAGAGAGAGCGGGATTACTAAGTTGAAAGGACTAGTCTCATTCTTCAGCACTCAAATTCCCCTTTTTCTTAAATAGCAATTATTAATTCCAAATTTTCATATTCTACACCCTAATCATCAGTAGTATACTAGAAATATTTCCGAGATAGCTGCTGTAGGTATCTAAGCTTGTTAGACGCAGGTTGGCAATCATAATGACCTCCTCCATCAGTCGCTTCTAGTAAAATTCTAACTTACTCACATGGCGTCCGATAGGGCTGCCTAGAAGGAGTGAATATACCTATCCTTTCTCTATAGTATGCCAGCTGTTGTTCCGAAGGGTACCGTAAAGTGGGCGAGAATGGAAAGCTCCAGATCTTCAACGCCAATGGTCAACAAATGAAGTTCGTCGATAATCTGCAACAGGCCAATATTTCCGATGATTCCAGAGGTCAGCGGGAGTAAGACCTGAAACTACTGAACGATGATCTTTTATGATTATTATCCACCGCTTTTATAAAGCATTCGCTGTTCCTTTGCAAAGGCTAACTGGCTTTGGCAAAGTTCTTTAAAAAGAAAAGAAAATAGAAAAAAATGAGGCGTCGATTTAGAGGGACTATATTTAGTCGTATTGATATAACTAGAAATAAATTAATAAAAAAAGGGGGGTTGATTTTTCAATTTGGAAACCTTTTTAAACCCTCGTGAAATTAAACTGGCTTAAACCAAGCCTATGCATTTATATTTTCTTTATATTAAGCGTTTAAATGTAAACAACCCAGCTCATCTTTTTTATATATCTCCAATCTATTGTTCTTGTCATATACTTATCTTATGAATAAATGATTTTATGTTTAAGCAATGTATAATTCACCCAGGTTTATACAGTCCATACAAACGCATTATTGAGCTTTAGGACTTGGGCCACCAGATCGGAAAATGATATCATCGCTTAACATGTCGTCAGTTCTTGAACCCGGATGTTACCTATTTATTTAAATAGCATCTGTTAACTTACATACTATTCCTAAAGTGATGTATCTAAAGCGCTTTTAAAGTCTTGATTTGCTAATATAAGTGGAGTGTACGGGCGTCACGCTGGCACCTGAGGGCATAGTTCTCGACAGACTATGTAGATCAGTAAAATTCATGAACTCTCATTAGCTACCACAGAGAAAAAGGAGATTGTCTTTAGAATAGGGATTAGGAATATCAAAGAAATAGGTAGGTGCAATAGGGCCTAGGGAAAGAATAAGATCATATGGTTCAGATCTTTGTAGCCTACGACCTTAGGCTTGCTAACTTCTTACACTATGTCCTCAAGTGCGAGGGAGATACAGGTACATATTCCACTTATATTGACAAATTAAGACTTTGAAAAGACTCAAACTTGCCACTTTAAGAATGGTGCAAAAGTCTCAACAAATCAGATGTAAGTGGATAATGTACCGTGTCTCCCTCGCACTTAAGGACATATCAATCCCGTTAACAGGAAATTAAAGCGGTAAACTCGGTGCGAGGACGCGTCAGCGGGCGGCAGAGCCTCATAATGTATTGTGTACCCGGTGGCGACATGGGCGGGTGAGTGCCCCTATTCCTTGGCGTAAAGCCGGCTGAAAGGTTGACCGGGGTAGAAAGATAAGACTATTACGAGGTAGGGCAAGAAGCATTGAATTGAATATATACATGCTAAGGGTATCCTTTGTTCTAGATGTAGCGCCTAGAACCCTAATAGTCTCTACTAGACAACCAACTACCACAGGAATAATTCTATAACATTAACATTAGGTACATATGTTAGGTAGATATTCCTTCTCCATCGATCTACTTAATTGACGTAGGTAGATTATTTCAACAGCCTCTTTGCCAGCCTATTAGCAAGTTCTTGCATTAAAATGTGTTCACTTAACCTAGCTCGTACATCACATACCTTCAGGGTTATTTCTTTTGGCTTGTGGTATTGTGTAATGTGCATGCATTACTATACTTCTCAATTTTTCTAAGTATCTCCTTTACACGGGTTTTGTCGTCTTGGGGTTTCCAAGTTCCCATGCTTCTTTGAATGAGGCGGCCCTGTAGAGAACTTCTATCACTCAAATTCCTAGCAATCTGTGTGTTCGAAGAGCTTCTCTCAGCGCTAATATCCATTTAGCTACCGGTAAAATTCACTACTATGACAGAATGAAGGTACTGCAGAACACTTACGTCCTATCGTTGCTTCGAGTATCCGGCAGATGCGCAGCAGGCATTGTAAAATAATGAAAGAAGAGCCTTATAAGTATAATGACAAATACAGCTATAGTCTTAGGTGCAGTGAATAAAGCCGTCAGAGCAGGCAAAGAAGAGCCCAGTTGATTTATATGGCTTGATAAGAAATCACTCTCGATCTCTTGCCGTTTGACCTACGTCCTTTGCCGCGGGAAAATAGCATTCGCTTTGAGATGCATGCGAAAAAGTCAAACTATTTACGTAGTAGTGTATAGAGAGGTCTATCTTAAAAATCATTTCTTATCAATCGTAATAAGGTTGAACTCTAAGTCTAGATGTACACTTAAAGCGGTCCTAAGCTCAGAGAAACAGTCCCCAGGGAAATCCCCCCCAGTTGAAAAAGAGATCGAGTTACTTGGTGTGAGAAGCATGGCATATCTGGCAAAGCCTTTGAAGCATGTACAATGGGAATCCTAGGTTAAGTATGGAATGGGGTCCCGTTTTCTTCAGAAATCATTATACACACTTACACATTGACGGCTTATGGGCACTGAACTCAGGAGAATGCTCCTGAAACCATCCCATTGGTTGATGAAGGCTGACCCAGGGTGAAAAAAACCAAACTGTTTTGTTTGAACCAAAGAGATCGCTGGGCATCCGCGACCGAAATGAGCGCAGCGCCACAGACACGAACATAATATTTAAAAAAGCCTTTTCGTTGACCGTCAAATCGCTACCGTTGCAGAAGTGAGTCAGATGAGATTAGCTGCTACCTCATGCAGAAGCCATCACATATAGCAGCGTAGGATTGGTTGAGAAATGAATAGTTCAGTTGGGTTTGACTGAACCAATGGCGTGATGCCATCGTTGCAACCTCATTTTCGCATGAAATAAACCGACAAATTCATCGGATACTATAATCGGAATGTTGCACCCAATAGTCTCAAGATATATATATATTTGTACTGAGATTTCGGTGTGTTTTCAACGCGATCAGCCCAAGCCAAATGAACTATTATTACATACTATAAGAACAAGAACAAGAGCAAAGAGCAAAGGGTAGACATGCCTTGGTCAATCAGCAGTTCCCACAAAACCCATAATGTTGCTGAAGATCTTTCTTCGACTGGAACTATGTCGAACTCCGATTCAAAGTCATACAATTCGACATTCTCTAGGCGACATCGCCATAAAGCTTCCTATTCTACACATTACACATCTCCCCTACATTCAGCACCCCCGAGCCCAGTGCTACATCCAGCAGCGAAGGTGGTGAATAAAGTTGACCCCCAGTACGCCGCCCTCCTTGGCATTGAATCAGATGCGCTTTATAATACTGTCAACGTTCAAACTAATAGCAATCCGTTTAACTATCCTTCTTCTCTGGAGGCCTTACTACCCAGCAAGAACGACAACATCACACCTTGTCAAAACCAACGGATGTCAATGTCAAACAAGCCATCGATTACGGGCCATAGCCTAGATCTAGATATACTCGATAAGTCATTCGCCGGCTCGTCAAGCGCAGATGCATCCAGTCCCCACGGGAGTTTTGATAGTACGGATAAGGACTCGGAAGATGAAGATATAGACCTTGAGAAAGCAGCGGATGATGCTTTGTCGCAATGGTTTGGTATAAGTCTTCGTCGACTTGTACGGCCCATTCGTGTCATTTATGCCTTCGAACAGGTCAAATGGCAGTGCGCCAGTATACTACGAGATGAAGGACATTGCGTGCAGGACGATGAAGCTAATGAAGATATCGGAGTCCGCACCATTCCAGGCGACCCCTATGATGCTGGGGAGAGTAGCAGGTCCACCCGTGCTATCCGACCTCTGACTGGCACGTCTACCGTTTCTCCATCTGGTGGATCGATCCCGACAGACGGGAGAACATCTCAGTCTGGCTCTTCTCCACAGAATAGTCTAAGTGTTAAAGGGAAGAATAAGGGGTATCGGATTTGGGGGGAACTTAGCTGCCCTTATAGGAAGCGCAACCCCATCAGGTTCAATATTCGCGACTATGAGAAATGCGCCAATAAGCCATTTCCCAATATGTCGGAGTTGAAGTGAGTTCTATCTCTCATCATGCCAATATTCCTTTCGAAACTATAAACACCATATCCAGTACGAAGCCGACGGATTGAAAGACGGGAGCGGATCTGTTGTATGTCGCATCAGAAAATTGTAGAGACCTAACATCCAGTAGGAAGCACCTCACATCGGCCCACTTCAAAGATAGATGCACTCGGTGCCAGAAAGAGTTTTCGTTGAGTTCTGAACTAATGATGCATTATCGACGATGCCCTCATGCACCTGGATCGCCATCGCGAATGGGCACCCAAAACTCCGACCCCGAAAATGGGTTTGGAGAAACGGTCGACTCGCAATTGAGGAGTAGGGGAGCCAATCAAAATATTAAAGAATGGGCGCACTTGTGGAATGCTTTATTCCCAGAGGATGAAAACATACCTGACCATAGTATTACCCGTCCCCTTTCTACTCGTGCCGTTGCCAAGCTAACTCGAAATAGGTTTCGATCCTGTTGTAGAAGATTACGAAGTATATGATCAGTACGAGTACACCAAATGGAATATTGCCCAGGATATCAGCGTGCTTCTCGCACAGGAATTACCCTACCCGATCGTAGATCTGGAGAAACTTTCTGGGATGATCATGAATTCAGTTCAAGGAAGGATAGAGGCAATTCTGGCACGGCCAAAAGCCTTCCGCCAACCCCGACAAAGCTCCCCGGGCTACACGGATCCCGAAATACAGATGGCCGAATCACCAGAGAGCGGATTTGTTGATATTCCGGCGGAAAATGTGACGGGTAATTCTTCTTCTGAATCCGATTGCCTACTGAGTATGCTCGGCACGCCGGGGTATTCCTCGCCAGATGGGGGTATGGGTGAAGCGAATGGCGAACAGCAGTATGAATACGATTCTCAAAACATCGACTTCTCGTCAGCACATCTGAATACACAGCCAATGGCTTATATGCCCGACTATATGCCAAATAGCGGGACCGAGTCTCCGAATTTTGCTTCATTCGATTTTGGGGCGCCGGAGGCATATAATAATGCCTCCATCTCAGCATATGGTTCCAATCATTTGCTTCAAGAGGATCAAAATTATGATCAGAACGCTTTAGCTCTCACGGGCGCGGTGCCTCTTAGTAATACTCACCCATCTAGTTTCTCCAATGGCTTCAACTTAACCGACTGGGGCTTCAATGGTAATTGTCAATCTCGCACGGACGACATAGGTGACTTACACATGGGGTTGGATCCCTCTAGGAATCAAACAGGCAGCACATAATTGTGTGAAGATATAGGTGAAGATATAGGGGTGGTCAGGGAATCATTTTCATTTTCATGTCATTCGTTTTGCGGTCAAATCCAGCTGGTTGTATGAATAGGTTTAAGAAGTAACCTAGGTATTTCAAACGGTGCTATTTTTTTTGCTGTTATTCTTTACAATTTAGTGTAGCTTTATACACTACGCTTAGTGAACAAGTGTGGTGTTACAGAGCCAATTACAGGGTATCTTCTTATTATGTAATCTAGTCTCACGGACCATATAAAGGTCTTAAGATCATCTCATCTTACTGATCAGGAGCATAAGCAACTTCAACCTCAGTTTATCTTTCAGTTAGCCGCTATACAGTCAATTCTAGTTTTTCAGCCTCAGTTATCGTTTCTACCTTATTGCCTTATATTCAGCGTTCATTGATCAGTTGAGTTCTTATCTCAAAGTCAGAGTATAATGCCATCATCAGCAGCTTAGAGTCTCTCACGAGAATCTGACTGTTAAAGTGATAAGCCATACTTTGCAGGAGTCTCTATTTCCTGTTCATTAGATGTACAAAGCCAAGATTTGATATATTTACCTTAATAAATTATAATATTTATATTCAGGGTTATTTGGGAATTATATATATTATTATTAAAAATAGCTCTTCATTCGATTGATATAGCAATTATACTTGATGTAAGTGTTTTGAGTCTTTAGGTATTATACCAACTTAAATTCATTAATAATTGATGTTGACAATAGCACGTGATAATGCTGTCGGATATGCCCCATGTTCCTGTGTGGAAGCTGCAAGTCAATTCAAGGGCGGGTAGCTGGCCCAAGCTCTTTCGGGGGTACGTACCTCAGTACTTATACGTATGTACCTCTAACGTGCGTACTTCGTACAGCTGTCAGTCAATGCCGATTGGTGGGGCTTTATTAAGCTGCCATCTTCAAAATCAACAAGTCGAGTTTACAATCCATTGTTTAAACGCCTTTGGTCTAACAAGCAAGGCATGACAACATCTTAACTCGTCTTCCTCATTTAATATAATCCAAAATGGCTCCTGGGCAGAAGATGTACCCGAGGGCGACGGTGAAGAAGATTGTGAAAGCGCATTCAAACTGCAACGTTAGCAAGAACGTCGATGTCATGGTAAGGCTAGCAGCTTGCTCTACTTTTACTATCTTGGCCCGCGTTCACGACGCGTTCTAATTAGATGCACATCACTATAGATATTCCTCGACTACGTGCTCTTCATGCAAACGTACGGTTTGACCCCCCCTCTTTGACTTTGCAAATTCGTTTTCATTGAAATATTGACCGTATAAATTATAGACTCATGAAGGAGGCGGCTATTGACGGAAAACAAGCTGGCGAAAGAGGGATAAGTGCTAGGAGCGTGAAGAAAGCTACTGCGGTAAGTTTTTAACGCGATTTCTTCGTAGGGGCGAAGCATAGAATTACTGATACGCTTAAAGGATACCCTGGCCAAGTTTAAGGGATGAAATAGAACGAGCTTACCAAGCATCGTCGGAACTATGGTGGCCAGCCTTGATATACATATCATGAGCCAACCAATGAGCATGTTTAGCGTATTCCGAGCCTAGACATAGTTGAAGTGTGTCCTTTGGTTCTTGTCTCACCTCGATCAAGCGCGCCTTGCGCGAGGTAACGAGTGGGTGGATACATCAGGCTTCTCCGGATCGGACTCGGTGGAAGTCGCTGGTGGTTTTGGTATAGCGCATAGATCGCGTATGCTCAGCCTTGCTTACTGCCTAGCACACAGGTACAAGGCTTTCAAGTATGGTATTTATTGAAGACGCAACATGGCCAGATACATGGAAACCTAACTTGGTACCTAAGGATAGGGATGACTATACAGAAACGGATCAACAATAGGAGAGGCATTAACTGAATAAAATGTGAAACGTTGCGCAGTACAAACTAAACTAGGTACTAAAGATTATATGGACTAGATAGTTGTGAATTTGACCTTTTTTTTTTCACTCTATAATTCTTGGAGTTTCTTCAAGTTTCGCTGGTGGGTAAAGTAGGTACCTAACCAACGCTGCTACGTAAGGTTCAGGCTTACCCAGTTGTCAGATCGGGGCCGTTGCATGAGCCGTTGCATGAGCCGTTGCATGAGCCGTTGGATTAGGGGAGAGCGTTAGAGGGCGTTGGGCCCTGAATCAAGGGCGGGTCTAGGGTAAGCAGCTAACGGTAACCCTGGTTAAAAAATTCCGATCTCGAGCTTTGGACCCAAAACTCGCACTTGCAGAAAAATAACATCCACTTTCAAACCAAACCCAAAGGACCAAGGACCCAAGACTAGGACCAACCAAGTCCAACCAAGTCCAACCAAAAACTGCACCAACTGCATCATTTCTTCAAACTCGCCCTATCTTACCACAAACCACAACCTCACAAACCTCACAACTTCGCAACTTCGCAACCTCACCTAGTTACCTTACCTAGAACCATAATCTCCAAAAAAGAAAAAAAAATTTCACTCTAGAATATATTTGCGCAAGAACTTGCATCCCTCTTCTTTTTTTCCCCCCCACCAACCTTGAATCCTACATTTCGCCAAGTTGAGCAAACAAGCTCCCCCCCAAAAATATCCCACCTACCCAATCCGCCGAGCACACGACCAAATCATCACCCTTAGTTATGCCTTCTTCTGCCGTTCAGAACCCTCTCGTTCAGACCGAGTCCAAGTCTGCAAAGAAGAAGAAGGCTAAGGCTGAGCGAACCGAGTCTCCAGCCCCGTCTGCTCTGTCCGTGCCCGAGAAGGCTGGCTCCGTCGCTGGTCAAGAAGGTCAGGATGATAGCTCCGAAAGCCCTTACGTCCGTGAGCTTCAGAAGTCAGTGTGACATCGTCGCTTTCTAGCGCTCTACTTCTCACTAACTTGTTTTACTAGGAACATCCGTAACCTAAACAAAAAGATTGTAAGTTCTTTAATGCACATGTCTCCCCCCTCCCTCCTCCCCCCCCCTCATCACTTACTGCTTGGTGGAGCTTGCATCTGACTATATCACCCTTCAGTCCAATTCTGCCAAGACCGATATCATAATCGACCAGCACAAAGACAAATCACTAGATGAACTTGTCAATGCTAGAATCATCAACGCCGACCAGCGCACCCAGCGGCTGAAGAAGCCCCAACTGGAATCTCAACTTGCCCAGCTCGAGGAACAACTTGCCCAGTATAAGAAAGTGGACGAGGAATACCGAACTCGCATCGCAGCCGAGAAGGCTAGCTTAGAGAAGTCCTTGACAGAGGGATTCGAGAAGGAGAAGGCCGATGCGATTAGCGAGATTAAGGAGCAAGCCGCAGCCGACTCTAAGAAGACCCAGCATGATAGTTTGCTGGTACTGTCGCAGTTCCTTCGACTGGCCGCCGCTCGAAGAACAGAGGAGGCAGATGCTGGCCTGGACGAGAACATGGCGCTCGAGGGTGTTCTCCTTAACGTCTATTCGGGAGACGAGAATGCTGTTTCTACTATGATTAAGCTTATCGAAGGCTCCGAAGAAAAGACCACCAGTGTTAGCGGAGACGAGCTTCAGACTACATGTTCGTGTATTCGATATACCTCCTTCTCCTGTTATTACTGACATTCTCCCAGTCGCCCAAGTTAAGGCTGTGTCCGCGGCTCATGCTACTCTGTTTGCTGCTGAGGTAGCCGCTGAATCTACAGAAGCTTCTGTCGAGACCACTAATGGAACTGACCCAACTGTTGCCCATGCCGGTCTTACTGAGATCGACAGTACTGGAGCTACGGCCCCGTTAACTAACGGTCACACCGAGTCTACACCGACATCGGCACCTGGTGTCCCTGAGAATGCAGACGTCGGTGATGATGCTGCTAACGCCGCCGCCGAGTCTCAATGGGATGCTAACAACGACCTGAGCGCCTCCATTTCCCAGGAAGAGTGGGTTAAGGTCCCTCGAGATCCTACCGAAACGGAGACCGGTCTAACGGCAACCCCCGCATCGACGGGCAATGTCCAATCCTGGGCCGACGAACAGCCCGAGAACCCACCGGAGGTTAGTGAATAGACGATTACTTACCATACCTTTAAAATGTTTCAAGGAGGTGTTCTGGTCTAGCGTTACTAACTATTATTTAGTCTCGCGCCCCCGCGGAAGCGAACGACGGATTTCACCAAGTTCAGCGCAACCGACCACGAGGTGATCGCGAAGGAGGCTGGAGAGGACGTGGCCGAGGCGACTACCGCGGTGGCTGGCGAGGACACGGAGAGGGACGAGGACGCGGTCGTGGTCGCGGCCGCGGCGGGATGGGACGTGGTGGAAGACCACGAACTGAAGAGTCGTAGAGGATTCAGTCTCGTGCCGGTGCCCGTCGATTTTATTGCCGCATCTCTCGGGATCGGCTCCTGGCTCGACAGTCATGGCGCTGATCTACCTCGTTCTCACTCGACCGTATCTAGACTCTGCCCGTCTGGTTGTACAGGAATAATTTCGATATAAAAAACATTAGCATTCGGTGCCCGCGCATGTATTCATGAGGAGGATAATTGTAAAGCAAAAAAAGGGATTGGTGGGCTGTCCAAATGCGTTTGGATCGGCCCTCTGACTTTATAAAAAGGGAAACAACAGGGTGGGCACAAACTGGCGTCGGCTTTCTTCCCGCACCGCGCATCGGGTTGGTGGGGGACAGGATTCCTTGTTTGTCTGTACCAAAAGTTCGTTGGCATTTACGAGACGCGAAAAAAGAAGTCGGTTGGCGTAAATGGTTAATGAGACCAAGATTATGAGGATACATGCTTTGCTTGCTTGCTTTGTGTTTGCCTGTAATGTTGCGTGTGACCGCGTATAATGATTATATGATGCGAGAGGCTCTAGACTTATATTATAGAGACCTCGGGAAGAAAGGGGCTCGAGTTGGCTGGCGTTAGACGTTTTGCCACAAGAGTTAGAGTTCTCTGCTATAATAGTAATTCGAGAAGCCTATGTTGATAATAATAATGATAATGATGTGTTTGGCTTCGAAGTTTTTACGAACGAGGAGAAAGCTCATTAACTTATTTATCTCCTGTTCAGCTACCTCCAACTATTTTTATATATAACTAAGTCAAACTAAAGAAGAGGAGAATATCATATTCTTGACTCAGTGCTATCTTACTTATTCCCTATGGGGGGGCATGGAGGCTAGTTAGGACGGTCACGACTTTTTAGATTTGCCCAAAGGAGAATGTAGTCTGCAATTAGGTACTAGCAAGACTACCTAAGTTTGACGATGAGCTGTCATGTCGCACAACTGGTACTACGAAAATCTCAACTCTCATGTAGGTAGGCTAGGATCAATATGGAATTGCACAATATGTGTTAATTTTTATTTACTATTCTTTTGTATGGCTTGTAGCTTTGATATAATGCTCAATGCTGCAACTCACGCAGGAGTTTTCACGAGTTTCATAGATATACCGACGACACCTTGGACAAAAGCTCTCTCTACTGGAGATAACCATTGGCGCCTAACCATTCCTTGATGACCTGAGCATCTCTCTCGCGGTAGGCGGCTCGGCCACGGATGGAGTCCTTGACTTGCTCCAAGGTTCGGTCAAAGGCGCTTGTGTCCTTGTCCTTGAAAAAGGTGTCAATTTCGTCGATGTACTTGGCATCGGTGAACTTCGAAAGTGTGAGCTTGACGAAGCGGTCAAGAACGACCGGATTCGCCATCTTGGTTGTTAACTTCTCCCAATTGTCCTGTATGTACTTCCACTGGATTGGACGGGCAACTGAATTAGTCGCCAAGGTGCTACCAATGGTATGCATGTCCCCTGAAGGTACTGATTCGGACGGAGGGGCTGGTGGGGATAAGTCGCTGTTGAAGGGCAGGACGCTGTTAGAAATGAGGTCAGGGTCACGAACGTGACCTAGCGATGCAAGGCAGGCCAATTTTCCATCAAAAGATGCTCCGGTGAACCACTCTTTCTTGAGAGCCTTCACTGCCTTTGCTGGCTCGGTCTTCACACCGGCACGGTAGACTACGGTCCTCAAGTTCGGGTGGGGTAGAGGGGTTCCCTTATCGGCCCAAGCCTCGAATAATGACTTGGCCTTTTCGACGACTCTGAACCGTTTATTAGCTGGTGAAACGGAGTGTATGTGAAACATAGCGTAGTCTTAATCATAGGGAAATGAGGTATATAATCTTGTAACAGGGCAACTTACTGTGGATGGCCGTTTGCTGCGGCGCTAAGCAAAAGTCTCTTTCGCAGCAAACTCCTGAGATAGTCTTCGCCTTCTGGAAATTCCCAACCAATCTCCTCTACTGCGCTGCTAATAAGCTTTAGAGTAAACTGCTCGAGGCCGCGTTTGATAACTTCGTCGTCGCCGAAAATAGTCTTAACTAGCCCGAGGGAGTCTAGAACTTGAGCCCAGACAAGTTGATTTGTCTCACCCCTGAAGCCTTCGAGGAAAGAGAGAAGAGCAGGTGTGGTGCCGTAGCCGGAGAAGGCCAAGTCAGCCGCAGAACCAATAATGGAGATCTTGTCCTCGTTACTCAAGCGATCAAGCTGCTTACTAAGCTTTGCAAGACGAGCTGGAGGGTAGTTTGTTCGGTAGAAACCGGTGGCGTTGCTATTAATCTTATAGAAGTTGTCGTCGATATCGCGAATTGTCGTGCTCTTCTCAGTGAGGGCCAAGTTCTGAATGTCCTGCTGCCCTACCTTACCTTGCAAGGCGAGCGGTACCCACCATATGGTCTGATCCTCTTCTGGCTTCACATCGCCTGTTGATAGATACCGGTTCTGCTTAATCGAGATCTGTCCGGGCTCCTCAGCAACGGTCAATACGGGATGACCAATCTTCTCTATCCAGTTACCCATAAGACCAGTGATATCGGCTCCAGAGGCCTCAGCCAGCGCCTCCCAGAGGTATTCAGATTTGGCATTACCGTAAGCATGCTTCCTTAGATACGCCCCAACTCCTTGAAGGAAAGTCTTCTCTCCGAGATGATTGACTAACATTCGTAAAGTAGAACATCCCTTGAGGTAGCTAATGGAATCAAAGACCTGGTTTACATCTAGAGCATCTCTGACTGGGACGTGAACAGGGTGAGATGCGCGCATTCCATCAAGCTGGAACGCTGATTCCATTCCCTCGTTGACAAACTGAGCCCAGACTTGCCAGTCGGGGTGGAATTCGTTGACGGCGTACCATCCCGCCCAGGTAGCAAACGACTCGTTCAACCAAAGCTCGTCCCACCAGTCCATAGTGACCAAGTTGCCGAACCATTGGTGGGCTAGTTCGTGAGCGACGACGTATGCGACACGATTCTTGAATCTAGCGTCCGAGGTCTTCTCGTCGAAAAGGACGGCCGTCGTACGATAAGTAACCAGACCCCAATTCTCCATCGCTCCGTGTGTAAACTCGTGAACGGCAAGCAAATCGGACTTTGGTAGGGGATAATCGATACCGAAGCTCTCCGAGAATAAGTCGATGGTTTTAGGGGCATGTTCCAAAGCGAATCGACCTTGCTCCTTAAGCCCTCGGGTGGTGTACACACGGACGGGGATTTGCTTTCCATTGTATCGTCGCTCGGTATGTGCTTCGACGTACTCGAAATCGCCAACGGCCCAGGCAAGAAGATATGTACTCATGACCGGGGTACGTTCGAAGGAAACTACCACAAAGCCATCCTTGGCCTTCGAAGTGTCTTTAACGGGCATGTTGGACAAGGCAACCTGATCCTCGGGGATCTCGATTTGAAAGTCGAAAGTTGCCTTTAGCCGAGGCTCGTCAAAGCAAGGGAAAGCCCGGCGGGCATCGCAGGCCTCGAATTGGGTGCTTAGCATGTAATGAAAGGTATCGTCTCTGGGTACTGAGGCCGCGGCGGGGACTGTAGGCTGGTACTTGCTCCGGTAGAAACCCGCCATATCGTTATTCAGGATTCCCTGGAATGTAATGTGGAGAGTAGCCTTTTGAGAGGCAGGAACCTCTTCAGCGAAGACGAGGGTTGCACGCTGCTTCTTTTCGTCATAGTTGAAGGTGGTAGTCTCAAGGGTCTGAGAGGACTTGGTGTGGTCGACAGTGATTTTGGCAGTGTGTAGCTTGAGCTCGATAGAGTTGATGACTATTTCCTTGATAGGTTCCGTGATCGAGACTTGGATGTCCACTGTTCCTTGGAAAGACCAGTCGTCGAACTTCAAGGAGGATATAGAGAGATCATAATGGGAGGGGACGACGGTAGAGGGAAGAATGTCTCGGTCTGCCATGATGGACGAGGGTATGATGGCTGAACAAGAGACTGGGGACGACGAAGAGAAAGAACGGCTGTTGGGTAGATGTGCTGGTATATTTATATGTAGAGGGGCAACCCCACGTTGCAGGTAGAAAGGAGAATTGGGAGAGTTGTTGTGGGGCCTAGATCTGGGTTGAGAATGATGTTGCGAATCAAGAGCTGCTAGAGCGACAGATTTGGCAGGTGTTGAAGAAGAGAATGATCGGTAGGGCGCGAGTGTCAAATGACCCCTGTCCAATGGCTTAAAAAAGCAATCAACTCGTATGACGGATATTGAGGAGATAGATGAAGATGAGTTGTTATATTGTCGTGTTGGGGTTTTGAGGAGAGATGCTGTAGGTGTTGCAGGTGTTGCAGGTGTTGCAAAAATGATAGAAGGTCTTAAGCTAGAGCGAAGCACGCTGCCCCTCAGCAACCTGTCTCTGGTGTTTGTAGCACCAAAGTTTCGGGGAACCGCAAGCCGGTACGACCGCCCAATGACATCAGCTGAAGTAAATGCCATTTTTGAAGTACTGGTATTAGTGGTTAACCTACAAGTACCCACATGCTATGAAGTACATTATGTAATATATGTACCTATATATGTACGTACATGAAGTGGGACTAGAAGGGATTGATGGATGAGAAGCAGCATTGAAGCAGACGATCCCTAAGTAGAGTTTTTACTTACCTGCGGTTTAAAACATCTCATACGTTCCAAATGATGTACCTAGTTAAGATGATAGACTAGATGCACATGGTATATCTCACAGTACGAGCACTGCATCTAGTAATTGTCCCTTTCGATGCTCGGTGGTGGCTTAAGGTGAAGCAGGTCTATGGGTAAATAGCAACTAGGTGGAAAAAAATAAAATAAAAACTGATAGCTTCATAACCTAGACAAAGGCCAGATCAAGAACTATACATGCCAGTGAAAAAGAATTAATAACCAATTAATTGATAGCAGCAGTCCTTATGTTCTACACACAAATCTACATGCTAGTGATAGAAACTCAAAATAGAAAGCCAGAAGTGTAAAAGGCGTGGTTTGATAAGATTTCTAGAGTTCGTTAGATGGATATAGCATATAAATGTATAACTTATGCGTAATGTGTAACTATTAGCGATAGAAAACAGCGCTAGTCACAAACCGAACGCACTTTGATATTCGTACCTAAGTATACAAAAACATCAATAATTTCATGTCGCCAAATTCACATTCTATAGAACCCTATTCATGGAAACCAATTTGAAAGAGTGAAGGATTGTTCATCAACCTTAGATGAACTTGTGTCTGCTTAATAATGGAGCCTCAAGACATTGGTAGCAGCGGTGGCACTGCTAGAAACCCTGCCAGCATCCGTCAACAGCAAGAAGAGTTTCGACGGCGTTTGATGCGACCAGACCGCATTTCCCGGGCATCACCAGGTTACCCCGGAGACCCGAGCCGCGCCGGAGCTGCCGAGATAACCGGCTTATATTCTGCTTTAAATGGTAGTGCAAGGCGTGACTTGCAGTGGACAATGGGCTTACAGACACCTCAAGGTCAGCTTCAATTTCACGTTTGATTTTTCCCCTTTTTTATTATTATTATCGTATCTCATTTCACCATCTTCTATTCCCTATCCACTCCTCATCATCAGGGTCCATTCCATATACACCATGGATATTCCAGGCTTCGGAAGAGAGCCTTCAGCTTCGTCCCCAGGTGGACATGGCCTGCCACAGCCGGCAGTGACCCAGGATGAGCTATGGCGCGTACTACTTCGGATTCGCGGTGAGGCCGCTATTGAAGAAGACCAAAGAAGCAACGTGTCTTCTCATATTTCGTCAATTTCATCATCTTACAATTCTGCAGCTCCTACCGAAGAAGACACCGAGCATTTTGAGGAAGATGAAGGCGAAGACGACGAGGGTCATGATATCGAGGGCATCGAGGGGGACGAGATAGAGCAAGAAGAATTGGACGAAGAAGATGAAGGCCATAACGAAGACGCCGCATTTGACGCGTCCCTAGTCGGTTTGAAAGAAATCAGCAACCTAGCTAGTTTTACGGTCAGCAGCTACAAACCCGGCTGTGGCGTCAAGCAACTTCGGGATGACGATGTCAACCAATTCTGGCAGTAAGCATTCACCTGCTTCTGCACGCTGATTCCATTAACATAGTACTATCTAGGTCCGATGGGCCACAACCTCATCGATTAAATATTCATTTCATCAAGCGCGTAGAGATACGCAAGCTTAGACTCTACCTAGATTACGAGCTTGATGAAAGTTATACGCCTACTAAGCTTCAAATCACCGCCGGCTTCAGCCCCAACATGACCATTCCGTACACCATAATGGAATTCAACCAGCCTAAAGGCTGGGTCGACGTACCCATCGAAGGAGCTGGTGGCGGACATGATGGTAACTCGCTGTGCTGCTGGTTTATTCGAGTGACCATCCTCGAAAATCACCAGAACGGAAAGGATACGCACATACGCGGAGTGGAAGTCTACGCGTTGGACGATAGCGCAGATACTGCGGAGAACAACCCCGTGGAGGATATGGTCGAAGCGATCGATGACTACCGCGATAGAATGGCGGCAATGAACATCCACGACCACGACGAAGAGGCGATATCAAAGCTCGCCGCAGACAAGCGAGATCGAAAAGCGAAGTCCAAGAAGTATACTCCTGGAGATGGTGGATTGAGTATTCCCGACTTCATGAGAGAGCCGGAAATTCGTTGAAGGTTTTTGGAGGGCGAGCTGTGTTTAACAGGATCGCATATTGAAGCACTAAGGCGTTCTGGAATATTGGTTGATCACTTACGATACCCTATGGCTACTATGGCCACTCATTTCATTAAAGGAAAGCATGCGTCCCACGTTAATTCAATCATGTCGAGATGGCCTACCACTAGGTGATCTTATTAGAAAGTATATGTATAAGGTATTTATTTATGTCATCATATTATTTAGGTCTTAGTTCCGACAAGGTAAAATAGAACCCCGGTTCTCAGATACCTTAGGTACATATGTAGGTATCCACTTAGGACGGGATTACCCGCATGCCATGATTTCAGAACCTCCCCTCATCTCCACTTCTTTTCATCCCACCTCTTATCGTCATCCCTTTCACTAACATCGCCAGCATCGATATACAAGGTGTCGTTACCTACCTAGGTTAGAATTCTATTATGTTTTATATCACTCTCATATAGCATTAGCAGCGTCTAACCCTGCTTTACTTAGTCTTATATACAACCCCTAAATCATGTAATAGAAATGTCATCAACAGACGACTCCCTAATGGCTCGACTACCATCAAATCTCGTTTCCGTCTTCACCCAAGCTCTCAAGAGCTACCAGATATCCAATGCGACTTTCCGCGTATTATGTTCTTTAACCTATTCCTCCCTATCCTCTACGCCAGCTGAAGCACCAGCTCTTCACCCACCTCAAACCCCTCCAAAATCCCTTCTTATCCTCGACTCATCTTTCAACCCGCCTACTCTCGCCCACCAGCGTATGGTGCTATCCGCCCTTTCAGAGCACGGGCAGCCCAGTAATGATAGCACTTATAAATCGCGAGTCCTCCTTCTCCTCGCCATCAACAACGCAGACAAGGCGCCAAAGCCAGCCGCCTTCCCGCAACGCCTAGCCATGATGTACATCTTCGCGCAGGACGTCCTGCGCTCGACAGCAACAGAAACAAGCCAGAACAACAAGTGCGACGGCGTGGACATAGCAGTAACAACCGAGCCGTACTTCCACGCCAAAGCAAACGCCATCGCCGCATCAGACTTCTACCATGGCCGAGAATCCAACGCAACGGAACAGATCTTCCTAACGGGCTTCGACACGCTAATCCGCATCTTCAACCCGAAGTACTACCCCAACGGGTCCATGGCCAAGTCTCTCGACCCGTTCTTCGCGCACGCAAAGCTGCGGGTGACGATGCGCACGGATGCGGAGTGGGGCGATGCTGCGGCGCAGAGGGCGTATGTGCAGGAGTTGCGGGCGGGTGGGCTGGAGCGTGTGGGTGGGAGGACGGAGTGGGCGGAACGGATTGAGATGGTGGAGGGGGGGAAGGATGGGGAGGAGGTTGTTAGTAGTACGAAGGTGCGCGAGGCGGTGCTGAGGAGGGATTGGGAGGCGCTGGGGAGGTTGGTTAGTGAGGATATTGCGAGGTGGATTCGGGAGGAGGGGCTGTATGCGGAGGGGGGTGTGTGATGGGGATGGGGAGGTGGAGGTGGAAGCTTGCTCGTTGTTATTATTATGCTGGAGGAGTCTGGACTGAGGTGTCGTGGACTGTATGAGGTCAGAAAAATGGTTTACGGCGTTCATCGGTTGCACGTTCCGGCGGAATATAGGGGTGTATACCAAGCATCGAAATATCAAGTTAAAATCTTGGGCGAGGATAGGGGTTTGGCGGCAACACGAAGATGATGGGGGAAGAAATGAAAGGGAATAGGGAACTGCAGATAGGCAGAGATGCCTATTACGCTCCAGAGGACACACCCGAGATCCGGAGTCTAGGTTACCAACTATTTTCGATACCTATTAGATCGAGTGTTGGTAACTAAAGAACTAGACGAAGAATGGATACAGCGAGAATTAAGTGCTGTAGATACGTACCAGTACAATATACTTCATTCTTAGGTGCTGTGCCTGCTGGTTGCCAGGCAATATCGCGTACCCCGCTGTCGACTTAAATAGGCCCTTAGGCAACCATTCTTTCACCCCTGATCTGCGCTGCGAATCCAACATGGCCGTGGTGCAGTGGCAATGAAGTAGGGATAGAAATAATTCCTCGAGGAGTTTTTCGTAGGACCTAGGTTCGACCTCCATGAGGGGCGGCAAGCAAAGGCCAACTTGTTCTGGTCAATCGATTCGGGGCCGAATCTGGTCCCAGCTTTTTTGCCATTTTTGTCTTTTTATTACTATTCTTTTTTTTTCTCCTTTTTTTCTGACTTCTGGCTTGCTTCAATTTTCTCGGGGTTTTTTTTTCTTTCTCTTTCTGCTCGCCGCGGGTCTGATGACCCAAAATTACAATAGGATTGTCATGCCAAGTTCATCTTTTCTTCTTTAGAGTCACGACCAGGTAGTAATGTAGTGAATGTTTCCACATCCAAAGGGTGAGGCGTAAAATGTGCGAGAGGAAAATCAAAAGTGTCTAACCTGCTAGCCAGCCCGCCTCACATGGGACTGTTTCACGTTACCTACCCCTTAGCCTTCATATGATGTATTACTAGAGGCTGCTCCTTCTATTCACTCGAAATACCTATACCAAATAGATAAAGAATCGAGTCAGTTGCTATACTTAGTTAAGCTTGGGACTTCTCGGAAGTTTCCTACTCGTCCGTTATCAGTAGTCATGAGGATAACCCCAGAACCTCATCAAGGGATAGTGTGCTGCTAAATTATCAACTAGCTCCTTACATAGTGTAAGTGGTGAATGAGTTTGACTCCTTACTCCAGTGATTGCTTGGGGGCTAATGTTCGACCAATGTTAGCAGCAAATGAGAGCAGGTTATCTATCGTATTCCAACCCAAGAGAACAAACTGCCAGTGGCTTATGAAAATAGGGCCAGCTGTTCCAATCAAATACTATCAGCAGATACATAAGATACGGCTAGTCCTGTAGAGGATATCTGCAGTAGTAAGTAATTGTTTACAAAAGCCTGTATATAAAGAAGAGTTTTCCATGTCCTGTCAACGCAATTCTCCAGGACTTTCACCAAGAAGTTCAACAACAGACCTAGACATAAACACGTCCATATACCTTCATACAGCTCTAGGCCATATAGAAAAGTTCGCTCGCAATGCATTCCTCCACCATCGTCTCCTTCCTCGGCGCCATTGCCATCATGCCCCTGGCTCTCCTTACCAACGCCGGGCCTTCTTATCCGCCCGCGCTTGCAACACGTCAGTACCAGAGCTACTGCTGTATTCCCGGCTGCCTCTCGTGCGAAATCAACGATTGTTTAAACGAACCCTGCTACGGTGTCGTAAGTCTACAGCTCTCCCCCCATGTCTTCAAAACGTCTAGTTAGACGAGGTGTATATCTGTATCGTTGCTAACTTGCTCTATTCACAGTACAGCAGCTGTACGTAGAATAATCCGTGTCACTTATTTTCTAGCCCCTTTTGAGAAATTGCCGTTCTTGATCTGGGTAACCGAGGAATTAATTATTGCTTCTCAAAATTTGCTTGTCCACTTTCCGTCTTATTATGCTAATAATTGTTGCTGACTCTCGTTCCCATAGGTTGTTCCGAGGGCCGTCGTGAAGTAGGGGAGGATGGGGAGCTTCAGATCTTCAACGTCAACGGTGAAAAGATGGAGTTTGCAAAGTAGCTTGCATGGCGGGAGAATGTTTCCAGTGGTTCTAAATGTCGGAGGAAAAAAAGGAACCCAGAATAATTAAGAGGAAATCATAGTATGTTTTATGCCAATAATATATCCGATGGTCTCTGGTTTCCCCTGAAATTATCTTGCTTTCTTGTAAAAATCTACCAATAAATGCCAGCTGAATTTTCACGCCGTTTTCTTCAGTCCGCCTACGAGAAAGCGTTTATGTCGAACTCTACCTAGCCTCAGAGGCTTAAAATGCTCGCCAAGTCTACACACAGGAACAATTTTATTGGCGTAGTCTCTGGGCCGATACCGTATATAGGTATAGCTCGGACACTTCTCTTATGTAACAGTAGTAAACTAGATGTAGATCCAGGTAGTTCCCCCTTTATTTTATAAGAAGCTTCTCTTCGTTTAGTCGTCATGAAGATTAAGTAGCGAAAGCTGTCCTAGGCCTACCCCACTTTGCCATTTATCCAGGAGCTCCCTTTTCTTTTCCTCACTTAGCCCATTAATCCTACCAAAGTCTGGGCAGTCTGGGCCGTCCTCAGGCCAATATCCTGTCCCTCCTGCAAGGTAAATATCGGTAATCTGCCAATAGAATGGCGACTCATAGTGGTCCTTCCAGTCATCCGTGGACTTCCGCTGGAAGTGTCGCGATTTATGATGTAACTCGTCGAATTTCTCTCGCATATTCATTCCGGGGACGTTGGCGTAGTCCCACATGGTATACGCACAGTCCCAAAAGTTACTGAAGTCCCGACTGTAATGACAGTAAACACGTTTCCCTACCAGAGCAACGAGCCAAGCGCGAAACGGGATCGAATCAGTCGAGTCGTACTTCCCGTCCAGGGGCCCAATTAATTCATCCAGCTCTAGCTTCACGTATGGATCTAGCGGTGTATCAAGATCTCTGATACCGAGATCCGGGACTATCTCTATAACAGCACCCGTGGGTACATCGCTAGCAAATGAGGCTCTGCTTATCTCTGGCGTAGATGGAAAGTCAACCAAGCGGAAGAGGCGAATCTTTTCGTCGTAGGTTTTTGCGCGAACTACGGAACTTAGAAATTCGAGACCTTGGAGAAGCTTTCGAGGTTGAGTTAGAGGTAAATGGTAGCTATATGATAAAGGGTTTTGATTATAAGAGAGATAAACTCACAAAAAATCGAATTTCGGGATCTCCTATATCTTCATCGGTGGTGCATACATATTGCTGCTGGCTCCATGCTACATCATGTACAGCAAGCTCTTCCATAGCTAGGGAATGATAGAGAGGATTAGACTAGGTTTCTCTCAAGCGACACTTGTGCAACTCACCCTCAGTAACCTTGCGTTCTAAGTAGAAATACACACACCGAAGTTGTTCATTAACCCATGGAGAGAAGGAACTGGTTGAACTATACCAGAATTGACGGAAGTATTCCCAGCTAAGGTCTAGGCGAAGAGCTAGGTCATCGGCTCGGGTTGCATAGGTACTCAGGAGTTGTGCACGGGTACTCAGAAGTTGGTACCGCAGAAATGCTCTATTCAAGCGGAAGCTCTCTTGCGGCGTAACGTTCGAAGAACGGCGGTCCAGTCCCAACCTATCGGCGAGGATAGGGGTCACTTCATCTGCTAGGCTTTGTGCTAGCGACTCGGAAGCCGCATATTTTCTACTTATAAACGCGTAATCCGACAGCGAGAAATCGACGAGGGACGCGGCTCTAGTTTCCTCTAGGTTTCTCTGTAAGCGGCTTGATATGTCTATGAAAATATGTGCATTGTCATGGGTGATCTTAGTGAGCTCCAGAATCGTGATAAGGAAGGGGAGAGTATCAGAAGGGATCTGGTTTGCAACCAAGCCGGCGACAATAGCACGAGGGGTCTCGTAGAAGGCATCGCGGAAGATACGATGGCTTAAGATAGTGAGGCGTAGCTGTTGGACTGAGCCTGACTGTTCAAGAATGGCGGCGACGATATGTAGGGGAACTTTGGAGAGAGGACATGTCTCGGGTATTGATGTTGTGGATGCCATGGCTACATTGGTGGCGTCTCGGCAAAGGATATATTTGTTACTTTGACAGTTGAGACTTTGACAGTAGAGAGTATGTTGTGAATTGAAAAGTAAAGAGATAACCCCCGCTGATTAACTTAAGTGGCGTTTATTATATCCTGTAATTAGAAAGAACTTCAAAAAGAAAATTATAAAAAAAAAAAATGACGAATCATATTATTTTATCCCGCTATATTTTGTAATCCGGTTTTATCTACCCCCAGCCTTTTATTTCGTATCCATAGAGACACCATTATCCGCCGGCGGCACCGTCTGTTTTAGGGGCGGAAGATGTCTCCTAGCCTCGTGTCGTCCCATCTGCTGCATCAGCGCATCCATAACTACTAGAGCCGCCATGGCCTCAACGATGGGCACCGCCCTCGGAACCACGCAAGGGTCGTGTCTCCCCTTAGCTTCTAGTACGCCTTCGGAATCACCGTCGTAAGTAGCTGTCTTCTGCGCCTGGCTGATGGTGGCAGGCGGCTTGAAGGCGACTCGGAAGTAGATAGGCGCCCCGTTTGAGATACCGCCCTGGACACCTCCAGAATTATTCGTCTTGGTTGTAAGTTTGGGTTTAGGCGTTCCAGCCCGTCCAGCACCGGTGTCCACGCTGGCAGGGGTTTCCGGTGCCCTGATAAAGGGGTCATTATGGATAGATCCCGGTACCTCACAACCGCCGAAACCGGAGCCGATCTCAAAGCCCTTAGTTGCTGGTATACTAAGCATAGCATGTCCAAGCTTCGCCTCTAGTTTGTCAAAGCACGGCTCTCCCAAACCACTTGGCACGTTCTTAATAACACAGGTCACCGTTCCGCCGATGCTGTCGTTGCGCTCTTTGAATGCGGCTATATAGTCTGCCATCTTTTGCGAAGACTGTTCATCCGGGCATCTTACGGGCAGGAACTTGTCGACTGTTTCGCGGTCGATATTCTGGATTAGCTCCATGAATGCGGGATTTTGACTGGGGGTCGGATATTCGGGTGTGGGTGGGAACATATGAACGGCGCCAACAGACGTGACGAAAGCGGTAATCTCAACACCGTAAGCGAGCTTAAGATACTTCTCAGCAATGGCTCCAGCTGCCACTCTACCAATTGTCTCACGAGCAGAGCTTCTTCCACCACCACTACTCGCTTTAACACCGTACTTCTCGAGGTAAGTCCAATCGGCATGACTAGGTCGCGGGTAAAGATCCATTGTCTTGTTTCCATAATCTTTAGGTCTTTGATCTTCATTGAGGACTACTAGGCCAATCGGAGTTCCCAGTGTAATACCAAACTCGGTACCAGATTGTATGGCTACTCGATCTTTCTCATTCCGGGGAGTTGTGATATTGCTCTGACCCGGGCGGCGACGGGTCATCTGGGGCTGAATATCGTCCTCGGTGAGTTCCATACCTGGAGGGCAACCATCAACGATACATCCTACCGAACGACAATGGGATTCGCCGTAGCTGTAAAATATATGTTAGAGAGACATGTAGTGAGCTGATTGGGTGGTAAAACTAACGTAGTTACCCGAAAGAAATCTCCAAAGGTCGACATCTTGTGATACTCGAAAAGTAGTCGATGGTTCGGTAAGAGTTATTTAAACTTATCAATTGTTGGACTATGATATGATATAAGTACTCTTATAAGTTGTCTAGTAAGTTCGCTTTCTTGATCCTCTGGGACTGCGTCGTGGTCCCTTTAAAGCGATAGGAGGCTTTGTTCGTATGAGTCAAAGAGCAAACGGATCGAGGACAAGATTTAATTTTCGAGGTCTTACGATGGTGGGGGTTCTGCATTCTCCGATTCAAGCCCCGCGATCGTTATCGATAAAGACCCTGGCTTCCCTACGTACGTTCCAAAAGTTTAATGTGGGGTAACACAAGCAGCTGCAGGGCCCCGGGATGACAGGGGGTTGTATGTATGTAACTTCGTCATGAGCACGGCCGCCGATATCAAATCTCATCTTATCATTAATACAACTAAAAATCTCACTACCTACTCATAATACATACTAAACAAGATGAAATGAAATAAAATGAGATAAAACAAAATAAAACAAAACTGTATGAGATGAGATGAGATGAGGTGACAAGTAGCTTCAGCATCTTTCCCCGATCCCAACCTTCCATATGGCTCTCCGACGCTGTCTTCTCAACACCTTCAGCAGGCCGCGTATAAGACCCTATATCCCCTTATCTTCACGCCGTCTCTTCAACGCGGAAGCCGTCTCACATCCCTCCAACCGAGTCCAAGTGTACATATCGCGGGCGACGGACCCTTATCTCAACCTTTCCATCGAGCACTTCTTACTGCAGAAATCACCTCCGGAGTCCGTCGTCTTGTTTCTGTACACAAACCGTCCCTGCATTGTCGTCGGCCGCAACCAGAATCCATGGCTCGAGGTTAATTTAGGACTTCTTGGTCCGGGGAGGAGTAATGTCGTTGACGAGAACGGCGATAGTGAAGGGTCGGTGCTCCTCGTGCGCCGGCGCTCCGGGGGTGGTACCGTCTTCCACGACTCGGGCAACGTGAACTATAGCGTCATCTGCCCGCCAGCCTCCTTCGACCGGAACAAGCATGCTGTTATGGTTGTGCAAGCGCTGCGCTCTCTCGGTGTGTCCGGATCCCGTGTTAATGAGAGGCATGATATAGTACTAGACGTCCCCGGACAGAAACAGACGCAAACGTTCAAGATCTCGGGCTCGGCTTACAAGCTAACGCGTCTGCGCTCTCTTCACCACGGCACGTGCCTCTTACAGTCGCCTAACCTACCGCTTGTAGGGCCGCTCCTACGTTCCCCTGCGGCCCCCTTTATTAAAGCGCGAGGTGTCGAAAGTGTGCGCAGCCCGATCCGCAACGTAGGGGTACAGGATACGGCCACCTTCGAGGAGGCCGTCGTCGCCGAGTTTGGTGCTATGTACGGGAACGTTGATCCCGAGATTATTTGGGTATCAGACGCCGAGGAGGCTTTGAATGACGTTCCGGCTATCGCAAAAGGGTATGCTGAGCTCAAGGTATGTCTTTATTTTCCTCTGACCTTTTCTTTATACCTAGAAAGTAAAAGTAAAAGAAAAGGGGTCCTACTAGAAATTATGAATCATCTCATCCCCTTATCCCCCGATGTCTAAATATGAAAATCAACGAATAAGAAATTAACAAACCCCCTAACTGTCAAAACAGTCCCTAGACTGGATATACACGCAAACACCACAATTCACCTTCTCCACGCACCCAACCGAAGACGACCCTCGTCCCAGGCCGCCGCTACCAGACGACCTCCCCCCGGATTTCCGCGCAGCAATGACAGTACGTCACGGACAGATCACCGAGGTCTCCGGACAAGACCTACCCGCGTCCCTAGAATCCGCGTACCTCCACCAAATCACCGACTGGCGGACTAAAGTCGATAGCGAGCCGGTTGGAAGATGGCTTAACAACTTATTCGGGGTTATAGATAAAAACTAGTTTTCTAACTACGTACTCGGGATAGTAACCCTACGTCTACATTGGCTAGGCGATATCATATAACCTAGCTACACAGCTAGGTTAGTCCTGTATATAAGGTATATTATACCGATGCATATAGACATGTATATAGAAAAGCACCCGACACACATAGACGCGATACCCCAGCTTCCTAGGATATAATCTTTAAACGCACATACACAAACTTGACTCAATTCAATCCACCATAACGCTACTCCGCCGTCCCAGCACCCATAACCCCCTGCCCAAACCACTGCGCAACAGTCTTAAACCGATCATCCCCCTTCTCCAGCGCGTCGCGGAACAAGTCGTGCCTATCCGCGCGCTCGCCCTGGCTGCGCTTCATAGCGCGCACGGCCGCGTTGTTCGCCGCGCAGACGGGGCACTCGACGTCGCCGCCGTCGTCGCCCTGCTGCTTGAGGCAGCGCTGGTGGAAGCTGTGCTTGCACAGGAAGTGCACGGCCGGCAACTCGAGGGGTCCGCCGCACCCGGGGCACCGCTGCGCCTGGAATACGGCAGGTTTGGTGCCGAGCTCCGCCATCTCGGCCCGCTTGGCTTCCGTCTCCTTGCGGAACGAGTTGATCTGCCGCCTGTTAGACGCGATCTCGCGGCGTTCGCGCGAGATCGTTTCTCGTAGGTATGGCTTGATCATGCCCATGGTCGCGACGGCGTTCGTCCCCAGCGTCTGGATGACTTGCAGGGGTGCCATCAGGCCGTCATGATCGATCTTGTTGAGCACGTTGGCTAGCTCTTCTGGTCCGGCTTCCTCTAAGATCCGTCTGTCTGACGTGAAGTAGGCCAGCGCCGCGGGGTAGAGTTGCGGCTCTTCAGGTCCGTACTTGCGGAGGGCTTTGATAGCGCCCCGTGTATCCTTCGCGGAAGTGTAGGAGCGGAAGATGTCGAACAACAAACCGGACTGCTCTTTGACTAGAGTTGTACCGTCCCGGAAGTCTGAGAGGTGAGATAGTAGTAGAACGTTTGAGTTCTCAATGGGGACTTCACGCCCTTCGATGAGCTTCTTCGCCTTAAGCTCCCATTCTTCTCTCTGCATCCCTTTCCGCTCGCTTGCTTTATGGAGATACATCTCAAATAGAGTTGTATAGATATCTACTTTGTCTGATTCTTTGAGAGAATCATCCTTAAGGCAGGCTTCGAGGAAGACGATAAACTCGTCTGAGTGGTCGATAAAAGACGAAAATGCGGTTCGAGGAGGGGGTGGGGTATACTTTTGCTCAGTGTTCGTTTCGTTATCTATCACAGCGCCTGCGTCGCTAACAGTTGCTTGCGATCCCTGCCCTGTAGGTGTAGGAGCTACGGAGGTGTTCATGTAGGGGAGCGGAAGTAGGCTGGTTAGGTTCTGCACGGCTATTGCGGCTCCAGCTGCCAATCCGCCGCTTGAAATTGTTTGTGTTTCTTCTGGCACTGGATGAACCTTAGGCTTATATTTTCCTGTATAGTAGTCGATAAAGAGGTCGGTAGTATTACTCGGGCAGTTCTCTAGGAGTACTCTGGCGTACTTCATTAATGATGGGTATGCCTATTAAATATTAGCATCAGAGTAACATCAAATACCAATCCACATACCGTTTCAGCATCTAGATGCCATATAAAATCAAGTGCTTCGGCATAATTCTTGGAGTCCTCAATGAGAATATCTACTACAAGGTCGTTTTCGCCATGCTTGGTAGCAAGGTAAGCGGCCTGGTCAAAATATCCACCTTGCCTACACATGTTTATGGCCGTGTCCAGGTCAAATTTCAAATCTCCCTCAGATTTGATAAATTTCTCCAGCTTCTCAACGTCCTTCAACTTTGCATAGCAGTTTAGTAACAAAGTTGTATGGTCCGCGGTAGCTTTGTGATGTTCGTGAAGCTCTTCGAGATATTCGATCAGGTTATGTATTCTTTGTGTATCGAGGAACTATTCCTGTCAGAGAAATTCTAGAGTTTCAAGATAAACACTTACCTTTCGGATGACTTGTGAAGGCTCGGTGTTATCAATTGCCTTGATATACTGAGACATAGCACTATCGTAGTCTCCTTTCTGATATAGATGGTCACCGTATTTCCGGTATATGACATTTTGTTGTTGCGGTTCCATGCCGGACTTCTGCGCAAGATTAATAGCAAGCGGGAATAGGTTTCGTTGGTATAATAATTCGAGTCTCTGCTGCAATGACTTCTCATGGTAGCGGGTAACCTGGTCTTGATGAGTACATGCTCGGTCGAGTAAAGGTCAATACGCCTCACCTTTCCATCCTGAGTTAAAACGAACAGGTCTCCCCATATTTTAAAAATAGCCTTAACTTCAGAAATAAGAGACTCGGAATGTCCGACTATTTGAAGCATTGGGTCCACCATTGTAAACCTAGCAGCGTTGAAGAGGGCCTCTGCATTTGATCCTCCAAAGCGCCTCCCTATACTATCAGATCTTCCGCTGCTAGAAACCGGGGGCGGCGAAACAAGAGCAACGTAGTCTTGGAAAGTTGAGACTAGGCTCGTGGTCCCGTCGTTGGCAAAGCAAAGCCCTCTCCCCTCTGATGTGTAATAGTATACCGCATCTTCTCGGACTACGATGATATCTCCGGTTTTGCTATTTGCTGTCATACAACCGGCAGCGCACCCGGCATCCTCAATCGTCCTCGGCGGTTGCCCCTGTCCTTTGCCAGATATAACTAGCTTCAAGAGCTTGGACGTCGTTGCGACAAATAGTGTTGTGAGCTTTGGATCGGCTACAAATTCGACTCCTGTGATGGGTTCCTCTGACTCGTAAACGATTCGTTGTTTTGTGCCTCGGTCGTGTATCAGGTCGCCTCGTATTACTGTGACTGAACCGTTTGCAAATCCTACGGCGAGCTGCGAGAGGTCGTCGAGAGCGGTGAATGACGATATCTATAACATTTAATTAGATTATGAATCCTCATATTAATTTCTAACCGTGCTTACAGGGAACTGTTTTCGCCCATTGTTTATGTTCAATGTACTCAAACAGGTGGGCAGGCCTGTCTTCTTCACGGGCTTATCCAATGCCCAGACTTTCAATACAGGCTCGTTGCTTAGGTCCTCCTACTTCTTATTAGTTCCGTTCAAAATTTGAAGGCTGTGACATATATCCTACAGAAACTGTAACTAGCAGGCTCGTCCCCTCAACCTGGCGCATATGGGTAATGCGACCGGTGTCGTGTGCCTGGAAGCTCCGGACGATCTTCCAACTGGGCCCGATAATGCGCACATAGCCGTTATCGCTTCCGAAGAATAAACTATCGGATCCGGAGCATACGCTTGATACCTCGTTGTTCTCGAAGAATGAACGTGTTTCGTCGTCGCCGAGCTTGACCTGGCTCACTTCGAAGAAGTCGAATGCTTTCCACTTTGGGCAGGTTAGTTAAGTAGAATTAGTGAGAATAAAGTGATCATGGACTGATAACTCACCAGAAGCAAAGCCATAGCGGGTGCTCAAATGCTTGCGACAATCAACTGGGCGGCATTAGTTCTGGTTTGTTCATCCTTGCTCGAAAGTTGGTGATGCTCGGATTGCCTGGATTGCCTAACAGCTGGGAACGTCACCGCGAAGCTCTAAGATGGGACCTGCTTTATCGATACCTAGGTAGGTACCTCGATACCTCAATACATGGGTACATACATGGGTACTTGGAATTTAAAGATTCAAGGTGTGGCGGTGCTTGAATCACTTTAATCCATAAGTGCACGTGGGACATTATTGAAAAAGTAAACTCTTAACATTAACCTAGAATCTCCTGAATGGCTTGGGTATCTCTATCTATAGCATATATCAAAATACTCCTCCAAATAGGTCGACTAATTATACAGACCCTTATCCACTACCCATACTTGCTTTCCACTTCTTAAACTGTTCCCCAAACCCACCCGTAGGCTTCTCTATATCTACCGCATTCGTGGGGATTCTACTTAAATCGACTAGCGGCACCATTGATGGCCGTCCGTGGGCACACTGGAAAGGTAGAGTACAGTCTGCCAACCGCCTTACCAAATCGACACATTCCTCATGAGAAAGAGCATCGTTGAACATAATAGAGCTCCGACACGCTCGAGAGTTGATCATTTCTATAATGCCGTCGGGACACCCGTGAAACCGAGCCAGCCAGTGCAGACCAGCAGAACTATCACCAGCTCCCTGAGTATCCTCTACCCTCCTTTGCTGAGAAGCACTGTGTCCGTGTCCGTCGAGCTTCCATGTCTCTTTCCTCAGTAACTCGATGAGCAATCGGGGTTCTGAGCGACATCTTTCAGCTATGCTGGGCGGTAGGCCGAGGATTTTAAGTTTGGATTTCCCCTTGCTGTCATAGTTTGATTTAAACACCGAGGTGACTTGAAACACGATTCCCCAATGTTTGAAGTACTCGACAGACTGCTCAAATTGATGACCATCCCGAAGGGAAACATCAAATACGATAGGCTTATCTAGAAGCTCGGCCTGGGCATGAATCGACCGCTGGGGCTGTCCTGTGACTGCGTCTTGTGTATCTTCTATAACCATGAAGTAATCTTTCATAAGGGACTCGACCCGACACCGCTCATCTGCAGCATGCTGATCAATCATGACAAGCAATGAGGTACCTACTTTTTTGCCTATACCTAGATCGGGAGGCGGTGAAGGTAAAGGAATTTTAACAAGTATAAACTTCCGATCGACCTGCGATATTACAGCAGCATTCCGTAGATTATCTTTAGACAGTCGGCCTTCCATACTATGCGAAGTAGTTTGTAATGATTCCAACGATCTGGAGTTATATCCATGGCAACAATCCTCTGTCGTCTTTGTTGCTAAAGCTAATGCTTTTTCTTCATCAAAAACAACTGGGATCGGTGGCTCATGTAACTTGAAAACCGGGTTGTCCCAGGATGATAAGAGATCACATAGCCACTCGCTTCTCAAATCGCTAGTAACTGGCTTGGTGTTTGTACGAAGCTTCTTTCTTGAAGGTAGATGATGGGTCTCATTCAGTACGTCAGATCCCCCAATTCCGAGTCTTAGGGGCCGGATCACTGAGCCAGTGCGGGTATCGACGACGAAGGTATCCTTGGTGGCTGGATTGGTCCACAAAATCTCTTTGCCTTCTTGTAACTGAGATTCTTCTCTGTCAAGACTCTCTTCTTTTGGTGTAGGCTTCTGGCTACCTGTACCGGGCGTATCCAATTCTACGTCGGGGAAAGGAATACGGACAAGCGTGCCATCTGGAGCAACTAATGGTGTATCCGAAATATTATTGCCATCTTCTAAGCGTGGGCTATGACTACGAGCACATTCCATACCAGATTGACCCAGAGTTTTGTCGTATAAGTGTGCATACTGAGGCTGCCCTGATTTAATACGAGTCCAGGAATCGAACGGAGATGAAGGCCGCAAGCCGGAATTTTCAGACGTGAGATTAAGACGAGTATTGGCCAAATCTCCGGTAGATGATAGATGGTTTATAGATGCCCGAGCCCTAGTTGCTCGAGATTCGACTTTTGGGGTGGTGCTTCTAGATAACGACTGGTTGCGCATGTTCTGAGAATTCGAACGCTTGGATGATGTGATTCCACGAGGTCTAGGATACCTTGGGCGAAAGTGGTGTGCCTTAAGAAATTCGTAGATGACCGCAGATAGAACATCAATTATTGCTTTTAGGCTCTCGTGGCGTTCATCCAGGATCTCTTCCACGTCATATTGAGCGAGCTGAGAAACTTGTCCAGGGGTAATCTTGATATAGAACATGGGCCATCGGTCAACCCCCTTTCTACCCCTGAGTTCCTGGTTGGTGTATCCATCTGGTTTGAATCGGCCGTCGTCAACTCTCCTATTTTGCTCGGTCTCACTGAGATTGTCACCCTCCTCTTCTACCCCGAAGCTTGAGTTCGTAAATAACCTATTGATTTCTTCATAGAGGACGTTTGACCCATGGTCATTAAAGACGGGCTGTACACCTATGCTAATAAACTGTATCTGCCGAGAGGCTATGGGAACGAGCGATATTGCACCTACCACCGAGATCGCACCCGCCGATGCCTTAAGTGGCACCCACAGATCCCGAGAGCGATCATCGGATAGCTGGGCTTGGAATAATGTCCTCGAAACACGAGTGGTAAGGTTAAGGATGTCATTTTTTTTGTCTTGAGAACTCGAGGATTCCTCGGGGGTGCGGATTGTAAGACTACGCCGATCTACGGAATCGCGAAGCGATATGGAGACCTGGCCTGGCCAAGCGAGTAGCAGCGCCACGAGGGCACGTTTAAGTGACTCCCAATCCTTGGCGTTGGCACCTTTTTCAGCATCGATCGCTCTCTGTTTAACTCTCACCGGCATAGACCCGAAGAGATCTCGAACGGTCGTCCGAGTTCCATGAGGAAAGCTTAACAACCTCTGTTCTGGCAAGGAAGGGGTATGCCTCGCCAAGATTTCGGCGTTATGAATTTTAATTGAATTATGAGAGTGATAGCCATGATGATGAGACGTTATTGTCAATAACGATAATGCAGCTATGGAAGATAAGAAAGCGCCGTGTCGACCATGAGTATCGCTACAAGGGGGAAATTTAGACGTATGATGAAGTTTGCCGAGGCCACCAGTAGGCTTGAACTCTTCTGGAGGGATACCTAAACCATTATCCTCGACGGAGCAATTGCCTCGAATATAGTCGATAGAAACTATGATTTTAGTAGCTTCCGCATCGAGAGAATTATTTACCAAGCCACAGACAACACTGTTAAGCGACGTTATGGTGGTAGATGATTTGATCTGAGCAATGACATGCTCCGGCAACTGCTGGATAGACATTGCTGAGCACCGGTATTTTCCTCATCTCTCATCTTCGTAGTGGTCTAGGTCTAGTGGTATTTTATATGAGAGGTGGGAATCTGGCCTTGTCCATCGAAACAGCCAAAGCGAATACGTAAATGTTAAGGTTGGGCTGTATATTTTACGACATCGTGTAAGTGAAGCGAAGTGAAATAAGTGAAGTATAAAATGGAAGTAGCTGTGGCTAATGATGTTATGTTACCTGAATTAGGTAATGTTCCAACCTACCTGTAAGCACCCTTAGCTTTTTAGCGTGTAGGCAGACAGGTGGAGAAAGAGCATCAGCTTCGAAAAATGGGGTTTGAAGCAAGGGGGAGATTTCTGGAAGGCTCATTTCGGAGCGTTATAATTGGACAGCGTTGTCGATAACAGATATCGGAGACATTAGGTACCTAAAACTAAAACCCACCTGCATCCAGCCATGCTGACATACTTCGTACAGCCATACAGCCATAAAATCCACATATCCACAAATATCCATTCCCCGTCGCACCTCATCACTGATGATGGTGTCTTAAAGAGAACCATTCTACCATTATTTTCCATCCCTACATACCCTAATACTGTCCTATTAGGTGGACAATCTCGTCACATTGGGCCGCATCCCCCCTATTACCACAACATCGGAGCCCAATACGTTAGCCTATTTCCGAAAGAACGGGCATTTCGATATCTCAATAAAAACCGTCTCTCCGTCTCTCCATCTATCCGTCTCTCCACCCTCAAAGTCCGGACGACAACAGACAACAGACAGCAGACAACAGCATACGGTCTAGATCATTGTCGCATACCTGCCCAACTTTTCAACGACTTTGTGCGGGTCAACTATCATCAATTGGGAGTTATTGCGCCAACACGTCAGAGACTATCTCGCATCTCTAATCAGAAAATCACCGCGTCGCCTTTCATTTGGCGTTTTAGTCCGGGGAAACGTGCACCAAATCAAACCTTGACCTAAGACTATTTACAGTTTAATCGCCACCTTGCAACTCTGTCTAGCCCCCAGATGGCCATGACTGAGACATCTCCTCTCCCTACTGGTGAGTACTCTCTCTTCTAAGGTCCTTCTGAGGCAAATAGGCACACATACTATCTCTTCTTTTCCTCTCTCTTTTCCCACCTCTTTAACTCTTCCATACATTTAATTCCTTAAGCTATGACGCAGAATTGCATCTTTAACATGTTATTCATCATGACAGATCGTCAAGAACGCTCAGGTCGCAGACGGCCTTTCACAACATGGGTCAAGAAGCTAGCCAACTTCAAGAATGCCGCTTCCTCTACTGAGGGCGGCCGACATAACCACTCGAAACGCGATGCTGTCCCCAAGAGTTCCAAGAAACACCCCTCGAAGAATAATAATCCATACCCACAGTCTGGACGCATCGGTATCGCCATACCTACCCACCAGAGCGATCCATCTTTCTTGACCTCCCGTAGCGCCAGAATTTCTGATCCTTCTTTAGCTCCAGGAAGTCGTTCTTCTACGCGAACATCTACTGAAGAAGCCGCGCCTCCTACCGTCGGTGCCCCGTCTGTAGCACATACCGTGTCCACCGACTACGAAGCCGCCCAATCTCTACATGCTCCTTCGCATATGGCATCCTCGGTAACAGGCACGAGCCGCACCGCTGGTGGAGGTCTCGACTCTCGAAAAGGAGGAGACAGCACTTTCTCTTCCCCTGCACCCTCTGTGCGGTCTCTAACGACTACTCTCACTACCATCCAGTCTCTGGGACCAAATACCGCAGTCAATGGCCCGGCTCATGGAGGTCACTCGTCCAACCACGGCAACCAAGGCAATTACCAGACTATCCAATTTACCCAACCTTTCCCCACCAATTCTCCCGCCTCCGCAATTCCGCCGTATCTTGCACCTCATTCGAATCCTGGCTATCCGACCACCTACAATACAGCCACCGCAAATAACCTTCTCACCGACAATGCGTCGATCCTCACGCTAGCTTCCTCCAGCCAGAGGCGCCGTCGAAGGTCTATGGACACCGACGCGTCGGTACGTGCTCTCGCGCCATCCTCCCTCTGGGGAGGGAGCCGCGAGTCCCTCCCGCTCAGTGTCCTCAGTGCCAATATCGACGGCAGCGGTGGTCGTGATATGTCGACTCCAGGTCTACACCAGTCGACCTCGCGAATTGCCGGGGCCAACGAACGTACGAGTATCTACTCTACAACTGGAATCACGCCCACTCTACCCGGCGAACGCAACAGCTTTTATGCAAAGCAAAGCCTCACCGGGGATGCCGCCAGCGTCCGTAGCGGCCTATTCAACCACAACCGTGCCGATAGCATTAGTGGAAGCGTTGGTGGCGTAAACAGCCCGCTTGCATCCCCGCGCGAGGCGGCGGAGAAGGGTGCCGTGGCTGAAGAGAAGGACGAGAACCTCGTGACGAAGGACAAGTAGTAGAAGAGATAACTAGGCTAAGAAAGGCAAGTATCGAAGAAAGGGTTTAGCTTAATAGCAAGCGAGCCCTTTGTAGTGTAGCGATTTGGAAGAAATTCATTTCAGTGTTCAGCAGGTTACTGGCAGATTAGGGTAGACGGGTATGATAATGCTTCTTCTTGCGAATACGATGACGTCCCACGACACGATTCCGCGGTGGGCGAGGATTGGGGGAGTTCCTGTATTTTTGTGTCATTTTCCTATTTTTTTTGCGTTTGGGGTGGCTTCTGGGCTACGGAAGACATGCAGGCAAGCACCGGCTGGGATTGATGGCGAAATTAGATACCCGTTTACTGTACTACAAGCTGAATTTAGAACAAGATTGCGATTGAGTTGCTCTTATAGTTGCTATTAGTCTTGGCAGTATACTTTATACAGGTGAGGTTAGTTAGACTCGAGCAACTTAAGTGAATGGGTGGTTAGGTACTTCTAAATAGATACACGTATAAACTTTCCAGCAACCCGGATCTCAAAGAGATTTACACAACTAGGCTAGACTACACGATACCTTGTATTGTGTTACCTTCAACCGGATCATCGCCAGGATTCGAGAACAATATAGATGAAAAGAAAATCGAAGAAAAAGGAACCTAGTAGTATGGCAAGGGATCAAGATCCAGGCCTGCCACAGAGAATTTGAAAGAGTCATTCCTAGAGTCGGTTGTTAGCTAAATATACACCTAATGACACTGTAGATAGTGTAGAAAAGGGGCGAGAGGATTCTATACCTTGAATAACTTCCCGCAGCATCCAAATCCAGCCTTCCACGAATGCAATCATCGAAATCAACGTCCGCGTAGATAATGCCCTCCTCGTCCTCCCATTGCGGGCCAGCGAGGACATCTCCAAAAGGAGAGACGATGCTAGATCCACCACGAGAGACAAAGCTGTTGCTTAGTGCAGCAGGAGTCTTCACCAATGCTAGGGAATCGGCCTTAACCCATGCCTCTTCTTCCTTTTCAACCACAGCGGATGCCGTCAGGCCTCCTTCAGGAAGCGCGATCTCATTGCCATCATCGTCGAACACAGACCTTCTCCTGCCCCGGCTTACCATCCTCGGTTTCCCGGATACACCCGGGGAAGTCGGAGATAGGGGTAGCGCGATCTCGAAGCCGTCTTCAGTCATAAACGAGTCCCGTCTTCCGGTCGCGCCTTTTTGGCGATCGCTATGAGCTGCAACTCCATTCTTGTTGTTATGCGTGGCTACGGAATCCGCTGCGGGATCTCCACGCACGCACATGTTAGAGCTGACGACGAAGCAGCGGCCCTCGAGAGCTACGGTACGCATCACTACATATCCCAGCATTAGGTATTCTATCATTTTATTTTGGCATTATGCCATAGGCGTGTCCTTCAGAACAATAACTTCCAAAAACGCATAATAACTCCAAGGTCAGAAAAGGGGACAGGTCACTTACACGCCAACCAAGCGTCACGGTTATCTGCCGTAGGCGCGAGATATAGATTAACATTTTGGGCGTAGAGACTCTGTCGTAGAAGAGGCATATAGTTCTCCCAGCAGATAGCGGCAGCTAGATTGATACGGACGCCGCGGATCGCGGTGCTCACTGCTTTGAGGGTGGCAGTCGATCCTTGCGCCCAGATAAGTCGTTCTGTGCCTGTCTGTCTGCTGTTAGCTAATTGTGGATGGTTCCCAATAATAATTCTCCCATATAATTCCCATCCTCGTAGAACTGTATGGGTATTCTGCTGAGACTGCAGCTGCTAATTGGATGATAATCCAAGTTGAAATTCCAATCGAGACTTCTCTTATAACACCCAATAGTTCAACAAATAAAGCTAGAAAAGCTATAATACCTAACCTTGCCAACTATGACCTAGGTGGCTTCATGTACCTGCAAGGGCCATTGGCTGGTCGCACGAAGGATGCATATAGGTAAGAAATACCATAAGAAATACCATACTTACTGGCTGGACCTTTCTCCTTTTCCCGATAGCCCCTAGCTTAGGGCAAACATATATGGCGGAGCAATACAAGCTACCCCCTGCCTTTTCCACGAGCCCCACCACGATGAAGACGCCCGTCTCCCTCGCGATTCGCTCGATTTCCTCTCTCGTCCCGTCACCCCTGTTCACCGGTCCCTGCGCATCGCCAGTTACGACAGCGTCGACGCTCAACTGCCGTTTGACCCAGGCTTCACCGGCTCCGGCCCCGTCGCCAACAGTGTCTCCCAGGTCCACAGCATTCTTGAAGTAGCGCAGATAATCGTCGCGGCCCTCTGCAGTACGAGACCCTATTTTGCATCCAAAGTCTAAACCCCGGGGGTAGCCACCGAGATAAGCTTCCGGGAGTAGTAGGATATCAGCCTTTTTAGCCGCGGCGCGCTGAGCGATGTGATCAAGTTGTGCGAGGGTCTCCTTGGTACTCGCCTGCGTCCCTGGGGATGCAGTAGCAAGTCGGATCTTTGTGGAAGCCATAGTTGCCTAAGGTACCTAACCTAGTGTAAATTTCGTAGCGTTCAAGATTATAGGGAGGCGTAATATAAGGCTAAATATATCCTGTTTGCCCCTGTCTTGCATGCACCTAAATCTGCTTCTAATAAATGAAGCTACCCCGCACCATCTCGTGATCTGGGGTGCATTAGTTCATCGGCTACACTATGTACTGACGTTCTAATTTAGTCGAGGTTGTCGTTATCTCATGATAGACGCAAAGAAAATAATATGAAAGTTTTGCGCATAGTATCTATCAGATAGAAGCCCCTTATAAGGCCCATCGACGATGACGGGAGTATCTAGGATATTGTGCTTATGTATTTTCATACGATGTATGTGTTTAACTGCGAAGATTTATTTGAGATGAAATAGAGAAAAGTGAAGGTGGGGGGGTCGAAGATGTAAAAGATGTTATACTTATTATGTGTGTTAGGTACATGTAAGGTTTCTAGTACGGGGTGGCTTCCCTTAAGACATCTAAGATATCTCGCTTCTTTCCTAGAAGTTAGCCCCTATCAAGTAGTAGTTACCTTGGGGGATACCCACCAGTCTTCCTTCCATACCTATTATCAAGGTCAATCAAGGGCAGGTACCTATGTAGCTAGTTAAAAGCCACCAGTCGCATTCCGAGATCTTGATCTTTTGCTTCTCTTTCAATAACATCTCACATTTCACATTTCACATATCACTCGCACCAGGTTCATATCAACATATATACAAGACTAGACGATAACCCTTGTCAAATCCCAGGTATGAAATGTGATATTGACAACGTCTCCTCCTCATTTATCTAACTACAAGTAGTCCACCCAACGACTAATAGTTCTTTCGGCCTCGGTCCTGTCAGCTGTTCACTTCTGATCGAGAACCTCTACGCCAGCAACAATATTACGCCATCCCACAGACGATAGCGAAGACAAGTCGCATTTCTTTCCCATGGATCACCAATATCGGTCAAAGCCACAGCCGCAGCCGCAGCCGCAGCCGCAGCCAAAGGTGTTTCAACTTCTATTCGAGCGCGGACAAGAATTGACCAATGCTATTCAAAGAGCCCGCGAACTAGTAAACAGAATTGACGACCGATTTCACCTCCTGATAGTTAATACGAATTACTTTCGTATAGGCGGCAAAACCAGGACACCACTTCTTTCAACGGTTAATCAAATTTATGAGGATTATCCGCTGTGTATGTCTAACAGGTTGGACTACATGAGCAACCGACTTCGTCAAACAGGAAACGTACTCCTTGGGTTTAGAGACTTTCCCATGGGCTAGGAATCTGAGTTTCTACACCCACAGACGAGGCTACCTCCCCAGTTATTTATATCCATACAAAAGCATATTGATGCCAGGCAAGCCCTCTCTCAGATGATGGACATAATTAGCCTCAAATTTCGCCAAACAGAAGTCCAACTAGGTGAGATGTATTCCCGTCTTGTGAACCCCTGGACTGAGCCACGGACTGAGTCAGAGCCGCAGTTGGAGCTGCCTCTAAGTGCATTGGAGCCCATGCAAGATTTTGTCAACGAGCTTGAAGCCCTTGTTCGGGATACAATACAGGGGATTGGGGAAACTTAGTTTGCTGTCGGGTCTCCGCCAGGGAGCAACAGAGTCCTATAATCTTCTCCGAAAGGATATCAGTAAGGGTAGTCCGGACGAACCAGATAAGAATCACTAAGGTTATATATAAGATAGGAGAGACAGTGGACGCAATACGTTTCTTATAGCGTTTACCCTAGCGAAATTTCACAATATGAGTTGATAAACTCTTGCGATGCGTTTGTGACATGTACTATTCAAGTCTATAAACACCGTTGAATTTCAAGCTGGAGAAAATGGAACACACTTGCGAATCGAATTTATTCTAACAACTCGAAGAGATTATTTAACATATTCATCACTACATAGCTCATACAATTTAATATGCTCTTCACTAATAATCTTTTTTTCCATTCCCACACAGCTTCTTCCACGGAATGCTCTTTCATAGTTGGAAGCCTAGGTATAATAAATCGCTGCCTATCATTGCGGATCAACAGTAGCCTTGCTTATTTATTAGTATCCAATCCTCGTATTTCCTGCCGGGAAAGAAGCTACAATGCATACTTTTTAGTAACTTGGTGAGTTGGCTATTTTCTCGTATGAAATAAAGAGGGAAAAGCTCTTGTAGCATATCGATGCTTGCTTGGACGGACTTCGTATATCTGCTCATCCTTGTTACGAAACGTCCTTACACCTAGTACCTAGTTTACATATTATTAGAAAAGTTATAATTTCCCAATAAACGTTAGGTATCTACAAAACACTCCCCCCCTTTTTTTTCAACTTACATAGGCCAGGTTTCCAAATCACTAACCTCCGTCCTTACAGTTGGCCACCTATTAGACGAAGACATGGAGACTGTCGTTCAGCTAGACGAATGCAACTCGATATTTATTATTATTACAAACAGGCTTATAGGTATTCGGATCTGAATAAGAGGCTAGACTTATTCTACCTAATGTGGTCTAACCGGCCTCTTGGGTGACACCACAGTCCGGAATCAAAATCAATCATGCCGCACTTTTTATCAGAGAACCCGATATTACGTATTAACTATGAAACACGCATGAACGTATCATGAGGATCGTAACCATGAAGCCGCTATACGGCATACGAAGTTGTTATTTCAAGGACGAACCGACGTGCACCCTGCCAACCATTATGAGTGACAGTGACCCTCAAAGTGAAAGCATACTAACTATGATATTTGGCTGTTAAGGATCTACATGCATCCATCCCTTGACTTAAGTCAAGTACCGCTATGTAAAAACAAACAAATCAAATAGGTCGAGTGCTTAAGCTAAGGTAACCCCTACCCAACTACCGGTTGGGAATATCTCTCCAGCAGAGCATACTCCAGCGTTATCGATGAAGTGTTCACTCAGCAGTGCCGCATGAAATAGACTCATCCCACTTTTTCTTCACGCTCCTAGGTAAAGATCCCAATGTCTCGCGGAAAGGCTCAGCATAGCTCGAATATGTTGTCAAAAACGCTTTCCATTTTGGATCAGCTGACGTTAGACCTTGTCCCAGCTGATGATAGGTGACGATGGTTAGGACCCATTCTTCCTGCCCACGTTCCCACCAATGTCCGACATTTCTTTTCTCGAGAGTCGTTGTGTAATCGGTAGCACAGAAGATGCACGACCCGAGGACGTCCCGACACTGCCTTAAAAGCTTGGGTTGTAGCATAGAACTTGTGCTTTTCTCGAGCCTAAAGGAGTTGACAGTGCGGCTGGGGCCCCATGGAGGGTTGTACCAGTAACATCGAATTGTAGGATCGCCGCCGCCCGTCCGCACCCTCTGGTCGTAAGCATCCTGAAGCCTTAGGAGAGACTTAGGAAGCTTCTCCGCCTCTTCCTCTTCCTTGAACCCAACCCCACGCTTCATTGTCCAAGTATGCGTACATATCTGGTACTCCCTCCGGTCAAGGAGGTCTCGAAAGTCCCCCTCCGCACCAAGGAAGCGGATCTTGTGCGTAGAAGATAGGAAAAGCTCGTCATCTATAATCCTTGCCGACCATTTCCGAAACTGACGCGACTGGCGGTAACTCGACCGGTTTACGACGTCAAATACGCTCAACGCCAAGCCTCCAGGTGCGCCGTAATAGTGCCGATTCATGACGAGGCGGATATGGTGGTATCCGATGGTGAAATCATTGCCACTAAGCCATAGGTTATTAGAGCAACCTTTATTTGATTTTATAACGTGGTTATAGTCGAATATGGTTTCGTCCCCGCGGGTGTCGTCGAGGTAATGTAGACGCGTGCAGGTATGGCAAAAGTAACTCGGCCGTGGACCATTCATATCTTTCTCGAGGAGGAGTAGGAATTCTTTCAGGTCAGGTTGGTCTAGTCTTGGCAGCGATTTGATTGGTATTACGGCGAACATGTCTTTACATGTCAGAGTAAGGGTTAGTGTTGATATTGGGTCTAAGAATGAATTGTATATCAAGTGAATTATATCCAGTGGCAGATTCATGAAAGCCGACCCAGCATTGTCTGGTAATGTTGGAGGAGGCAACCGTTGATGTCGCCTCATAGTGATACTTTGCATCTGCCCCATATTGTTAGGCCAAACGGTGGAGGGTTGTTATGGATAAGATAATTGGATTTAAATAAGGGAATGAAGAATTGAAGCCCGAGTTAGTTGTAGGGGAAATGTTTCTGAGATGTAGGTTGCAAAGAAGACTAAGTAAGGTATGGCTAAGCTTTTGTTAATAGGTTGGCCATAGCTACCTACCTACCTAAACCTCCGGCACTGGCTATCACTTGACCAAAATCAAAATTATGAAGCCACCATACCTACCTGTACCTAGGTAGATTGACAAGGGATTGCAGAAGGGTAAGAAGGGTAAGAAGGTAAAAGATTACGATAAGTCGTAAACTGAATCACAAAATAAAACTACTATCAACGGATCACTGGTTATGTTATAAACCTTTCTTTTTTGGTTATAACTACGTGAATGCATACAAGTACAGCTACTAGCTATCATACGATGCGCAAAGTACAACTTGGTCCAAAAACAATAACTGCAGACCGAACATAACATGAATCAGTTCACACACAAACATATGCGTTGATGAAAGAAGCACTATTTATTAGTTCCATTGATGAAAGCGAGAAGCCAACTCCACTGCCCGATGCCTGATGCCATCTGCTCAGGGGGTGGGTATCTCTAAAACAGGTATTAGGAGTCCTAAGAAGGACAATGAATCATTTATACATCGTAAAAAGCCGCCCGTAACCTCGAAGTCATCGCATCATCAAGTGAAGGGAAATTCCCAGCTATCGTGAATCATCCTCGCACTAACCGACCAATAATATTATGTGACCTGTTTGCATACCCTCTCAAACCAAATGCAGTTTTTTTCTGAATTGAGATTCAGCCTGACCAAATCACTTGCTCACCAAGTCGTTTATAGCATCAGAGCGGCTAAACCAGCAGCAGCAATGAGGCCGGCTGGTGCTGCGGTTCGCTGTGCGGCGGGATTCGAGGTGGATGAAGTCGACTCGGCGCTTCCGTTGGGAGTAGACTCGCTGCTTCCCTCCGAGGTTTGGCTGCTTGCCGGACCAGTAGTGGTGATGCTAGTTGCCAGGGTCGAGCCGTTGGTGGTAACAGACGACTCAATCACACCCGTAGTGACAGATCCAGACTCAGTGCCAGAGGTGACACTGCCCGGGGCGGAAGCTCCAGAAGTCGAGAAGACAGTACTAGCGATAGCCGAGGTGATGGGGCCATCGCTGCCGCTGATAGTAGTCGAGATGGTCTCGGTAGTGATAGGGACAAGAACAACAGTACCGGAAGCTGAATTGTCTGTGAGCATTGAGATATAAACGTCACCGTAGCTGCCCGTTACGATGGTAAAGGAGAGGCTCTTACTGCTGGACTCTTGAGTTGCTGATCCTCCAGAAGTTGAACTTTCCGAAGCCGATGAAGCCGACGAAGCCGAAGCTGATCCCTGAGAAGACTTCAATTTTTGTCAGTGGTTGTATGGAGAATATTTAGGTATTGGGAAAGCCTTACACTAGGGTTGATGGTGGGAGAATCGGTCGCAACCACAGTGGTGGAGGCAGTAGGGTTCTCGCCAGTCTAAAAATTCATGAGTCAACCAAAGTTGGAGCCGAATTTTCATAGCTACAACTTACAGCAGAGGGAATACCAGAGACGGCAACACCGACACCTATCCCAAATAGTTAGCATCAGGGTCATGGGTAAGTTACCAATTGACTTGGTTGGAATGAGACTTACTAGCGCAGTATTGACTACCGTACTGGATGACCTGCTGGGCGACGGATTGGTCTGGGCACGACTCCGTAGCGCAGTCTCTAACTCCGTATATGAAGTTCTGTTTGGTGCAGAGGCACGAGGGGGTGATGTCGGAGCATCCAAGCTGGGAAGCTTGGCTCAACATGTTGTTGACGCAGGTGACCTAAAAATTGAGTGAGTGTAGTTCAATATTATATTTTTGGGGTTTAGGCATCAAGAATTAGGAAGTAAATAGATGATAATACTTACACCGCACTCAGGGAAGCCCTGAGGGAAGCCGGAGCCCTGAGCCGCAGCAACGGCTGCAGCAGCGCCAACGAGGATCGCAGAGAACATCATCTTGGATAATGCTGTAGGCGGATTGATAACAAGAAGTCGATGTGTTGAGATCGGTTGACTGTGAACCAAGAATAGTAAGAATTGCTGCTGTCAAAATGAAACCGTAGAAAATCGTAGAAATGGATGCTCAAAAAGCGTGCAAAATTGTGAAATGTGTGTGGGTGTGTGGATGAGGGTGTGTTCACTGTTGTGATGTTGGTGGAAGATCTATGTCTGTGAATGTGGAAAATGTTGTGGAAAAAAGATGAGTTGGATGGATGTAAAGGTTGGGAAGAGGGGACCGATTATGTTTATCGGCGAGAAGAGAGACTGCGAGGTAGGCAGCTACAAGAAGGCAGGTACGATACAATAGTTATCTAACCAGAGAGGAAAACGCACCTGAATGTCCTTCGAGGAGGTAATTTCCTTCGGTTGTATATGTACTTGTGCGATGTAAGACACGAAACGGAGGTGCAGAGGTCAATAGGTAATGAAAGGTGATTAAATTGGAAAGTGAAGGGAAAGGGTTGGTAAAAATGTGTAAGGTAACACGCACCGACAAGGTGATAATAGGTAGTGGTTTGGGAACGGACGATGATGAGGTGTGTATATGCGTGCGCAATGCGTAGGGACAACAATGCAAACTGGGTGTTGACAGAGACGAGAAATAATTACTTACCAGGGGAGATAGAGTAAGACTCAGGTAGGCGAGAGCTCACAAATTGAGGCTATCACAACTTGTATCTTTCGACTTGGGTGTTGAATCTTGGTGGTGAAAGAGGAAGAAAGTTGGACGGAAGGCAGCTGTTTCAAGCTTTAATATTTGGAAACTTGTTGCTTGCTTGCTTGCTTGCTTGATGATTCTTTCTTACACGTGGGAGGTAAAAATTGTGCAGGAGCTACGGGGGAGGAAAGTACGAATGGTCGGTTACCAAGGCAATTAAATAATTAATCGGCCAGAGAAGTTAAGTCATATATATGTACCTGAAAATTGATCCTAGTGAATACTAATGAATGTATCATCTCTAGTTCCTCAAGTAATCTGATTTATTCTAACATGGCTAGCTGATCTACATGCAGGCAACAATATTTCCATGTACACAAACACTAAATACTTGTACCTACAACAATTTCATTCAATTATTTAGGTACGCCCGTAGTCACGGTGTTGCCTAGTCAAATATTGTATTTTGCACCAAACCTGCATCGAAAAAGGTACCCGCATCCACATATAAAGGTACATTAGGTAAATGTAGGTACCGAGGGCGATGCTTTGAGGCTACCTCATACCTATGAAAGCCTGGCGTAACGTGTACCTGATCCACCAATATTGTTGCGTAGCTCCCAAAAATCCGGCTGCTGATCGTCGATGCTAGCATGAATGAGGACATCATCAATGATAGCAGGTGCTAAGTTGTAAGCTTGGCCCGCATCGTCCAGTAAATAGGTACGCTTAATATACTTGGCACGGGACCTGACGGCCCATACCGAGTTGCATCATTGAGTAGGTGGGAACTAAATCAAGCGTGTACGTGATGAGCTCATTAACATTTACTGATCCTATTTTAGCTAGAATTGCTTTTAGTCGTCTGTATCTAGTTTAGGTCTAACTAAAAGAAGGAAGGCTAATATCTCTGTAGACTGTATTTGGCAATGCTAGACTTTAGGTTTAAGTAGCATGTAGTTAGTGTTGAAGATCATATAATGTGCAGCGTCAAGAAAGAAAATCGGAGGTTGGCAATGCTCTATGAAGTTGTCCAAACGACCGCCTACCTGTTTCTTGTTCTGGATGTCTACCGATTTGGATGTATTCGCCGTAGTATCCAACCAGCCCGTATAGGTACATGGTTATACCTAGTAATAAACAAACAACCACTAATTCGTAAACTCTGAATATGATGCTCATATATCCAAGGGCGGATTTGCTACAGCTCGTTGATCTAGTGGAAGCAACCAAGAAAATTCTGGCAAAAGAATCGATACTATGTAAGATAGGTAAACAAATTGATTCAAAGCGGAGGAAGCTCCAAGAAAAAAGATCTGCAAGGGTTGCGATTAAGGCGATTACTGCATATGGACAACTGGACATGGTAATCCAGAGATTTGATTGGCTGTTAATATGGATTATATAAGCCGCTGTAGACTAGCGTTCGGTATGAGTGCCGTTCCAATAGCCATGCTAGGTACCGCCTAGCTATGTACATTCATCTGGAGGTAGTATTATCATCTAAAAGATTTAAGAGGTCGGGCTGGATACGAGATATTCTGCTATGTACCTATCAGGGGTCATATTCAAGTTATGAACAAGAGTACCTAATGCGTTGCTGTCCTTGTTCTTGCTAAGAACATCTGATTGAGGTATCATTGACAGATCTGTGGACCCACAATTGATTAACTAGGGGAGATGTCTGGACAAAACTTACAAGCATTGAAGCTCATGCGGGGACAGGATCTTAAAGCATGGATTAGTTACCAGGTTTATCTAATCTCATTGGTTGAAAAAAGGTATGACATCAACCATAGCTAAGAGCAAAAATTGTGTCAAATTACCTAACCACATGACCCAAAGGTATCTTGTAATGTCATAAAATATCATTACTTAATATATGCGACAAATTGCAACCGTGCCTTGCATCTACGATTTTCGACTTCCTAGTTGAATTCAATTCTCCACTTTCGACTTTTCAACTTGGGCCATTTTCAGAAGTTTTCAAAACATGTTCCTGGTCCAAGTCCAAAAACTAACTCCATTCTCTCAAGAGCGTACAGTTATGAGATCTGTATTTGAATAATTAAGAATTCTCAATCGGTGAATATACCTCTCACCCGTATCCTGCAAGAAGAAAAGAAAAAGCAAGATTGAAGACCCTGTCTAGTGGGAGGCCCCATCAAACTGGCCCAGCCGATGTTGATGAGTTGTCCGTTGATGTCACATCAAGTTACAACAGACGCATTTCTCCAGCGACAACTAACCGTCTCGATGTGTCCCGGCGTTGTGGGTTGATACTCGATGCATTAATAGGTATTTCTAGGTTAACCACCTACAATTACTTACGTTAACAAGCTACTAAGCCCAGTTACCTTGGGCATATGTTAAACGGGTTCTCACCGTTGCTAGTGTCGATATCGGTCTCACCGAGTTCCCGTCGTGGCACGACTCAGCACCTAAGTACCTAGGGAGTTGTGGCCCTAAACCATCCATCCGCGTTCAATTCCTCTTACACATAGGACATAGGACTTAGGCTTCGTTCCAACTTTTCAGCAATTCACCGGCTGTAATATTACGTGGCCAGATATCTTCAACACAGCGTCGATACATAGGGGACCAAGAATTATCGCCGGGAAGAAAACAGCCTCGCGAAGTGAAACATCTGGAAATTTGCACCACCGTCCGGTGCGACTTGCGCTGGACACAAAATGCCCCCCCAGACGCTAGCAAGCTGCCGCAAAACCCTGTCCCATTCGAGAAAAAGCTGATGTTTTGTGCTACGGCAAGGAACCAGCTGGGCACACACACCATACCATGTATCTCGTCCCCGAGCAGAAAATCCTTGCCCATACTATTACGTAGACGGCTGAGGCGCTAGTGTAGTGCGCACCTCGCAGGCTCAGCATCTCCCGCATACACCTACCATTGGCTCCACCACCGTCATTGGCAGAGCAACAAACATCTACCTATATTGCCATTGCCCGTCTATATGTTTCACCGAAACCAGCCTGGACTGCCGTGGCCGCAGGCGAAACTTCTCAGCAGGTTATGTACGTGGCTGGGGGTCGATCGAACCACGCGTCTTTCTCTCCCCGTAATTAAAACACTGATATGACCTGACCTAAACCGCTATCGAAATGATTGCAGTCGGTAAGGTACATGTATAATCTTTCAGAGAGAAAAGGCCCTAGATGATCGAGCTACACTCCTCAATGTGATATAGATGATCGTGTACAACACCAATCCTGATGTTTTATGCCATGTCTTGCCCATGTCGTAGGACGCGTGTCAAGCACCCTATAGTCGGAACCGTGGCCAATTCTACTCCCACATGCTGTTTTAATCCTGCCGAGTCCTAGATCTTTATGTCTGGCGGGTAGGAAATTCTCCTCAGATAAGTTTATTGATGGCTTTAATAGATAGAACATCACGGTGTCTTGATCATTGTCTCGGAGCACCACGAGGATGTTCATTATATTTACCTAACTTAATGGGTGGCGTTGCTTCATGAGCTTAAGGTCACTCTCAATCTCCAGATATAAGAAGCCATACGCGCAGAGGATATATTGAGCTACTTGTCTTACAGAATGAAACAAATACAGCTGTACAATGTGCTATTAGTAACTGATATTTACCAGACGTATGTCGCATGAACTTGTTATGATAGTTTAAATGGGTACTATATTTCACCTAGTTATAATAAATACTACTACTCATCTCTTCAGTCTCTAAGTAATGGTGAATTAATAGCAACGTGGGATATAAGGTAGGTATGTACCAGGCCAATGGCTATGGCAAGACATTGCCTTGGGAAGGGTGACCGTAATATAGGTTCATCCGAACGCCTACACATCATACTTCACACATCTCAGTGATAGAATATGCGTATTAAATAACTTCATTGATTTATTCCTGGGAGCGCAACAGCGACAAGCCGTAATCAAATGCGCGATGGGCGTCAAACAACGCTGGATACGACTCCTCAGGAAAACTATTGAAAATAGTTATACAAGCCCATGCGTAGAGCTAAATGAATGCCCTATGAACCCCAACCGTGATGCAATGGCATCGATGCATCTCATTTACTACGTTTCTCCGTGCGGTCCAAGCCAGGCAGACTTCTGTCATTAACAACCCAGTTCCCATTATTCCCTCGTCAACTACGTGTCATAATCATTCCCATGTCCTCATGAAACCTTTTAACCACTGCACATAACACAGGCCTCAGGGTTCTCAATACTGCCTGCGTAATTATTAGGATGTGTTGCCACGTGGGGGTTAATCATTTTGACTCACAAGCTAAGACGGCATCAGCGTAGATGTCGTACTCGCGCTCTTTGCTCTTGTCTTCCTTGTCTTCATCTTGGTTCGGCTTCTGGCCGTCAAGGGCCGGCTCCGGGAGCTCCTCCTCCCTGATCTTCTCTGCCGGTTCGGTAGCTAGAGCCTTGGGACTATCGCCCTCTTCAATATCTGCCTTGAACGGTACAGCCTTGTTGGGTGATGCAACAGGTCGAGCTACCTTAATCTCCGAGACTAGGGGAGGAGTGGTGCTGGGCGTCGGCATCCCATTAGTAAGTGGCGCTGCTAGAGTGTTGTTCGAGTCATCCCGCTTAGAATATACGGGCCTAGAAAGACCTGCGGATGGAGAAGACACGTAATTACCCGGAGGGGCACGCTTCTTCAGCGTACCTGACCTGGCGGAATTCGAGTCTTCAACCTTGAGGGCCTCTTGGTCGACAGTGAACTGGATAGGTGCGGCAGCCGCTTGGGTACGGAGATAGTACATGCCAGTCTTCAGACCGAGCTTCCAACCGGTGAAGTGCATGCTGGTAATCTTGCCCATGGTGGGCTCTCTCATGTGGATGTTTAGCGATTGAGACTGATCGACAAAGGCACCACGGTCAGCGGCCATCTGGACGATGGTTCGCTGAGAGATTTCCCAGACGGTCTTGTAAAGGGCCTTAAGGTCCGCAGGGATATTGGGGATGTTCTGAATTGAACCACCTTCGGAGATGATGCGGTTCTTCATGCTGTCAGACCAGAGACCCATATCAACAAGATCCTTGAGCAGCCAAGGGTTGACGACTTGGAACTCCCCAGCGAGGACACGACGAGAGTAGATGTTCGAAGTATAAGGCTCGAAGCATTCGTTGTTACCCAAAATTTGGGAAGTGCTGGCGGTAGGCATAGGGGCAACCAACAAGCTGTTTCGTACACCATGTTGCTTAATTTGCTCCTTGAGACTAGCCCAGTCCCAGAGATCACTTGGAGTAACATTCCACATGTCGTATTGGAGAATGCCTTGCGAGACAGGAGAACCTTCGTAGGTGGAGTAGGTACCGTCAACTTTGGCAATCTCCACGGACGCGGTCAAGGCAGCGTGGTAAATAGTCTCGAAGATCTGCTTGTTCAACTGTCGAGCCTCGGGGGACTCAAATGGCATACGTAGCGCCAGGAAAGTGTCTGCAAGACCCTGAACACCTAGGCCGATAGGACGGTGGCGCATGTTGCTGTTGCGTGCCTCCGGGACGGGGTAGTAGTTGACATCGATGGTTCTGTTCAGGTTGTGAGCGACGACTTGGGTAACTTCATGTAGTTTCTGGAAGTCGTAGGTGCCCTCGTTGTAATCAACGAACGAGGGCAGCGAAAGAGAAGCCAAGTTGCAGACGGCTACCTCATCGGGAGCCGAGTACTCGACAATCTCAGTGCACAAGTTGGAGCTACGGATGGTTCCAAGGTTCTTCTGGTTGCTCTTGCGGTTACAGTGGTCCTTGTAAAGCATAAAAGGGTTTCCAGTCTCAGTCTGAGCCTCCAGAATGGCGTACCATAGCTTCTGAGCCTTAACCGTCTGGCGGCCGCGACCTTCTGCTTCGTACTTCTCGTACAAAGCCTCAAACTCATCACCGTAGACATCAGCAAGACCTGCACACTCACTAGGGCACATTAGGGTCCACTCGCCGTTCTTCTCAACACGCTTCATGAAAAGGTCGGGAATCCAGAGAGCGAGGAAAAGATCACGAGCACGGACTTCTTCCTTGCCGTGGTTCTTGCGAAGGTCAAGGAACTCGAAGACATCCTGGTGCCAGGGCTCGAGGTAGATAGCAAAGGCACCAGGCCTCTTGTTGCCACCCTGATCCACATATCTCGCAGTGTTGTTGAAGACTCGCAGCATGGGCACAATGCCATTGGAGGTACCATTCGTGCCAGCAATGTATGAACCGGTAGCACGAATGCGGTGAATGTTGAGACCAATACCGCCAGCTGTCTTGGAGATCATAGCGCATGTCTTAAGGGTGTCGTAGATACCCTCGATGCTATCATCCTTCATGTCGACTAGGAAGCAGGATGCTAGCTGCGCCTGGGGCGTTCCAGCGTTGAAGAGGGTGGGGGAAGCATGGGTGAAATATTTGCTGGACATGAGGTTGTAAGTCTGAATGACTTTCTCTACATCATCGCCCCAGATACCAACAGCTACACGCATGATCATGTGCTGTGGTCTTTCTACAATCTTCTCATTGAGCTTCAGTAGGTAAGACCGCTCCAAAGTCTTAAAGCCGAAGTATTGGTAATTGAAATCTCGGTCATAGACGATTGCGGAGTCGAAGTCTTCCTTGTGTCTCATAACACATTCGTACGTCTCCTTAGAAATCATAGGAGACGGTTTCATGTTCTTCGGGTTGACGTAGTGGTAAAGGTCGCTAATAACAGAAGACCATTGCTTCTTCGTTTGCTTGTGGAGGTTTGACACGGCAATACGTGCAGCAAGGATAGCATAATCTGGGTGGGTGACGGTCATGTACGCGGCCGTTTCGGCTGCCTATAAAAAATAGACTCGTTAGAGGAGAACTGACTTTCACAAGATATCATGTACTTACGAGATCGTCAAGCTGGACTGTGGTGACACCACCATAGACACCAGAGATGACCTTCTGGGTAATGGCCACGGGATCGACATGGTCTGTGTCTAGACCGTAACATAGTCTTGAAACACGGGCTGTGATCTTGTCGAACTGAACGCGCTCCTGGCGTCCATCACGCTTCTTGACATACATGGTGAAGGTGAAGGTTGGGGTTTGGAAGACCCGAGAAAGGAATGGCGGTGGGGTGGAAAATGAAGAATTAAGTAACGAAGAATGAAATAAAGTTAAGACTTAGGCAATGGAAATAATTAATTCAGAGCCACAAATATCTGTATGCAAAAGCATGCAGATCCAATGTATGTAGTATGATGTTATGGCCTGATGTTGTGGTTGATGTTGAGTGGGAGATGTTTGGAAGGAAAAGACTTCGAATATAGTGGATTTTTATGTAGAAAACGCGTTCCAATAGAATTGATGGCGCGTTTCCGGGTTAGCGCGTAAAGAAAAACACTCGGAACAATTAAAACCTCTTTGGCAGGCGTTTGGTTAAGTTTCGCCAGCTGCAATCGTTTGAGAATTAATCAGCAAGGGCTTGCCCCTGCCTGTTTGTTCATGACTGGCAGAAAAAAAAACCACTCAACGCGTCTTAACGCGGGGTCAAAATTACGGGTAGGATCAAGGTGGGATACGTACCGCTTAGTTTAAGGTATTCACATGTATTAGGTATACATTAGGTACATAACTATGTATAATTACAACTTCTTTACTCTTTGAGGGAATACGAGTACGCGTTGATGCTTGTGTGTATTATTGTATGTGTACCTAAGGTTTTAAGAAGTTCCGTATTTGTATGGGACCCCATTACGAAACAAAATACGGACCAATATCCGTAACTTTTTTATTTACACATGGAAGCATTTTTGAGGCAAGTGTTTCCCACACTTTTAAAGAATTTTATTCTTTTTTATTTTATAACAATTTTTATTTAAAGACTTTTATAGTTTAAAAGTTTATTAATTAAATTTAAAAATAACATTTTAATGTTATTTTAAATGATTTTAAACCCGAAATTTTTAAAGTAAATTACGTTTATTTATACCACGTAACGTATGGTTTATGTGTTTATATTTATAAATTATAAATAAAACATTTAAAAATTTTTAATTTAAAGTTATATAACGTTATAAAGGTTTTTAATGTTTTTATTAATAATAAAAAAATCAAATATTATATTTACAATAATTTAATATATTATAATAACGTATAAAATAACTTTAATTTTAATGATTTAAAATTTATAATATGTTTTTTTTAACTTTTTATTTTTTTTATATATTTATATAATATTACGTTTTTATATATTAAATTTTAACGTTTAAAAATTTTTAACGTTTTAATTATATTAAATTTTATGTAAAATATTTAAATATAATAATTTAATATTTTATAATTACGTATAAAATCCCGTTTATTAATAATTTAAAATTAATAATATTATTTTTTAAACTTTTTAACTTTTTTTACATATTTATACGGTTTTATATATTAAGTTTTAACGTTTATTACGGTTATCGTTATAACCGGTGTTACGGTTAACACGTTACGACCGTTATAATACAATTATTATAACCATTTTTAATATTTTAAAAAATTTAAAACGCGTAAATTTAATCGGTAAACTTAATAATAAAATTAATATAATTATATAATTAATTAAATTTATTATAAAAACGCGTTAATATTATTATTTTTAATAATATTATTAATATTATTATTAATATTATTATTTTAAAACGTTAAACGTATGTTTTTAATGTATAAAGTTTTAAAATTACTTTAAACCATAAATTTAATATTGTTTTAAAAAGTTGTTCCGGGTTTTAATTAATTAAAAAATGGTGTAGTTAAAAAAAATATAATTTTATAAATAATATTAAATTTATAATTTAAATTTATTAAAATAATTTTAATGTTAAATGTTTATAAAATTTTATTTTATTTTTTTTTATTTAATACCATAATAAAAATAAAAGGTTTTAAAAAACAGTCATTTATAAAAAACGGGTTTTTATTAAAAAACGGTTTTTTGTTTTTAAGTTTTTAATTAATTTAAATTTAAAAATAATAAGTTTAAACTTTAATTTTTTAAACCCACTTTTTAACCGCCGTTTAATACGTGTAAAACCGGTTTTTTTTAAAAAACCGTTTTTTTTTTAAAAAATATTTTTATTAATTTTACTTAAAAAAAAATTTTTAAAAAAGTTTTTTTTTTTAAGTAAAAAATTTTTTTTTAAAAATAAAAGTTATAAAAAATAAAAACAATTAAATTTTTAAAAATAATTCGATAAAATTAACCATTTCGTTTTATTAATTTAAACGTTTAAACATTAAATTTTAAACTTTAATAAATTTAATGTTATATAAACGTAAAAGTTTTAAATTTAAAAACCACGTTTTTTAACTTTTTTAACCTTTTTAACTTTTTTTTAACCTTTCGGACCTACTTTTCCAAAAACGTTTTTTATTAAAAAACCGTTTTTTTTTTAAAAATCATTTTTACGATAAAAAACGAGGCATTTGTTATAGTTTATTTATTTAAAAAAAAACGTTTTTTAATTTTTAAACAATTTTCCAAGACCATATTTTTCCGTTATAGTATATATATATATTTTTTTCGTTAATTTTTGCTTTATATTTAAATTTTAACAAATAAAATACGTATTTACTTTACATTTAATACTTATAAGTTAAATAATATATAAGTTTATTTAAATTAAAATATTTTAAAAAAAACTTAAGTTTATAAAAAAAATATAATAATTGCCCGTAAATATATTACTTTAATTCATTAATTAAAATGAATTTTAACCTCGAATTAACGTTATTATACAAAGTTTTTTATCGCGTTTGTGTTACATGTGAAATTGATCCCCTGCCGTTTACTCCACGAAAGCACGTGAGTCGGAATAGTTTAATTTGGGAAATCTGAAAATACATAAGAGATGTACCTTTATATCTAAGATCTGATAAATCAGATAACACATCAAGGCTCATCCTACGCTTAAAAGTGACTCACCAAGCTAGCCCATGCAATACATCCGATTGCTATTAGTCTGAAGATAATACGAGAGACAGATGAGACGATAAACATTGGCTGCCTAGTTGTGGGGAAATAATGAGTCCCTGTTGAGATAGTTCATCCTTGATGCTTTTTCAGAGGCCACTATTCTGCCGTCTCGTACGCCTAAGCCCCAAACGCTTATCAATTATAAGAGTTCCTACTAGAGGCATCTGTTCATCGGTTCCTAGGATGTCTGCCGGCGAGCCAGATTCTGTGCCGGCATCTGGCCCGGCAAATGAGACAACTTATAAACCACGGTATATTGATGTAAGTCAAGTCCTTATGGACATTCCGAGACAAAATTCTTGTAACTTAACTTACTTGCCTCTCATTTATTTTATTCTCCTCACTAATGGTCCTTTTCTAGATTGGTATCAACCTTGCAGACCCAATATTCCGTGGCCGGTATCATGGTACCCAACGACATCCCGACGACCTAAGCGCCGTCGTATCGAGAGCCCGGGAAGTTGGCTGCCATAAGCTTATAGTCACGGGCTCCGACTTCACCAGTTCCAGACATGCTCTTGAGATAGCTAGAGAATACCGTAAGTGAAACTCGGATTTGTCTTATTGATTCGGGACCGGGGTTAGCTGACTGAACGGAAGCCGGTACTGTATACACGACCGCTGGCATTCATCCCTGTTCCAGTGCTATATTCAGCACAACACATTCCCATGTAGATACAAACGGGCACACGATGCCCTGTGATGCAGACCCCTCTAAACCCATCTCAGAAGATGACGAGCCTGATGTCGAGAGGACGACGTCGATCATCAAGGAACTCCGAGACTTCATTGATCAGGCACGGAGTAGCAGCGCTGGTCCGAGCCCACTCGTCGCCTTTGGCGAGTTCGGGCTCGACTACGACCGCTTGCACTACTGCTCCAAGAAGATCCAACTCCACTCATTCGCCGCACAGCTCGACCTAGCCGTATCCCTGAAACCGCAACTACCCCTATTCCTGCACTCGCGCGCCGCGCACGCCGACTTCGTCAGCCTCTTAAAAGAGAAGTTCGGCCCGCGGCTCGAGAAGCTAGAGCGCGGCGGCGTCGTCCACAGCTTCACGGGCACCGCCGAGGAAATGCGCGAGCTCATGGACCTTGGGTTGTATATCGGCACCAACGGCTGCAGTTTCAAGACCGCCGAGAACTGTGCCGTTGTTCGCGAAATCCACCTCGACCGCCTTATGCTCGAGACCGACGGCCCCTGGTGCGAAGTGCGTCCCAGCCACGAGGGCTGGAAGCACCTCGTCGAGGCACCGAAGCCTGCGGATGGACTCCAACCGGTTGCAAGTACGAGTACGAGTACCGAGGCGAACAGCGCAGAAACAACTGGCACTAGTACGCCGTTAGAACCGGCGGGGCGGCAACCCAAGGGCAAGCAACAGCAACAATCCAAGAAGCAGCCGAAGAAAAAGGAACCGGAAGTACCAGAGCGCTACAAAGTCGTGAAAAAGGAGAAGTGGGTTGAAGGCGCCATGGTAAAGGGTCGCAATGAGCCATGTATGATCGAGCGCGTCGGAAAGATCGTTGCTGGCATCAAAGGTGTTTCGGTGGAAGAGGTATGCGAAGCGGCTTGGCGAAATACGGTTAAAGTGTTTCCTATAGACGAATAGAATAGACTACTAGAAAGCGAATGATAGACATCGGGAAAGTTAGGTTTATGGACACTTTCAAGGTAAAAAGACAAATAATGCCTTTTTCTTCTTGGTATTAGGCCGCTCCCGAAATGCTTCACTGGGTATATGACAACCTATCCGACAAACCTCATTCCTGGAAATCAGGATGCAAACACCCAAGGCTATGCATAACATCTCCTTGTCCGACAACGCCAGCCATGATAAAACAATAGCAGGAAATACTCGTAGAGCAATAACTCATAATCCTGAACCCTTGAAGCCTTTTATCCTACCGTGTCGCACAGCTCCGATCGTCACACCCTCCTCGCCCGTCATCCACCCTGGCATCTTCTCTCCGTCAACAATCCCTGCTTCAACTAACTGCCGTATGCCTGCAAAGACGTGAGACCCATGGAACGAGAGCCTAATTTGAGGCGCCCAGTCGTTTTCTCTCCTTCCACCACCAGTATCATCAACATTCTCCTGATCTTCTACCAATACGCTCAAACTAAGTGTACTCCGGCGTCCCTTCGACGACTGTCGCGATAGTGCAGCTGCCCTATCTGCGTCATTCTCCCTTCGCATTTCAGACTCCTCATCGTCTGAGAAATTAGCAATATCTGCTGGAAACGGGTCCTCGATTAAGACGTCCAACCTCTCTATCCCCTTTCCATCGTCCACATTTGCAGCGCTGCCAAAACGCGCCTGTGCCGCCAAGCGTGCTTGTTTCGCTTGTTTCTCATCCTCCACATCTGCTAGATCACTCGCAGGTCTCCTACGCTTGCGGCTATCGCTATCCGTCTTATCAGCGTCGATAGACGATGCGTCTGATAACGGCGGCGTGGGCAGTAAGGTCTGTAAAGGGCTGTCGGTTTTTAGATCCGAAGTTCCTGTGCCAGCGTAGATGCTCCAGCCGCCACCTGCGGCATTTGTGCGGCCCGCACCCTTCACAGCCAACATGGTAGCGAGATTCTTTGTCGTCAAGTTCGTTCCCTTCAGGGTATACCGTTCGCGTGGTCGCGACAGCGCCTTCGGAATGCCCTCCACAATAAGAGCGCGTAGGCTCTTGGCTTCGCCTGCCGCGCTTGCCGACGAGGAAGCGCCTCCAGTAGCGGATTTAGATATATAGATGTGCGGCGAGGCATCTGGGAAAGCAATGTAGATAGTCCTAGAGGCATCAAAGCTCGTTGTTATGCTTTTATTACCATTGCTGCTAGGACGGCCGCGATGCTGGGTTGAGACCGCTAGGTCCGTGTTATAAGGGGAGTCGATAATAAAAATGCGCAATAACAGGAGCGGCATGTCCTTTGGTCGATCAAAGTTATAATGCGCCTTGACGTCGGGAAGCACCTCGGCTTGCAAATTCTGTAAGAAGGTAGACGGATGAAAACGTGGTACAGCAAGCGATTCCTTGTCTATTCTCTCCGGGCCCTCGGCATCATCCTCGTGTGCCGGGGCCTTAAGTTGTTGAATACGGTAGGCAGTCCACTTGAGACTGCCAGGGTGATCGTATAGGTACTGTAGATCTGCCATTGCTAACTGGTATAGACTAAGACCGTATCGCCAATCGCCTTCGAGAATCCTGTCGACTACTTCGCGTCGGCCGCCTTTCCTGGCCTGCATGGATTCATAGAGTCCTCTTAGCTCCTCCAGCGATTCTGCAGGAGGATAGAAGTCATCTTCGTCTTCATCGTCGGGAGCATCTGGTCGGCGGAGAAGCGGCGGACATAGGTATTGGTTTCTTTCGTCTAACCAGTCTAGCACAAGCGATAGTAGCGACGATCGCGAGAGGCGATTAAGAGTTTTGATCACGGTGTTGTTTGCGGGGTCAACTCGTAAGGATGGGGAGAGACGGGCTGTTGTTGGCAACGATAGTCGTGCCATGGCTGCATCGATTCTTATTATTTTTCCCTTAGTCAAATATGACAATTTCGAACGATATAATCGAAGTAGTATCTATAAGCCAGAAATAGCGTAATGAATGTATATGGATGTTTGATACTCTGAGGTTGAAGTGGGACACGCGACGCGTCGGAGATTTATTTCATCTTATCGCATCTTGCTTGGTATGATGAATGGTTCGGTTTTCCTGTTGTCCTACCCAAACCAATTCGATTGAGATTATTAAAATGCAACCTCTACCTAAGCACGTAGCGATAGCTCGAAGCTGAGCTTGGAGTTTGGAGTTTGAGAACAAATTGTAACCACTATATACAATATATTGTTGTAAAGTTTAGGTACTGTACGTCAAGATCGTTATTAACAAGGGTAGGATATGTAGCGCTAAGTGGCTGCCAGATGCTGCCAGCCGCTAAGTTATGTCATCAAAGACGACACATGTACTTTGTACTCCTCATATCTTACAGATTCAATCCAAACATGAAGCATCCCCATTCTCAAAAGTGTACCTAATGTATCAAACACCGATACAATATCTCACTCGGGAATATAAAACACACGATTGGTTAGAGCCTTTCTCACAGAATATACCGTACATGTGCACCAATCCTTAGGTCTCTTTGGTTGGCCATACAGTGACTCAGGAGATAGAATCCAAGAGACTTACATTTATGAATTTCCCGATTGATTTATAAAAAAAAAGGTCAGATAGATACTGACATATATGCGCCAGGACAGCTGACAGATCCTCCTTCCTGATAAGGGAACCCGCATATGCTCATCCGACATGTTCCCGCATTTCGGGAAGCATCCTTGAGACGTCGCCGCAACTCTGAGAAGCGCCAGTAGAATGGATCTTAGTCGAGCAGCAAGATACCGAGGCTCCGAGCACCCGAATTCAACCTTGACTTGCCCTAACATGTACAAAAGTACATACTACCCCACGCTACCCGATAGCGGATGGATGAACTCTTGGCGAACGAGTGCGGGATGGATGTCCATTTTCTTGGGTCTGTTGGGTAAGGCAAGAAATACCTCTCATACATATGTAAGGTCCTTAAGATATCAGGACCTTTCCCGTCATGTTCCATGCACGTACTTGCATATCTACCAGTCTACCGACTCTACCAATTACATACTGCTAAGATGATTGGTGGCATTAGGGAGGGAACTGTAAGATACTCGACTTTTGGTGCAACAAAGGATTAGCAAAGTTGACGTCAAGAGTTATCGTAGTTAAATGCTGATGTTATTTTTCGTCGCGTGCATATCTAGATCACTTCCGGATCATTCCATCATAGAACTGTCGATCATGACTCCCCACGGGCCACCAGTCCAAGTTGAGGCACGTACTGTGGTATGGCAGACAAGCATATATATAAGCAGACCAACCTACAAGCGATAATTACCTGATAATATCGTGAGATGAAATAGAATTCGCAACGCAAGCAAGGGCTATAGGGCCTTGGCAATCTCGTGTCCCCATAAACCATTTCCCCTCCCATTGGTTTGGTCGATGATTTCTAAGCATGAGAGTAATATTGCTTGGTCAAAGAAAAGAATAGGGGTCCCCTCCACCAAGTATTATAGCTATTATAGTAAATTGGACTATGTAACAGAGTGGAATAAACGGGCATAAAAAAGCTGCAAGGCCAAGTTTTCTATTTAATCACCATGCAGGACGGCTTGGGATAGTCAGGTCCAAGTAGTTCCAGACAGGCAGGACAGGTTGTAGTAGTGGGGGTTCCTGTATTGCCTGTATAAATACACGCGGGTGCGTGGGCGAGGTGGGAAGCGTAGAACTCTCCACAGCATTTAATTGGTCCGACCCAATTTGCTTGACTAATAGGTCATCCACTCAAAGGCCGGACTGTATGCCGCTTCTGGTATACTCGGGTCTACGTCGTAGGATCATGAGAAACCATTGGACCAACCTAACTAACTGTAGATGCAAGTACATACAGTACATGGATACTAAAGTCAACCCTGCGTCTCCAATTTGGAATCAGATAATAATATCTTGCTCCTTCCCAAATCTTCATCATTTTTTAACTTGTCAATAAATTTAGAAAATGTGGTGCTGAATAATTCCAGACTATCAAAGAGTTTACGGTCAACGTCAGACCTTTGTATAACTAGCGGAAGTGTAAGAGTGTACGGAATACGGTATACTACATATACTGACTAATACCGATTAATATCGGTTACGAAGAAAGAGGGGCAAGAGGAGGCTTTTTTTTTTATCTTCCCTAAAACGTCAACCGAGCGTCAGCTGTTATTTAGTTATAGGCGGACCCATCACCCATCGGTCAAAATCGGTGGTGACTAGCTGCAAACTTGGCTTTTGTCCGGCCGTCCTTTGACCCACTACCACAATTTTGAAGTACTTCTTCCGAACGCTACCAACTTTTTACTTTTTACATTTACACAAGATATTCTACCCGCCGTCATCTTCTCCCGGTTCAAAAATTTCTGCTGTTTATTCTAGCAGATTTAAAACAATCTTACCCGCCACATACCACACAGCTTTGATATCCCGTAGCGAAGGGCGGTACAATCGATTCGACCCTACCGAATCCCCGAAAGCTCTCGCGAGCTCGCCAAAGAGAGTCACTTGAAAATATGCCGCCGAGTTACTCCAGCCGGCGCGGCCAGGCCGTGAACGTGTCACAATTATTACAAGACTTGAATAGAGTCCCGGAGCCTACCGCAGCACCGGAGGAAAACTTACGAAATCTCGACGATGAATTGGCCATGTTCACTAATACCAATTTCATCGATTGGGATGCAAACGAGAGCCAGCAGCAGCGACAACAGCAGCAGCAGCAACAGCAGCAACAGGCTTCATCAAGCGTTAGTTTGGACACACAGTCGACAACGTCGCCCACAGAAGAAGGGCCAATGAGTAGTGATTTGGCGGGATTTGACTTCAACCTACCAGGTTAGTAGAAACGTTTTCTAACGTCTTTTGTTGTTTTCTCTTCCCGTTTCCTTACTTCCTCTTATTATCCAATTCAATTTTCTTCAAATTCAATTGATGAAGGATTCCGCCATCAATTCCCCCGCATTCATTATTGCGCTTTGGCGTTACACGATGGCGTGTGCATGTCGAGGGTTACTTTTCGAGGGTCACTTTTCGAGGGTCCTCATCTATAGCTCAGCAGCCTTGCTTGAACTGTTCGTGCCTGGGTTGGTACACTGGCCATCTACCTTCCAATCGCCTATGTGAGCGCGCATGGTTGGTACCGCGCCTTGTTGCAGCGATCACCCAAGTTAATGGGAGAAAGAGTTTGGGGTGTCCACCAAGCGGAGTCCCTCGTCTTATCACAGGCCTGGCACTTATTACATTTTTGGCACTTCTTTTTGACTACCCCACTATGAGTTTTCATGTATTCCATCTCTGATTGGTTCGGGTTGCTCCATGTTGCATTTGGATTGCAGCGATCGCTCGGTTTAGGTGTGTTCTGTGCGTTCTGTGCCAGTGCCTATTATGGTCGCGAAAGACTACCCTGCGATGGCGCAATCGAGCTATGGTGCAATATCCCGTGATCTTTAGGTGATCTGGAGTAGGTTATTGAGATCAATAGGCAACCCAAATCCACCAAGTCCGCTGTCGAGAGTTCACAGCAATGGCTTAAACTTATATCCTCTCCCGACACTAAGTCGTCATCGATGATGTTTAGCACCTCAGAAAGGTTTTGTCACGAATCTGTTTTGCATTTGTCAATTGGGTCACAGTTTTTAACGTCACGTCATGTCTTCAGGCGATTTCAACGGGTTTGACTTTCACCCTTATTCAACGCCAAATGTCTCGGCTTTCTCAGACAACCTGGGAAACCTACAACCTATCCAGCCTTCGCCAACTTTCCCTCCCAATGGATCGCCACAGAATGCCTACGGGGCTTCAATGCCGCAGACGGGAGACAAGCGAAAATCTGCTGATCCTGCCGTTCCACCTCGCCGGCAGTTGTCCTTCGAGGAGCAGTCCCGGTTAGCTGCGGAAGAGGACAAGCGGAGGCGGAATACGGCCGCCAGCGCAAGATTCCGCATTAAGAAGAAAGCTCGCGAGCAAGCTCTCGAGAAGCGCGAGAAGGAGTTAAGTGACAAGGTCGGGACCCTGGAGGGCCGAATTCAAACTCTAGAGACCGAGAACAAATGGTTAAGAGAGCTTGTCATGGAAAAGACGGGCGGGAACGAAACGCTAATATCCACATTATTGGAAAAGCATATTGAGAAGAAGCCAGCTGGCAAAGAGTCGGAGAGTAATGCTAAGACGGAAGCCGAGAAGGCCTCATAGTAAACTCAGCATGATGATACCATTGAAACATTTAATGATGGCGTTACGGGGAAATCATATCGGTTGTGCACCGTTAGGCGGCGGCGGCTTTGGGGATATATCACGTCTGGTTTTGAAGCATGATTCGAGGGTAATCGCCTTACTCTTAACTCCAATACATGAACATACCTAGGTTTTACCTAGCAAATCGCCATTTTCGTGATATCAATCTTGTAGATGGCTTATAAATATCCTTCCGTGGTTTTGACACGGTAGTATGAATATCCTTTTCTCTAAATGAATGAAGGTATATGAGGCTCCCTCAGCTTTGTTAGCGCTTTCACCGGAATCTGCGTTGAAAACCTACCGTCTCCTGCCGGCTTTGTTTTAACGCCCCCGACGGATCCGCCACTCACCCCCGGGTCCCCATTACAATTGCTTACAAATAGACAAGTAAGGTACCACATCACGCATCAATGCTAGTAACTCGCTTCAATGGCCCCTTACTATTAGGGCAAGCAGGGTTTATGTTATGCTTGTCGTCCACAACAATATACACTACCATGGTAGGGGATGATCTAACAAGTTCACAAGATATGCATTTATACTTGACACAATGCTCCTGTGTTTCCTTGAAGGAAGACCCGGGTATTCATCGCCATTTCAATTGAATGAATAACAAATACCTAGGTACCTATGTATGCAATACACAACTACCTGTATATTTACTGTAGTTGATTCAACTTCGATTTTGTGCCCCCATCCTGAAACGCCCTAGATATCCCAAAGGTTATGTTCATACACCTCGAGTATATTAGCTTCCATTCCCGGATTGACCCTCTGAAGACTGTTTTTTGGCTCTGAGCGCATCTAGACGCATCTTATTTCGCTTGCCCAAGATCCGCAGCGTATTATCCCGCTCGATCTCGGCCATTTCGGCCCAGTTGGCAATACGGCTCATCGTGCCGTCCTCGTTAACAACCAGCGGGCCCACTGCAGCAATTGTCAGCGACGCTTATTCATCACTTATACGACTACCTAGCTTCTATTTCTAAGGGAGGAGAAATAAAACGGAGATAGCAATGGCACTTACGGCGATCTAGTTTCACGCCTTCACCGCCTACAGGTATCTGCGTGGCATCGCTGACCTGACCCGGCCCCGGGAGCGGCAGGGGCATTTTCTGAGGGGAAGACTCTTGCTGCTGGTGCTCGCTTTCGTGATGTGCCTGCGTGGTCGTAGCCACTTTGTCTGCGCTGGCGCTAGGGTTTGTGTTTGGCGCTGATGACATGGCTCTTAGTGACGGCGGGTAAGAGCGGTATAGTTGATGTCGGCTATTACTCAGGATTCTGAGGAGTGACTGCTTCTGAGGAATTCTCACCATTTGTTTTTTGTTTTTGTTCTTTTTCTAAGTGGGTATGTTTAAGTACCTAGTTATATTTTATTTTGAATCTCGATGATGAAGACAAACATACATGTATGTGCTAAGAATTCACTTAGTCCTTCGTTCGACGCTGCGCTTAAAGGTGGATGGAAGTTACTAGATACATCTTCCCCGGATGGGGTGTAACACACGGACCACTTGCCATAGAATGCGTTTGTATACATGACTAATAAGTCACAACTTCCAAGACAACGGCAACACCTACTTGAAGTCGAAAGTTAAAATAGTGTACAGGGAGGTATAGTCTTAATAGTGGCTCCCTTCTTAATATACCGTCGACTTTATCGGAGAGCTACATATATTGTCGAGTTTTATATCTTTCCCGTATAATATTCCAAATGATCATTTTGGCCAATATTCACTTGATGATTGTTCACGCTCGCTTAAATTTAACATATTATTAATTATTAAAGGTTCTAATCCTTCTCATCCCATCTATATTCGATCCGAATCCATATATGCCTACGTTCACATCCAAGTACTTAAATAATCAAAATGGGCGGTGTCCAGTCCTCAGCCAAATCCCTATGGTTCGCCACAAAAGCAGTATTCCACTTAAGGGAAATATTTAACGATATCATGAAACGAGTGCACCACCCGAAAGGACCCCCGGCGCCTGGAGCGACGGAGTCTTACTAGCTAGAAGATCCGCCATATCCAGACATTGTCAACATCGTACAAGAGATGCCATCGGATCAGGCCGAAGTCATCATCATTGGCTCTGGTATCGCCGCAGCCGCAGCCGCCTACTCCGTACTGGCTGAAACCAGACGTGTGGACAACCTACGTCGCGTTCTCGTCATTGAGTCCCGAGAGATGTGTGGGGGCGGAACGGGTCGTGGCAATGGTCTTTTGAACTGCGCACCACATGAGATGTTTCACAGGCTACGGAGTACTATAGGTCTTCATCGTGCCGCAGCGCTTGTGAGATTCCAGCTAGCTCATATCAAATTGCTGGGGGAGCTATGCCAAGCGATGGGCCAGGATCATGCAGAGTTCCGCGAGAGGGAGATGGTAGAATTCTACCTCACCGAACGAGATCGCAAAATTGCGTTCGCTAAGGCACATTTATTTGCACAGTGGGTTCCGGAATTCAAGATTGCAACCTTTGGCGAGGATCAGGCGCGGGAGGTAAGTTGTCAGTTGACATATATTAACTCATTTCCTAGAAAATGGAAATACGCATGCAAATATTAATATGGTTATGCAGAGGTTCAATGTGAGCCAGGTAGTGCAAGGAGCCTTATCATACAATTCAGCGGTAATACTCGAGCTTTCTATTTTCTCTTCTTACATTAACCTTGGCCACAGACCTTCTGGCCATTTGGATTCGTTAATTCTGTATGGCATCATCTCCTACGCAGTAATAAACAATTTCTCCACATAATGACACATACGAGCGTTGTTGCCATTGACTCATTTAAAGGAGACCCATGGTATGTATGATATACGTTCCGTAGTATTATTTTCAACCCTCCCCTTCTAAAATAGTCTCAAATCTGCCCTTTGTACGAAGTAAGGTAATGGTGGCTAACTCTCAGTAGTAAGTGTGGAAGCCTTATCATTTCCACTCATTCGAAAAAGAACGGTGAAGATTCCAGGATTCTACCTAGGATTGTAAAGCTGACACAGAATGTTTTCATACATAAGATGGCTATGTGGTCCGAACCACGCGTGGCAACTTCAGATGCAATCACATCGTGCACGCTACAAACGCTTTCGCCCCCGATCTCGTGCCCGGCCTGCGTAGCAAGATGACCGGGATCCTCGGAACCATGACTGCGCTCAGCCCAGGGTAAGTCATGGCGAGAATTCCCCTTCCTCTTTTTGACTCGTCTCGGAAGTCAAAAGCCTACTAACTGACCTCATGGGGTATCATGGACCCTAAGAGATTTTTAGATGATGGATGAATACTAATTTACGCAGACACAGGTTTAGCCTTTTCAACATGGGCCGCAGAAATGCATGGTCTGTTGTGCATGGGAAAACAAGTGACAATGCTATGCAGCGACCAAGCGGTCAGGGGGATATCATTATTAGTGGAGGATTCTCGCGCGCAGCAGGCCACGGTGCAAGCATGATTGGCGTATAGGATGATGCCCTCTTGGACCCCCTAGCCGCTATTCATCTCAATGGAATGCTTTCGTTTATATTCGGGCCCTTTTAGGGCAGGGAAACGATATCGAAGGACGGGAGAACTGTAAAAACATGGTCGGGAGTGATGAGTGCCACGGGGGATCTACTCCCATTTGTTGGCCGGCTGGATCCTTCATTAACAGGCCGCTACCCAGACCTGCGGAGCAACAAGGCCCTGAACGATGGTTATAAACAGCCCAACGAGTGGATTTCGGCCGGTTTCGGCGGTGACGGCCTAATGTGGACGTGGCTTTCTGGTATCGCAGTAGGGGTCATGCTCGCGGGTAGCGAGGACTTGGACGTGGGACGGGAGTTGGGAAGGCCCGGGGGGGTTCTAGCAGGATGGTTTCCGGACGAGTTAAAACCGACAACCAAGAGGCTTAAAGACTCGGATTTCGGCAACATTGCCATTCGCTTCATCTGGTCAATACTAACGGACCGGGAGCCTACAAAACCTAGTGACCGCAGCCCCTACACAGACCGTATCTATGAAGCGAGCGCTAACGATTTACTACTATGACCGAGGGGAGAAGAGTAGTTGCCCCTTCGAAGAAGACAGCGGTAGGTCTCTACGTATAGCGAGTTTTCTTATTTGTATTAAGTTACGTAACGATAGACGCCAGTAAGACGTGGCTACCTTGTTTATAGAACATAGTATAGTATGAATTATTCAAGAGATAGCGAGAGAAATGCTTACTATTAATAACAACTTCTCTTTGTCTGATACGAACTTCCTTCTCTTACACGGGACAATATGGTGTCTTCTGTCACAAGCCCGTTTCCTCTCGGGTAAACACTTATTCTATGATCTAATAATAATATAATCTTAGGTACACATACCTAAGTACCTAAAATACTTCAACCACCGCGAATAACTTCCATGGCACTACTACTAGTTTATGTGAACAAGCTCTCTGACTACTACGGCACCGGAGTATAGTCTTGAGACTCGACCTAACACTTCCGGCGGAACTATTTCGCCATCAGTCTGCACAAATTTAAGCCTTGTCGTACATTTATGTACATCACGACAGCGATATGTCCGCATGACACACGGCGGCATAGCGGCTTCGGGACCAACAAATCCTTGCCTATTCCACCTGAGCGTGCTGTCCATAGAGAGTTTTGCTCGTATGTCCAGATGTTTGATAACAAACGGCCGAAAGACGTCGGCTGCCCACTTCTGAATTTGATCGATGATACTTAATAGACTTACGGCATGAATTGGATACTTCACGTCGCCTGCCCAGATTGTCTCTACGTTCTTTACCGGTTTTAGCTGCAGTTCTGGCTTTAATAGATGCTGGTTGCGACTTACGTGATACTCGCCGTAGCGTCGAGCTACGTATACCCTCCACTCGGAAGCGCAGGATGTGAAGGCAAACATCTGGTATTCACGGCTGGTTCGCCACTGGTACTTGGCAGGATCTCTGGGGTCGCGGACGACACTGTCGAGCAGTCCTAGGTAGCGGTCGCAAGCGTGCGCGATCTGCGCTTCTGCCTCGAAGTCGGAGGAGTAGCTCTTCTTGGCCTCGTAGACGGCGAAGGGGAACACGAAACTCCTCGCGTCGTTGTCCCGGTCGAATGGGACGCGGGTCACCTCGCAGATCCAAGATAGGGGAATCCAGCCCTGTGCGCTCTGGACTTCGGTCTCGAAGCCGCCGTGGGTAGGCTGGAAACCGATAGTTGCGTCTGGCGTTCGTTTGATTTTTTGCCAGTTGCCGTTTTTGTCTTTTTCGAGCGCTGTGTAGTCGACTTTGTCCCTGTTGTCGGTTTAGCTTGATACTCGATACTTGGTACTTGATATTGAACGAGGGTTTCATTACATTCGAAATGCGTCTTCTTCTCGGATTTGGTCGAACACGTCCTCCCACGCGTGGACTTCCCAGCAGAATTCGGATACATTGCGCCTGGTGCAGTTACGCCAGACCCGTTTGTCTAGTCTCTGCACTCGCTCGTTAAACCGGCCAAGCTCTTTTGGATTTAAGCTACGCTCGTACTCGCGAGCGGGGAGAGGGGAGAATATGCAAGACGGTCTGTCGGTATTTGTCTTTTTATAGTGCTTTTTACTTGTAGGAGGCATTTCGTGTAGAAATAATTAGAGAATTTAATCGAGTAAGCTTGGTGGTAACTGAGCACGTAAGGCAACAAGGTCAGTGCCCGTCTTTTGAATGAGCTCTGTGTTTGGAGGTATTGCTGCCTGCTGTCCTATTCAGAGCTGATCTCAAGGGTGGTGTTGGTGCTGGGATGAAACACGGCTGGCCAAATTGTGGCCGGTCAATTCCTACGACGGCTGCCTCCTATCGCATTAACTTGGGTTGCACTGCCTCATTTTTACAGCCTTTTATTCGTGGAATACTATTTTTGAGTATGAATATATTGACTCGTTAACTAGCCTTTCTTTATAGATCTTTGGATACTCTCTGAAGCTTATAATTGTCTATTAATTTAAAGCGACATGAAATACCTTAAATAGTTGATCGGCAATGTATTGCCACATGATGTAGTTCTTCAAGTTGGTATTATTCCTGGAAATCCTAACTGTTTCATCTCATGCAGGTCTTATTCTGCCTCATTTACGGACAACTGGTAGGGTGTTACAGGCGCTAATATTATATATATGATTAGTTCTTTATAACTTAGTGTGCTCCATGATGGTGGTATTTTGGTGTTGTGATTAGGTGCCTACCTTTACCTATATAGAGGCTATTAAATAATAAGACTATACAATAACTTAGTAAATCGCGGAACACATTTTCTAGGAGACAGCACCGTTCGTATATGTCCTTTCAATATCATTTCCTATACATAGGTAGGTAGCTATGTCTAGTTGCGTCTGTTATGTACCTAAGTTCAGTCTGGCGCTTTATATAGATGGCTTGGATGGCTAATAGGCACCTGTGTAATCCTCATACGCTTTTACAGTAGCACCTGCTAAATAGAATATTTGAATAAACAGTAGCATTGATAAATTATAGCTCTCTAATTATCAAAAAGAGCCGAAATATGATACGTGATGTTATGATGTGAGCAAGGAACAGAGCATCGACCGTTTTACGGTACGAGTAACTATATCCTGAACTTAAATGAAATCACTAGTATACGCATATATAACCTTTTTGTTTCAAGCATCTCGATGGCCCTAAGATAGGTTGCTTAGCAAGTAGGCTGTTGAATAAAAGATTACCTAGAGACTTTAAAATACTAGTTTCGATATAAGATATGCTTGTTATCAGAAGTGCTTCAAACTACTACCTTGCCTCGATGCTGATAAATTCCCAGTGCTTGAGGCTGTGCTCTAGGCATAGCCGTTAGGTTCTCATTTTTTGAATTGATAGTTGAGATTGAGGTGAGTTATTTACTACGGCTTAGATGTGAGTTTTGCTTCATTCTTAGGCCAAGTAATTCACGCTTTTCTTGTGAGGGTGGCATTGGGCCCGTCTGATTAATGCTGTCCCATAGCATGCGGAAGATGTGACCGCCTCTGATCATCATAGAGACCAGCTTACAATCTCAACACCATGGGCTACGAAAGTGCCGAGTCTATCAGGCCATGAACACTTGGCGGGGCCTACCGAACCCTGATACAGCATCGTCGCCATTAACATTCGAGCCTTTCGCCCCCAAACTTGTTACACGGCATATATGTAATGCAAAGGCGGGCAGCGGAGTTATTTGCTTACACCTCCTTTTGAGCCTATGCATGAGAGCCTCAATAGAAAGCAAGAGGCCTGATAGAGCTAAAAGCCTAAAGCAGGTTTGTGTTATTGCCGACGTTCCTAATTAATAGAAAGTCTAGATGGGAAGACACCGAACCTAGTTAGTGTCCGTTAGATTAACGTTGCTGTTTGCTAAACCAAGTTCGATACCATGTCGTCTTGTTTTAGTCTCGCATATGACAGTATGAAGCGTTTCAGGACTAGTACTTATCAGATCGTGAGCCAGGTACAGAACGAGTGGGATTACTATACTTCAATTTCTATCTATGCACATGCAATTTCTTTGTGCGGTTATGCATAGATCTGGCCAGACCCTCTGGTTCTGAACGGCAATTCCCGTTATATAAGGGTAAAAGCAAAGCTGGTGATGGTATGCAGAGACACATCGCAGCATGCAGATGTGCGTGTCAATTTTGAACTGCTTCATGTAGACGGGTAGATAGAACTAGCATGAAGGGTCAACTACTCTTGGTCTAGTGCGTTGTAGTATGAGTATCTATTCTAGCGGGACGTCATGCCAAGGATGCTCTCTATGTACAAGCCGACTAGCTAGGTTGGCGACGACATCATCTAACCTATCTTGAATGGATTTACTCAACATTACCCCAAACTCGTCCCTAATTTGTCCTCAATTTCCGCGTCCAGTAGTTCGCCGGAAGTCCAATGTATCTCACGAACTTTTTGGAGCGGTCTAGACCACCATGTGGCTGCAGACGCACAGGATCTAATGCTTCTAACGACCCGAACGACAGGGGCTAGACGCCCCGGATGCAGCTATCGTCAGCTAAGCTAACCTATCTAAAGGTACTTGGAGACTGAGATCTCCCTCGGCTTACTGCACGTTCTAGACTCTCTAGACCCGGCCCAGCGTCATCTCGGCACTGGCTCACATTATGTACTTGATCAGCCATGAACCATTCGCACGGTAACTCGTCTGGGCTTAGCTAAACTACCTACACTTATGTCACACTGACCTGATGCGAACTTCGAAGGGAAAAATTAACCGACTTTTGCTGTGCCGTTTTGTGCGGCTGAGAATAATTGGAGTGTAGTCCGTTCAGCTAAGGTTGAATGTTCGAATACGATAGTCAAGGTAGTTATAGTAGAGAAAAAGAAATGTATAAAGGAAGTGTATGACCATTCCTTACATGTGCGAGGTTGTAGAAAAGAGTTTGTGATACTATAATCTGGTTTCCTGCCGGTTTCATGGATGCTCCGCCACCTATCCCGCCACGCCCATCCGGGTACGAGCTCCGGGGTCCGGTGAACCCTTCTTTGCCTCCCCGGCCGAGTCCGTCTGGACAGCAACAATTCCGACAGGTTCCTGGCGTCCCACCACCGCCACGACGACCGCATACAATACGTCAGCCAATGACATGGGGACCATTATCCAATCTTGACGGCACGGCGACACCACTAATGGGAGCCTTACTGGCTGCCTTCTTCACCAGTCTAGATTCCCGAGGTACAGGTACTATCACACCCGAGACTCTGTCGGCCTTCTTGGACATGCACGGATTTTTTGGGGGGGGGACAACGTCTGTACGTGCCCCTATCCTTCCTCTGCCTAGTACATACCTGTCATAAGCTACAGGCTTGCCATAGTTGATAAAAATTGATAAAAGGAAATTAGGGAAATCAAACCTAGCCCCGAATGTCATGTTCCAACCAGAAGACCTGGCAGACTTCGAGCTGAAGGCTGCATGCGAAGCATGGTCCTTTGAGCACCGCGTTGCTGTGCGCAACCCTGGATGCCCACAGCTTCCATACGGTGGAATGCCAATGCTTACACTGCGGGGTTTCACAAATATCAATGCAGCATTACGCTACTATGACGTCTGGGCAGAGCTTGGTCCCCTGCCCCGCGAGTGTCTACTTCCCGGACCGGACCCTCCGATAGAAGTCCAGCGCCGTATCGAGCAAGCCGGGGCGCGTAGCCGGAGGACGGCGGCCGAGAGAATCGAAGCGAACCGAGTCAAGCACGCGCTGCAGGCGCAGGGCCGTAGGAATGCTGAGGAGTTGGTTGGTGATTATTACTACGTTAGGAGGGACTACTACTGAGCCGAGCCGGGGGCGCTCGTCTGCCTATCGGATAAGCGATGCGACGGTAATGCGTGGGAGACATACATGCGGAGAGACGGGCTGTAGCGGACCGTGTCGCCTCGTCTGGCTAGGGTGGTGTTGCGTAATGCTTGCGTGGGGGGTTACTTGCGATTAGACACTTGACACTTGGTTGATACGATCGTCATAGGGGTCGCGGATTATACGGCATATCAACAAAGGTGGTTAATATTCGGGGGTATCCCGGAAAAGTTAGTGGTGGGCTGATAGGGCGACTATCAACTATCTATACGATATGAACAGTTGAAGCCGTGTCTTTTCAACTGTGCTCATGAATGTCTGTGGCGAGGAGCCTAGTCCTGGTCCTATTTATGGTGCCCTACATCGGCGAACTATAGAGCAAAGCAAGCACCCAGACGTAGAATGCCGTTTGCCGCACCGTATTTTGCCGGAGGATCCGTGCTGGTGTATATCCAGGTTAAGCTTTTAGGTGTTTCGAGTGTCTCAAACGGTCGAAACACCTTCTCAAGCCGGGGGGAGATAGGCGGGTTTCGTGGCCTTATCTTGCGTCTGCTGGCTCCCGACAATATCCTCTCGGTTGTTGAGGAGCCAATAGATGCTATGAGCCACACCACATTTGAGAAGATAACATTCGCCTCACTCGGTGAAGAGGTGTGTAGCAGATCTAAGCGAGGACGCGCTAACCGAGCGCGACGGCAGCAAGTCATAGGAAATTTAAGACAGCCATGGCGAGGATGCTAGGCGAAGTTGGTCCGGCAAGCAGGGACTGCTTAACCTACCGTAGATGGTGTTTGTTGCATGAGCAGCCATATGCTAGCTGCTTGAGGTAGGGGACTATCATCATCTAGTGAGGTTGTGGTTGTTGTTGTGGTTGTGATTGCGATTGCGGCTGGTGGTGGAGAGAGAAATAACTCGGTGCCATCCTAGCCATACCTTAGGTGAGACACCGAATGAGAAGACAAATTGAGAAGGTGGGGATCTTATTTGCTTTTGGAATCTAACATGATATTAGAGAGATAACTCGTGATCGAAGATTCGAGTTATTTCACGATCAAGAAAGAGAACCTGTTCTAAGCTCGATCATCATCAAATCGAACCAGTGATCAGACAGAGATTCTGTTTTGCCTATTATGTTTAAGCAAAACGGATAAATCCCTTAATATTTTACCCCAAACACTATATGGACCAGGTAAAAATCCTGATCTCACATTAGGCTAATCTTTCCACGTCATCCTTTAGGTAGTAACTGCAGCCTGACGAGTCACAGCACATAAACCCCCTCAATCTACTAACCAATCCTATCTCTTATCTCTTCTTTAGTGCGAAGCGGTCCTATCACCGTGAATATCCATATCTCAGTTCGACGATCACTAAGTCATACTCGATCTCAGATAGATTGAGTCATAGAAGCTCAAAGAATGCTTAGAAATACAACTTCCCTATACCTTTTATAGGTAGCGATCATAATCAAGGCTCATCTCTTAAATAATATATAAGTAGAAGAATCCTAATTCTTATTCTACTTACATCACACCAAACCTAACTATCCATCCATCCATCCATCCATCCTATCTAACCATCTCACCTTACGTATCCTTGACCTATCATCATACCAAGAGAGATTATCCTCTTATCCCCTTTTTCACTATGGATCGCCAATTTTCCGAGCGCCAATTTTCCGTATCTACCCATGCTGCTTTGGCCCGAATCAAGGATTTCGGAAACCCTGATTCACTACTTGAACATCGAGTGGCATCCTTTGGAGTAACTCTTATTTATGAAATATTTGAAAAATTTACCAAAGATCATAACTGGGTGTATACTCCTGAGCAAAGGAATTGTATATTAAACCAAATTCCCGACTATACGGTAGAAGCAATATACCCATCATTTTCAGAAATTAATCTAAACCTATAGTTGTTTATAGAGTTTAAGAAAATTATAGGAAAACGTACCTGAACTCTATAAATAATTATGGGTTTAGATCGGTTTTTGAAAGTGATGGATATATTGTTTTTACCGTATAGTCGGGAATTTGGTTTGATATATAATCCCTTTGCTCAGGAGTATACACCCAGTTATAATTTTCGGTAAATTTTTCGAATATTTCATAAATAAGAGACCAATGAAAAGTGTCTTGGCGTGAATTGTGTGGCTCGTATCGCTTGAAAATGGGCGACCAGTTCGACCTGTCAGGATCTAAGATCAAGACTTGGCACATCACATGTTTGCAACTAGCCTAAATCATAGAGAGAGAGCTACTCTGGGCTGCCTGGTGATCACTACGATGTTTTTAAGTGAAAGGAAAAAGGAGGGTCTGGTGGGCTTAATGCGACGTGAGAGCATGTCGTTAAGTTTCAGAAGGTATTCGGGTGCATACATTAGGTAGGTAGGTAGAGGCATCTTAATGATTTGCCTTTCGTCATTAGGTCTGGAGGGGCTGTAAGAAGGTGGCTTGCAGCTGTAAGATGAGATGTGCCGACGTAGGTAGATCGGATTGGCCCCCCTTTTGCATCAGCTAACATTCCGTCATTATTGATCCCAGCTTATCAAATATATGGAACCGAGAAGCCCTGAGGTTTCTAACTACGTACTATGCATAGTTAATAGATAATATAGAAAAGAAAACGGAAGAGACCCTATTGGACGATAAGCTATTTTGACACTAAAAGGAAGAGGCGGCTTCATACGTAACTCTAAACGACGACGAAGACGATATAAGTAGGTGGAAAACAAAAGGATTTATGTACATACACTACAGAGCACACTACATATACTAGACACTAGATACTAGACGGTAGACGGCGAGGGTTGTGGCTGTGGCTAGTTTGAAGGTGTGGCAACGTAGGGCAGAGTAGAGACTAGGGGGAGGGTAAATACCTATAGGCCAATCAACGCAAAGATGTTCTTATTCATATACACATCTTGAAGTAAGAATCATGCTACCTCGATAAATTATAATTTCCATATCGACAGCGCCGTAGATCGATATGGTTAGGAGTTAGCAATGGTACACCTCAGTATGATACCTTTTTTTCGTATTTGTTATGACATAGAACGAACGATTGGTATGTACATAGTATGACAACGGTGACGATTATGGAACTCTGGCCACGCAATGCTCCAATTACTTACTCGGCCGAGAAACACTCGTCTTTTGGCGCCGAGCTGAGCGCAAACTAGGGGCTGTTAAGCTAACAAACTACTATGTATATTAATTTTAACTAACCACTTTTTGACTATTTGATTAGGCGCAGCATGGAGTGAACTCCGACAAGCGAGCATTACCTACTCGAGATCTGAAATGACGATCTCTTCCCTTACCTGGCCGAGAAGGTTAACTGAAGCTACTAGTGTAGTATACCGAGTGCCTCATTCTTGGTCAGGCTCGAATAAGTCGACGCACGGAGCAGGATGTGCCTGATTTTTGGTGGAAAGTCGCAAGATATTGCCTCTGGAACTAAAAGTCTATGCGGCATGTTCCACGAACTTCACTAGATGTGACGAGAAGGTCTGCGCGGCTCATTTCTATGCCCGATTTATCCTGAGTTGAGGCGGAAGGCTGGCTGCGTTAGAGCGGCGCAAGATTATTCTCTGTACCACCACCCTCGTCCTAAGAATTGATAAACGTTGAAGGGCATTTGTACTACGTTCTACCGGTTCTATTGCTATGTACTGCATATTTGCAGCTTAAAACAGAGACTTGGCTGCGGCTGTCAGATCTTCAACGTGCTGCTCTGACGATGATCAGGCTACTAAGACGCAGATCTACAATTCCCAACATAATAATGCAGCTGTTTGATGGATTCCTTCTGCAATGACCCTAGACAGCTAAGCTATCTTTGGACTCGTTATGGTTGGGATACATACAGCAGCAGGTGATAGAAAGTGATATATCATTTTTTTCCCGTCGGCAAGACCCTGGGAGGGGTCGAGCGTCGGGAAACGAGGTGCAATACCATCCATGGCCAACAACCGCATCAGTTGCAAGGACTTAATGCAAGTAATATCAGGATTTAGGCCATCGACAATACTGTATCGTACACCGCCGAGACGGGATACATATTGTAGCAGCTGATATTGTAGAGAGTGATAATAGAGAAATTAATGTTTACACTGTGCCGCACAAGGCTGCTTGCCTACGTGGTATTGCTCGGGAAATAAGCATCTTCCTATTTAAGACTATAAGTAGATTTATAAATACATACATTCGACTATGTTTGAATATAGGACTCATAGGAACTCGACGGGTCGTATTTAGGAAGAACTCGGGTTCGTCCTAGTCGAATAGAAGAGGACTCTTCGAGTTATCCGGGACGAGCGGGACGAGTTGATGCTGTACAGGATCCATTACCCCAGGTTTCTGCAAGGCACTCACCAGTAACCAATCCGTCTACTGGACTGAGCCCCCATGCTGAGGAAATGTTCCTGTTATGGGATACTTCCCTTTCTTAATATATTCCTACATGGCTTACCCGGCGTTGGTTGAATCGTATGCCTCATTTTCGGAGTGCCTGGACACTATTTAGAGGCGCAAAGTCCTCCACGATACAATGTTATATGTCTCTTTCCAGTTCGCTTCTTAAACGCTAGAATGTCCATAGCAATAGTCGCAATTGTCGCTTGCGGCGGAAAATAATGTGCTCGGGAGTTAACACATACCTACTACGTCGTAGCGTCATTATAATCATTAGATCCCTGTACCTTGTCCCGTCTTCATCACCATTATGTATGTATGTTTTGTGGAAAATGCCAATGAAGATCTATCCACCAGTACTGGATATTAGTAATTAGATATCAAAGAAAGAACTCGAAGCTGTGCTCTTTATTAGACTCACCTACCGAGCCATTCTATTACTGCATTGCAATCGCCGATTCTTGAGGTTGAGTAGGTAGCAGTTGTCGATCCAACGTGTATCCATAGATGCGCGCGTAAATCGAAGATTTCGAAGTAGACTCTTCTCGCAGAGGAAGAACATGCTGCTGCGGTGCGACAATATGTAGCAGGTCGCAGGTCGCAGGTCGCAGGTTGCAGGTCTCAGCGTTGTAGGTCCGAAGTGAGGGGTATCATTCACGACCACATTAGGTGGCGGGCGGCGCGGGGATGTTTAACAACCACTAACAACAAATATCCCATTGTCTTTATGGCCTATTACTACCCATAGACTACCATAGACTACCATAGACTACAGTAACTGGGGCCCTGACGGTAGGAGTTGCACAAACCCTGCATATATTTTCTCCAATGCATGGCTTTCGAAAGAGCAGAGAGTCTGGGGAAAAGGGTGTGTAGGCGTGGGTGTGGGTGTGGGGAAATAGGGTCTTTGAAGAATGGCCTTTTCGTAACTCGTCAATCTTGCGATGGCTGGCTTACGGATAGAGCACGTGTAGTATCGGACCTCTTAGCATTCCTACCACGAATGATATGGCGTCGTGGTTTTACAGTGGCTTTTGGCGTGCCGCTCTTATGGTCCAGACTGCAGTCGATGCAGCCTAGGTATCTTGGAGAATGTGTTACAGCGTTATGATCGTTGTCAGGCTTACCGGATGTATGAAATCAGCTTCTCAGAGAGCGGATACGTGTTTTGTAAATAATAGCGCCGACTTTCTCAGATTTTGGAGAACCGACGCTCCTTGAAATGCTTGGTTTACATGCTTGGTTTACACAACATTATGTGCTTACTGCTCTAGCTAATCCAGAAATGACCATGGGATTGTGGCATGGTTGATGCTAATTTACATGGTTAGAAATCGGGAATACGAGGAAATTCGCTAAACATCCAACCTGGTGTAATAACGGCTTTCTTCCAGCCCTAGCCGTTTCTATTTATTATTCTGCTGAGGGGTTTCTGATCCCGATCAAGAGACGTCACCGCGCCGCATTCATCAAATCGTGCATTTCCCCAACCAATCTATATCGTTCGACGGTAGACGAGAGAAATGAATCCTTCTAGGGGGGCGGGCGATACCCCTCATCGTGGTTACGGACCTTTCTATCCATTGGCAAATAGTAGGAAGACCATAAAGTAGGTACGGAACAACAACACTTAAGACGATAGCACTCTATGTAGTTATCCATTCTTTAAAGATTATTAGTAGTTTCATCTAGGAGTATTAATAATCACCGCTACGTTATTTAGTATTTAGTCACGTATTTAGTGCTGTCGATCAGGTTGACGATATTTTAACTGTGGGAACTGTCGATCAATAATAGCTGTAAAGCACGTATGAGTTGAGCTGGGCAGATCCGGATCAGCAAAGCTTTGTATATTTTACACGTGTAAGACCATCCCGCCAACGCTGCTCCATCCATACATGTGAATGAGGCATATTATCCGGTGGTGTACTGTTTATCAAAGAACGGTACTGAAGAGCCAACACCATTACATATAATTTCTATCCGACTGAATCCTTTTCCGTCTGTGAAGTTGGGCCTCGAGCGTAAAATACACGACGAACTATCCGTTATGTTTCTAAAAAGAAGTCCATAATAACACCGCAACTCTCCATGTTCATACTAACCGGGAAACCATGCCTTCGCTGTACGACGTGATATGTCTTTTCTGATTCAGTCACCCTAGGACCTGGTCAGGCTGGAAACTGATACTCGAACCATCAAGCTCAGCGTGTGGCTCGATGGATGATGATTTTGCACTCTGGAAATACTAAAAAGTGACATTCTAATATCCTCGAATTAACACCGCTGCACCCTGCGGCTTACACTGATCGACCATTATATATGGTAATTAGAAGCATCTGGCTTAAGTATAGCAATATACCCTAGCTTGACTATATATTCTATGATATGAAAGGTAAAAATCTCAAGGTACTGTACCCGGCAACACAAACCGGTGACATCTAGCCGTGACCAACTCCTACCAAGATGCTCGTTCGCCCGGCTGAGTACGGCCACACGTGCCTGGCGATGTATCATATGCTACCTCCTAATATTGAGTTCTGCAGTGTCGTCGACTCGCGAGGAGTAATGAATACTCCCCTGGGTCAACTTCAATGTTGCGTATGTTCAACGTAACGGCGTTTGTTCATCGACCCACCAGACAGCCGAAAACAGCTTGGATGTCTTTCTAAGAGGAGGCCAATCATAATCCTAGTAACGCACGGAGACTGTGCGATAAGCTGCCACATCCCTGATCCATGACCCATGCTGGCGTCGATCTCACCCCTTTATTAATATATGAATAACCCGTCTTCATACTGTGCTGCATACAGATACCTACACATACATACATACATACATACATACATACATACATACATACATAGCCGCAACCTTCTAAAGACACGGTAACTATCCCGTCTATAAGGATTTATGACTTGCAGGGACTGCAAGGTAGGACTACAAACAATGTACTAGTAGCGTAAAAGGAAGCAGAAGAAAAAAGGAAGCAGAAGAAAACAATGACCAGGTATCCTCCTTCGGGTCCATCAAGCAACTCGTAGACTTGAAGATAAAAAAGCAGAGAGATAAAAATGCGAATTGGGGATGTTACCGACGGGTACCTGGCGATCGTCTTGCTTTGAAGCAGGAAATTGACATCATGGTTTGTCTGCGGTTCTGTGTTACGGCGGCAAACAAAGGAGACGCATTCCACGAAATTAATAGTACCTATAACGTTAATCCTTAATTAGGTAAAAGAAGAACAAAAAAGGCATCAAAAAGAATGAACTTACTACATGTTACATTGTATGTACAAAGCTTACAGCTACAGAATGTAAGTTATGAAGAATTAACCTTCATACAAATCAAACATGATGAAAAGGTAATATAGGTATTCAGAGTTCTCAAAACTCCTATGCTGATACTATGATGATACTGCCGATGTTGGCAACTCAGGTACGTCTTTTTGCTACACGTATCCTAAAGTGCGTTACAGCTCATCAAATAATTGATTGAGGGAGTAATTGATGGATGTTGTTGTTGTTGCTCATTGTTCATTACCCATTGCCCATTGCTCATTGTTCATTGCCTACTGGCTGCTGGTTAGTGTAAGGAGGGGCTTTGTACAAAGTTCCTATTGTACGGATTACATACGTACATACCTACGATAGAGGGGCAACCTTTGCTCCTCCTTGTCGAACTGTGTTGGTCAGTGCCCGACCAAGGCAAGCTTAGTGCGAGTCGCGTACCGTGCACATCCCAGCATAGCGTAGCGTCATAAATTAGGTGTCCACTTATACTTAGTACATACCTATACCTAGCATGGTGTGCAGTACAGACATTGCAGAGACATCCGATTATCAATGTTAGCTCCGGCCAAGTAGCTACGTATTACGGAATAGTGGGAACCTTCCCCTCGTCATTGGCTTGTTTCGCGTCTTTTGGGCTGGGCTTTCTGGCTGGGCGGTGGTGGCTGCTGCAACAATCTCTCCACTTGCGCCAGAGAGTCAGACCAAACTTTCTCAGGCCTTTTTTTTTGCCCACTTCTGCATCTGTCGTCCGGTTCATTCATCATCGTCCCATTCTGCGACGAATCATTACAATTCTTTCTATTTCCCTTTTTTCTTTCTTGGACTTAGCTTTTTTCTTTTTTTCCCTTTTCCTTTTTTGACCGACGACGAACTTGCGTGACAAGACCAACTGCCCACTACGAATCAGTTAACCTAGTGTCATCGAGATCCAATTTATCCTCTAGCTTCCTCTCGCCTGTCAGTTGTGTGTACTACCCAATTCAATTCCCCACGGTAATGGCTTCTTGAAATTCGGTTATCATCCCCGCCTCCTGTCCGCTAGGACCAAGCGACGACATGCTTCGATATTCACCCAGAATGATGACCACAATACTTCCTAAGCCACCTACATCCTCTTGCCGCCATGGATCCGCAGCAACCGAACCAACCTCGTCAACTCCTTACCGACAATAATCCACCCTTCTCTTCCGTTCCTCCTAGGACTGCGAATAGTACCCCGACTTCCTCCCCGGGCCTGTTCAGCCCTACGAACACTCGTCCCAATGCCTTCTTCCCCCATTCCGCATCCGAGGCTTCTACGCCGATGGCTACCACGGCTAGTCCCTATCTGCACCCGCTGCAGAATCATAGAGTCCGAGAGTAAGTCTAGCATGACTGACATATAGAACATCACGGATTGGTATTACTTAGAATCGGATTATGAGCGTTGAAGCCGAAGAGAGGCCGAGCTCGGTCTCCGATTGGGATATTTGTTCGGGCGTTTCGTCTAATTCGCGTTTGGCTAACTAATATTGGCGAATATAGGACACACAAAGCCCTCGTTGACTTGAACCTAATGACAGGACGAAAGATCATCAATCAATACGAAGTGATAGAAGAACTTGGCCGGGGCGTACACGGCAAAGTGAAACTAGCCCGAAACTTGGAGACTGGCGAGAATGTTGCGATCAAGATCATCCCCAGGTTCTCTAAGAAGCGCCGCCTGGGGAAAGTTACTGCGTCCCCCCAGGACAAGACGAAACGAGAGATTGCTATACTGAAAAAGATCCGCCATCCTAATGTCGTCGCCCTTCTCGAAATCATCGACGATCCGGAGTTGAAGAAGATCTACATGGTCTTAGAACATGTCGAACTAGGAGAAGTCGTCTGGCGGAAGAAGGGATTACCGTACATTTGTAGTATTGAGAGACGAAGGATTGAGAAAGAAGTCCGAGGGGAACTGAGTACCGAAGAAGAAGAACGCTATATTCAGCTTCTAGAAAAACGGCAGGCTCTCAATGATGTGAAAAGGGCAAAGATGATGCAGACTCAGAAGGGCCCGGATGATTTTTGGAGTATCGAGTACGGCGCCGCAAACGATGACGACTCCGAGGGCCAACCGCGCTCCTTGGGAAGAGCAGAAAGCGAGCTTATCCGTTCAAACAGAATAGCTTCGTCTAGGACTGGATCAAGAGCCACATCTCCGACTCGTTCGCACGCTCAATCTGCACCTTCAGGGTCTCTCGCGGGTACACCATTACCGTCGGAATACGATGCCTCCTCGGTTGGTGTAGGCGGCGAAAGCGACGTCGAGACTCCTGGGCCCTTGCGTTCCCATCCCGGATCATCGGCTGCACTAGATAGGACCATCAATTCGGCGTTCCCTGAGGATGCTATGTTTCGTGGTCGATCTCCGAGTATGGCCGACTCCATCATCTCCCATATGTCATCGGTTGATTGTAATCAACAACCGCATGATCCCTTCGCCGATGACTATTCCTATGTTCCTTGTTTCACAATCGATAATGCCCGTGCTACTTTCAGGGACACTGTGCTGGGATTAGAATATTTACACTACGAAGGAGTAGTCCATCGTGATATCAAGCCGGCCAATCTCTTATGGACTCGAGACCACAGGGTAAAAATTTCCGACTTCGGTGTTTCCTATTTTGGCCGACCGATTCGTGAGGGTGAACCCGATGAGCTCGTATCAGAATCCGAGGCTCGCGACTTCGATGACGATCTTGAATTAGCCAAGACCGTTGGCACACCTGCCTTCTTTGCACCGGAGCTATGTTATACGGACATAAGCGAAGAACAACCGAAAATCTCGGAACAAATTGACGTATGGTCTCTAGGAGTGACGCTCTACTGCCTAATCTACGCCCGCATCCCATTCATGGCCGAGGATGAATTCCAGATGTTTCACAAGATCGCTAAGGAGGATGTATATATCCCACGCCGCCGACTTAAGCCGGTCGATCCTCAGCATTCCCCATCGTCTATGTCTTTTTACAAACGTGTTAACAGCGAGCCGTACCGCGATGATAGTGTCCTCGCGTATGAAGAGATTGACGATTTGCTATACGACCTTTTGCATCGGATGCTAACCAAGAATCCGGAGAAAAGGATACGGTTAAGGGAAGTAAAGCGCCATCCTTGGGTTGTGCAAGGCATTCCTAACCTCATGGCATGGATTGACGAGACAGACCCTTCGCGTCGCACTTCTGGTCGCAAAATCGAGGTCGACGAACGAGAAATCACTCGCGCTGTCGTCCCTCTTACGTTTCTGGAAAGGGCTCGCTCGGTTGTGAAGAAAACTATCGGCAAGGTTATGCACCCGCGTACTGAGAGGACGGAAGGCCACTCGAGGAGAAGGGCAGCTAGCAGTGCTGCCAGTTCCGCAGGAGATGCACCTTCGACTATAGGATCGACAACACACATCCGAGACGCTCGCCGGAAGAGTTTACGCCCCGATGATTATTTTGCTACGGTTCGAGAAAGTGAGCACCCCCTATCACAAAGTGTTAGTGCAACTCCTCAGGAGTCTCCGGTCCACGATGGACCACATTCTACCCAACGTGGGTCGGTTTCGGTAGGCGGAGATTTTAGACGCAATCTAAGCGGCTCTATCAACGATTTTAACGCGCAATCAGATCTGGCAGGACCGCCGTCGACATCGACTTCTTTCTCGTCAATCAAGGGCCATTTGAGTCACGGTCACGGTCACGGTCGGACAAGATCGATAACCAATGCAATCCTTGCTCTCGCACCTGGAAGAGACGCGCATACCATGCCGAATTCTCCTGCACTTGAAACTTGCATTAGAGATGATCCAATTACTGTCTTGCGGAAGACCCGAGATATCGATTCGACGGATGAATCATCCCGATCACGGTCGGTAGATCGTGGATTGTTTGGTTGTGCCGATAAACGCGCTGAAGCCAAGGTTGCGTTAAGCACAGCTGTAGCCCCCGGCAATATGGAACTCCCTAGACGCCCCCTTTCGGTCCACCCACCGGAAATCAAATCATATACTTTTCATCGGGGAACTGCCTTAGCTTCTCCTATGTTCTTTTCTTCTAGAGCTGTCGGTACTTATCAGCATGGTCAGCCAAACTCAGACCCCAGCATGCAAGAACACCACACGGGTACCGAAGAGCTAGACAAACGGCCCGTGACTGCTCATCGAGCCACACAAGTGGAAGGCCACACCCATCCGGCCAAGGTATACGACCCGTCTACTCCGGATTCTCTCGCCCGAATTCATGAACACGTAATGCGCCGCCGACAAGAGGATGAAGAACAATCGAAACGTGAAGAGCTCGAACCTCATGAAGACGACATTACGCCCGTTCCTTATCCTCCTTCGCCAGAATACGGGCTAAGCCTAGAACATACCCAACCACCATCTAGGGAAGATACTGGGACTGCTGGGACATCAGCTTCGGCCTCTACTGGCACGCTGATGACACCTCTAACCAGCCCGAGCGAGTCGACAAGTCCGGTTGGCCTCGGGAGTTTACCAGGCCAGGATGAAGATTCGCCCGTCTTCCGCTCAGACCCATCGCTGCCGGCGCTGCTCAGCGGTGCTAGTTCGATATCTGCTGATGCTGAAGGAGAATTCCTTTTGAGGCCAGGCTCTGTTGACCGTCCTTCCCTTATTGATACTACCGACTCGTTAACCCCACCCGCTCTTACAAAGGAGCCGATCTCAGGGTTTCCTCTGGAAGAAGATGAACATTACCAAATGCTATTACTTCCTCAGCCCCACCGTTCCTTCGCCACATCATCCTTCCTAACCACAAGAGCAGTCGATGATGACGACGGTAGCGACAGCGATGAAGGTCTCGTAATGAAGCCTAAGAGGCGGAATCCTGTTAAAGACCACACTAGCTCGCCGCTAGGAAGAACGTTAAGCGCAAAGAGACGTGATACGCAAACAAGTATTGGTAGCACAGAAACGGCCAAGAAGATAATCATGCAAAGTCAATGAGGTTGATGTTGTTACTAGTGTCGACGCCTCTACACGGCTACATCAGGGTAACTACTGCCTAACTGCTACCCTTCGTATATGAGATACATGAAAATGTATCAAGCCGATCCGTTCGTATATCGGATGCGGAATATAGCTCTCATTGAGAGCGATATGGTCGAAACGCTAAGCATTTTGCTACGAATGCAACCGAGGTGGAACGCATAACGAGAACGCATAACGAATATTCACACGGAATCTAGTTCAATCTAGTAGACATTCTTAACGACCACGAGTAAAGCCTCAAACTAGCTGCATCGAGGCTATTGGAATCGAGGCGAGTCGATTATTTTTACTTTGGAAGGATCAATCACCTCTCTTTTTCGGGAGAAAATGTATAACATACGAATTTTATTGCTTTGGGATGGTGTCTGGGTGCGACGTTGATGGGACTGAACACGACGAGATGATGGGACGAGACATGAGCATGCTCGGCGATATCAGGTATGCTTGGCTTCTCGGTCATGCATAAACTACTTTTTACTTCGCGGGATGTGGACATGGCCTGACGACGAAATTGTAAACATGAACCACATAATCGTGATGTTTGATGCGTGTTCGGGCCCCTGCTTCTACCTTTGTTTATCAATTATTCGGATAAGCCACTAGGCTTGTTTTTCCCGGTTAGAGATGAACACCACGAAACGGTTCGGCAGCGACCAAATGAACATCAAAAAAGGGCATCGGACAGAAGGGAGTAGGATGATATTCCGGGGCGGCGGTAATCTGTTTTGAGCGTGCTGATAGACCATAATTTGATATGCATCCTAGTGGAGTTTTCATGGGCATTTTTTACCATTTATACCACCATCTTTAGGTACCTAATTGTGTATACAGATGTTATGATGGTGATTTAAAATTGTTAATGCAGCATTTGGTATACACTATTTACATTTAGGAGAATAGCATCGTCAGACCTTGGGATTTCTAGTGATATTTTCCTTATACATAATGTTTTTTGCCCGTATCATCTAGATTAGATCAGATTAGATCAGGAGTGATGTTGTACGCTTTCTTTCCTCCATCTTCTATCTTCTATCTACACCCCAAAGGGGTAAGTTTCTCCCTTTGAGAGAGCCTCTTTCGGCTGTGCTGTTTCAAATGCGTTAACGGCACTTGTCCTGTCAAACCAAACAAATGCATCATACTGTTCGCTGAGAATGGTCTTGATATAGTGACTCCATCTCTCGGTACCGGGCCTATATATCACGCCGATAAATCGCTGCAACATCGGCTCGGTCTTCAAGCGGCGCAAATCAACCATGAAGGAGGAAATTCCAGTATCATGCATCATTCTTTCATAACTATCCTCGCGCGAAGGCACTAAATTCATGATCTTCATGGGCTCATCCCACTCGTCTGCGGCGGCGACGGTTCCTGTGTGCGTCCCGCATCCTATTATAGAGACCTCGCCCGGGTAGTTCTCGCGGCATAGCTGTCCTAGGTTAAGCTCGCCATGCTTGGCTCCCATGCTCGACCCCCTGGCGTCTCCTAGATGCGAGTTATGAGCCCATACTACGGCCTTGGAGCCGGGCTTGAGCTTGAGGAGGCGCGATAGGGTGTTAAACATGTGGGTGTCACGAATATTCCACGATGTCTTTTCACCGTGGAACATAGCCCGGTAGTACTTCTCGGAGTCGCAGACTACGCGAGCATTCATCTCAGCGTCTAAAAAGGATTCGCCGTCCTCCGGGTGCGAGGCGAATTGAATCCGTTTCTTGAGGAGTTCCTGCAACATCTTGACCACACCAGGCTCGCATTTAGCTGAGCCCTCGTGGAACGACTTGCGCCCGTACTCTTGCGGGTCGTCGGTCCATGGCTCCAGACAACCGTATCGCTTCCGAGCTGCTTTGGCGAGGGCTGGGTCGACCTATTTACGATATTAGTGCACGATAACTTAGCATGGTCAATAGTTATAAACATGATAACCTACCCTATCGAGATACTCGACCACCGCCCGAATCGAGGACCCCATACTGTAAAGATCGAGCCCGTTAAATGATGTTCTCCGGTTCATGGGCAACTGAGCGTTGTGCTCTCGGAGCCAATCAACAAACTCCTGTACTTCCGCATTCCGCCACATCTAGGACAACATAGGATATTAGAATATCTCGAGGAAATCATACCAAGCTATGGCAATGATATAGCTAGGAAGTTCTCATACCCAACGCGGGAAGTGATCAAAGACACGAATAGGCATATCCTCAGACCGACAAGGATATTGTCGTACATAGTGATCGATAGAGCGCGCGTCTGGCCAGTCACTCTCGATAGCCACGTGAGTGAAACCATGCTCTTCTATCAAGCGTTTCGTGATAGCGGCACGCGCTCGATAGAATTCGGACGTCCCATGACTATCGTAATCTGTTAACGAGCTGTATACTGCCGTCAAAGATGGGTTAAGAATACTAACCTCGCGTCGCCGATGAGAACCAAGCGGGAATTTCCAAATATGTCAAATTTGGCTCCGAACTCGTTGCTCTCTATTGGCGGCAGCTCCTGCGCGACACTTTTTAGGAGTTTTGGTAGGTCGGCTGACATTTTCTTGTTGAGTCTGAATACCATGTATTTGCAAAATAGGAGGTTGTTATAGATAGGTTAGGTATTTTTTCGGGGTTGTTCCTTAGCAGTGGTTAATCAGGAAAGTATGATAAAGTAAACAACATCAAAAAAATTCAAGCTGATGCATCAAGATCAATTCTATTTATCGTCTCTGGGGTATTGGATGTACTCAAGATGATATCGGCATGTTTGTGGCGACCCAAAAGTGGGCAAGGCTCAATATATCACATTTCGTCATAACAACATAACGGCCAGATCTAGCCCCCCGTACCCCAACCTATCATTTTGTACATTCGTCAAAATGAGGGCAGAACGACTGCATAAGATGGACGTCTGGGCTATCACGAGTTCTGTCCGCATTACTCGTTACTCGAGAAAGGGGGAGGGGTTGCAAGGCAAAAGCAGTAAAAACGAATCTTTTTCTGTCTTAGTTGCAAAGGTTTAGTCTTTAATTTTGAGGTTTTTCATTAGTACTTTATTATTATTCGATAGGCCACTTCAAATATGGATAATAAACGTGAATAGACAATCTCATGAAAGGTGATATATTAGGAGGTAAGGAGCATTGTTATTTGTGTAGAGCTTTGCATGGAAATTTCTGGTTTAATACCTAAAGTACACTTCACAAGAAAGCAACTCCCTAGGTACATATGTATCGAGTTAGGATTAGTGAATTGCTGATCTGGAAATAGCAGATACAAAATTGGAAAGTGCCACGAGTGCCACAAGTGCCGTTGGGTCCTTTAAAAACTGAAAAGTAAAAAAACTGAAAAGTAAAAGTCAAGTTTAACTTACTTGAGGTAGTTGAATTAGAAATTTATCCTAACATAACATCCTATTTTGTCTCTCATTATCTGATAGGACCAGGACAAGTAAATTAAGCACGTCTTGTAAACTCTAGCTCCTTGAACTAGAATATTAAGTGCAAGGGATAATGTAGTTGAAAAATAAGTGATATGCCAGAGTGATTTACAAGGTAAGATATCTTTTGTAACTCCCGGGCAGAATAACTATGAAGTCTATTTGACAGCTGTTAAATATTGCATGTTAGATTAGGGCGCACCTGGAATTACTATGACAACCAAGTGCACTTTGCGGTGCGTTATCGTAGTTACCACAACGCAGCAGAAACGCGTCTCAATAAATTTCACTATTTGTTCACCACCCGTCTAACTGCTCTTTAATACATGTTTAGGCACCAAAGCACAATTTTTCTAGGTTGAGATACAACTCTGTCAACCCTTCATCAACATAGGATTGATAGCTTCATCGTCTCCTAAAATTAAAGTGTTCCAAACGCGTCTAATGGTTGCTTTGGTTTATTAAGTACGACTTCTGTACAATGGCCGCACTGGACGATCTGATAATGATGGGACCGCCTGAAGTCGACAAGGGGTCTATGAGTCTTATTATCAGTCTCCAGCGGGATGATATACGACAATATTTCGCGTCGAACAATGGCCAACATGCAGAAGGAGAGCGTTCAGACACAGATCTAGCAATGGGCCTCTATGCTCGGGAACTCGACAGGTTCAACAGGTTCAACCCCATTGCCCCCGATAGAACCCCCGATAGACACCCAGCTTTGCAGACAGAAGAGGATGACCAGGATGACCAGGATGATGCCCAGTATGACTCTGACATCGAATCTGAATATGGACATGGATATATATTACGTGTGAGCGAGTACGGCGATGAATATTACGAAACTATTTACTCGACTTCTGATGACAATACCTCAGAAGGCAGCGACGGCAATACTGATGGAATGCGAGGGTGTCTTGCCTGCAATGAGATAGAAGTTAACGATTTGGCACAAGTACCTTGCAGGCACAAGTATTGTTCTGACTGTCTGGCGCAATTATTCCGTAACGCCACAGCTGACGAGGCCTTGTTTCCTCCACGCTGCTGCCGCCGACAAATTCCCCTCGAACCTAACGAGCATCTCCTCCCGGAGGATTTGGTCAGGCATTTCCGAGACAAAGAAGTCGAGTTTTCAACACCGAACAGAACGTACTGTCACCAAGCAACCTGCTCCGCCTTTATCCACCCTGCCATGCATGTCGGCCTTGTTGCAACATGCAGTGCGTGTCAGTCTACGACATGCATTGCCTGCAAGGGCCCGTCTCACAATGGCGACTGTCCTCCCAACGATGATCTTCAGGGAGTTGTCCGATTAGCCCAAGAAGAAGGATGGCAACGATGCCCCAACTGCCAATCGATGATTGAACTAAGCACTGGTTGTTACCATATTACGTGAGTATTCCTAGGTAGTTATACCTATAAGAAGCCCGAGTTAATTAGCTAATTACGTCTTAGTTGCCGTTGCGGCAATGAGTTCTGCTACCTCTGTAGCGAGCCCTGGAAACAATGCGACTGTGCCCAGTAGGACGAGCACATTTTATATGACGGAGCGGAAGAGATCCATGACAGAGGCCACAATGATCATGGAGAGGCTGGTGTAGCCGAAGCCCTTGCTCTAGATGATTACAGACAGATCAGAATTCTAGATATTGTCGATGATCTGATGGAGAACTATGAGTGTGATCACCCATTTTGGCGCTCTGTACAGGGACGCAACCGTTGTGAGACGTGTGGCGAACGTATGAGGTTCTTCATATATGAATGCCGCGTGTGCAACATTCTAGTCTGTCGAGGATGTCGGTATAATCGTCTCTAGGGGGAATTGGCAAGACAGAGATGTGGGAAAGGGGAGGCTGTCGATCAACATAATCATAATGACTCGATGAGATTTCAATCGTTATTTCTTGAAGGGGTTCTCGCATGTGGCAGTTTGGGCGTTCTACTTGAACGCCCCTTTGTTTAGTCTAGTGGACATGGCTTAACAAAACTAATACATTTTCCTTTTAAGTGATATCACATTTACTAAGAGCCATCGTGAATTAAAATGCAGACGTTGTAACACTTCGATTTCAAACATTGCAGTAGCTCGATCCAGATTCCAAGTTCCCAATCTGCTCTATGAAATATATCGAACCCAGGCCAAAATTATCTCAAGCCTCCCAAGCGGACACACTTATCGACCCAAGATTCCTTCGGCGGCTTCTTTTGCGACCAACCCCACGTCCTCCACGTACTTTCGGTAGTGGTTGTGACCTCAGTTTGCCCTGCGACAGAGGGAGCTACCGGAGGGGGCATTCTCGCATTAGCTGGGGCCGTGAGTCCACCTGCTCTCGAACCCTTGTAGAACCCGGACATGAGCTGATTGACGTAAAGGGAGTTCGGTCCCCTATCGGGATTTACTGCGGCTTGGGGCGGATTCGACCGCCTCGGATTCGGGGCATACATAGAGTTGTTGGATCGTCGCTTTTCATCCATATACGCCCCGTACTGCGACGCATTGCCGTCTTCGGCAGCATACGCGGCCGCCATGAGATCATCCATGATTTTCGATCCTGTCTTCCCTCCTGACCCGCGGTTCGTCGTGTATATTTCCCGCGGCGCTTCCATTTTCTTGAACCCGGAGAAGGGCGAGAATCTTGATGAGACGCTGCCGTTGGCGCGGGCTTGGCGCCGTCGGCATTTCCAGAGGAGGAATATTATGGCTGCGATTATTATTGTTCCTCCTGTTGTTTTTGTTAGTCTTTAGGGTTGCTGAAAGGGGGCTTCCATCAGGTTAGTCTTACCAATTGTGCCGAGTGCTATGGCGCCGTCCTTGCTCATTATACGTGTTGGATTTTCGGGTTGGGCTGTTTGAGCTTGTGAAGGTTCGTTGGCTTGTGGTAATGCGCTTGGTGAAAGAACTGTGCTGGTTGAAGAAGACTGAGCCGCCGGTACGCTAATGCTCGTGGCGAATGTTGTTGTGGGTTGAGAAGCGTCTGTTGTCGGCTGAGGAGACTCTACTGATGAAGGGTCTGAGGTGGCAGGAGCTCCAACCTGTTGTGCGGGTGCCTCAGTCCCAGCAGAAGGTGACGAAAACACATCTTTTGTTGGCGATGGTGTATCTGGTTCATCTTCAGATTCGGAATCGGACTCGACATCATCAACGGTATCTGGGACATCGTCGCGAATAAACACCCTTAGGTTATTTGCGCGAGCGCTTCTTCGATAGCTTGAGCTCCTTCATCATGATTAGAACTAGAACACTATAACGCAACTTATCGACTACCTCTTACCTCATTGTGAAGACGCAACACTAATAGAATCTCGACGACCTAGACTTGAAATAAATGAACAAAAGGGAAAGACAAGAAGTCAACCGCAATGAAAGTAATTGTTATTCAATTAGGTCCAGCCGTAGATAGTAATTATTAGTGAGGGCGCAGCCCGATATCTCGAAGTGAAGTGAAGTGAAGTGAAGTAAAGTGACCTGGGGAAGCACATGTGCTCAGTTGCCAAATCCAGCGCAGGTGAAGATTTCGAGAAACATTCTGCAGACGCCATCCGTTTTAATACATCTCAACTAGTCGTCGAGTTCATTTCCCCATCCCCAGTTACGACTGCCCAGACTATTTGAAACCCTCATTGAGTGAAGCACCAATATTGGGACGTTTCAAATCTCAACCGCCGACGATGATCACCTTGGCGCCAAGGTTGCCAGTGCTGATATCTTATTCGTTAGAACCAAGAAAGAAACTGTTTCGTCAGCTTAAATTAGTTAGCTAGCTACGTTGAAGTTTAAGAAGTTTAGCGACGTGCTCGGACGAATAGTTATTTTGATATTTGTAGCTATTTTTGGGTTATAACATGTCCCGTCGTAGATGGGATGGTGTGGGGGAGCAAGGGGATAAATCGTGGACTGAATTTGATTACATCAAGCGTCCCTACTTAGGTACCTAAACAATTTTAATATATACAGCTTGCAAGGGAAAACATATAAATGTCGTAAATGTCGTCAATATCGTGGACATATAACTCCGTGGTCAAATAAAGTCCCCGAGACCCTTTGCCCGGCCCGGGGCTTCTCAAAATTCGGGATGTAGGGCTGAGAAACCGGCTTTGCTTCGGCTTCAGAACTGTGTAGGCGTTATGGTTACCCCCCCTCCTTTGTCGCCTACCTATAAATCAGGTAAGTGTTCGAGACATGACCCTAACGCCACTACCACTCTTTGATTTCACCATTCTAGTTACCACCACCTTGGGAGAACTTCTCGTACGCTCGGTACTTCGGTCTTGACTTTGAGAATGTCAACACATACAGTTATTCGGCATCGACAGTGAAATCAACTTACGTGCTTTCCGCGGCTCACCATGCGATTTCATACCGTCACGCCAAATTCGTAAGGTCCAACTAGCTACCATGGCATCCATCATCTTCCGCGTGATAGGGGTCGTGACTATCAGTCTGTGCTGGTTCTCCATCTCATCTTCTACCGCGATACGACTCCCGTCGATAGGGTGCATCCACTCATAATGATCGCGTTTCTTGAGTATATCGAATATCACTTCGTCCCCCTTCAACGACTCCTTTCTGGCTCGATATCCTTTAGGGAATCCGCTCTCCTTCTCGGGTTTGGTCTTTACCACCTTATATCCCGATCGAGGGAAGGATGCAGGTTTAAGCGCGAGGTTCCCGATGGCATGTCGCGATATGGCATCCAAGACGTAAGGGAATCCGGTAGATATTACGGGAGGTAGATGCTTGAGCTTGAATATGTGGCGGCTGCGGTGTATGACCCGAGGCGTACCGTTTGTGCTTATCCTTACATTGCGAATTAGACGTTCGAGTGTCACTTGGGCAAGCTGGGCCTCGCTTGTTGGTGATCTCCTAACATCGCGAGAGAGTTCGTATAACGGAGCACCGTCGGCGGTTTGGGCACGGATGTAATGGCCGTCAAGTACGAAGATGGCAGGCTGAAGTACATCGTCTCCGTCATTCCGATTCTCTGGGATGTAGGGCGGGGGATCTTCTTCTTCCAGTGACAGAGTTGCCATTATTTACATAAGGCAGCTTGGTTCCTGACTAGCGTTAGGTACAGTATATTGCACTGAACTACCAATGCTGTTATGGGCGCGCGCCTCTTGCGTCACAAAGGATTCTGGTGAACGTTTAAGACAAGAAATCATGCGGCTCGATGTCGGCTTCAGCGGAGTTTATGCGTGGGGTATTAAGCACTGCCCTTATGTCGGGACTTGGCTGATGTATGTAGTAAGATAATATGACATCATGAAGACTCAAGCAATGTAGGTAGATATCCGCCAATAGAGAACGAGGGAACAATAAACGACTTATCAATGTGATCATTCTTGAAATTAAAACTTATAAGCTACGAGGATTCAAATCTTAGATTTGTGACAGTGTATTTGGCATTATAAACGGCATCGGTTTGCACGAAATTCATCTATTGGTACATTTTAATGGTAACTTTTCATTTCACAGCTTTTTGAGAAAAAAAAGTAACTTAAAAACATCAAAAAACATTTGGCTCAAGTTTACCTCAAATGAGTTAAACAAGGTCCTCCTCATAAAGTTCCTATCTCATTTAGAAATTAAATGTTTAAGTTCTTGATCGATAATTTAGTAAATAAAACCGAGTTATGAGATGAAAATATTATGAAGTCTCTTTAATGGCTAGAAAGACGTGGGGTTGCGGATGTTCGGACGGTCCCGGACGGTCGGATATGTCGGATTAAATGCCTTCACTGACTCTTGTTGGTTGTCCATACACCGTCTCATTCTCAGTCATCACCGTCCAGAGAAATTCTTCTTCGCATGAGAAAGCCAGAGCGGCCGTATCCGGTAATATGCAAAAAGAATGTCGGCAACTCCTCCAAGACATCGCCCCTTACCCCCACCAAATCGAAGACGGGATAAACCTCAGGTAAGTATTATGAGAGAGCGAGTAGTGGTGTGTATAACTAATAATCGCGTTCAGCTCTCATGTGGTTCATGTCGCCGGCGGAAGTATGTTACCATTCTAACATTAGCCCCAAATAAGTTGCCCTGCTCACATCAGTGTCTAGGGTTAAATGTGATCGACAACAGCCTTGCAGGACATGTTCCCTCCGGGGACTTGCCGCTTCCTGCAGTTATCCTCCGGATGCCACATCACGCACCTCGGACCGTGATACCCATTCCACAGTGCAGAATCGAATCCGTGAGCTAGAAGGACTTGTGCATGTTCTTATGCAACGGGCAGCATCTAAGAACTCATCCAATGTCCAAGCACTCCCCGAGACCACCGAAGGATCCCCCGACTCCGAGGCCGGCGCGTCGGGAGAACCACCCAACGGTGGTACACTAACGGACAGCCCCGCCGGCGTTAGCTACGTCGATGGTGCACATTGGACTGCTCTCTTAGACAGCATCTCCGAACTAAAGGACTATTTTCAAGATGGTCCGGAATCAGGACCGCACTCCCAGATCCCCTTACAACCTATTCCTGATTATGGGCCTTGTCCGCTGTTGTTATACGGCCGGTTTGCTCAGTCTAGCAAGGGAGAGATCTTAAGCATACTGCCAGCGCGAAGTGTGGCCGATTCATTAATTTCGAAATTCTTTTCATCTCTCGATTTAACACCAGGTAATATTTATGTGCTTATTTTAGACCAGAGCAACATGTTAGAGCTAATTATTCTATCTAGCATTATTACACAGCGGCCAGTTTATTCGACAGGTGACTACCATGTTTCGCATATCCGATAATTTCTGGTTGCTAACAGATGTTGCTATAAGTATATCCAGTTTTGGGAAGACCCCTTCGCAGCTCCGATCATGTGGATAGGGCTCTTGTTCGCCATCATGTGTTTTTCGTCTATGCTTTTACAACGCAACGGCGATCACGATCCGGGCGCCCTACCCCCTAACGCAGAGAATACGCTCCTTGTACGATCATATCGGGAGAAGGTTGTCCAGTGTCTAACACTAGGAAAGTACACCAGGGGCGGTGAGAATGTCTTACAGACTCTAATTCTCTATGTTGCTATAGAACATTTCCTCCAAGAGGATTCGGATTTTGGTACCCATCTTTTACTGAGCATGATCATAAGCATTGCTATGAGGATGGGATATCATAGAGACCCTAAAAACTTTCCAGTCATATCACCCTTCGATGGTGAGATGAGAAGACGAACATGGGCGGCGCTATACCAGGCGAATCTTATCTTTGCCTCCCAAATGGGCCTTCCGAGTATACTAAAAGACAACCAGATAGATACAGAAGAACCACACAACCTTGCGGACTCTGATTTTGATGAGGGAACAACTGAACTTCCTCCGTCTCGGCCTGAGACAGAAGTGACGCCAGGTTAGTAACTTTGCTTCCCGTACCAAACATAAGACCCAAGGCAATTCTAGAAATTTAACCAAGTTGGCAGTTTTATATATAATTACTAGGAGCCGCATCTCACGTCTCTGGGAAAAGGTTCGCGACCTGGCGACTGATACAAGGCCTCACAAATATGAAGAGACCCATGTAATGGACCAAAGGGTACAGGCTGATCAGCTCCGCATTCCACCACCCTTAAGGATGCAGCCTATACATCTATCCATCGCAGACCCTCCAAACTTGGTAATGCAAAGAATTTGGTTGGACATCTGCTTCCTCCGGCTGAAAATCGTGCTACATAAGAAGTACTTTATGGTACCCATCCAAAATGAACGTTACGGTTACTCGCGAGGAGTCTGCTTGAAAGCGGCCGTGAAGGTTCTTGAATATCAGCATACAGTTTATGAACTAGTCAAGCCAGGTGGCTTGTTATACGAGACTCGCTGGAAACTTTCATCTGTGATGAATAACGAGTTTCTCCTAGCAACTAGTATTGTATGTGCTTATGTTAAACAGATCGCCGATACTCCTAAAAGCGCAGTAGAGGGAACAAGCACAGAAGAGGTTAACAAACTCCTCGTAATATCTGCGGGATGCTGGAAGAGGTACAGCGCTGTATCTAGAAACGCTCGGAGGGCTATCAAAGCGATCAACCTGGTCCTCGAAATCACGGGCACCCCCACGGCGAGCCCGGCTAGCGTAGAGGACGAGCTAAGTCCGATGTTCGCTTTGCAAGGTATGCTGCTCCAAAAGCCACTATTTTAATCCGCTTCCATTCCCATATATCTACCTGTGACGAAGAAGGTGCTAACTTGGTAAAGACCCTCTACTTTTAGATTTTAATTTCCCTTACACGTTGGACAATTTTTACGGGGGAGATGACTCGAAATTTGGGAATGACCCTTCGCTGGAAGCGATTTCGTCCGTGGAGCAGCATCTTGCAGATGATGAATGGATTAACCTGTTCCAACGGGTATCTACTCGCCCAGCGAATTAATTCGACATATTATGGGATATGGTTGTACATTCACGGATTATTTGAGCGGCAAGACAGAGGAAAGATAGATATGACGTGAAGGGGTGGTGCTCTCCCCTATAGACGCTCATTTTGATGTCGGCCTACGAAATCATTGTATACTACGACTACCCCTTTGAGGGGCGAACAATCCCATTGTACACCACTATCTCACTAAGGCATTGTCTAGATTCCGTCTCGGTTCAGCAAGAACCAAATCCCGGTAACCGTTTTAGAACAGCAAACAACAAACAACTTGGGAAAACTAGTGCTTTGTGCATGAGATATTCTAGCAATGACTAAGTATTGCTTTGAAATAGGCACACCCCATGGGCTATAAATACAAGCCTAACGCATAGTAGTAGTCCGATCTAAACCAAATCAGACCTTAATAATTCATACCTTAGCCAAGTCAGACCTTAATCAACTCCTTAAGATACCATACAAAATGTTCGCCAGGCATCCGGAGACGGTTAAGTCGCTTCAAATCTCCCTGAGGTTGAAGAGCCGGCGTGATGCGGAGGCGTTGATTGAGGTCGATGAAGTTAAGGAAGCGTTCCGGCTTTACATGAATAGGTGTCTTACGGCGGCCTCCATGAATAGGGAGTTGCCCGACTGGAAGAATGTCGACGACTACTTGCAAAGCCTTCGCACGTCGTCTGTGGTTCGAAACAAGGTGAAGACGTTAAAGGAGGCAGTAGAAGATGAGTGCAAGTCGGCGCCATACGAGCTCCTACCCCATGTGTCAATGTTTGCCCTGCGAATCATGAGTTTCTTGACAACTGCCCGGGGCGAGGTGTTCGATGTCATCTTAGATGCCGAGATAGCAAAGGGCCCCGAAGACATCCAGTTTGACCGCTGCATTAGGATCATGCACTTGTTGGGTTTCCTTGTCAACCAGGACCGAGAGACGAGGAGAGCCAGAGAGGCTGAGAAAACCCGGCAAGCGATTGGACATAACTGGATATGAGGCCGCTCTATGTGACGACGTGATGATATAGCATGAGACTCGTTCGCTGGTTTCGAACGTGTTAAAGATGTTTAATGTTTAACTGTCTCTTTTAAACTGTTCGATGTAGGTTCCCCGTCTAACAAATAAATAAAATTTAATTAATACCTCCTTTTTTCTCTTGCTTTCATTCGGAGTTTAATGTCTTTCATTTGTTCGCCGTATCCTTATGTTATGTATCTCTCATTGCCGTTCATCCGTCTACCCCATCTATTCTATTCCTCTCGTTTCCTCTATCTGTATCCGTAGCGTTCCTCCTGCCTTTTCCGCCTCCTTAGCAGATACTTAAGCAGGATACCTCAGGTAGTAGGTGGTTTCTTTGGAGCGGTATTCACGCACATAAGACGAAAAGGGAGTTTAACTCCGGTACCCTTGTTGCCCTTTTTTGAGGATTGTCGGTCACAGTAGTGTATAGCCTGGATATCCATTCGATCATGTTCACGTTAGAAAACTAGATAAAAATGCAATAAGGAAAAGAAGATAGGTGTTATCCTTCTCCAGTCCCGGCTGGTCTCCTTCTCCTACATCCATTTCAAACCCTCCTGATAGAGCCCGTAACAATGCTCATGCTCAATTACTACAGTGTTAAGCCCCCCTTGACCTCCTGGCGTGTACCTCACCAATCACGTTAATCCATGACCACGTAAGACGCCTGGGGCGATAAACCACGACCTTGGAAAAGGCATCCCCCATTTGGCCAGCAGAGAAGACAGCTCGTCTCTCTTACCCGGCACGACGTTGATGAATATCCGATCTCCTCTACTCATACAGGGCTCCGAGTGCACGGCACCGCGTTCCTGGCCGATGCGGAATATGCTGCACTCGCCCGGTTCCGCTTGAACCAGGCCTAGGGGGGCGAACTCGGTCGTGAGCTTATCCCGGACAGCTTCGGCCGTCGCCCCACACCCAACACAACGGACTGAGGTGCACATGTGATCCGTAGCTAGATCACGCTTCGTCGAGCGACACGTTGCGCGAGCTGCTGCCTGGTGCTCGGCGGGAATGAACATGGTTGCGGGGCCGAGTAGTGTAGCGCATAACTTCCAGTCTGTCTGTAGGTCCAACTCTGTCTTTTCTCTACCACCCACCACTAGCGATCTTCTCCGGGCCCAAATACCGCCACCGTCACCACTACTCCTATTAAAGAACATGTCGTCCGTGTGCCATCTAGGCTTGTTGTATTCCGTGGTCGCTTTCGTCGCGCGGATGGTGAGCCAGTAGTGATCAAGGCCATTTGTTCGGATGAACTCGTTGACGAAGGTTAGGAAGGGGAGTAGGAGCGGAAGTAAGGAGCCGGACAGAGCAGCGTGGGCCCAGTCGTGGAAGCTAGATGGGAGGTCATCTAGTGTGGAGAGCAAAGGGCCGCAGTAGCTCCAGAAAGCATCTCTCTGTACGGACAGGCTCTGGTCCGGCTGGTCAGGAGGCTCTTCGAGACCAAACTTTATAAACTCGAAGCTTGTCGATGATTGGAGCCTGTCCTTCATGGTTGGAGGAGCATATGGTTCAAAGTTCACTTTTGGGGGGGCCTCTTGGGTTTACTCAAAATATCTAAGCCGGTAGTTTAGCACGGCCGGTAGTCTTAATTGAGAATAGCTAACCCCCTTTCAAGATATGACCCTAAGATATAAGTAATAGTATGCATAATGTATATATGAATTGTATATATGTAGGGTATGTAAGGCTAAGGTAACAGAGAGCAGCAGCAGCAGCAGCAGCAGCAGCAGAAGCTAGTGTTGCGTTACTCCGCGTCGGGGACACATGACTACCTATCTATACCTACCATGTAAGTTATACCATGTAAGTACCTAGCTTCGCTGCCTGCTTGGGCGATGCAGATTTCCAAAAATAAAATAAATGGGAAAGGGACTCGAGCCTGATTCGTTCGGCGCCAGATACAGCGGGCCTACTCCGCGAACCAGCTCTGTTAGCCATTTTTCGAATAAGGAAAACAAGCTAGCTCAACTGGCAGAAGGACGTCAAAAAAGGTGGCTCACCTACCAGGATAATTGTTAGTACTATGTACATAAAGGTGCGCCAGCTTTTTTGACGCCTTTCTGACTGGTTACGCCTTGACATCAAGAAGTCTTTCGTAGAGTTAAATTTTTAGTTGGAACTTGATTTTAGATATTGTCGTAAGATATGGAACGATTTTACGTGAATACCAGTTTCCAATGTTAAATGAGAGCGGTAGGATCATCGCTTCAGTGCGTAACCCCCTGCAGTTTTATACAACTTGTCGCGGTTCCAAGACCAAGTCCTACGTCCTACACGGAAGCATGTAAAGAATAAAAGCCTAACCTATCCTATCGTAATAAGCTATGTAAGCGTATGAAACGAAAAAGAAAAAGAAAAAAAAGAAAAGACCTAAATACTACCCAACGGTTTTCTGGATCGTAGCACGTGTCCTGCAGGCACAAAGCGGCCCGACTTACATAGATGAAGTGGCCGATTTAGCGAGCGCCGAAGATCGTGGACCGCATCTATTGGAAAAGCACGGGGAAATATGTTATCTCTCGTGTTCCTTAGGCTTTAAGGCCTCGCAGATTCGGAGAATTGACAACGCAGGGCTACAGTGCGCTAATATTATATTATATAAGGTAATCTTTATGTTAATTATAAAACCCTTTGAGGTCAGCTCATAGTCGTAAAGGTCTTATTCATTAGCTACCTATGAAAGCCGGAGACTGATGACTGGTCGTAAAGAAACAAGAACTCATTACAGTCATTTATGTTAATATGTCAGCTTTCGGGGCTCGGCTTTTAAGGCCTTAGATCATTCAAACTGATGGTCGCCTTATTGGCATGAATGGATTTACTGAGGTGGAGTTGGGCAACCTTTACATACCTTCTCTTATTGATTTCTAAGTGGAGCGGCCCTTTTACTGACGACTCGTACGATGTCAAAGATTTAATATTCGATTATCGAACTATCGTAGATAAGTTACCAGCTATCACACCTATCACACCGAGTCCCCTCTCCATTTGCCTGTTCTTGAGTGATGAGTGACAAATAGACAGGGATTCCTGTTGACCCCTCGCTCGCTATTAAGGTAGATAGTGTTCTTTCGCCTCGTTCGCTCCGTATATTGAACCTTGATATATAATCTCTTTTTGAAGACTTCGTCGCCGAGTAGTGCGGTTGTAACATAAGGAATGTTGTGCGGCTCTTCTGTCGTTTACCTTTCGGAGGTAATTGTGTTTCTATGTTGAACATTAGTGTGATGCTACGATGCTGGACTCGAGTCCTCGTCGGCAAATCGTGCGTGTCTATCCTTGCGTGGTATCGAGTTTCCTGCTTGGTTCTTCTGTCGGTTTCTTGAAGTCGATGAACATGGCAACGCGGCCCAAGCTTGGCGGATTCGGGCAACGAATTGGCTCAGCAGAGAAACTTTCTTGATGCTCTCCTCATCTTCCTGTTCCTCGTCGAATTCCCAACCGCCCGCGTTTCTTTCCTGGGCCCTGCGAACACTTCTTTCTCGATATAATTCGAAGGAATCGCGATGAAAGAGAGGACCGGCACATTGGGTACGAGCCGCGAAATTCCTATGATGATGACAACGGTCAAATAAATGCTCAAGAGAACTAGTTGAGTACGAATCTGGAGTTGACATCATGACGATGTGGTAATTATGTGTAGTGAAGTGACTGACAACTACCAGGTAGCTATTCTGGAGTTGAGAAAAGTTCTGTGTGATCTGTTACTGGGGGAGGCCATCTATCGGAGATACACATCGTCCTGGTATATTTTCTTAATGATAGTAGTTGGAATTTGTTGGGTAAAGGAGTCCGAGGGGTAGAAGTTGACTTCAACCACTTGAACTTAAATCTATATAGTCCGAACCCTTCGTGTAAATGAGGTTGTGCGATTCCAAGATGATACATAGGCCATACAGAAGTGTTACTATCAATGGCTCGTATTGCGTGTCTACCTATCTTCGAGCACAATCGCTAGTTTCTAGGTATAATTATGACGTATGCTACTTGGAGCCTTTGAGGATAGCCTCGCTGTTATAATCCTCTCCCCATATGTGCGGCTCTTTTCTAAACGGGAGCATAATAAAGTTCAGGTTCTTGGATCTCCGCCACTCGATCCCGAAACTACCCGGTACCTATGCGACCGAGACTAGCGACTACATAGACCGCGGCTGATGCTATAGTTCGGGTGGTAATTGATAATAACGAGGCGGTTACTGATATATTACTAGACCTCAAGGAGTCGTAATAGACCGCGATAGCTACCTACGTACGGCACGGGATGATAAGCTGTTGGTTGATAACTGGGAAATACCCTGCGAATTCTAGGCCGCAACGCTCATTATCGAAAAGTAGAATAGAGAGTAATCGACCGGTTTTATGTTTCTCACATGCTTGCGGTCTGGTTTGGGGGGGACGGACCGTGTTTCGTCTCTTTCGCCGTCGCTTGCGGGGTTAACTTACTATGTAACTCGTCCAGGACTTCCAATTTCACATCTCGTTATTTTATTTCTCAACAGTTTCGGGATTGAAACGCCCATATTAATCGGCGTCGGACGACATACATACTAGTTTAAGACTACGATAGATACATTAAGAAATAGCCGCGGTACCCGTCCGTTATATATACCGGTCCTTTATATTATAACTTGCGTTCGATCGGCATTAGACCTTTGTAGCAAGACGTTAACGACGTTCCAGTAGGAGATAATATTAGTAGATATATGACAGAGGGTCGGGAATCGGGACCGAGCACGCTGCCGTGCGTGGTTTCAAGGGGTGTGAGCCATTAGAACAAGGCAGAACCTGCTACGATTTGATACGGATCTTAACCCGGCGCAATCCAGTCAAGCCAGTTAAGCTAGTCACGAGGAAGGAAGTTTAAAGGAACTCCTCGAGGTCATTTATTGGCCATCTCAGGGGTAAAATGTCGATGCTACTATAAACACTGCTTACTGTACGGACCATCACCGAGGCTCTGAAAACGCTACTAATCTAACAAGCCTGTTACAATCATCTAAATACGTAGGTAACTCGTAGGTAGACCTTAAAATTCCTTTAAATACTTCCTGTCGCGTTTACTGAGGCTGTGAGTTTATACTAAACCCAAACAAGAGCACTAGAGTAGGTGAATTGCCGCCCTGTTGGCCCTCTATTATAACACTTTATTCAGCGCGGCTGCTGATCCAACGAGGTGCGATGTCTGTTTGTGTTGCGGGGAGCATGCAGTGATCTTTTACAGAGCGAGGTGGGTAAAGAACATGCGGCCCCCCTTACATTACAGGGAACCCCTGCCGAATTCAGGAACGGGCGCAGGCGATGCCGTACGGATCCGTACATAGGATACCACGTTCAGCTAGATTGGGCGAAGGAATGGTCGAAGACTGCAGAAAACTAGAGGACCTGTAATCGTCACTCAATTAATCGACAACAACAAACTCCGCCAATAGTCGATTCGGCTTCTATTCCTTGGCCCCAAGGGCTTCACGAGGGATTCTGGGAATGCTGACCACTGACGAAAGGGGGAATCATGACATCCAATAAAGTTGAACGAAGTCTCGATTCGATCTTACAGTACTGAAATGGAATAAAAAGGTGAGACTGCGCTGAGTTTTGATAGCAAACCTCGGTGCAATCTTACTTGATACCGCCTGCTACAAACGGATTTCCCGTACGTAAAAGAGGCCAAGCTTTTAGGCTACAAATCTATGGTAACTAGCGGCATAGTCTGATAGGGCTGTTAAAAGCTCTGACCTTGTTAGTCTAGAGATTAGCTGAAGATATCTGGTCAAGTAATTATAACAGGTACCTAGTCAGATCATTCGACAGCAAAGCGGCTATAGTCTAGGGAAGAGCAGCATTGGAAATCAGCACGAGAACTATTACAGAAGACACTTATTTCGTGGAATACCTATGAATATGCCTTACTTAGAAAGTACAGAGATCGATTTATCCACAGAGTCCGAGTCTGCTTGTGCTTAGGGCACCCTGCACACCCTCAGCCCCGTAGCTTTCTTAGAGATGGGATTGGATAGGATAAGCGGAAATGTAGACCCAGAAGGATTTCATATCCCCTGCCTATAGTCGCATTGAGAAGTAGGCGTGCAACTACACGAATCCATAATGAGCTAGCCTAGGACATGGGATGCGGTAGGCTAGGTTGGATTGCTATAATATAATATGTATAGAAGGATTCATAAAACAGTTGAATAACTCCCCTGGGCCACATTCACTACATAGTACGAGCGAGAGCTGAAGAAAGTTCCCAGCCCATTCTCGCCACAGCGTCAGCTGTGTCGTGACAACCTAATTTCGAGTGATTCTTGACCAAAAGAAGACCATGCTCTCTCACAGACTATCACGGATCCAAACTCTCTCGAGCTGAGCAATTCTTGCCAATCTAGCGGTATTGGTTGTTTGAGACGACGCCATGTCTCAGCCACCGGAAGACACGCCTTACAGCACGCTTGAGGTCTCTGCGCGGGACCCAGAGACCTTCCAGAAGGAGGTGATACAATATCCAGACCACAGCTATCCGCAAGCTGTTCCTGTCGAACAGGTAGCAGTGGGGGGTACACAATCGTATTATGCTCCCGAGTCCGCGAAAGAAGTCGTAAATCCATCACATATATATCCTGGTGTCGTTCCAGGCCCGTATAAAGACCCAAACTACGCTGCAGGTTCAGTTTACCATCAAAACGCCGCAGCATATCCCAACGGCGCAGGCTATCCCGCAAGCACGATCTATTCTGATGGATCAGCCTATCCAAACAGCGCATATCCTCCTTCTGCTTATGGACCCGGGCCAATAGGCGCGGCCGGATTCGACGGCGAGCATCCCCCTACAGAGAAGGCAACTCCAACAAGGACAATATGTGGCCTTCCAAGGAAAACATTTTTTATAATTCTAGGAGTGGTGATCGTCGTGGTTATCGCGCTAGTAGTAGGAATACCGGCCGGCTTGGCGAGTAAAAACCATGCGTCAGGATCAACAGATTCAGCGGAGTCGTCGGGGTCGTCGGGGTCGAACAATGGCAGTTCAACAGATCTCCCGTCGAATTCGACAGACGAAAAGCTCATACTTGACAACTCGAAAATAACCGCATCTAACTGGACAGATCCCAATGGGGTCATTCACAGGACTATCTTTTTCCAGGATGCATATAATTCTCTTATCGCTCGGCGTTGGGATTCCAAGAATAAGTCGTGGAAGACGAATAACCTAACCGAGTTGATGGCTGCGACAACGAAGCCTCTCAACCCACAACCGGGAACACCATTAGCGAGCGCGTCTATGGATTATAAGCAAACGTTCGAGACACATGTATGGTTCACGGACCCGGGTAACGTTATAAGATCTATGGCTTCCTTCGACGCGCTTAATAGACCCGACAGCTGGGATAATGATACGCTCGATGATGCTAGACTAGAAACTTGGCCTGGCGGTCAGTTAGCGGCGATGTGGCAACGCTGTTGGGGCGCCGATTGTGAAGGTACTTGGGTCGTCGCCTACCAACGACCAGAAGGAGCAATAAAGACGGCCAATTCAAGTACTTGGGCTAGCGCAACTGTAGCGGTCGAATCTAAAGATGTCGCTGCCAATTCCAGCTTGGCCATCCTCCCCAAGTTGCGTGGGCCATGGCTCGACCGTCTAGAGCTCGTCTCCGAACAAGTGTCATCAGGCAAGACGGGAAGTATGACGATGACGCCGTACGATGACACGTGGGATGGCGCTGATCAAAAAGGTAAGAATACTGATGAATATTTATGATATTCATACTATTTCAAGACCCCCCGAGTAGGTCTGCAAGCTGACATACTCCAGTGACCGAACTTCAAGATGGAATACCACTCCCAGCTCCGTCCCAACAGTTCGCTGCTACTAGATGGGATAATTGGAACCAAGCCTTATATCTCGGACTCCTCCAGGGAGGCAAGACCGAGGGTAGTCATTGGGACGGTAAACAAATGAACCCTATTTCAAGTTTCCAGTTCAAATCCGGCCCGGAGACCAACTTCACGGCCATCGCAATGTCGCCGGATGCTATGTTTTATGGCATCTCTAACAATGAGATCTTAGAGTACTCGCTAGACACGTCAGATCCGTCAAACTTCAATTACGTGGGAAGAGTATATCCATGATACTTAACGCGACAATTTATACTTTCTTATTTATCGAAACTGTAAAAGGATACCTAGGTTTAGGAGGTTGGAATTCTGATGGGTCACAGGGGAGTTAGGAGGAAATATCTGCCTGCATACTAATGAGTTACAGAGCGTCTACCATTTTATTCTTGTATTACACGGCCGCGTACTATCCTAACACGAAGCGGCCTTTTTAAAGCGAATATCGAGAGCGGAGTTGTCGTTGCTCACTCCGCGCAGTTTTACAACTCCGCAATACGATTTACTTGTATGTAAACGATTAAGATACCTTAGCAATAGATAAACAGTGAACAAATCATCAACTTTAATCCATGGTCTTTGTTCATCTCACATTGGATGTTTTAGCTCTAGCTAGAGACTGAAGGAGAAGCGAGAGCCTATATGTGCATACGGTTCGGGATAGTAGTTAGATCTAGGTATCATATAAGGAGGTACCGAACCTAGGTTCATTGTCGTTTAAATCAACTTTAGCACGAAGTAAGGGACACACATATGACATCGAATGATTAACCAGTCGATCTATATGCGGAGCTTCGTACTTTTTAGAAGAGCCAGTCTAAAATTCAGTCTCAGTTCGTAATCGTGACGCGCTCTAACCATCAACGACGTCATAATATTGAACAGCCATCTCATAGACCAACAACCTCTCCCAAACCAGTTCTATGATGATATCTGTGAAACAAACCTACCTAGGCTAAGCTAATAATCCCAAGTGGCGGGGCAATAAGTAGTAGACATGATGAACCATGATGAACCAACTTTGCCGCACGTAGCGATTGGTCTAGTCGATATAAAGACGAGGAGCTATGCTTAAAAAGACTATCATCTCCCACCGAGCTTTACTCAGACCCATCAGTAGAAGAAATCATCTCGGAAAACCAACAGATCAACCATATATTTCAACATCTACTCAACCCTCACAGCAACGTGTTGGAAATATTGCCTTCAACCACCAACCCCCACGCAAGATGTCGTCGTTCTCAAATACGAATACCGGTAACAAGCCGTCTGGACCTTACTATGAGAAGAATATCGACAAAGATGTATCCCTAAAAGAGAAGGTTGAGAATCTAACTAAATTCGTGTCGTCGTTCAAGTTCGGCATGATGACGACGCGAGACCCCTCGAGCGGAAAGCTGGTCTCTCGATGCATGGCCGTCGCAGGAAAGGTAAGCAATGAGTCCCCGCAGATAGTATCTACCTATCACGTCCAAGTACTCAAGTACTCTTTTGTTCGTCTAAGTTAGAATGAGACGGTGCCCAGAGAACTAACCGTAATATCCCAACCCCCAGGAAGGCGGTGATATCGACCTAACCTTCACGACAAACACGGAATCGCACAAGACGGACGAGTTGAGCGCGGACAAGCACACCAATATCTCATTCTACGACAACTCGGGCCAATGGGCCTCAATCGCGGGCGAGGCGAGCATCGAGACAGACCGGGAGGTCGTGAAGAAGTATTACAGCCCGACGCTCAAGGCTTGGATGGGAGACCTAGGTGACGGCGTTCATGACGGAAGCGAGAACGATCCGCGCATTGCTGTGCTAAAAGTCAAGACCAGTTCCATCACATATGCTGTTACAGATAAGACGGTAATAGGCAGGGCTGCTGAGGTCGCCAAGGGTACCGTCACGGGCGAACCGGCTGGTGTTAATAAGTTGAGAGAGATTAGTGAGAGTGAGATCCAGCAGTGGAGGGCCACTGCTTCAAAATAGGCTCGGACTCGAGATTGGGAATGCGAGGTATCCGCAATCTATTATAGCCTCAGTATAGTCGAACCTTATGAAGTTGAAATCTAATGAGATCTTTTTTTTATTTCAACGTCGATCAGATACCGTAGACTTTCGATGATGCAGTAGTAAGCAAACTGGCGGTCTGTTTAACTTTATAATACGCCTTTATGATGATAATAGAAGTTGATGTTATTAATGGCCACGGTTGTGATAATAGGGAAAATATGTCAAAAACACTACCATCAGCCGGGCCACCCATACAATTGATCTTCCATTCTGCCGGAGGAGATTCTCAAAGCAGCAAGTGTATTCGGGGCTGACGGCGTTTCGGAGGTGCGAAATTTAATTTGGAGATTTGGAAGAATTAAGTCAGCCATAGCTAGCGGCCAGTCAGCGCTGGAGCCGTGTCCTGTTAGGGTCAAGTGCAGGCTCGAAACGCGGCAATGGACGCTGATGTAACGGGTTGGTAAGGCTTGGTGGCGGGGATGCTACGTATATGGTGGACCATTAGTGCAACTGTGCCAAAATCAAGAAAATTGGTGGCACTATGTCTAATAAGGTAATAGTAACATTAAGGGTACAGTATAGACTCAATTATTTGCCCTGTATACATAATATACAAAGTAATACATGCCCCTTTTTAAGACTAATAATACAATAACTTTACGAATATTTATCCAAATCTTTCTAAAAAAGCATTAATATTTTAATTGATAAATAACAAAAATTATGGTCCAGGTTGCATATGATTTGACCCAATACTGGTAAAAATATTAAAAAGGCTATAAACGTAGCTATACAAGCCGCTTTCTCTAAAGGTTTAAAAGATTAACCAATCAGATTGCCTTAGTAAGCATTGATATCCGACTAATCTCCAACATCAGCCAATCAAATTAAAAGATTCCATTATCAATTCAATCTTCAATTGCCCTATACACACAACACACAACACAAAACACATTCAAATAACTTTACAAAGACAACAATCCAGACATTGCAATTAGTATCGTTTTATAGCCTTAATTGATGCGAAAACAATAATTTAAGTTGCATTTGAATCGGCCTCTTGGCTATTGTGTTGTAGTAGAATCAAATAGCGCTTGTCTGGAGAGGCAAGCACGTGATACCCTTTAAAAGCAACTCGATAAAGTCATTCCAAACAGACTCCAGATACTTTAATAGCAATATAATACTCAATATACATCGCATAAACATGCAGTTTGGTCCATTATTTTCGCATCAATTACGGCTATAATATGATACCAATCGTAACGCCTAAAGTGTTGTTTTCGTAAAGTTATTTGAATGTGTTGTATGTTGTGTATAAGGCAATTAAAGATTGAATTAATAATAATAAACCTTATTATTTTGTATATAGCGTACTGTGCACTTAGCGTTGCTTATTATATTACCTTATTAGGCATAGTGCAACCGATTTTCTTGATTTTGGCACAGTTGCACTAATGGTCCACCATAACGTAGGTACCTACCGTCGGGAATTTTCACTTTTTGTAAGGCAATTGCTGACCAACTAATTGCCCCGCTTCCCTCCCCGTGATGTTTTCCTTCTTCCCCCCCTATTAAAAAAAATCAACGTCAACTAAACAAGATCGGGCGAATCTTCGTGATATTTCTAGCTAGCCTACATAATGCATCCACCCTCGTCCCTGATTCGCGACCTACCTGATTCAGTCTTACTGTTCGATCCCGTATAAGACATAAGACACCCTCTAAGGCTCTAACATTCTGCCCCTCATGAGGACTGTCGCCTTTTCCTTTCTTATAGCCATACTGTCTATAGTTGTCTTTAGGGAACGAGTTATCGACCTGACTACAACGACTTTCAATTCCGTGTTAGAGACTTTAAAGACCTACGACGACAACAGCAGAAGTAGCAGTAGCGCCGTGACCAACAGTGATACGGTAACCAAATCGACCACCGCCGAATCTGAATCCGAAGCCCCTTTTTATAACCCATCCGAGAAACTCGTCGTAACTGAGATGTCTGTCCCGCGTGCAATCCGCAAGGTATTCCTAGCGGTCGAACAGGCCGAAGGAGCTGGAGCTAGGGTTAGGTCAGTTAGACCCGAGAACGGCTATGCGCCGAATACGTGATCCGGACGGCAAGTTAACTATTAGTAGGAGAAGCGTAGGAACGCCGCAATTACGGAACTTCTCGCCCTTCCTAATGCTGGACCACTTCAGCATCAAACCCGGCGCAGGCTTCCCAGACCACCCACATCGCGGGCAGGAGACCATTACGTATCTACTAACGGGCGGTGTCGACCACGAGGATTTTGCCGGCCATGCTGGCACCATCGAGGCTGGTGACTTGCAGTTCATGACAGCGGGTCGTGGCATCATGCACGCCGAGATGCCGCGCCAGAACCCGGACGGCAGCGCAAACGTCGGCCTGCAATTATGGGTCGACCTACCCGCCCACCTCAAAGCCTGCGAGCCTCGATATCGCGATCTGAAAAAAGACGAGATTCCGAGCGCTGAATTGGACGGCGGAAAGATTCGCATCAAGGTTATCTCAGGACAAGCTGGTGGCGTCGAAAGCCTCAAAGAATTAGCCTATACTCCGGTCTGGCTGCTCGACGTGGAAATGCAGCCAGGTAGCAAGTTGGTTCAACCTCTACCCAAAGGCTGGAATGCCTTCTCGTACCAGCTAGAAGGATCCGCTGTGTTCGGTTCCGGCGACAAGAAGCAGACGGTCGCGCAGTACTACAACTGTGTATTCGAGCCGGATGGCGACGTGGTGAATGTCGAGGTACCCGAGAGCGCAAAGGAAAACGCGCGCTTCGTCATAGTTGCCGGCCAGATCCTGAACCAGAAGGTGGTCCAGTACGGCCCGTTCGTGGCGAACTCCCCCGAAGATGTGCGACAGGCGTTGATAGATTACCAATTCCACACGAACGGGTTCGAGAGGGCCAAAGACTGGCAGAGCGAGATCGGAAAGTCAATGGTTGGTTGAGCGACCAGCCGCCTACAGTTGTTGCGCGCCTTAGCATCATCGTATCTCCCCTTCGGTCCCTATCCTCGCGCCCGACCTTGCGAACTTCTTGTATATAGTATATTCTGCTTCCTGCGTTTATTCTCTTCTTTTAGATACCTCAAAGCACAACCTCGGCATATAGGGGTGGTGAGTGTAGAATGGCATTCAGCAAAAAGAAATATTGAGTAGTGATTATCTTGGACATCTCTTCTTCGTTTGCGACCCGCGGTATTAGAAATTCCCTTTCGGCCGTTTGACGGGATAGGCGTCTGGCAGGTTCATAACCCATTGGAGGCGCGCTAGCTCGTCTCTTGGGGGGTGAACACCTTTCCACCAAGATACCTTCCGCGGGTGTAGGCCTGTCACCTGTTGTAGTCGCGGGTGGCTTAAGATGGATGCAGCCTCAAGCGGTTGACCGTGGTACGGCTGTCCTGTAGGTAGGCCGGTTCTACCGGTTGGATTTTCCGGTTTTGTCGGCGCGGTCTTGCTAAGAGGCGCGTGTACACTATTACCCCTCGGAGAGCTTGGAGGGGGGGAGAACATAGGACCCTGGCCCCTCGAAGCTAACACCGCCCTACGCTTTTCCTGTTCAGTCGGCATACTCGAGATTGCGTACGGATAATCAGTATATCGTAACTTAAGCTAGAGGTTCCGCCTACTTATAGCATATGTTAGGAGAGTAAGTAAAAAAAGTTAGACCTATTTCGCAGACATAGCCTCAAGTTTTATGTCATCTTCAGAAGCTCCAAGAGCTGAACACATGCCGTCATGGCCAATCACTCGCCGTCTTACTTGCATGTAACACCTACCAAAAGGGATAGGAGCAGCATATTAGTCTACGAGGTGCAAACCTATGCAGCCTCATTCATGCGTGATCACTCATCGACGTTGTAACTGGAGCCTCTGCCTGCCTAGAATTTCCGGTATGGCTTGTCCTTCGGGTGCGGGACGCGAGCAGGCTGCCATGTGGTAAGCAAGCTTCGGTCTCACATCAGTCGTGTGCTATGCACCTTGAAAAGGTGAGATTGGGGCGATGGGAGGGGGGAATTCCTGAGTCATACTCACCGGTATGTGCCCCCCGTTGACTCTTTATTTGGCAAACGGCCCTATCCCGTTCCATTCCGCCCACCGAAAACAAAAAAAAACAAAAAAAAGGGTCTCGGCGTGTTGCAAGCCTGTCATCGTAGCATATGCGGCGTACGAACTTAGTCCGCTTCTTGTATGTATGCTTGGAAATTTTTGGAAAACGTGCGAGTTTCTACTAGTTGTGGAGAATATGGGGCGGGCCAATCTTGTCAGCTACGGAGATATACGGTGGGTAGGCAGTGCACGTTGCTTTTTGGTAGGCGAGAGCCTCATTTTTTATGAGGTTGTCCGTCTGCAAGTACTTTAACTCTACAGCCTTGTTTTATTATTATTATTACTATTAGACGGTAAGATGGCGTTGGTTTTCTTGCTAGGGTCGATATTGTATTACTAGCATTTTGCTTTCTAATAGCTACCGTTTGACGTTGTGTACGCATACCTAGTCGTTCTTCCCCGCCTAACTTAGGGGGAATGGAGAAGAGAACACACGAAAGGAGAGAGACTTTTTATTGGTAACTATTAGTGTTCCCCGCCTTGTAAGTGGTACTAAGCTAGTTCATATCGTATCATTCCAACATATACCGTTTCTCCTCTAAAATTATAGGGCATTATCAGAGCCCTCCCTAGCCCTTCTACACTCAGGGGTTGGATATTCATATAGAAATCATGTTTAGCCAAGTAAGGGTTCGGTATGTAAATGACGAATAGGGGTTGTTGAGCATCTATATTGAGTTGACCTGATATATCGTATAGTGGCATTCAGCTACGAGGTCACAGGATCATGAAGCAAGACTTTATAGATAGTAATCCAGAAGGGGTTTTTATTTGCATGCCGCACAAGTTTATACGCGTATACCGGGTGTACTAGTGTTATGGTATACATATACACAAATTTAGCACGGGGGAGGGGGACCAGTTTGCTTACACCAAGAGAGACCGCGGACTAGTCAGGTCGTATGTTATGTCTACGATCAGGTAGTGAATAAATGGTTCCATTAGGTTTAGGTGGTAGTTATGATGTGGCTTGTAAATCGATCAGTCTATCATTTACGCGGCAACTACATAGACTAGTAACAATTACCAGAAAAGGGGGTTACTATCGAACACCAGACATTAGTTGGACGAGCGTCGAGTATGACGGTAGGGTTACCCTCGGAGCCATACGCTGGGTGATAACATCCACCCAGACCTTAGGATACAGTAGTTGGGGATGTAGGGTCCTAGTGTGAGGATACTACCTGACCTATGAGGAATCAAGTCTAGGATCGCTCATCCCGTACCGCTTAGGGGGAGGGAGGGGCAAGGGGGAACTATCTATCCTAAAACTTAACTGACCTCGGCTTGGGGATTTTCCTTTGGGATGGCTTCAATGTATCATGCTGTAGATATGCCCATATTAATGTACCTCTCGATCATGCAGTATCCGGACGAACGGACAACTTCTTACCCCTTACGATGTTGGGAACGACGATCTCCTTTGAGTATGCCTACATACGAAGTGTCCGTCAGTATCTAAGGCCTAGTGTTTTGATTGCCTCGGAAGAAACACCCGCTGGAATTTACATATAGTGCGTCTAGACCTCGCTGTCATCTCTAAGGTGCCGATGGGGAATTCTCTATGGCCAGTGATATATTAAAGATAATTGATACAATATATTCGTTTAGACAGGCACTAGCACATCCCGAGTATATCCAGGCGGGATTAGGAGCGCTCCGTTCTTGCCTCATCAGGGGTCTTTCTGTAATAGTTAAGGGGCGTCATCGTATCGAACGTGAAAGCCTAGTAGGAACAGATCTATCCGCTCAAGCCTATCCGGTTTTATACTCGATGAGGCCACGATACTACAGTGGTAGTTATAGTGAGGGGCCTACGACAGAAGTAGCTCAACCAAGTTACTGTGATGTAGCCCTATTCCAAGTGTAATGTGCCGAGGTGATATATTCAATGTCGTTGTCTCTTTGTAAGTAGTGATCTACTCGGAGAGATACCTCTTATGGTACTTCTCATAGTTTACAGTAGCTCTGGCTCCCCCCCCCCCTCCCCTATTGGCTAAAGCATACCTATAATTTGGGTATTTGTATGCTACAAGGTTCTATGATTCTAGACAGTTATCGTCAGAGATTTCCGTTGTAGTCAAGGAAGGTTGGGGCACCCAACACTAGTATTTTCCACGAGTAATAATCATTTATTTTCGCCGGCATCTATATATACCTACCTGTGAGGTAGTTATTATGACCCCTACGAATAGGAGGTATCGAGGAATAGAACTCTCCTAGTCGACAATCTAGCTTACATGTCATCCTCTACTACCTTCCCGTACGACTTGATTAGGTTCCTTATTTAGTGTCGTGGGTACCGCTGTACCTACATAAAGTCGTAGTCAATATCATAATAAGGAACCTCGATATGATGTGATGACAAGCGAGTTACCCGTAAAGGCTATAGGCTGCTACGTCAAAGCCCATCGCATGAACCTCCACGTGGACATCAAGGATCAATGCATACTTGATATGTAGCTGCATAACTTATATTATTATAGTACTCAGCGGATATGTCTAGCAATTTGGAGTGTTCTGTCGATCAGCTCTCGATGGTGGATAGACCACGCCGGTTGAATCGGATTATACTAAGCATGGATGAAACCAGACACCATTAACTTGGCTTTCATGATAGCTGATATTGGCAATGTGACAACATGCAGGATATATGATATACAACCATCTGTTCTGTCCGGCTACTCTTACGGGGACTCTTGATATGTTAGAGGAGATATGGGTCATTTGTAGCCGAGATAGTTACTACATAGGTAGTCTAGCTTCAGATAGTATGATACCTCGCTTGCATAGGATAACAAGATTTCTATAAGCCAACGTATAGAATGAAGTGATTGATTACTCGAACACTGTAGGTAATATCTACGAGTATAACGTATATATTACCTGCTAAGTTATCTTTTACCCCGGTAGCCTTAACTCGTTTAGGAATTGTGCCAGAACATTCTAAGTGCATGTGTAGTATTTAGCGAACTCATAATCCTTGACTTTCATATAGTCATGTAGGTATATTTCTAAGCATATACGTCAGAACCAGCCTATCTACACAAAAGTTCCGCTCATATTACCTGCAGCTGTATAATATAACGGGGTTTCAGAAGTATCATAGTTGGAGAAGCCACGTGGGATACTAAATTTGGTGCGATTTAATATGGGAGTCGTGGGAGTGCGTTGGAATTAGCAAATGGGCGGGTTGAAGTTATAGTAGGGTTTCAAGCGGATAGATTAAATCAAATGAATACATCATCAATCCCGTTTCCGGACGTCAACCCGATCTTCGAATCGACGATTAGCGTATCATCCTCGCTGTAGATGACTATATTCCACGTGGAAGCCATGTGCTTGAGGACCCGGCTGAAAGGAAGCTTTTCACACAATCCTCTGGGGTTCGGAATTAATCATTCCGCTAGAGTCCTAATCGGCGTGCCCGCAGCGGGAGGCTATACAAGTGCCTATATTAATATTTCGTACGTACCTTACGCATGCAGCAACTTCATTTAGCCGTTCTTGGCAGGGACTCAGGGCTACCACGATGTAGAACCTCAACCTCCGTTAGTCTGCATACCAGGATACAGAGATTAGTATAATATCTAGGCCAAGGACGATCATCAAGTCAAAGGTTTTACACCATCAGTATCAACACTTCCAAGCCCTAGTCTTTTCAAACTAAAACCTTCACGATGCTCTGCAACAAGCTTCTCCCTCTTGCTACGCTCTTGGGCGCATCTATCGCTCAGAACGCCACGCTCCGGTATATGCCGTTTGGTGACTCCATCACCGAGATCATCTGTTGGCGTGCAAAGCTTTGGGAGAAGCTGAAGCCTACTGAGTGGGGATCCGTAGACTGGGTTGGCTCCGGAAAAGGAGAAAACAACTGCGGAGACAGCACGTACGATCGCGACAATGAGGGCCACTCGGGTTTCCTGGCCATCGACATTGCCAACAAGAAACAACTTGTCGGATGGCTCCAGACTAACCCAGCGGATGTTATCACGATGCATCTCGGCACTAACGACATCGTGCAGCAGAACAAGCCGGTCAACGATATCATTGCTGCCTTCACGACCCTAATCGGCGTGATGAGGGACAGTAACCCCAGGACGAAGATCGTCGTAAGTTTCCTATCGACTCCTGCCTCACTGCTTTCCCAAGTACTAGTAGTTATTAATTTCACCCAACTAGGTCGCTCAAATTATCCCCATGGGCTTTGGAAACTACAACACCCAGATTCAGAACTTGAATAAGGCCATCATCCCCTGGGCGCAGGGCCTCAACACCACCGAGTCGCCCATCTGGGTCGTGGACCAATATACAGGCTTCAGCGGCACCAGCGATCTGCGCGACGGTGTACACCCCAACGTAAGTAGTATCAGCATTTGTCCTCTGTCATATCTGTTATAGAGCTTCCTTGGAAGACTCTGAAGTTCTTAGTTGAAGTAGTTACTGACCCTCTTTACTGTAGGCTTCGGGCGATGATAAGATGGTGAACGTCTGGTACCCGGCTCTTGTTAACGCCTTCCAGGTAGCTCAGGCAGACAAGAACGCCGCTGCTGCGAAGGTTGAGGTCCCATTCACGGCATAGAGAGTATTTGCGACTCATCTCAAGACGATACGGAGATATTAGTCTCTTGGTGATGCTCCTCGTGGGTTTACGCCACAGTTGTTTTATTTCTACTGTATATTGATCAACGTTATATAATAAAATGGAGCTCAAATTGGATAGTGTCGCTTATGGATTGACATAGGTAGGTAGTTATTATTGACATAGTTTATTTCAAGACGAGATTGATGAATTGAATAAGTTCCCAACTTAAAAGCTGCTGGGTGACAGAGTGGATCCCCTATTTATATTTACACAGTGGGCATCCCGTTACGCTTGGGCGATGCCGATGACCCGGTTGTCAGATAGCGCCAAGACCAAGCTAACTTTAAATACTTTATGTAAATACCCCTGTTGGGCTAGACTCTAGCGGATTTCGTAGGGTCTGAACTAAATCAGTTCGAACTCTCGACAAATAAGGTTACCGATAAGACTTTGGAGACTTTGGAGACTAACGGAAAAGGCAGATAGACAGGGATAAGGATCTCTTTCCTTCTTTCCTATTGCGTAGGCTGCGTAAGGTAAACACTTCGTGTTCTGCGTTGTTGTTGTTGTCAAACGTCGAGAAGCCCCTGCCAAGCTCTTACCTGAAATATTCTTGGTGTAGGTATCCTTCGTGGTGTCCTTTTTCATCTTCTTTTTCATCAGGATTTCTTCTGCGCCGTTATGCGCTTTCGTTAAAGACTGCGCGAGCAATACACTCTTTACCTCACTCTTTTACACCACCGTCGAGCGAATGGACCATTCGCCAAAATGCTTATGAATTCTCCCTTCTCCGCGCTTTACCTGCGCTGGAAGCAGCTGCCCAACCTCCATAAGGTGATATCTGTGTCCGGCCTATTTATTTTCTTGTTAGGTAAGCCGATTCTTCTTGAAGCAACGCGCATCACGCGCATCACGCGCCAGTACGCTGACGCAGAAGGCCAATATAGTCATATTTCTTCAGCCTAATCCCGATGTTGCACGCGATGGGTGGAACCGTCTTACACACTCCGACACTGGCCCTCTGGCGGGCGGAATTCCTCTTCGTGTCATGTTCATAGGCGCTTCTATGACTCTCGGTGAACACTCGACTGGCGAAGTCGGTTACCGAAAGCAACTTCGCGACTGGATGGTTGCTAGAGGCAATCCCGTCAACTATGTCGGCCAGGTATTTTCCCCTTCGCCAATTGTAGCTGGTGGTCCGTCCAATGTTTCTATTATGCTAACCCTTCGTGTGCTTTCAGAACCGATATGGTGACTTCAAAGACAACGACGTCCAAGCATTCGGTGCCCAACCTATAAAACCGACCCTCGATCGCCTTAAAGAAGTTGTACCTCAGACCCAACCGAACTTGGTCATAATAAATGCTGGATCGAGCGATTGTTTCCAGTTGGACCATTGGGGACCGGCGTATGTCTTCCAGAAAATGCGCGATCTAGTTGACTTCATCTTCGAGGCCTCGCCGCGAAGTACCATTATTATGTCCACTATCATAATGAGCCCGTGGGAAGGTACGGAACGTTGCGTCAGGAGCTCTAATGCCCAGATACGCCAGGTGGCTATCGACCTTATTCGGGAGGGCAAGCCAGTGGTTATGGCTGAAATGCATCATGATCAGGGTCTACCGAATCGCGTCGTGAAGCAGGATATTGGACCTGACGATATGCACCCTACAGACAAGGGTTACTTCAAGATGGGAGACATCTTTATAGAAAAAATCATCGAAGTTGAGAAAAACGGCTGGCTACAGGCCCCGGTCGAAAATGGCGTCCCAGCAGATGGTGAAGCTGCTAGAGATGCCGAAGATGCAATCAATGCGAATCAAGAGAAGGCAAAAGAGAAGGAAAATAAGGAGAAAGAAAATATGGAGGGCAAGGCAAGTCAGGACAAGAAGGAAAAGAAGTCTCTTAGCAGAAGAAGCCACGAATGGGGAAGAGCGCTTAATAGGCGTCACGCGGCCGTTTAATGATGTTAGAATATGATGTTGACGCGTCCTAGTAGCTTTCACGCAGGACTCGAAGGTAGGGCCGGCTATTATTTACAAATAATTGCCGGTGTTCGAAGCTGTTGAGTATGTTATCCGGGTTCATGATGATATGGAACCCTTACTATTAGATGATGCGCTTGCCCCGCGGGCCTTTACTATTACATGGCATGTATAGTATGTAAGTTAGATTCAATGTATGTATTTTCCGAGCCAGCAAAGACCCGGTGGTGGTCATCGTGGACTAGCTAGATTTAAGTCTACCTCGAAGTTGTCTAATTGAGTCGACTACCATTATCTTATGTTTTGTGTATATTCAACTTGCCGAAGATAATTCTAGCTGTACTTGATAATACAGTTAGTTACCTACATGACAGACCTTTCGTTCTCCATCTCAAGTCGTACGGAATCTGAATATAGTATATGTTCATGTTACGGCCACGGGCCTCATCAAAGACAATTATATTCCCTAGCCGCGATACTTAATAGTCTTACGTATATGAGGGCTAAATATAGTACCAAAATTAAACTTCTCTAACCCCACAACCCGAAGAGAAAGTTGTCCGAGTTGGGAAAGTCGTCCTAAAGTGAAAACTGCCTAGTTCAGATCAAATCCAATGTTAGCCCTTCCCCTTCTTGTCCGTTATTGTTAGTATTAGCCACTTAGAGGTATTTGAGACGGCTATTATGGTTTTCTATCATTTTTAATGTAGCTTAATGGGACGCCTTGTCTTTGCTTGATGCTTTCGGTTGGCCTGGTCGGAATATACCTAAATTAGGTATTTGGTGTTGAAGATATGTACTGCCTTCCGCCGTCGTCGCAAAGACGTCCATATATACGACTAAGAAACGCGTCCGTAGCCTATCGAGCCGTCGCGCTCTTTTCTCTAATTGTTTCCTGTAGCCAGCCCAAAATAATCGCGGTGGAATTCGTAATACCTGGCTGCCTTTGACGTAAAAAAGACGGTCCAGGTACTCTCCTAGATCATCGCGGCTTTTCTGGATCTCGCGATGTAATTATTCGGCTTAATCGCACCTTGTCTTCCCGCCTTGGCACCCTGGCAAAAATACTATCATATACCTTATCCTCGACGATCAAGAAGTCGACAGAGTCCAGAAACGTAGTTATTTCGTCAAATGCGGCCGTGTAAGCGGTTGCGTATGGGAGAGTGTATGTAACGACGAGTAGGATGAGACAAAGAGCGGTGATAGTTCTCAGGAACAAAGTTTCTCTCTCGTCACAGTAGGTTGTGAGTGTTATTGGATTGTGTTGGTCATAGGAGAATGATATTGAAGTCTCAACAGGTTCCGTTTCACCACTAGCATGAGACCTCTCGTGTAATGATGTACTCCCAATTTGCCTCTTGTCAAGGGCAATATTGTCGACGCCGCTTTCGAGGATTTGTCTACACTGGGGAGTATCCTTAATCGCCTACGGTTTACTATTAGTTCAATAAGAAGAAATAGACTAAAGTGGTTACTCGCCTCATGATCACTACATAGTGCCCATGCTGATACCTCGTAGCTCGCCAGTCCGATACTGTTACTCCTATTTGTTGCTTGTCCTGCACCGATACCAACAATAACCGATACTGTAAGAGATATGAGAGAAATGTATCCAGAGACTCCGAGGTTTAACGTAGAAAACCAGTGCCGCCGTTTTGATCCTCCGTTTATTGCTGTTGTTGATAGAGCGCTATTAGCTAAACTCTGGTCTGTCGCCTCAGATGATTTACTAAAAACTTCTATTTCCCTCAACTCAACTGAATTTTCGAGGGGTCCTTGTGTAACTTGTCTCTCTGGTCGATGTTCTTCGGTTGTATCCATATCGACAAGTTCGATAGAAGACATTATTACATAGCGTAGTAGGTACCTTAGCTGAAAGCTATTGTTACTAAACCAAAGAATGGTCCGACTTGGGTTTTTACTGAAGCACTGCCGGGAGTTAATAATAATGGTTCCTACTCGTTATAAAAAGGCGTGCCCAACGGGTTTCCCCTGGTTAAAGTCGACTGCTTGGAAACTAGCTTTACATTAGGTAGAGAAATGGTATAAGAAAGGAGAAGAATATATAGGCAGGAACGGTGATTTAGCATCCTCTAAGCCTTAGCAGCAGTCTACGCCACAAGGCTATAGGCAATCTGGGGCGTAGGACGGCCGCATGTGCATGATATTTATGCACCTATGGCCAATAGTTAGTAGTATTTGATATACAAGCTTACCTAAGGCATAATAAGAGGCTTTCAAGTATGCCTTATGTCGTAAGTGGGTCATCTATAGACTTATAGGCCTTGATATCTATTTTATCGTGTGTAATTACTAAACTACAGTATTATTTCTTAAGGATCTCGGCTTGCTTCATAACCTGCCCGTTTGCCTGTTGTTTCGTCGCTGTGCTGGAAGTCTCGTCAAATTGCGTTTCCATAGTTTGTCGCCCACCACATTATGTTTAGATAAACTCTTAGTTGTATCATACTCGAGAGACTTATATATATATATATATATATAATTGTGAAGCTGCTATGGTCTCAAGTATTTGCATATATGTTAGTTAGCGACATCAGTTAGACCTTATTATACCTCTAGGTATATGTTAGTTCTTCATACTACTTGATGGGGTCATTTGCCCTTCCACAAGTTCGCCAAGGTAGACGCTGCTATTCGAGTTACGAGACTCTTGTAAAGTTTGCGCAGATTAAAAAAAATAAAAAAATCCGGCTAGAGATAAAATGAGATGGCTTTAAAGGTACTGTAACTCTCATAGACACTACATATCTAGTAGTCTGTAAGGATCACTTAGGACTTGTTGGTATTTGCTTCGTGTTAGATAGTATGACCAATTACTACCGAAGTAGATATCTGACAAAAGTCATCTTTGACGCTGCTCAATATGACTAATATGAAAGTTAATGGTACTTTGAAATGATGCTGTTAAACACAGTCCTGATCATTGCGCTAAGCATTTCTTGCATATACTGGCATAGCTTCATTCGAATGGTTGAAAGCGGCGTAGCGATGTATTCTTAGAGTGGTAACAATGTACTTTGACCTATATGCTCCTGATAAAGCCTAAAGTGTTACTTATCGCACTCATGGCGTCTAGGCGTATACCTATACCTATATGAGGCTAACGAATACAACGTTGTCGCATATAATCTCACCAATCACATCATGGATACTATATGGCGTTATTCCTATTTGACCTTTAATGTCTCATTTCAAACCACCTCTTAGGACAACATTGAGATGTCATAAACTACTAGATACTGCTCATTCATGCCAGCGCACGCCCGCCACCTCCGCAGAATTGGATGTGCAAATCGCACATCTAATTTCCTTTATTAGCTTCAAAATAGTTCCCGGTTATGTCACGACGCGTCTTAATTAATTGAGCTGGCCCCATATCTGCAGATACAGTGCTGGTATTTCGACTTGGACTGTATGGATACCTACCATACGTGTCTCCCCGCCAGCCCCGGATACACAATCTATCTCATCATCTTTTGAATCTTTGTTATTGCGTGAGGCGGGGTTCAAATGCAGATGATAGAGGTATCCAACTAATGCACATGAGCGGGTGCCAGGTGTATTATATATAATATGGTTCTTGTTCTTATGATTTTATAAGATGGGCACCTGTTTGTCAGAGTTGAAAGTTAAAATACCTTCATTTTCATTTTCATTTTTTTAATTTGATTATGCTAGAACACGAAAAGTGGTCAATGCGTCTGGCGGTAAAGTGGACATCGATTTCCATTACCCCCTACCGGCTACCGGAAGCCACTTTGATGCATGACCATTTAAGAAAAACATTTGCGATCAAACTACCTACTTTGTGATTTATCTGGGTCATATACCGAAGCTTGGTTAGCGAATAATCTGGTTCAATTTAGCTCAAGTTTGGTACGAGTCGATCTACTATATCTACTATCAGCTAGACGCGAGCGCAAAACTTGGGGTTACGCGTAAGAATTTTTCCGTGGGCTTTTGCTTTTAGTCAAGCAATGCGATGACAATGGATTCCCAACCTCGCATTTTTGGAGCGAGCCAGCCTCCTGTGAGCCAAGCTCCTGTGAGCCACCCTACTTCGTTTGGAACGTCAGGAAACCTCTGGGGAAGTTCAACTACGGTGTCGGGCCAATCGACATCAGCATTTGGCGTACCTCGGAAGACGAAAACACCTAAGCAGACAGTTGGAAATAGCGCCATATTTCCAACCACAACTCCTCAACACAAAAGGTCTCATAAGACTCTATTTGGAGGCTCTAAGCAAGCCATTCAAACTCCGGTATCTTTATTTGGTACCACTACTCCTCAAACTACCAATAACCTCCCTAGCTTTACACCTCAAACCATTCCGCCTCAAGCAACTCAAACGAACCAGTCAGGGAATCCGACCAACCCACAACTAAGCTTTTTCAGCATTGGAAGGTCTACCACCCCGGCCAGCCCTTCACCAATCTCACGATCAAGGAGTTCTATATCAAGGAGCTCTGTAGCAAGCGGCACTGTGACTCCTGCTACTTCGTTTACTTCGCAGTCACAGTCAACTTCTGAACGAGAGTCGACTCCCAGGCCGTTTAAGATCCATGCCGATCCAAATGGCGATTTATGTCTCACCGTGGGTCCCCAGGCGACGGAGTTTGTAGTGTGTTCTAAGACTATGGCGAGGTCGTCGCCGTTCTTCAAGAAGATGCTCTACGGAGGATTTGCCGAAGGCAAAAAGACGCAACCGGAGAGCGGAAAACCGGATTGGGTGGTAAAATTACCCGAGGACAATGTCGCCGCCATGACAATCATCCTCAACATCATCCACGGCCGTTTCGACAAGGTCCCCGGTTATGAAGATTTTGTCTACACGACGCATTTCTACAACCTTTGCGTCTTGACAGATAAATACGACATGACCCACGTCTTACGGCCGTGGGCTAAAGGCTGGTCGCGCTCTACGCATAACCAATGCGAAAAGCTTGGCCAATCTTTGCGAACCAAGTTCTGCCACGAACGACTGTGGATTTCGTGGGAGCTTGGGGACCAGGTTGCTTTTGAGAACATGGCGAAGGGGATGCTCATGAACAGCTCCGCCTCGGCAGGCAACAATCTGCGTTACGTTGGGGCATTGGAGCCACCTGGAATATATGGTATGTCTAATCATCTAACCCCTATTGCGTTTCTTATAGCTTATGAAATTCTACTCTAGAGAGGATAGAGAAAGTCCGGTTGGACACAATCACGTCGCTTCTTAAGCCCTTGAATGATATTATCGGACGTCTTGTCCGGAACGACATATCATTCTGCAGGCAATGCGACTCTTTCAACAAACGCAGATGCCTGGCTCTTACACTAGGGAAAACTATCCAGGCGCTTCACCGCCATGGGCTTTGGCCTCTTCCCGAGTCCTTAACCGATCTTCCATACAGCATATCAACTCTTGCTCAGAAACTTCATCTCATAGAAACTGAGATAAATGGGGATAGTCATCACAACTCCTTGTTCGCTTCGGTAGATAGTGTAAGAACCGAGGTTGAGAACACCTTAAACGCCATCCCTTCGCTACTGACCGAAACACACCTCAAACACCTCGCAGCCCAGGCTAAGAAGACAGGATTCGCTACGCCTGAAGCCTTGATAGCCAAACCATGAGCCGAGCTAATACTCACCATCAGCACTTCGCCTACTAATGGAAGTGGGCCGTTTAGACACCCGTGCTGCTAAGAGCTTATGAGATTAGAGCCTATCAAAGCTCGAGAAATCCTCGGAATCGCTCGCTAGCATGGAGTCCTCAAACACCACAACTACAGGCGATCATTAATGCATTACCGGTGGTCCTGAGAGCCAACATTTACTTTTGGCCCTCTGCTGCTGAGCACAAACCCCTACCCCGACAGATCTGGGGCAATTAGCCGTAGTCAGTACACGGCGGGGGAGAAGCGCACCATGCGCGCATATTATGTACATACAACTTACGATAAAAGTATAATTTGAGACATACCGTTAAACCATTTATGAGAATCCTTCCCTCCAGGCCGAAGTTGGTGGGAGGTTGGTTGCCTTAATGCAGGCCGTTGTAATGCGGCCACCCCATAGTCACGCTGTCAGGCGCCGTATACATAAAATCCCAGACGGACGTAAGCGCTTGAGACGCAGAGTCACCAGCTGACCCGGAATTCTTGAGAATAAACGATATTGCATTGTAACATGTAAATTGGATTCCAAACCAAAACTCACTAAACAATACCAGGCATCTAAAGTACCTAACCTAAGTGTCTATTTTACACGTCCATGCTTCCTGGATCCTGACTGGTAAAGATCTTGTAAATCCTTTTGCTAATGGCCGGACCTATGACGCGATCTGAGAAAGCGCCGTCTCTGTTGGCGCACTTGTGGCAATTTTCGAGCACAAGCGGTCCGTTCTCCTCGAGCCCGCGCACAAGCTGGCTCACGGTGCCGTACTTGGCGGCGATACCCAATGCGATAGGCGCCGTCACGCGCGTTACCTCCTGCAGCATGCGGAGGTAGGTATCCTTAGCACCCTCGCCCGACCGCACCTGTCCGACCTCCATGCAGAACCCGGCGTCCGTGGCCGCGTCCCGCGCCTTCCTGTACGGGATTGTACTGATGTGCTGCGTGAATACGGCGACCCACTCCGCCGTTTCGACCTGCACGTTCGTGTGGTGGATTAGAGCTCCGTGGACGACTTGAAGAGAGAGTAGCGCGTCCTCGATGATATCTTCGTCGATGTACTCTTGCTGGGCGTTATTCCGGCGTCGGGACTGGCTAGATGAAGTAGATTCCGCAACATTATTAGTGTCGAGAGCACGAACCGCCGATGCGAATCTCCGATTGAGGATATTCTTGTTCTTGCGCATCCAAGGTGTGAGGCCTTCTATCAAGTAGATCAATGTACCGTCGGGGAAGCTTGTCTTCATTTTGAGAACGTGAGCTTCGAGATCTTGGCCTTCGGGGCCGAGAACGAGCTTAACGAATTCGGCAGCTTCGATGATGACCATGACATGCGCTTCCGCTTTGATGCGCATTGGAATCGGCTCCCAGTGTCCGAGCCCCTCGTTATACTTGGAGCTTACTTTTCGCCGCCACTTCACGACGTTGCTGACGTGGCTATGCCAGTACTCGAATTGGACATCCATACCACCAAGGAGCTTCTCTATCTGAGTTTTAATGCCAACGCTCAAGGCGCTGGGAAGGTCCACAATCATCTCAGGTACGGCAGCCTTCCTGTCAGTCTTGAGCTTATTGACTTCAGCCAAGGCTTTCTCTTTTTCTTTTTCGATTGCTCGCTGCTGTTTTGCATTCTCCTTTTCAACTCGTACCCGTTCTTTTTCCGCTTCTCGAGCCTCTGCCTTTTTCCTCTTTTCTTGCTCCTTTTCTTCGTCAGTTTTCTTCGGCCCCGCCGTCTTTTTGGCCGTCGGAACCTTGGCTGTGGTTTTGGACTTTTTACGAGGCGGAGAAGGTGATAGACTATATCTGCGTCTACTTAATCTTGAGAAGTTGATTTCGCTTACTTCCGGCAAGTCAGAATCTGAGTCCGTCAGACTATCTCGCTTTGGCGCTCTAGTTTCTGGCATCGAGCTCGATATTGGATCCCAAGCTCCGTTTTGCTTCGACCTTTTAGGCAAGCCAATTCCCTCAGGGCTTTCGGGTTCGCCATCGGAAAGGTCTATGAATATAGGCGCCTTCGGCGCCTTTTTACTCCTAAGGAAATCGGTTGTGTCATCAGCCGGTAATTTTTGGGCCTTCGATGGTTGGAATTCGTTAACGTCTTGTACGTCTTGTCTAGGAGAACTCCCAAATGGATCGCTTGACAGGTCTAATAGAAATGATTTGGCATTGGTAGCTGTCTGTTTCTTTGGTGGGCTTTCGAACGGGTCTGACAAAATATCTGGTTTATTCTGGACTTTGCGAGCCGTAAAGCTGCCGGGGGAGCTGCTATGTTCTATCGGGTCGATTACTGAGGTCCATCGCTTCAATGCAGCTGGCGAAAGAGGCCCGCGACCCTTGGAAGAACCTGTGGCGGATTTGGTCTTCTTTAAACTAGTATCCTCCCTTTTCTTGAGACATGTCGTAGAAGTCGAGGCCCGGGCCTTCTTCGCTACATTGCCATCAAGGTCCCCAGTTGTGTCGAATTCATCTGAAAGGAATAGAAAGTCGTTATCTTGCCGTATATGCCCGTTATTAACTCGCTTTGCGCCAGTGACCGAGTCATGAGTTCTCTTGTCTGATTGTCCATTGGGTCTTCTTGGAGGCGGCACCGCGGTCAAGTCATGAGAACCGTAATCGAGGGCCCTGGAGGGAGCGGCTTGGGCTACCCGAGGAGAGACTTCGGGGGAGGTAGCGAGAATTGGTCGGGATGGAGCAGCCGGGCTCGAGGACAGCAGACTGATAACTTCGGTTGGCATTTTCACATGACCAAGGCGATGAGCCAAGCAAGCAAATAGCTCTGAAACATGCGGATTTAAGCCAACCGGTAGTAGCAAAGGCTGGGGGCTAAGATGTCAAATTAGTGTCAACTATGGACGAAACGTTAATCGATAAGTTCAAAAATATCATTTTAGACAAACAACGCGTAATTGTTTAGTCGCGACAGTGACGCGCGGCACGTGACACAAGAGTTAATATATTTGGCACAAAACCCCTTTCTTGGAATTTATTCTTGCCCATATACAATTATTAGGTACAGATATTGGATTATGCAATATATCAAGTTCGACTCCAATAAGATGTGCCGTTGGCTTGGGACCTTTGTTTCTCACCCACGTTGTAAATCGTAAATTGGGGTTTCTGTTCAATTCTTACCTACGCTTAAAAGGAATGTATCGTCTAAATTTCGTATTGTTAGCAACGAGGCGTTGACTGTCTCATTTGGCAAAATATCTTACGCTCTCCGGATTGCAGCTCGCAAAGCCGCTTTTCGCGACGCCAGGATGCGGTAGAGTTGAGACTGAGAAATTCTGTAACAGATGTGCGTGTATTTACCAACCCAGGAGTATTAAATCTTCCACTGCGAGCAATAGGAGAATTTCCGTTCTCATCCTTGCGGCATGCATGCACGCTCAGGCAGTGGGATTCAGTGGGAACTCAGCAGAATTGGGTCTTGGCTATTCATCGTCACCCGCAGAATGCAGAGTCCAGATGCATGTGGGAAACTTTGAGCCTGGGAAGAAAAACTGGGCAGCTAGGTTGCCTTAGTCGCGGTATCGTCGGCGTTTCCCGTGCCGCATTAGCTGCGCACGATCACTTTTTGCTACTTCAACTGCACGAAGCCTGGTTTTTTGAGCACGGGGATTGGGGAATCGGATCATGATCGACGACGCTTCAAATGCACGGACGGGCCGGAGATTTCAGTAAAGGTGCATTGCGCATTGCAGCTGTAGAATCTAGCTAAATCGGATAACTGATGAACCTGGGAGAAGAGGTTCTCTAAGACAAGCTGTGGGGATTCCTGGAGTATTTACAGTAAGCAGAGCAGATACTTTTCTATGTCGGAAGTCGAACCATATGTAGAAAATGTATTCAGATGAGACGGACGGAAATTCTATTCGGATTTGTCACCTGGTTAAACTTATACATAATACCGTGGATACCTCACTCTTGATGCTTATGTTTGAATTATCCAAACATCATCTGCCATCACAATGACCAAGAAACCTGTCACTACCTACCTATATACACCACGTTTAACGATAAAATACTAGACTAGCTAAATACTGCAATTATAATTGTCTAGACTGTAGTTGACCTACCTAATGTACAATACATCGATTGTAGGTACTATGGTACTATCGAGTTGGACAATTTGCGCGTCGTAAAGCCTTACTCCCTTTACACATCTTTTATGGCGTTATATGGATATGATGCGTCACAAACTACATGGCACAATAGCCTCTCTTTTTATAAGTAGGTAGCTGTGTTTCGGTAGGTACCTAGTTATGGCTAAACTTGCCAATGAGAATGAATATGAGAATGATCAGTACTAGAGGTGCATATGGTAGTTATGCCGTTGTCTTAACACGTCTTTAGCATTGAAGCAACGGCTTAAACGAGATATTATGAGATTTGTGTAAATCTCTTTATGAACAATCAAAATAGACACCGTACTAAATAACTACATGTATATATTCTATTTATTTCTTGCCATATCTTAAAAATCATGTCTATAAAGACTTGTTACATGGTGTATCGAGGATAATAGCCCACCGGCAATTAGAGTCAACTACACGAGCCAGTGTAACTTCAAGCGGCCCCGCCTACTTAACCTTGAGGCTCTAACACTTGCATGCAGTTGTAATATTATACAGGTGCTACTTTCGTGATTAGAGGGTGTTAGAATATATAGAATTTCCTATAATATTAATTGAAGACTATTGGTGAAATAAATATTGTCAAAGTTCATCGAGACATGTGCATGAAGGCATATCTTAGGTGTTTATGCAGTTACAGACTTGAAGGCCAGCGATTTTAATGTCGATCATTTTCAGGGGAAGTAGATAAGAGTAGTCTGATTCCTTACATACCTACATAGCAGTCCCTAGCTGTCGGGTTAGGCTTTGACAAGCGTTAGCTAGAGCATTGACCATGGGATCTAGATATGCTGAAGAATACATGATACGAAATCCCTTTTTAGCATCATTCCTGTAGGGCGTCTGCCGACTGGCTGAGCTAGAGTGCTTACATAGACCTTGACCGCCCCGAGGAGAGGAGGCAAGTTAAGCGCCTCAACGGTCAGGGCCGGTCAATTAAGATCAAAGGATCATCGGCGACTATGTTCCGGCAAGACAACTGAAACATGCGTCTTGACGCTTGAATCACGGCTGGAACAGTTGCTCGAGATTAAGACTGCGGCATACACGTGACACCCATGAGATCGAGGGGTCTGTGAGCGATGAGCGTGTAATACCTACTTTTCATAAAGACACCTCACAATTTATGAGCATTAGTATTGTGAGTTAATATAGAATGTGCTATTGATTGACGAGAAATGAGATTATGAAGTTGCTATGAGGTTTCCTTTTTTTTTTTTTTTTTTTTTTTTTTTTTAATATTTTACAGTAGTCTATCCGATGCTAACGAACTATTGCTTCTTACTATGGCGACCCACGATATGTAGTGGTTCCATTATTCGTGACCTAGATGATGATCTTCGTTGGTACGAAGATATCGTTTTCGTGGGGGAAGCAAAAAAGGATATGATGGACAGGTTAACGGTCTGTTGTACGATTGTGCGACCTGACACTCGACGCCATAGTTACCTTTTGGTAGTTCATTCTGATTATCAATCTGACAAAATTCAACACACATATAATATTTCTCTTAGATGATCAATCACTTCTCCCCAAAAGTAGCTGGCAACTCTTGATAGTTATTACATTCTTTAAGTTAGGTAAATCATATAACAAGTTACCTTTCCGGATAGCCAGCAATTGGTTGAACATGATTGAGATTGACGACGCGAGCGTGGCATTTATGCCTGCAGCTGATTTCCCCTTTGGCACATTTCCCCCCTTTGATACCACCCCTACAAAGTAGACTTTACGAAAAGGAAGCGCTCTGGCGCCATTGCTTTCTTAAAAAAAAAATCAGCTCTCGGAATTTACTTGGACCAATTCGGCCATCCTGACCCGCTCTCTTGTGCTGCATTTGGTGCTAGAACATCTGCGTAAGTGGGTATGTGCTCCGTTGGAGCCAAGATAGGTAGCCTGTCTGCCTGTACATATGTACGTGTACTTCGTACGAAGCAGATCATGGATGCATGTGGGCTTTGTCTCCCATCTCACACATCTCACGCTAGGTGACCTTGGCTGCCCACATACCTAGGTATGTACCTACATAAGACATACATTAGGGTACGTATATGTATGTAGATGTCCCACTGAAAAGGACCCCAACCAAAGAATATTTTGGTATTGGGGGTCATTAGGCTTTCTAAGGCGTCTCCTTGCAGTGGGAATCGGCATGGACAGGTAGATATCAAAGACAAACAATTAAGGTTTCCTTTGGATATTTCTTTATGTCTTTCGATGCGCATGGCAAAAACGTGTATGTCCAACTGCCTTTCTTGGTATCGGCTTCTAAAAGGCGGGAACGAGACTCTGTTTGTCCCTCACGGAGTATAGGTAACCTATTGTGTAGTGACACCATTGCGACGTAGAACTTCTAGGATACCAGCTTCTAGGATAACATGGGATGACAGCGTCGGGTATCTACCTAGATAGGTACCTAGATTAGGTAGGTAGGCATCAAGGACTGTACAAGTACGAAGTATGCCTCGGGGCTTTATAATAAGTTGCATCCACTGAACGAACTCAAACAAACCTGCAGGATCTAAGTCAACATCCGATCTAGTGTACCTATATGTATAAGCCGTACACGTACAAGACCTAGGTACCTAAGGTAGTTGGCACATTCTTTCAGAAGGTAATACGTAGAGAATAATCCCTCTCCCAAAATCCGTTGCCGCTCTTATAAAATCCTAGAGTAGGCTAATACTTCGTACATACGCGATTAGTAAAAAGTGCCGGACAGCTATTACTTATGTGGTTATTACCTATATATTACATTTGCCATACATTAACTAGCGTATGTACACATAGAGGTAATATTGGTATGCCTTTTCGCATTAAGCGACGTGTTTAATTTGACCTTGACTCTTTTTGGTAACCATCTAGTTCTGATAGGGGAGTGGACCCCTGTAGTTACCTTTGCGCGCGACACCCCTGCATCCCCTGTTCACCCCCTGCTTATGTACATGTATCCCGCGATTAATCCTACTGCTGAATCCACTGCTGAATCCACTGCTGAATCCACTGCACCCACTGCATCCACTGCTGCAAAAGAAGGCAAGCAACGACATATCTAGTGTAGGTACATAGAGGTAGATGGGTAATCAATCGTCGGATTTTTAGTGCACGTTCCTGGCCTAAATAATAAACAAGTGCTACCCCAAATTTTCATTCCACCCCCTAATTCTGATCGCCGTTCCCCGTCCACGTTCGAGAATAGAGTCAGTGAACTCGACGACCACGCGCGACAAGAAAAATGTCCTGGGCGCATTAGCGACGGCATCGTGTAATACATGCGAATACATACGAATACATACGAATATACGCGACTACATGCGACGCATGACGCTCCTATACCATAGACAAGACAAGTCTTGACAACCTTCCTTGGTTGAAGGGTTTCCCACCCATATTCAGAAGGCACTTTTGGGTGCTTGGGCTTTTATTCGACCACCTGATTAACTTTCTCACAATCGCCTCATTCGTTCTAAACCTTCCACCGGTCCGGATCGATCATCTCTTCGATATCTTCGATATCTTCGATATTTCGCATAGTAATATCGCACATATTCACTGGCTTGGCCCTCGTATAGGTATTTACCAGGCTGGTTCCCTACGCCGTTATGGCAACATCTCCTCCCGGATCACCAGGCTTACCACGACCGTCAAGCGCCATGATGAAGCCGGCACAAAGAAGTAATAGCCGCTTAAGTATGAACAGCAGAGTAGGGGGGAGCAGAGCTTCGGATGAAGATGGGGGTCGCACTGCTGTAAAAGTTGGTGAGTATCACATATCCTTAGGAGGCCCTCTTAGGTTTGATAACAACAGATCACAACGCTAACAGTTGACGGGTAGCCGTTCGTGTGCGGCCACCGCTAAAACCTACGGATCCCGGCTACGAACTGATTCCCCAGCGATTTCAACGGTCTATGGTGCAGACCACCTCGAATACGGGTATTTCCATCGATTCACCACAAGGGAAAAAGCTCTTCGTCTTCGATCGAGTCTTTAGTTCTGATATTGACCAAGAGGGGGTCTGGGAATACCTGCAAGAAAGTATTAACGCCTTTATCCAAGGTTACAATGTCTCTCTACTCGCATACGGCCAGTCCGGTGCGGGAAAGTCTTACACGATGGGAACATCTGGACCTAATGAACAAGGCGACTTGGAGTCCATGGGTAAGTGAATTCTGAATTTGGAACATATTTAATACTGACATGCCTTCCGGGTAGGCGTAATCCCGCGAGCTGCGATGGCTCTATTCGAGAAGTTGGAGGGCCCCCCGCGAAGTTCGAATCGTAGTTCCATGTCCCAATTGCGAACGCCGGCGCGATATTCAGCGCAAACACCAACACCGAAGAGCGAGAAGAATTGGCAATTGAAAGCAACGTATGTAGAGATTTACAATGAGCAGCTTCGCGACTTGCTTGTGCCAGACCATTTTCACCAATATGAGCGAAGTAACGTCACAATTCGTGAAGATCAGAAGGGTAACATTATCCTTACTGGCCTGCAACAGATTGACATTAACTCAGTGGATGATCTTATGAACGCTTTAAACTTTGGTTCGACGATTCGACAGACTGATGCGACAGCTATCAACGCTAAATCTTCGCGTTCGCACGCCGTCTTTAGTTTGAATCTAGTACAGCGCAAGAGCAAATCGCAGAGCGCCCAAGGAGCTAACAAGAGGTTTTCGGTTCCGCTAGAAGCTATGACCGGAACTGAGACTTGGGTTACAACTGATAGCAAACTTCACTTTGTTGATTTAGCTGGTAGTGAACGTCTAAAGAATACTGGCGCTCAGGGCGAGCGGGCTAAGGAGGGTATCTCCATTAATGCTGGCCTTGCTGCTTTGGGCAAGGTTATATCGCAGCTTTCATCTCGACAGGCCGGGTCTCATGTCTCGTATCGTGATTCGAGATTGACTAGGCTCCTCCAGGATTCCCTTGGCGGGAATGCCATCACTTACATGATCGCCTGTGTGACTCCGGCGGAGTTTCACCTAAGCGAAACTCTCAACACTGTACAGTACGCGCAAAGAGCCCGAGCTATTCAGAGCAAACCTAGGATCCAACAGGTGGAGGAAGGGGACAAGCAAGCAATCATTGAACGCCTGAAAGCTGAAGTTGCTTTCTTACGCGATCAGATCCGAAACGCGGAACGTAGTGGGGGTGAGCGTCGCAATGTTGTGACAAACGAGAAGTCCGAGCGGCAAAACGAACGGGAGTCAGAGTTACAAGATCAACTCTTAGACGTTCAGGAAAGTTACAACAGCCTAAGCCAGCGTCATGCTAAGCTCATTGCCGAAATGGCTAAGGCCCGGGATAACGAAGCTGCCGAGAACCAGGATCTAGACGAGCAAGTCGGCGATACAGCAACAGAAAGGTTAAATCGGTCTAATTCGTTTGCCCAAGCTGTCGAACAGGTTGTGTTGGAATACGAGAAGACAATACAATCGCTCGAGCAGTTACTCACCAGCACACGGGCCACACTCTCAAGCACGGAAACAAGCCTTCTCGAGAAGGAAACGAAGTGCGCTTACGTTGAAACAATCAACACTCAGCTGCAAAAACGTTTACAAAAACTAATGGATCGCGAGGCTAGTACAGAGAGCTACCTTCACGACTTAGAAGCTAAGCTTGACGGCCACACATCTGGCGAAGAAAAGAATGCTACCATCGTCCTAGAATTACGCAAAGAGATCGCGCGAATCCGAGACAATGAAGCCTCTTGCGAGGAGTATATTTCAACCTTGGAGGAGAGACTTGCCGAGTCTGATCAAGATCAGGAGTTGATGCAGCGCGAGATTGACCGCCTTGAACAGGTTATTGAACGCCAACGAAGCCTTGGCAAACTCGACAACCTCCTACACGAACTGGACCATATCCAGCCAGATGGCAAAGAGTCTGACGCCCAATCCGAGCATAGGAACAGCAACGGACACCGCCGTACCATGTCAGAGCGATCGACCAAGAGCCATGTTAGTCGACAAAGTTCAGGCATGAGAGGAACTCTTCCCGAAGTCGCCGAAGGTACCGAGGAAGAAGCCAACGACCAAGATCACCCCGATACCCCCAGCGATCATGAAGCGGTCAGTATAACTATCGAAACGCCAGAGAGAGTGCCGACACCTACGGACTACCCACCTCAGAGTCCAGCACAAAATAAATATGTTGCCGACAAACTCGAGAATGTAACTGAAGAACTTGTCGCCCTACGAGTCGAGCACGAGTCAACCATCAACGAGTACGACATGCTACATGCGAAATACGAAGAGGCTTTGCGCACCCTAGCAGAATTACAGGACCAGGTCGATGAGGCAAGGCACCCAACCCGTCCACGCGATTCGATTCTCTCAATAACTCCTCCGATCGAGACTAGGCCTCAGAGTTTTTTATCCGAGATGAGGTTGAGCGACGCCAAAGATGGGATACACTTATCGCGATCGCTATCCTCGGAATTATCATCAGCTATGGATTCCCCTACTACTGTCGATATTCCGGAGAGCGAAGCGTCTAAGCCTTCTGAGTCTAGGGCCACTCTAGTAAGGGAAACAGCGAGCGCCGATAACAGTGAAGTTCTCACTGCCGAGTTAGGGAGACTCAAGGCATTAGCTGAGGAGAAGCAGGCAGCGGAGAGAGAACTCGCCGATAAGTACGCTCAACTGGAGGAAATGCACCAGGAGACGCTGGATATGGTCGAGGAGCTCAAAACCGAAGTGGCCAAGGCCAAATACGCAGAGCCACCTTCCCCAAGGACAGTTACACCGGTCATTCGCCGAAAGTCCAGTCAGAATGTGATGGTAATTGATCGTGCACATCGATCATTCGCAACGCTCAGAAATATGGCAGCTGAGCACTTCGAGGGACAGCCCGATATTATGCAGAACTTCGATCTTAACCTAAATTCAGCCATGCATGAGCTACACGTTAGATCAGAGCGCATCCAGGAGCTGGAGGCCGACGTCGCTACCGCGAGGAAAGAAATGGAGAGCAAGATGACGATTATTTCTGGTTTAACACGTGAGCGATCCAGCTTGAAGTCTCCTATAGATATTTCAATGGTTGCTGCATTAAGGGAGCAGCTAGAGAGGAACGAACGACAACTCCAAGACATGCAAGAGAGTCATGCTGCCCGTGAAAAACAACTTGTTGATGAGTTGGAAGCTCTGCGCATTTCGGTTAAGGAAGCTGCCGAGGTTGGATCAATGTCAACAACGCAGACACAGGGTGGGAGCGAGCATGAACGCGAGTTGCGTGTAGCCCACGAAGCTAAGATTGCTCATCTTGAAGCCGAGCTTCTTAGCTGGGAAAGTAAACACAATGCCGCGTTGGATGCTTTACAAACAACCGAACAGCAGATGAAGAAAACCATCGCCGACCTTGAAGCGGAGGTCGCAGCTGCGCATGCAAAGGTCGACGAGTCCCAGGGGCAAACAAAGAGCGACGAAGAATCCGAAGAAGCGGAAGCTAAGCACCAGGGCCTTGTTGTCACGTTGCGTAGTGAGATCGAGAAGTTTAAGACGATCGTTGATGGCAATGCTGCCAAGGTGGCTCAACTAGAGCAGGCACATGCTCTTGCGAAAGAGCAACTCGAAGAGGTTTCTAAAGCGCGGGACATTTCGTCTGCAGAATCGCGCGGCTATCAGGAACTTGTTAGTCGGCTCGAATTACAGATAGCAGAGCATGGGAAGGCCCTCCGGAACCACGAGGAAAGCCTAGCTCAGCTCCGCGACGACCATGCCAGGGAAATCGACGAGGTTCGGGCCAGCTCCAAGGAGGAATATGATGCACAAATCGATATGCTCATGTCAGAGCATGCTGAAAACATTAGGTTTTTGGAAAGCGATGTTACGGAAGCACGGGACGAGCTTATGAAGATTGCCACTCAAGTCGCTTTCGCCTTAGGTCTTGAAGTAAGCGTTGATAAGATCAGCGAGCGTATAGAGGACTTGATTGCGGATCAAAAGGCCTTGAATGCTGAGCAGCAGAGGTCCGCCGAACTCGAAGGTCATATCGATGAGTTATCAGCAATCAACAACACGATTATGCGTGACCTCGAGACTGTGAAATCTTCGCTAAATGGCATACTTCATCCTGACAGCGAAGATTTGAAGAGCCCCTACTCCTCCGTTACAGAGCAGCTTGCGGCCCTGAAGAAGCGAATGCATGATCTCGAGAACAAGAATAAGAAACACTCTCGTTTGGTGGAAGAGTTGGAGGACCAGTTGCAGACTAACTACGATCAAGCCCAACTTACCAATAACAGATTGTCTACGCTCCAAACTGAGCGCAACATGCAATTAGAAGAGGCCCATGCAGCCAGAATCAAAGCGCAGGTTGAGTTAGAAACTGTTCGGGAAGAAATGGTCGCCTTGCAGGTAAGGCTTATCCTACACCTACCCAACCCGTTATTACACCGGACTAACATGTATTTAGGCTCGTATCGAGGAGCTTGGCGCTTTCGATGGACCAAAGCGAACTGATTCTACGGGCTCGCAGGTCCGCAAGACAGCATCCGTCATCTCTTTGCCATCTCCACCACCTGCCATCCCTCTTCCCCCACTGCCACCCGGTGGTGCGACTTCGCCAACTCAAGGTATCCCGCCATCGTCAATCGGTGGGCGGCCAACTAGCCATGATGTTGCTCTGGCTCAGATCCGAGAGGACCAGGAGGCACGCATACAAAGCATCGAGAGACATCTGAAGGCTGAAAGGCAGCTTACTTCTACATTGGAAGAAGCTCTGACTGATCTCGAAAGCCAGTCTAAGAAGATGAAGGCCGACTGCGAGGCCTGGAGGAAACGTGCCCAAGACCTTGAGGCAGAAGTAAAGGAGCTTAAGGAGCGGCCTCAACGGGAGAACCGTGACAGCCTTTACCAGATTGAGGAGGAGCGCAAGAAGCGTCAAGACGCTGAGAGGGCTAGAACCCATCTAGAGGAGCGCATGAACGCAATCAACAACAAGAAAAAGAAGAAAGGTAGCCTCAACTGCTTTTAGTCGCGGGGTTGGCGTGATATGCCTCTGACCGTCTTTCTTGCCCCCAATCACGACGCTATTTGGCTTACCTGAGATTTTGCTCGGTATTGTTTTCCAGGCACATAGTGCACATCTGGCGAGGTGTTTGAGGAGTTCCGTATTTCCCTTCTTTACTTCGCGTCATGTCGTGCATCTTGTACTTTGTATTTGGAGACGTTCGTGATGTTTTACGGGCGAAAAAAAGCCACCATATACCCTTGCGGTCTTCCCTTGAAGTTTTAATTAGTCGACCCCCAATTTTTCCACGGCAGACAAACAACGAATGATCTGGATGGGATACGAAATGAACCGTTGCTAGGATGTGTTTATGGGATAGTTTTGATGAAGGACTGGACTGTCAGTTGTTAAATTTTCTGCATCCTAGTGGCTCCCTTTTTTTCTCTGTGCTGTGGTGTATAAAGGGGTTGGGCGAGAGCTTTATAGCTAAGCGTAGCAGGCTTTTTGACACCTGAAATACTACTTGAGAACTTCATTTTTCTTCAATCTAGCGTGCTTTTCAGATGTGTAGTCCAGGCTCTATGTATTGGCCTCCCTGTGCCAGTCGTTTATTATGTCATGTTAGTATAGTTGGTTTGTAGTTAGACGCAGTTGATGCGACGTCGTATCTAGGCCAAGTAGGTTCAAAAGTTAATAGTCAAGATCCATGAATAGATACGACCACCTATCTCTCTCATTGCTCATGATGCTTTGCTAATATAGGAGGTACCTATGTAGGTAAGAACTTCAGCTATTTTTAGCAGAATCCCAAACAGTACCCGATCAAGTAATTATTGACATTGAGCTTAGATTAGTCGAGCCATTATCCTCAAACACCATTGATGGTATTTCAAGGTGCAATGGTTCAGTACTATGTAAACAGAGTTCTAATTGTACGACCAAGTGGGTGGAAGACTACCATGTTGTCGCGAAGACCTACCAGCGTGGAAAGGTTAAGACTACTGGTATACATATGTGGAATTCCTTTATTCAGACGTCTCGGTGGTCCGCGGTAACGCCTCCTGACAAATATCCTAGTAGATATAAAGGAAGCAAACGAACTAATATCCTTGCACTATTAAGCTGCATCCCGGTGGTCGGTTTTCCCCTAAGGAATCTCTACGCTATTTGCATTTGAAACCCTATTCAGTTTAATTTGTCCACTGATACCAGATAGTATCCTTTCATCTAGATGCCTCATCAAGAACTATAAGCTCTGGGGATGGAATGCGTGATATCAAAAATTGCACAATAATATAATCACGCGATTACCAAAAGTCAAGTATTCGTGAAGGATGGAAAAGTTTCCACTTTCAATTACAAATATTTAAAAGGCCGACAATCCATCACAACTGCTTCGTCACACCTGCCATGACTGAGGCCCACACTAAGAAGCTATTGACGAGGCGAAGTATTTTGAAGAGAAATAACTTCTATCCGAGTGTTGCCTTTTCCCCAGAAGCCTTGCATGATGCCTTTCAAATCGTCTCTTAAACTCCAACGGGGGTCTGGCAAAGGACGCTCTGGCCAAGCTAGAAAGGCTCGTTAGTGTGTGTATAATTATAGTGAAGTCCAATAGTACTTACGACAGGTAGGATACAGCAGCGTGCTCGCTGTCCACTGAGAGCGCAGGTTGCCTCAAACTCAAGCGCGGTGAGAGGAACTGCGCTGGCTGTTATAGAAGGATTGTTAGTAAAGTTTTAAATCTCTGAGGTGAGAAAGATTCAAGAGATAGCCTTACGGGCACTGCAGTCGAGATCTGCTACACCGAGAACATCGGTAGCACAGCATTGAGCAGAGTCATAGAGACCGCTGCAAGGGTCGTAGAGAGCATCACTACCTGCGTATCCACGCTTGGTAGGATTGGCGAGGACGGCGGTAGCCAGGAAGGTGACGAAGAAGGTAGATAGCTGCATTTTGATTGTATTTTGGACTTTCAGGAACTTGAAGGCTCGGTGGATGTGTAAGAAGCAGAGATGATGGTTGACCTGTTTGGAAAGATGGATCTGGTTGCGGATGATAAAAAAAAAACCTAAGAAGAACTGGGAGAACCATCGCTTCTTATATTCGAAGACAGTCTTCCTTGTTGCCCGTGATCAGAGCATCTGATGGCCAAGGCTCTTCACCAAGGCCTCGTCAACTTCACGACACTAGGCAACGTAGCGGTGACATAGAGTAGACTTAGTACGGTGGACCAAATTAATGCATTTGAATCCAATAGAAAATAGTCATCAGACCATTAGCTTCATTCTTGGAAGTAGTCGACGACAGAAACAAGTGTATGCAAAGCAAATTAAGAGCTGAATGCACGCACAGTACAGGGGTGCCTCAAAGTCTGTATTACTCGATAGGGTAAATGATCGACTCTGAGAACTTGATGAACTTGATGAACTTGATTTGAAGAGTCTTTCCAAGTAAGCATAAGTGATTAACCGAGAGTCACCAATGGGAGACAACTACGACAATGGCCCGAATGTTGCAATCGAATGTTGCAATTTTCTGTACCAATGTTGGGCTTCCGGATGAAAGACCGGCCCTCGCAAACCTGTTTAGGGATATGCAACGTACGGAGCTATATAAGGACTAGTATACATTTGTATTTGTATTCTTTATTTTAATATTTTGTATAGTTTAACCTCAAAGGGTACCTACCATACATGCTATTCTAGCCATTTTCGTTGGCTCCTCCGGGTGAGCTTGTGTTTGTAATAGTAGTGTTCAGAGGTCGCCTATTAGGACGTTATAAGTTTGCTTTAGCTTTTCTGTGTTCCGCCTGCGAAGGTATAAGGCTTATCCTAACCGTAGACGTCGTCCTATTACGGTTCAGTTGTTAGGCATAGTTTCGAACAAATGCTGTAACTAATAGTATTTGTCTACCTATTACCTATAGCCATAAGAGAAAGTCCTCAGCGGTTAGACACTCACTATTCAAGCTCCTACCTTCTATACTGGCCTATTCAAATCCCAGGAGAAGTACAGGTGCACTGTCCATATCAAACCTCGTATACTCAACCTACTTACGTATACCTAACTAGAGATTATACATAGTACTAGGTATGTATGCGTGCCTGGCTAGACAGGGTTAATTCAGCCACTCCACCACTCCACCACTCCAGCATCCGGAATATGACCCCCGCAAATTCCTAGCCCTGTCTGCGTTAGGTACCTGGATCCATAATGACTGTATAATTACGATCTTCTCTAGGCATATTTGTGTTACATTGCTTCAGCCGCAACGCCTGATTCGACAACTGATGTAGTTTGTTGTCTAGTGCCAGCGAGTTCCACGAGTCAGGTCAGGTCAAATAATCGTATATACTTGGCTCGATACGAGTCAAGTCAGATATATTAGATTTAAGGGCTTATCTAGCCGTATCGTCGACTTGGCCTATATACCCTTATAAAGCCACACTTAGCCACATCAGCCACCTAATATATTTCACCCAAAACCTTTACCAATAACCAATAATATTGCCCTAAAAATATTCGTATAAAATATCAAATAAAAAAATTTTAGCGCTTAACTCGGATAAATATCCCTAAAAAAGGATCTACTTAAGCTAAGTCAAGCCAGGCCTAAGTTAGGTTAAGCTATTATCTAACTCGTGGAACTCGCTGTAGACTAATGCCGGGGTTAGTCACTAATACACTTCCTACGTCTTCCAAGTGTATAAAATCTTGGTAACCGTTCATAAGCTGGTTAATATAATTCCCCACTTACGGATCTGAGCTAGGTAACACAGCGATCCTCGGGTTGAACCAGATCTGACAGGGGCTTGGGCAAAATTTAAGGCTTGAGCGTGCAGTGACAATCACGCCAGCCAAACGGATGGCTGGGCTCGCTTGCTATGTATGTATGTATGTATGTATGTATGTATGTATGTAAGACAGGCTGACAGCCTACAGGGCTAGTTGAATCTAGAGCAGTCCGCGCACCGTTCTTCGTCACTCTCAAGATGACTGGTCAAATCCCGATACTCGGCAAATTGCATAGTAAAATCTCTTCCCATCACGCCTACAGTTAGCGAGTACGGAATAGACGTACAGAATATAGATCGACCTTCATGATATAATATAATAGTTACTTATTTTCGTATAGAAGTCTTTTGCGTTTGTCACTAGCGCGTTGAGCTTCCAAGGCTTCTTGGATGTGGGCCAATCCCCACGTAATCTTCTCATCTTGCGTTCCGTTCTCGATACGTGTAAGCGCACGTCGTGTTGGCGTATTGTATTGTTGACCCATTCGAGGTGGAGGTCAGCCGACCAGGCACCAGGTAGGAAGCCTCATGCATGCGCGCTATGGGACGGGACGTCGAGAATGTTCCGGGGAGAAATCCAGACGATACGCGGCAATGCAGGCCGATGCCATTTTTAATCTTGGAACCTTGACCGCGGAACCCGGCTATCGGGGAGCCTTAAAGAAAAGATTGGTCTACCGAATCACATCTAAGTACCTAAACGACAAATTAATTTACGGAAATCGATCTCAAGACCTTATTACCGTACCGTGCCTCCTGTCTCCAAGTCACACAAACAGGATTTCCATCTCGTTTCTTCATCTCTTGAGTGGTACCGAAACCGATCGCATACCCTACTAAGCTCACCGGTCCAGCGGCAAAGCTCAAAATTTCGTATGTCATTACTGAGGTTTGGCGGAGCTTATTAGCGTCCGGTGAATCCGCCACCTGCAGAAAGTTGCATTAGTTGCTCAGCTGGTAAGTTCGGCAGTTAGCTTTGTCGAAATAAAAATAGGAGAAACTAGGAGATCGTATGATGTGTTGTTCACTTGAACTGTTAATCACCTCTGAAAAAAGCTAGATCTATCTGAATAATTAACAAGAATAACAGTATCAAATATACTGCCTAGATTCTGTATAAGTACTATTTACCTAGGTAGTCATTGTTGAAAGTATGTTCAGTCCAGGCCAGAAAGCAAACCTCTGGTGTCGAGCTCACTATCTCGTGGTCATCCGTGCCCTGCGTAATCCCGTAATCCCCCAACTAATGCGTGGTAACCTCCCGAATACTCCGAAAATGAAACCTTGCAAGCCAAGTCTGTGACAAAAATATTCTAATTCTCTTTCCCCATACCATGAAGATTATGAGTACGAGGTTGTTAGCTAACAGCACACCGGCAAAGATCCCGGACATGACAACACCATACCCAGATTCCAATACCCAAGTCAGTACTTTTAGGCCAAACCCAAAGGAGATAATTTGCTTCCCGATGTTCATCGCGATGAGCATCTCAGACGTGTTAGCGTAATAGGAGTCAACTGCATATGCAAGCGTAAAGGAGAAGTAAAAGTAAGCGGCCCAGTAATTCATGGCCCCTCCAATAAAGAAGCATATCCAATGTAGGCCTCGCTCTGCCGTTAATCCATACAGGACAATTCCTGCAGGCCCTACGATCATCGGAACTACCATGACTCCCAAGCGCATTTCGGCCTCCCGGATTCCATTATTACGCTTTGTAAAGAAAGCCGCAAGCCTGTCTGATGACGAGGTAAAAGGAACAGCAAGTCCGTAACCCACCACAGCGGCAATGGCAAAGAGTCCCGAGTTGGTCTGTATTGTATGTTAATCAAGATGTGAGTAGTGCCTATACGAAAGCGACTTACCACTGTCCAGTTGTAAGGCGGCGATGTAATTAAGATCGGGAAAGTGTAAGAAAGGGACAGTGCCGATAAGCCAATCTACTGCATGTTAATACCTCAATGTTACCACGTATTTCCAAGACTATTCCTTTAGGGGGATAGATATAGTAACTATATGACGTACTACAAGTATGTTAGCAACTAGGACAAGCGAAAGGATATCGCGCTTAATTAAATTGGCATTTATGCTCACCATTGATTCCAAACGTGGTAATGACCCAGAGTGATTGGGGAACAACTTGAAATCTGTCAGTAGTTGCTTCTTTTAACAATGAGGTCAAGGGCTTCGAGATAGAAGGCGGTCACTCCAAAAACGACTAGTAAAAGGAAAAGGGGGTCGCATACGGAAGTAAGTGAATGAACGAATCATTGTCGTAAAGAATGGGACGTTAGAATCAACTCTTCCCCGCAGACTTAATGTTTCCAGGAAGCTTTTACGCGATGGAACAATAAGGTCAGCCTGTTGAGTTCCCTTTTCGACTTCATGGACACCCTCCTTTTCTAGCTCGTTCGGTGGTGTGGAAGGCGCAGCGTGGGCTTGGCGGTTATAGGACGTCTCTTCGACGAAGAAAAATGCTAGTATGAGCAGTGCTATGGCGAACGCAAACTCCACATAGAAGAAAAGCCTCCACTGAATCACTAAAAGTTAGCAACTGATTCTTTGGGTGAGGAGTCTAGAGGTATGTAAATATTCCAGGGGCATTGGCTCCTTTGGCAAACCGGTGTAGAAATGCTGACACCCAAGCTAGGAGAAGAAAGGGAGAAGGAAACTCTTAATGTTACATACGCTGTGACCGCCGGAGAGCATATATCCAGCGGGTAATGAGGCAAAAGTACCGAGACATAGACAGACTGGTAGACGTTAGAGATATACTGGATAAAGATCGACGTCATGTTCGCTACCTGTATAGTACCCAATGCGCTTGCCCCTTTCGTGTAAGAAGAATATATCATTGACTAACTGTACCGGTAATGCTTCGCATACTATTTTGACATTAAGACAACATATTAGTTTCGAACTCATGACTTTCTGGATTTTTAAGCGTAACTCTTAGGTGAACCCTGGTGAATATCGCCTAAAGAACAAGATATGATCATCTCGCTTACTATTGGATATTAGCTACTATATATGATGAGTTTTTGTCGAAAACCTACCCGCAAGAACCAAAGCAGTGGACTACACGGGCTGCCATTAGGCCACTGAATGAGGTACATTGTGACGCCCCTATTAGACCAGCTGCGAATGTAATAAGAGAGAACAGCATGACTGGTCGCCGGCCATACTTCAAGTACATGGGCACGAAAATTAAAGAGCCTTCATTGTATTAGCACTGCTTCTTCTCTTGCTGTATGGCGCCACATACCAAATCCAAAGGCGAGGTTAGGGTAAGATATCAGCTCAGATGCCACGGCGGGCGAGATATCAAACTCTTCAGCCCAGAGGTCGAGGTACGGTGATGGCCCAATGACGGACGCATTGGCGAGAAAAGAGTAAAATGAGCAAATTATGAGGATCATTGTCTTCTTGAAGTTGGACCACTATTGCCACGTTAGAACCCGCTCCTATTCACATATTCACGAAATATACCTGCAAAGGGTCATTTGGGTCCTCGGCAGGAACTTTGATAGTGTTAGTCAAAAAGAACCCAATCAATGGATATTCCAAAGGACTCGGAGGGCATAATAACCTGGGAAGAGGGCCATGCCATAGACCGTATCGTCGCCCTCTACGAAATGTCGCAAGCCATCAAGTTAGCCTTGGAACGTCGACGAATACTCTAGAGTGGCATACCAGCAGCTTGGAGATTTACAGTCCCTGGGACGCCTTCCTCGTGCGCATGGCTATGAACGAGGTGGCCCCTACCATGGGCGGCGACCTTCGAAGTCATCGTATACCTATTAGACGTTACCAGGAACCTGGAAAGCCAAGGGAAGAGAAGACGTTAAAACGCGGGGGCTGATGCGGCTGATGTGGCTGATGCAGATGAGTAGTATAGGTATGTACGTATGTGTGCTACGCGGTTTTCTCATTAGAGATTGAGGCCTTCGCGATCAGATCTCGCATCTGCCAGCGTCGTGATTCCTAGCCAAGACCGCGGAGGATTCTCGACCATCTATCTAAAACGCGGGGAAGGAAGCTATCAACATCCAGGGTCGTATCGCTACCCGTAATAGGAATCAGCCTGATAGGAATGACGATAGCATCTTAGCGCTACGGAGAGGTCATACTAATAGAGCCGAAATCCTCTAACCGAGGGTCTCTACTACACTACCTTTTTTTCCTCATCGATCGGCAACGATGCTAGGGGTTGGTTGATACATATACTACTACGTAGTCCCCGAAGCTCGTCGAAAACACGTGTTTTCGTACTTCAGCTTCGCGTAAATTTTCTGTTTGCGTTGTCCGCTAGAGGCACTTTGCTTGATAGAAACAACTACCGCGATTCATCTATGTTAGCCTAAATACTCGGGACAGAACCTGAATACTGGCCTTGTTGATATACCCGGTACACTTTCTGCATGGGGATACTAGCTTAAGTAAAACTAAAGTATAGTTAACTAGTATAGTTGACAGTTATTAGATATTGGAAGATTGTAGCGTGAGAGAATTGTCGTTAAAAAAGACTTCCAAAGCGACTGAGCGACTGTCATGGTCATCTACTAAGGTACCGAATATTCGGTTACTTATCCACATGGTGTTTGACAGCGTCCTTGATTCGGTGCTTTGGACATGTGTGCATGAAGCAGATCTGAATATTTAAGTGTTTGCAGCGCTAACTATAAGCCGAAGAAGACAGGTTTCGCGTTAAAGCATCCTAAAGGAACCTGGAATTTGCAGCTAGGCTTAGAAAATGCTTAGCTTGTATAGCGTTTACCTACGATAGGCCGGGCCGGCAATTAATATGAGGATTGGAATAGGGTATAGTCGTCTTGGTATATCTGCTTCTTACAATACTATCTTCTACGTATATGTATGTAAGTGCTGTCTAGACTCTACCTGTTAAGGTAAAGTCCGTAATAAAGGCACAGAAAGTATTCAATAAGCAGAAGCTCTTATAATTGATTTATCATTAAGCAGTAATTTATTATCATTATTTTTATGTACCTAGGTAGTTATGATCGTGCTTGGATAAAGCTTTGGAACATACACTCGAGCAGTGGCAGTGGCATGGCGCGCGGCCGCTGACCCCGAGCGCTTAGCGTACCTCGGCCGGGAGAGCCGGTGTGGAAAATATGACCAGGTTACTAGGCCGACTTTAATAGCACGTACGAATGACCCCTAATGAGGTAGCGTAAAATCATGAAGTCTTCCCTTTGCGAAACGAGCATATTGATGTCTTATTTTCTGCAATAGTTTTGCATGACTACATCTATTACCGGGGCATTATTTTTCGAGCACAAATAACTGAATGAGGTTATCTTTCAACACGGGAATCTTCCGGAAGAGTCGGAAGACCTTTTCGGGATTTTCTAATTATTAATACTAATACGTTTATTACCCTCGAGGGTAAGTAGAACGGAAATGCTTATTTCCATTCGAGTTAATTCCCCGATGGCTTGATGATTGCCTCGTCTCAAGGGATATGGCGTTTTAGTCTCGCTCAAGTCATCTGGTATGTTATCGTAAGATATCGGTATGTTAGTGTAAGATATCGGTATGTTAGTGTACATAATTCCAGTCGCGTTTAGGTGTGTTTTCAAGAGACCTAAGTATTCTAGGCCTTAAAGACGAAATGTGCTTGTCCCTGGTCTACTATTATAATAATTATTTCTTCTTTCTATTTTCTGATTCCAGCGGATCAGATCCGGTCGTCGGCCTTCACGGATGAAGTACCGGCCGAATAGAACCTATCGATGCATGTGTTGGCAATGAAGTTCGCCAAGACATTAAATCTCGCTGCCGAGTCCCACAGAGCCAAAGATCTAATGGTCGTGGTGTCCGCTCGTTGGTAGAGCTTCGACTTTATTGCAGCTTCACCATGCCTAAAATGGACGTTGTATTATCGTTGTGTCCCGAATTCGAGTTCACAGCGCCCGGCGGTGAGAGATCCAGGGGTTGGGGATTTGACCCAACCCCTCCAAATTGGATCCGAATTGGACGTGCCATCCAATGAAAGTGTTTGAATCTGCTTCCCAACCTCGATTAAGTCTTGACCGTAACTCTAAAGACAATGAGGGGTGGCAAAATGCACCCGCATGTGCGAACTAGGTCTGATCTAAGGTAAGGAATATGTATGTGTAGGAAGAGAAGTGTATGTGTATAAAAACCTGAAGGCCCTCTCCGGGAAACGAGACGTTCTCTTTGGATGATGTAGGGGCTTTTTTGCCTTATCAAACATCACCAAAACCAACCAACCAACCAACCAACTTCCGTCCTTTTCGACAGCCGTCAAGATGTTCTCCATCATTGTCGCTGTCATGGCCGCCGTGGCTATTGTCTCCGCTACTGCGGAGGCGACGGTGAGTCTCGAACGTTCTTCTGCCTTATAAAGATCTACATACTGACTGGAGCTGCTAGACGCCGCGGGACCTAGTCGCATCTGCGTGACTGCGGGTAGGGGTTACGGATGTATTCCTAACCCCTACCCAGGACAACACCCTGATCCAATCTATATCCATAATCCAGGAAGAAAGTTTGGGTATTGGATGAGAAAGGACTCAGCTGGGACTGAGGAGTAGGCGCGTGGAGTGGTTATATTATGAGCACAATACGCGTTATGAGAAACGAACATTTGGCCCAGGAGATGGACCAATGTTAAGGATACCATATTATGAAGACTTATACCCCGAGTGGTTACTGGTACAAGCCACTTATTCTTCGACCATCATGCATCAACTAGCAAGTTGTTGCAGGTGTGTTAGCAGCCTCATCAGGCTAATACAATCCCCTTTGTCCCTTTACGTACCGACGCCGATTGCATATGCATGAGTGAAACCATCGTCGAATATCGTTATGCCCCAATACCCATAGTAGACCAATGCGCAAGGGCATCTGATCTTCGTAATGTATATGCACAATTATAGGATGTCATCGTTAAACCCTCGCATTATCCGGTATAGCGCCGTCGCCCCAGATATTACGCGTTTCTTCCTCGACAGCTCTCATGGCGATAGCCACTTCTTCTAATTTCTCGACAACATCCCTAACTCCCTGGTCTATCTTTGAGAAGTAGCGATCGTTCGCCTCTCTCCTATTCCTTGCCAGAAGGATATCCTTCTCCGTTTCTTCTTCGAGCTTAGCGCCTAGCCGTTCGCGACCAGTCCCACTACTTCCAGGTCGTGCGCTGCCTGTACCGACTGTGCTTTTCCCTCCTTCTGTACCTTCTACCGCCGCCTTTCCGACGCTTGAGGATATCGTAGGACCAAGGGCTACTCCAGTAGCAGATACACCAATCTCACCTAAAGCTCCTTTGAGGTTTAGCACTTCGTTCGCAGCCGTCGGTTCGATTGAGTCGTCGGCCTCGCTTCTTGCCCATGCTTGCGCCAGCTTAATTTGGGCCGCACGTAAATCGGCGAGCTTGCGGTCATGCTCCGGTCCGAAAACGTGGGTACCTCCACTCGCCGATAGCTCGACCTCTTCTAGAGTCGCTTGCATCTCAGCCCACAAAGCGTCGGTTCTATCAACAGTGCGGGTGGAGTCAGCAGTATGGAGTCGTCCGACAGGCGCGCGGTTTCGTGTATTTAATAACGAACCTGTTCGCGCGAGCGAGGGAGTAGCTTGTGACTGCTGGATAGATGCGCCGCTGACATTCTCCCTCGTGTTCGAAACTAAGGCAACGGCTGGCGGAACTGCTGGGCTAGCAGCCACCACTCCTGAGAGCGAGACATGTGAGGTTGCTGGAGAGGGATGGAGGAATAACCTAGGAGGGTCGCGAGCTTTAGAATTGCCCCGTGTTAGTTTGAGGTTATCCATTGCTACATTTTGCCAGTATGAGAATACGATCAATATCAACACAACTCCTTTCAAATAGCCCTACTAAGAAGGGCAGTCTAGAAGCCAGACTGGCCTGGAGAACAAGATATTGTAATTGGCGAATATGACTGGTTAATTTGAAGTTGCCTATGAAGATGCAAAGGAAGGACGCACGCGCGTCATGGTCCATGCACGGGGCCGTCTCCGTTCCAAAAGGTTATTAATGTGGCTTAGATGAATTATCTGCTAAGCCACTTTGATGGAGGTACGTACCTAACCAGAGTACTATCTTTCCATAAAGTGGGGACATATTATGTGGCCCACCTGGGGGACTAGGGCGAAGAAACCCTTAGCAATTATTTTCCACCTCTGGTCTTGTGGAAAAAATTAACCGAAGAAACATCACATCCACGAACCACTAGCCAATCTATCCATCCATCCATCTAAGCAAGACTTCAACACCCATTTTTCAGCGATACCACATACAAATCGGTAAGTCAATTCCTCATTCACGATCGATCTGCAATATTCTATGGCTTTGGTCAATACATTGCTGCCAATCCTTCATCTCGCTTCGTTCGACCACGATAAATAATTTTCTGCGCCCTCGAGTCTACATTTGCTGACCGTGCAACCCCTCTACTACAGCAATCATGGGTAAAGGAAAGCCTCGTGGACTTAACGCAGCCCGCAAGCTGCGACTGCACCGAAAGGAGCAGAAGTGGGCCGATCTCGGATACAAGAAGCGCGCTCTCGGTACCGCTTTCAAGTCCTCGCCGTTCGGTGGTTCCTCTCACGCCAAGGGTATCGTCCTCGAGAAGGTCGGTGTCGAAGCCAAGCAGCCCAACTCTGCTATCCGAAAGTGTGTCCGTGTCCAACTCATCAAGAACGGAAAGAAGGTTACTGCTTTCGGTACGAATATCCCTACTTTTACTCTCTACGTTTCTCTTTCGCGACTACAAAATTCCGGTTGGCCCGAGGCGGTTGGCTTTACGAGAAGGAATATCTAGGAGCGAAGATTTTTTTATTTTTGGGTGCAAATTAGCTAACGCGATTCAATACTAGTCCCCAATGACGGTTGCTTGAACTTCGTGGACGAGAACGACGAAGTCCTGCTTGCTGGTTTCGGTCGCAAGGGCAAGGCCAAGGGTGATATTCCCGGTGTGCGATTCAAGGTCGTCAAGGTTTCCGGTGTCGGTCTGCTAGCTCTATGGAAGGAGAAGAAGGAGAAGCCGAGATCATAGACGTTTGGTCGGGGACGAAGGAAATTAAGGAAAATGTGCAACGCGAGAAGGTTCATTGGGCATGCGGAGTCGATACGGCTTGCTTTGTTTCATCACGGCATCATAGGTTCGGGCCTTGATACTCATTCACAGGCAGACGAGATCCACAAATAGAGATTCTGCGTCGCCAAAGCAATACCTATAATTCTTCTAGAGTCTATCGTGATTATCGTGACTACCTAATCTAATGCGGAGATAATTGGTCTGGGAGTAGAGTATATCCTTTTTGATTACCTACCTTAGGTAACCTCTATTCCAAATCCGACACCTAATTTCGTTATATACACATATCTGTACATTATGGTTGAAGCCTAATTCTCTAATGACTGTGTCTTGTCGTCTTCGGCGTATTTTAACAGGTAGTCAACTCCAAGACCGAGACTGATCGCGCCTCCAGTGATCCAGCATCCATTGACAAACCACCACCAGCAGTCCTCCACGTTCTTGAGATTTACTCTCTTTATCATCCAGCCCAATGTAAGAGCAGCGCCACCGCAGCTCCCAATGAAGAAAGCTGGTCCGGCTCCTACTGCCATGCCGGCGGCTCCAAGAAGGCCTATCTGCACCACCGCTAACCCGGACAGGATTTTCTTCGTATCAGCGTCATGCTTGAGGGCAATGCTCTTGATGCCTGCCTTGGCATCATCCTTGATGTCCATGTGCGCGTAGATCATATCGTATAGTACAGTCCAGGATATATTGCTTGCGTAAAGCAGAGCAGCGGCACTCAAGGCGGCACTGTTTGACAATAAGTCTACCCCCAGAGCAGGAAAACCCATAATGGCACCCCAGGAAAAGGTCAGGCCCAAGACGAACTGTGGATAATACGTCACGCGCTTGGCGAGAGGGTACGAAGCTACAAATATCAAGCTAGGAATACCATAGAAGAGACATGAGGTCGGAAATTGTAGTAAAATCCCGAGGCCGGTTAGGAGCTGCGCACCTGTATATGCTAGGGCTTTGAAAGGCGTGATGGCGCCGCGTGCTAGGGGCCGATGCCGCGTCCGCGTTACGTGCTTGTCTAAGCTCCGGTCCCAGAGGTCGTTGATGGAGCAGCCGGCACCACGCATAACAAGGGCACCGGTGAAGAAGAGTACAGTGGTACCGACGACGGATAATGGGGTAGCCACGGGGGTGGCCAGTGGAGCAGCCATCAGTGTTGAGAAAAGGCACGGGAAGAATAGATAATATGTTCCTGTGGGTTTATCGATTCGGATGAGCTCCCCGTAGGGAACCCATGACTTAGGCAGACGGGATAGAATGCCTGATGTGGGTGGCGAGTAGGGTTCTGGAATGACTGCTGAGGATGGTGAATCGATGGTATGGGCTCCTCGCTGGCTTATAAGTTGTGAGCGTACTGGAACTATCTGTCTTGGCTTTGGAAAACTGAGAGCTGTCGAGGCTGATGTTATGCTTTGTAGGTAACATGAGACACCCCTGGAGACATTATGGAGTTGTCTCGATAATTTTAAGTCCGGAGATATTAGACCACGAGGCAGCAGACACTTTGTGCCTTTGGGCATAAGGAGTCGATGCATCTTGCTCAGGGGTGTATCGACTTCTGGAGACTTGTTAGCTGTGTTTCTGGTGAGGCTGAAGGTTTAATTGAGCAGTGACTGATCGGATGAGACGGTGTTAGACTTGAGAAGCCCTACACAAAAATGACAAATTTATAACACAATGCCAACATGATGACAATATAAATTACCGATGTTCGTTATAGACTATGTTGTTACAAAAATATAATAACCAGTGAGTGTTTAATAAGCCCATCAAATTTTTTATATTCATATTTGTTTCTCAAGAGGTGAACTATTGACTCACTGTCGAGTAAACAAAGGGAATGAAAACCTACCTTTGAGATGAAGAAATTAGTAGCTGTCACCTGGAGTTCATAGCCATTTCACACCCTAATTAAAGTCGTGTTAAGAAGTTGCTGGATTAGGTACATTTGAAGAAGTTATTTAATTTCTATAAGTCCTGGAGGTTGTATGGGTCTGTGCACGAACTGGAAGTACTGAGCCTACCGCAATTCATCCTAACGGTAAGTACACGGAGGTACCTGTGCGGTTACAGTGGGTACCTACCTCATAAACTTATCTGCTATCCAGTTTGCGCTTTCCATTATCGTCTCTAAATTTATTGTCGTAGCTTCCTCGCCTCCAGCCTCTCGCTGTAACTGCGTCGCACTTTACCAAGAGCATTAAATTGCTCCAACGCCTTTGTTTCGCTCTTGGAAACTGGAAAACTTTCTCCTATAGTGACCCTAACTACTCTGCCATAGGCTTATGAAATTAAAAGGCATATGGGGTACTATTTAGATTGCGTTGGTTCTCCTTTGCGAATACCGTCGCGATTGTAAAGCCCCTTGAGGCGCGTCTGAAGGTGATCACCATCTTCGCAAACCCCGCCGTCGCCTCACAACCCCTTTCCGCATCTCCGAAACTCGACTCTTCAAATTACTAGTCCTTAGTATATACCTCGAGCGATCGTTAAAATGCCGACCGCGTTACATCCCCAAGCTAAATTCGACCCAATCCCTCCGGATCTCGACCTCCATGCTCTTGTCGATCGCACCCCGAACTTCGACTGGGTTGTACGGATTTCCACCGCACAGATCAGGCGCCTTGGCCCCTCCGGTTTCGAGAAGCTAGTACAACTCCATGTCATCGAGGGAGGTCGTCCGTTAGTTATAGAAGGCTGGAACAAGGTCTTCCCAGAAGACTTATTTAGTGCCGCCTGGCTGGAGAAGACGTACGATAAGAAACGTGAGTTTTTCGCTTTCGTCATATATAGCGCTTAGAAATACTGATAGGAGGTGGTAGAGGAAAATATTCGTGACATAACAGCGCAGACCGATATCCCAATGACCACTGGCCATTACTTACGATCGATGCGACAGTTGACCAGTCAATGGACCCCTACAAATTTTCGCGACGACCGGCGCCAGCGTCTTTATCTGAAGGATATAGACTGTCCTCCGGAGTGGTATAACCACCTGAAGAAGGTTATCCCTCCAAATGTCTTCTATATGAACGAAAATATCAGCGAGAATCCAGGAGCAGACACACGAAATGACGACATTTTTGGCGCGCCGGAAAAGACTCCTGCCACAGCAGGAGATCTCATGAGCAGCTTACCTGAGGAGATGCGTGCGCAAAACTTAATGTGCTATATCGGCCATGAAGGAACGTATACGCCTGCGCATCGAGAGATGTGTGCGAGTTTGGGCCAGAATATCATGGTTGAAGCCTCGGAAGACAAGAATGGAGAGAAGCCGGGTAGCTCGATTTGGTTCATGACTGAGACCAAGGATCGCGAGGTTGTTCGAGAGTACTTCCTTTCCATGCTTGGCCACGATATTGAAATTGAGAAGCATTTCGCGCAGATCAACGCTTGGAAGAAGGCCAACTTCCCCGTCTACATCGTTGAGCAAAAGGTTGGCGACTTCATCCTTATACCTCCCTTGGCTCCCCACCAAGTCTGGAACCGCGGGACGCGGACCATAAAAGTTGCATGGAATAGGACAACGGTCGAAACCCTTGACTTAGCTCTCCACGAGGCTTTACCAAAGGCGCGACTAGTTTGCCGAGATGAGCAATATAAAAACAAGGCCATCGTTTATTATACTATGGAGAAGTACTACAAAGACCTTCAAGCCCACGAAGAGAACTCTGAAGTTGGGTTATTGGGTCTTGGTCAAGAACTAATGCAAAATTCCTCACGTATGAAGCAGATGGCTAATGACTTCAAACGCTTGTTCGGCCTGTTCACCGAGATCCTCGTCGACGAGATGTTTGGTTACAAGCAAACCGACGTTGAATATATCCCCTTCGATTCAAATATCACATGTTCATACTGCCGGTCCAACGTTTTCAACCGCTTTTTAACTTGCAAGTGTTGCGTGCGAACGCTGATCAACGGTGACGAAGATACATACGATATTTGTATGGAATGCTATGCTATGGGGCGCTCATGTGTTTGTATATCGGGCCTCCAGTGGTGCGAACAATGGAAGTGGCCCGATCTCATCGAAAAACATGAGACTTGGCGATCAATGGTTATTCAACAAGATGGATTTGTCGACGTCGATTTATCTCCTCAGCCCATCGAAATTGTGCGGAAAAAGACGGGAAAGAAGTCGGTAGCCCAGATCTGCCAAGAACAGCTTCGAAGACGACCTTGGAATGATATCACAAAGCCATCTCAACCTCAAGCAGAGGAATCTGATGAACCCGAGGTCGACGAGGAAGGTCGCGTCAAGAAGAAGACAAAGCCGAAACGCAAGGCCAAGAAGGGCGACGTCTACCGCTGTCACGTCTGCTGCCACAAAGACTACACATACAAGCTAAACTTCTGCACGACATGTCAAAACGCATATTGTTACGGTGTGTTGTGGCGGGCATTTGATACAATGCCCCAGATGGCAATGGAGAGGGAACATTGGCAGTGTCCCAAGTGTCTTAATATCTGCAACTGCGGGTCTTGTAGACAGAGTGGCAATACACATCCATATGTCCCCAAGAATACCCTTCTTGGGCATGATACGCGTCCAATTGCGGACGATCGCAGTGTTGAATCAATTGTCGACTTCAGGCAACACAACCTTGGCTGGCTAAAGGCCACTGGTGACGAAAATCGTGGGAGGGATACGAAGCGGATGCAACGTCTAAAGCAGCAGGCGGATGCTGAAAAGGCTAGAGATCCATTGGCGTCTTTGAGTTCCGCAGAAGACGCACCACACGAAATGGATTCGGCCCTTCAGGACTCAATTATGAACGGCTATGGAGATCAAAGCCATCTCCTCGACCATGCTGAGACAACCATTGCTAGTTATGAAAATGGCCAAGCACCCGCTGCTGACATGTCGCATGGCGAACCTATGGACGAGGTTGACCACGCCGACATGTCTGCTATACAACACGGAGAAGAAGACTCGGTTCTTCCGGATCAATCGCAGTACCCCGATCCGTCTATGATTGGTCACGCACGAATGATGGGAATGGGATTCTATGACCAAGATGAAAGTGCAGATAAAATCTTGTTCGATCCTTTCCAGATACCATCTGCTGACGCTCTAAACAATGAGCCGGAAGTGTCCGAATACGTCAAAAAGACGCTGCGACTTGCGAAGAGAAAGGCAAGACTTGAGATGGATGATGATCCCGACTTTAGGGGGCCTAGGAGTCACCAGCGCAAAAAACCTAAGACCGGAAATATTGATCAACTTGTCAACTTGGATCCAGCCCTACTCGGTGCCCTTGGCGATAGCACATCTACACCCATAAGATTAACCGCCGCAATCGGCCCCAGTGAACAGCCAGGGGACGACATTACAGAAACACAACCGAGAGAAGCTACTGAGCCGGCCTCTCAACCTAAACAAGCACCTAAGCAAGCGAGGCCTCCTCTTCCTATTGATCCTCTACGACCTACTTTGCGACACGCTAAACCGAGAGCATCGTATGTGGAAGCCGAGGAACCCGCAGAAGACCCGGATGATAGTGTTCTAATCAAGCCCCTGAGAATTTTTGGATCCGAGGGCGAAGATGGCGTGCCGGAGGAGTTAGACCCTGTAGATTTAGCGGCGGATGCAATCCGCGCTTTGACCCAATTTCCTGGCGGCGAAGGGGGAAATTCGACTATCGCCGAAAACACTCCACAGTCGGGGGCTAAGAGACGAGGGCGACCACCCCGAAGCTCTATCGGAACGGCTGCTACTCCGTCCACTGGGAAGAAGCGTGGCCGCCCGCCAGGACGACCGAGAAAATCTTTACCTAATAATACTGAGAATGACGAGGGCAGTATTACAGTGGATGCTGAAGACCCCGACAGCACTCAGAACGAGAATGACGTTACCGTAGATGAACTTGAAGCTCAGCTGGCGCGAGAACTGGATGACACAAATGACGGAGGAGAACAGTCACGACCAACCGCGGCCCGTGGGGGTTCTGTAAGGAAAAGAGGCCGACCACCAGGACGGCGAGTAACACAATCTCCCGCGATAGCCAAGCCGGACGACGCGCCTCCGGATACCCGTTTCATGTCTATGAGAGAACGAGCGGCTCTAAGGGGCAGGAGAATTAGGATTGGTTCACGCCGGACAAGAGATGATGCGACAGGAAGCCCTGCAGCAACTTCGACCCAAGGTAGTCCTGTAGTTAGAACTACTCGAAACAAACCAATACCAGATACCGAGAATGCGGAGGAAACTAGCAGACCCAGCTCGAGACGGGGCCGTAAAGAACTAGTCGATGATGATTTTGAGCCTGCTAGTGAGGGAGCCGAGCCTTCGCCCTCACCTAGCTCCACGCCAGAGCATCAAGCCCCAGAGCAGCAACAGCCTGTCAAGAAACTGGGGACTCCTACTATTGTCAGGTTATCATTTTCAGATGATAGTAGTGATAGCGACTCGTCTTTGGAAGCCGATGACGATGGCCCAACTAGGAAACCTTTCGTTGCTACACGCGGTCGGGGAAGAGGAAGGGGGAGAGGTAGACCGCGAGGCCGCCTGTAATTGATGAAGATTAACACGGAATTAATTTATGTCCTATAGCGACAGCCGAGAAACACTTTCTCGCGGCGTTAACTTCGATGGTTGATACCTCGTGTATGGTACTGGGGTTTGATATCTTAGCTGATTCGTCTCATATGCTCCTGTCACTATATAGTAATTATTTACTCCCTGTTCTGACATTTTTACTGTTACTCCGACTATTTGTTCATGGTCTGCTTGGCACCTTACCTATACACTTAGGTAAATTTGCAACTACCTAGATAATTGCTTAAGCTGGTAATCCATTTAGCCGCTTTTCCATTTGAAGTGATAGTCTTGACGTATAGTTATGTGATTTACTTGATAACTTGAAGTAACTAATGTGTTTTTAGAACTATAGGGGTTGTTCTTATAGCTGGCTGAATATACCTCTACTCAAGCTACATATATCAGGTTAATGAATCTAATGTTAATGGGCTTCAAGGTCTTGTCTATACTCTAAGGACCCCTATTTAATTTATAGCAGAGAAATACCTTCAACTGTAGAGAATACTCTCTTATCTTTAGATTAAAAATGAATTTGATTACGTATGTCGGCGTTTACTGAGGCGTTATCTTGCGATGAGAGAGGCTAAAGCTTACCTAAGGTAAGTCAACTCATATCATGTTATCCGTCGAGTATTTCTACCTGACTCGCTATTTGACGGTAATACTAGATGAGGGTGTAGGTGGTTATTGTGAACGAAGAAGAAATGAAGGATTGATGTGCTCGAGGCTATATGCACTTGTTTGGACCACCTTGGAATATATGGAGGTGCTCGGCATTAGGAATACATCCAGGTTTGTGTTAAATTTTCTTTTCTTCTTTTCCATCGAAGTAAATATACATGACGAACCACTAGAATTTGATGGTGGTTTAAGGGAAATATGTTAGCCCCCTTGCTCCTATCACACCATCCCCTCGCTTCAGCTACTATTATACGTAATAACTCATAAGGAAACATTGCTGGAGACTTTTGAATGCGTCGTTTGGTCTTCATAGTTAGCTCTTGGCTCTTTTCGTGGATATTCGTCCTCAGTTGAGACAGTAAACTGTGTGGTGCGCATGATTCCCGTTCCTGTAAGAATTTCCTCGTCCGAATCTCGCGCGGACCGGACTTCGGTGCGAGTTCGCCGGCTATCCATGTCCTTTAAGCCAATATTGTTGTTGTCTGGTCCATCGGTAGTCCTGATATAACCCTGCTGCGCATGCGAAGCACCGCCATACTTGTGGTGGCCGTAATAGGAGCGGTCGCCGGTCGACTTGAGGTGCGGTACCCAACGACGAATAAGTGGCCAAAGTGCAGGGGCTGATGCAGTCAGGATAGCCAAGTTGCACTCGATAGAAGAGACACAGAAGCCAATAGAGAAGTTCTTATCTGGACTTTGGTCGTGGAAGTTTTGAGCGAGGAAGTAGAGACGGACGACGCTGACAACGGTAACGCTGTTATAAGACTTATGTTAGAGCTTTACCTCTCCAAGTATATTCGATATATTTGAATTGTTCTTTGGAGTAGGTGGGAAGTCGTAGTTAGGGGTTACTTACAGTACACCTAGCATGAAAACTCCAATCAAGGCAATCTTCCTATTCTTATTTATCTTCAAGCCTAGGAAAATGTAAAATGGAAGAGCAACTGAGACTACATCAGTCGCAATAGTCATGCATGCAGCGACCACACCGAAGGTGAACTGTTGAATGCATTTCCCAGGCACCAATGGATGCCAGTTGAGCTCGATAGGAGTGCATTGGAATATGACGGTCAGGAGAATGGCGAGCATCAGGACTGTGTTGAAGATGATAGTGCCCCAGACGACATATCGGACGCCTGTCTTAATACCTGAGAAGCGAAGCAGAAAGACGAGGACAGATTGTTTGACTAGTGTTAAGATGGGCTGGTAAACAGCGCCGACAACGTATATCCAAATCAGTCCCTCGGTGGGATCAATGGGTAGCGGCACATCGTAGAAATGAATTCCTATGTATAATTCCTTCATAACTGCGAATTGTTAAGTTTAGACATTGGTAGGCATCGTCGCATGTCCACTTACCTTTGATAGAGCCTACCGCCAAAGCGATGCTAAAGACCATTGAAGCGACGATGAGGCCGTCGTCTAGATGAATTTAAGTTAGTGCATTGCTCTGATCTTGTTACTAGGGTTTGCGGCTCGTAAACTTACCCCATCCAAAGCTCTTCGTGTCGATTCTGATATAAGTCCTCAAGCCAACAACTATCAACGCAAGCACCGGACATACCACTTCTATGGCGATACCCAGGTTTTGGAGCCAGCTCGTGGGATTAGGGTTTGTCGCCATTGGAGGGGCTTGGATTGGTTCTGACATGGTAACTGATCATTAAAGCATCTGTGCAGCCCCGTCCAGATACAGTCAGTAGAGATCGTCGCCGAGGTTGCAGGCGATCATTAATATATATCCTAATCCCCAGAATTCGAGTTTGTTTAAGATCTTGGTAGCCAGGGGGGCCCAGGAGTCGCGTTACAACACTGTCAAGGGTGATGAGGTCTGGAAAGCTTCACCCGGCTCGTGCTCAATGAATAATCGATGTGATATACCAGGCTCTCGAGCGACTCAGCTACATACCAACCTGCATACCAATGATCGTAAGAACCATCAAAGCACACGATCCCTTCTCTTCCTAACTGGAAACAGGGCATTGCATGGGTTCCCCGGTATCCGTCTAGAATAATCCAGGACCCATTGCCCGGAACTGGATGGTCCCTTGGCCTTGGCAAGGAGAAACCATCGGCTATAGCCCGCACGAGTTTGCCACAAGAGTTGGAAAAAGCTTAGGATAAATATTGTTCAAACCTGTTAAGTATGGTAGCATGAGGACTTGCTTCAAGTGAGGTGACATAGACTCGTCCTTGATCGGGATTGCATCTTCATGGGGAATCCCCCCCCCCCTCATACTGGTAGTGCTATCGGAACGCAAAATTTCCATATAACAGTACTGCCTACCTCTCATGTATGGGCTTGGGCATTCTGACTCTGCAGGGATATGGCTTCTTCTTACATTGGTGCCTGTGAAGGCGAGTTATTAGTTTCATGGGAAGCCAACTCAAATACTTCAAAACTTAGCGAATTAGGCATTTTAAGCGAGGGCCATCCTTGTCTTCTTATATACTGTCGTCTCATCACAAGTTGACACCTGCAGTATGTGGTGCATGATGCATCGCTCCTCTCTCCGAACACCTTTTGCGGTAGCATCGTGCAGTATTTTCCCGCTACCGTGTCCTCTGCAAGGTCGGAGATATCTTCTTGTCTATAGGGGTATATCGGATTGCGTCCTTCTTTGGGTGCGGGTGTTGGTTACCCCCTTACTTTGTCTTATGTTACCTTTGCAATTGATGCTACCTTGCGTTCCCGATTCCGTATTCATTTCGCAATAGTGATACTCCGTAAGGGTTTTTAAGTAAGTCACCATTTAGGTCCCAATAAATACTCGGCTGAATCTCGTTGGCTGTTTCTCTGATCAACTCTTACTTCTGTCTTCTCCTATGTGATGCGCGTTTATGGTTGGACGGAGATGGCTATTAATGATGAAATAGTCAAATAGGGAACTTGGATAAGAGGTTCAATTGCTGTTTACTAGAGGTGAATATGAACATCGGGGATTGCTGTCAATAAACCGCGAAATTTATACGAGAAAGGCGACGGAAGAAATATCCGAGAAAGGGCTGATACCCTTTTGCCCTCTTGGATTCTCATGTCTGTAGGTTGGGGTAGTGCAGCCTTTTAGGACGCGTACCTTGCGTATAATGCTACCTATAATATCACAAATATGCATTATCGAAAATCATATCCACAATCCGACGTTCCGGAACGGAGAGTAAACTCCTAACAGAAGCTCGCGAACGTTTAGCTAAGGCTATTATAGTAGTTCTAGACTAGACCGGAGACGGACTCTTGACCTCGTTTGGAATTTCTAGACTCGGTCTGAAGTAACGAGATGGAACTCTTCACTTTGGCGCGCTTGTATTGAGTCTCCCCCTCGAACCAGATGAGATTACAGAGGACTGTCGTTTTATGTGTACCTAGGCTTTAACTAAAGTTCACCTGCACCCATAACAGCGCAGTGTATATTACACCACTTTCTATGCTATACGCATAGCATATACAACCTATGTATACTTACACCTGGTCAGCTTTGACTTATTCCCTAAACTATTGATATTTTGTGCATTAGCTCATTAAAACCACGTGGATGTCAGGGAATATCGGCGTGTTATCGGTTCGTATAAAGTAACCGCGCAGGACGATCATTTGTAATTTTTCTATTGTGATCCCTCAGCAGCGAATACTGTTCGATGACTGTTTTACCCGGTGGCTAGGCGTTCCTATATTTTTAAGCTTGCATATACTTGCATCTCGCCTAGAAGCCTGATACTCGGCTACTCAGCTACGGGCATAATAATGACGCGCTTCGTTTACGTTGCGGCTCTGTCGCTAACCAGCTTAGCGTTTGCTCAGACAATCCAGGATGGCGTCGGTAAGCTTTAGTTTTGTCCTTGATACACCCTCTATACAGTAGACACGCCATCATGATGTGGTGGCTTGCTAACCCTTGTCGATACAAATAGAGGCAACCCCAGAGACTGTTGCGCCAGCCGTCGAGACAGTGGAAGCTGATGCCTCGTCATCTGGCATCGACTATTTTCCCTTCGAATCAAGCCAGCTTACGCCTGATGTTATCACCAATTTGACAAATTATAATCTTACTAATGTCGACCTTTTCAATTTTAGCGACACTGGAGCTGCGGTTCAAAAACGTACCGGCCGCGTGTGTAAAACTTATCCCGGGGACAGAAGTTGGCCGGTTCGCCCTATATGGGATCTCCTTAATATTCTATTAGGAGGCGCTCTAGTTGAGGGTGTGCCAACCGCAGCGCCATGCTATTCTGACTGGCCTCAGTATGACAAAGCCAAGTGTGCCTCGATCACCTCTCAGTGGCAGACGCCTCAATATCAGTTAGCATCCCTTCCTTATGCTCTCTTGGGTTTGTGTCTAACCTAGCACAGACTATCACAGCCTCTAGGAATCCAGTACTATGCCTTTGAGGGAGTGAGCTGCTTGCCGCCTAGCCTTACACGGACGGGTGCTAAATGCACACTAGGTGGCATGCCGTCGTATGTTGTTAATGCTACCAATGTCGCACAGATCCAGCTTGCTGTCAATTTCGCGCGGAACCTTAACCTGCGGCTGATCGTCAAGAACAAGGGCCATGACTTCAAAGCCAAGTCCACTGGCGCTGGATCGCTTTCCATATGGACCAATGCTCTACAGGGAATCCAGTACTTGGGCTCCACGTACTCCCATGGCCCATCAGGTTACCGTGGACCAGCTTTTAAGATTGGTGCTGGCGTTCAGGCGCTTCCCCTTTATCAAGCCGCAAACAAATTAGGTCTTCATATTGTCGGTGGTAATACTCGTGTAAGTATCATGTCTCATTCTGAGACCATACCATAAAATAATGGAGTCTAATCAAAATCCTGTGCTAGACCGTCGGCATCGGTGGTGGATACATTGCTGGTGGTGGCCATTCCCCCTTGCTATCTATGTATGGCATGGCAGCTGATCAAGTATTGTCCATGGAAGTTGTGCTACCTAATGGCCGTTTTGTTTCTGTCGATGAGCAAAAGTATCCCGATCTTTTCTTCGCCCTTCGCGGCGGAGGTGGTAGTACCTGGGGTATCGTGACCTCGCTTGTTATTCGGGCTTACCCGAAGAAGCCCGTCTCTACTCTCAGTTATAGCTTCGGTGTCAATACTAACGTATCGACGGAGACTTTCTGGAAGGGAGTCAATGCCGTTTTCGCCAAATTTCCCGACTTTGCCGATAAGGGGATGTATAGCTATTGGTCTATCAGCTGCTTGTCTGACTGCTCCTTCTCTATGGCTCCTCAATGGGGAAATGATATGAACTCTTCCAAGCTCAAGACATTGTCTACTCCATTATTTGACGAGCTCGCGGGGTTGGGAATTACCGTTAGCGATGCCGTGTATAAAGAATACGATGGCGTGCTGGGTGGCATTGAAGGTACTTGGTCGGCTGAAAGTGAACAGACTGGCGTCTGGAATTTTAATACTGGGTCAAGATTATTCCCCCGTTCTAACTGGGACGATCCGGCGAAGCTTGCTACACAAAACGCGGCTCTCCGGCAGGGTGTCGAAAAGGCTGGCTTAATGCTCGGATACAACATGAAAGCAGCAGTCAACCCATCAATCAACCAGACTAACGCCGTGAATCCAGCATGGCGCCAAGCCGTCCTGCACGCGCTACTAGGTGCTACTTGGAGCCAGGAAGCCACTGCTCAGGATATCGCGGCCGCGAACAAGAACCTCGTCGAGATGATGCAACCATGGCGAGACGCATCCCCCGATTCTGGCGCATATCTCAATGAGGCGGACATTAACGAACCGAACTGGCAGCAAGCTTTCTACGGTTCAAACTATGCATATCTTTACCAGCTCAAACAGCAGTACGACCCTTGGGGCCTATTGTGGGCACCTACAGCTGTTGGCTCCGAGGACTGGTACGTAACTGACCAGATCGAGTATTACCCAACACAGAACGGAAAGCTGTGTCCTAAATAGGACTTTGGGTTTCTTCAGCATATAAGATTCTATTTGCTATAAGTTATTAATCGAAAAGAATGTATAAAAAGGCTTCACTATACTACATATTATACCCATACAGCACGCGAGCACCCACCTTTCCCACCCCTTATCAGATAATATTTATTTTAGTCTGTATCTAGGCATGCCACAAGACATGTCCACCTTGTATCTACAGTAAAGCCTCAAAGTGTTTCATGCTTTAATTTCACCGATGTCGCGTTGGTTTCTCTACTTTTAACTCTTAGCTTTCTCGCCACCTTTCGCATTAAAATACCTTCGAGATAGATACTCTAAACGCATAAGCCGAGATAGATTATTACTGGAACAACTTGAGCTTAATTCTGGTTTTACCATTTCACGTTACAATATCTCTATCTTATAATCTTAATGTAGCTTTTTATAGAATACACGTTTTCTTCTTAAGAATAGGTAATAGCTTCTACGTTGTAGATAGGCCTGTTTACCTTGAACCTGAGCCAAGCACACTTTTTGGAGGCGATGTTGAACCGACTTTAGGATGCTATAGAATCTTACTCTAATTATAAAGTTTATCTTGAAATAAAATCTTTTGATTATTAGGTAATTTCAATATGCTAATATAAGCTTTCATAGGATATGTGCATTTAAATGAGTCACAATAGTTTTTAGCATTCTATATTGTTTCGGCTGGCATAATAATAGAATACGCTTATTCCTACTTCCCTATTAATGCCGTTGTATTATCTATTATCTACCCACATACGCCGTCAGGTATTGAAGGGAAGTATTTCATATTTTGGAGCATTTGAACTTTTTTACTCACGCAAGTATATTTCAAATGAACAAATTATAATATACAGCTAACACATTAAGATATTTGAAAAGGATTGATCTGATGAAATATTATGAGTTGGTATTGTTTTCAATATATAGAAGCCAAACAAAGAACCTGCAACAGCATGGGACTTGGAAAACAATGTATTGTTTAATAGCTGTTATATCGCTATAGCATCGTATTGCTACTGTTCCCTAGGGAATTTGTGTATATATTTATCGAATTTGCCTGCTACAGTATGTTGTATCTTCTCACCAGAACGCCACTTACCTAGTCTTAAATCTACCTCCTTTGAAGTCTTTCGTCAAAACACAAAATTATTTCAAAATTCACACAAGCTCACGCTCATCCAAAATGTCTTATCCCAACAATAGACGTGATTGGCGTCCAGTTTGTGTAGCATGCCGCTCGAAGGTATCGGGCCAAAAAGCACCATGCACTCGTCCTGTGGAAGGCCACGGGGTAAGTAAAAATCAATATCCATCTCCCCCCACGTTCCCGGGTATTTCCTTGAGATTATTCGCTGACCGTTGATATTATAGTGCACCGGATGTAAGCAGTATGGCCTTCCTTGCATATTTGGCGGAGTTCCGCTACCTCCTTACCCTGGCCCTACTCGAGCACCAATATTAAGCACATGCGATCAATGTGGAGATCTGGGCCTACGCTGCGATTTTAAAAGACCGGTACGTAAAACTAAAATGATTTTCACCCTTTTTGGCCTATTTTGGAAGTCCAAGTCTTCATAATCGGCCGTTGCTTCCAAAAAAGTGTCTTAGCCCTTAATACTAAAAGAAATTGGTACTAACTGTTGTTATAGTGCGATAGATGCCATAATTCTGGAGCCACATGCACGGGAAACACCCGATATTGTTTTATTCGCGGAGTACCCGGCGATGACATGTACGGTTACTATCTTAACCTCGGATTTGGTCCTAACGGCGTTAATCAAGTTCTTCACTCCCCAATGTTTTCATGGACTATGCCTGGTGACTACCATCTACAATACGAGAGGTGGGTAAGCGAAAGAACTGTGAGCAATCAGGTGGTAGAGATACAACGAGATGAACAACTTGCGGACCAATATACACAAGTATTAGAGCTAGCACAAGATGCTGCTAGGCACGGGGTCCCGGTTAACTTACCGGGAGTCATGGAAGTGCTCAATGTAGATATTTCGGGTGGTGTTCCGCCGAATGAGTCTCAAGGTGCCCGAGATCTCATGTACTATCTCGGCAAGCAAACTGCGAATAACCCTGCAGTCCATGAACGCAAAATCGAGATAAGCGAATACAATATTCTCTATAATCAGGAAGATCTTCAGAGACTTAACCCAGGCACACAGGCGGAGTATTCTTATATAGCCCCTATCAGAGACACGGTCTTGGCTCCTCTTACCCGACCAGCATCTCCTGGCCCTGGTCGCCCCAGCTACTGGATACCGTGGAATACTAAAAGTGCTGATATACCAGTCTACGACAACACAGGTGACTTTCCGGAGGGGAGCCCCGAAAGAGTCAACATGAGTGCTATTCGGAGAGATCCTTTCAGGGAGCACCCGAACGAAAATGCACAAAGCGTGTTATCGACAATTCCATTCTTCCGTATGTGGGATGAAGGGGAAATGTATCCCACCCCAAGAGCATGCCAGCAAGAGTACTTGGTTGACGGAAAGTGCGGTCGTCTAACAACACGCGGATGTGAAGATACCGCCCATATAGGGGATAGCATCCCAATTTGCGACACCTGTGAAGAAGAAAACCGCGAGAAGTTTTACGAGGAATTCGCAAGTGTTGCTCTCCAAATGAGACAATACCTATGTAATCTGTGTTCTGGTTCCATTGATAACTTACTCTATATGACCACAAATTTGGGTTGCGATGTCTATTACGATAACCCCATGGGAATACCATTGCCAGATTTTACAAGCCATTCGCTTATCGGTACGGGACTAACTAAAAGGGTTGGGGGTTGGCGAGGTTCTCCTCTAGAGATAACCGGTTGCTCCTGCGGCGTTAAGCTACTAGGTCGTCGTCTGTGTAGCCCTCACAGATTACAGCATTTACTGAACCTCCAAGAAGCTGTATCGGATATGAAGATATATGTCGACAGTCTGTACGGAAGAATGGTTTGTCCTGGGTGTAGAATATTGCGTGGTATCAACGACTACAATTTCGAAGGCCCAGCAGGCGGAGAAGGTGTGTATAAGGCATGGGTATGCTTAGCCTGTCACGGCTTCGTGATAACCGAAAATACTACTGTCTTAATACCGAGACTATACCTAAAGTCAGGGGCACCCACACCCGCTCCGGCACCGTATGGTATAAGGGCGGAGGAACTAGAAATCGCGAAGGATAAATTACGGAAGCAACTCGCGAGCACGCTGAGGTTTCCTCAAAGTTAAGACCAGTTCGTAAGATACCACCTACAACTAATAAGCCATGTTGTACGACTTAATGAAACAACATTGATACTACTTAGCTTCAAGATCTAAGTATATAACAGTGTTTCTAATGATGGGGAGCTATCTTGAGTATATTAATAGACCTCCTTAATTAGATATTTAGGTAGTTGATACCTACTTCTTGTAGATTGCCCTTAAGTTATTTAATACAGACCTGTGATATTATCAGAGTTGATCAAGCCGTATGTTAGCAGGTGAATAGGAGGTATTCAATACCTGTCAATGAGCATCATTATAGCAACAGGCCTGTGTAATATATTCACAAGAAGATTCCATGTAAAACCGCGGTACCTACCTACATGTAGGTATTAGCGCTGTCTATTGAGTTGTCATGCCCTTTGGGCGCTGCGCAGTAAATTAAGGAAACGGGCAAGACAGGTAAGGAATATCTACGAAGGAAACGACACCTAACCTTACGATTTGACAACGTTGTATTCATTATCTGACAGCGGGACTGATTAAACCTAGTTTCCTAGCTCGTATTTACCGTCAAGTTGCTTCTCCGCCCCTTCTACCTGTCTCCTCCCATGATGAATCTATTTTCTTATTGCAATCCTTAAGTACGATATTAGACGAACAGAAAACTTCGTCTGAAAATTCGTCCGACTGCTTGAGCCATTTCTGAGGCAGTGGTCTATAGTCCATCAGGTCGTCAAAGTTAAAGTTGCCCCTTTTAGCTTCTGCAATAAGGTATTGGAACTTAGAAGGTCCATCCGTCGCCCCTGGAACAGACGAAACGAAATTTATGTTTTCTATCCAGTCATAGCGGGTCCGTGTAATCCCTTGAGGCCGAGGAATGCTCGCTAGACGATATCAGTCTAGCCACCAAGCAACTAGTAATTGTTGACTAATATCTACTTCAACATATACCAAATAGACTATTTGGCCTACAGAGATACCAATGGGGGTAACAAAAGGTAGTTCAAAGTAAGTACCTAGGTACCTAGCTACTGATAGCTGAGATATATGGTAACCGAATTCTTGGGGGATTCAATTCCTGGGATTTGTCACGGGGTGGAACCAAACGGCATGGAAACAACTTCGTTGTTCCGCGAGGAACTCTAACCTAGCTACGAGAGTCTACGTCTATACATAGGTACTGAACATGTACTTTGTTCTAGATGTCTCATCTAGAATCCTGACAGGATTGCAATCACTGAGTTTATTACTTATCCATCACATCTTCTCTTTCGGCAACGACATCCAGAGCCCATCACATCTTGCAAACTCTACCTGGTGTTTGTCCTTGACCGTTACGTCTAAACTCATTTTACGCCCCTCTATTCTGTTAAGAGATGCTGTCACGACGACAGTTTGTGGGGTAGGTAGAGGCTTCAGAAACCGCACAGTCATGCTCGCAGTAAAGAATCGGACGTTATTCAAATCCAAAACGCCTCGTGGCAAACGTCGCCCCTGTGCCTCTTCACGCGTCTGAACTTGATGATTGATAAAAATAAGACTCCCCATTGCCTCATCTATCAGGGAGCTAATGAATCCGCCGTGGGCTGTCCCATTATATCCGTTCACACCTGGACATAGGTCGAAAATTAGGGATGCAGAGTTGATCAAAAGTTTCGGGCCAAGCTGTGAGGATGGGATCAACGAGGTAGAAGGGTTTTCCTCTATATCCAAATTAGAGGAAACCGGGTCATGGTAAAAGCCGATGCAGTGTGGCACAGTGTCGGCATTATTGAGCGTCTTCCGAAATAATTGGTCTTGAGTTGGAGAATTACCGGTAGGATCCTCTAGCAATCGAGAGGTGGGGGTGAATGTAATAACACCAGGACGCTCAAGAAGAGCGGCGCACCATGGTGTTGACTTGAAATGATGCGTTGCCTCGGCTAGGGAAGAATTCTGCTCCATTTTATGGTCGTATAGGCAACTTTATGATAAATAGTTAGTTCTAACGACGATGAGAAATAATAACTGTAGACTCGAGGTATTGGTTGTGCCAATCACAATGTATGAGGTTGGGAAAGCATAGTTCCGGACTACATAATACTATATTAGTAGTCGTACCTCGGCTGTTGAAGTAACCCTACCTAACCCCCGAGGCACGTCACCCTTATCACCATATCGACGCATACGTATAGTTTCACGCGTTTGCTAAAGATTCGACATAATAACGAACGCCTCCTTGCGCCTCACCGCGTCATCTAAATTCCGGCCCGGAGGAGGGCGCTCGAGTTCCCAACAATCGTAGACTTATTGGACGTGATTATTGTGACTGTGGTTCTGGTTGATACGGATAGTAACAAGGCCTTTGGTTTCTTATCGAGCTTTAGAATTGTAGCTACCGACATTGCAACTAGGAAACAATTTAATTTGCTTTAATAAGGCAAGATCTTTTTCATGTATAGAAATCTACCGATTACGTTTTCTTAGGAGGAACATTGTCATAATCTCAACTGAACGTAACAGACCACCAGACAGGACAGCGAATGATTTACGAAAGCATCATGGACAGCCTTCTTAGCAACTTCCCTCATTGCTGGTCACAAAACTACGTCAGGACTACTTTCATTTTCCTTTCACCAGCTTCTGAACCACCCAGAAGAGTACAAGAAGGTGCAGAAGGGAGTCAAAGCGTTGGGAAAAGCTATGGCAAGAGGAAAGTATGCTATAAAAAACAAGAAGAGGTCTCATCAATCCCATTGCAAAGTCGCAGGCTGACCCTTCTGTATTTGGAGACACTACCGGGGTGTTTCGTTCTGAACGAACGCTCGATGATGAATTAAATCGTCTGAACAAGGAGCTCCCGAACTGCTGGAAGCCCTTTTGAAACAGGGTGCAAGCCTGTATTGGACGCCCTTTGCCTGGTAGGAGGCTTTGCTCATGATGGCAATGCTCTCGTAGAACTTTGACTTTGTTCTTGATCTGGCTTACATACATCATCAAGATCAGCCAGACTTTAACTATCAAGCTTAAGGACATGCATATGGGGGCCGTGCTCCGCGACGGTCTCACACCTACTCATCTTGAGTGTCGCCTCGGAGGACTGCCCTAGACTGAGTACAGTACCCAATCTTCAGGCGTGACAGTAAACTCAACGCCGGCTGTAGAAGACACACCTTTGACACTTCTTTACGGGTCAAATAGCAGCACCCGTGAGTTTCTAGCTCGACGCCTTGCGGCTGATGCTCCGGCCTCTCGCGAAATATCTCAATATTGAGCGGAAAAAGAAACACATTTGGATACTCCTTCTAGACGGCCTTGTTTATAGAACCGGTGATTCCCTTGCTATTTTACCCATTAGCGCGGAGAGAGGTGCTTATCCGGGGCAGAGTCAGTAAGACGGCGGACGAAGGCGTGAAGGAAACGGGCCTAGATTGGATTAGATTAGTTGGCTGCGGGTCCTAGACCGGATAAAGTGGGTTTAAGGCTGAGCGATGTACGATGGAAAGGGGTTGGCTTACAAACTAGAAGCTCTCCATGTTCGTCAGAACAAAGGCCACCGCCAAGGTTTTGAAGATGAGGTACGACATCACAACGTGCCCATATGAGACCAGAGTACTCTAGACACTTCCCGTAGTTCTTAACTACCCAGGCTTCTTGAGAAATGAATAAAGTTGTGTGACGGTGCTGGGTGCCGAGATCTGAGCACGGGAGACGAGATGTGGATATCAAAGTACAACCTTACACGTCTCTAGATAGCCCTCAAACAAGATCAATTTTTGTTGGGATCCGTTGGTCAGTGATTTGTTGAAAGTATTCTAACTCCTCCATGCAAGATTCAGAAGCCTCGGCTTGTCAAAAAGATCGACTCGAGCTACGCCCTAATTTCAGCCCTTAAGAAATAGTTGTCTCTAGCGGGAACAGCCGCTAAGGGTCCTAGACCTACCTTAGGTAGTGTCAATGAATCTATGCATCTTGAAGTAAAGCTTTGATTGGCTATCATTCTTCGTAAAGTACCTCCTCCACTTACACAGGCCCTGGTATAGGTATTCCTTATTTGGGCCCCACCATTGAACCCGGAACACCGGGAGCGGTTTGGTCGTGGTTATTTATGCAATCCGAAGTGCCGGTGACGGGGCCAAGTTAGATACAGGCCGATTCGATGGGATGAAGACGAGTTCTGGGTATGTATTACTTGGCGTAGTTTTCACATGACGGCTCTATAAGATACCTCGGCACTCTCCTCCGTCGGCCACTATGGAAGGGCTGTCCAACATAGCGAATCAGTCTCCGTGAGGTGAGCTGACGAAGCACGGACGGGTTATCACAAGTTCACCCCCAGGCTGGATTGGCTCGATATGACAGTATGAGTACCTAGTTGTTTAGAAACTTGGTGTTAGTTATGTATCATAAGAAACAAATAAACATTCATGAAGAGGTGTATCGATAATCCGATGTCTTGAATCTCTTAACTTCATATATGGCCACTGGGCGAGACGCTTTTCTAAACGAAACTTAGTTGAAGTTTTGGCTAGGCTGCCGAACTTGATATTACCACGTTATTATAGTCGTCATCAAGATGAGCTCCACCACTACTCCCCCGGCCTCCTACTCATCGCTTCCCTTCAAAGACATCACCGTCTCTCACGTCCCTGCTAATTCCACAACTGCAACCAAAGTTCTCATCTTAGCCTTCAACCGCCCCGAGAAGTACAATGCCGTGACTGAGAATCTGCTGACTGAGGTCGAGAGCGTCTATAATCTTGTTAATACCGACGAGCGGGTCCGCGCCGTCATCCTCACCGGTGCTGGCCCCGCCTTCTGTGCTGGAGCTGACTTGGAGGTTGGTTTCGCCGGCCTACTTGCGCACAAGGAGAGCGAAGAGTCAATCAACAGGTTTAGGGACCAGTAAGTCACACTGTCCTAGCTGCCTCTACTCGATCACCACAGCTAAGCGGGAATAGAGGTGGTCGTGTCGCTCTGGCCATAACAAGGTGCATTAAGCCTACCGTCGTCGCCTTAAACGGTCCTGCTGCTGGCTTTGGCCTTACTATCACACTCCCTGCCACAATCCGCGTCGCTTGGTCAGGCGCAAAAGTAGCACTCCCCTTTTCCCGACGAGGACTAACGCTCGAATCATGCAGCGCGTTCTTCCTGCCTCGCCTTGTTGGGCTGTCAAACGCTATGCACCTCGCCACCACGGGTTCTACTTATCTCGCATCGGATCCTCTGGTCAGTGGGCTGTTCTCGAAGCTTCTCCCCACTCCTCAGGAGACGGTCTCGTACGCAATTGACCTTGCAACCGACATCGCGGAGAACACTTCGGTAGCCAGCACAAAGCTAATCCGGGATATGATGCTCTACTGCCCTGCTACGCCGGAAGACACCCATGTGCTGGATTCAAGGGTCTTCATCTCTATTGTCGGTTCGAGGGATAACATGGAGGGGGTGAAGAGTTTCATGAAGAAGAGGAAGCCGCAGTTTAGCGGGGCGATGGATGAGAATGAATTTCCTTTCTGGCCCTGGTGGAATGCTGGGGAAAGGGATTTCACACGCCAGGCTGACGGCAAACTCAAAGCAAATATCTGATACATGACTACCTAGGTACTTTTTATGATCTGTTCTGAATATCTGGTCTACTCTTTCTTCAAGGACTAGACTTCGCCCATAAGCAGCCTATTCCTTGAGTAGGTACCTAAGGCTTCTAAGTAGTGATATAGGAAGAAACATCCGACCCTAAAAATGGCTTGACCAATTTTGCGAGCAACTATAATTACCTACCTACTCAGTATTGTCTGATAACCAGTGTCATGCCTGGCTTCAACGGTTTATTTTTCTCTAGAGTGCTCCTATTTCTAGGGTGTTGAGATACAAAACCGCTGCTCCGTAGGCTAGTACTACACACCTTCTAGCATTTGTGCTACGTATAGTGGAATTTGAGTCTCGTTCTATCGCGATATAGGAACTACCTCGGTGTATTAGACGGGTGGTATAGGCATGTTAACAGTTTTCCTGTGCCCAACTTCAAGATCGTCTGCAGCCATGCTACGACTGCCAAGGTGACATAACAGAACATTCCACCCTAAGAATTAAAACACATCTCCAAGTTTAGGCCAACCAGGAAGAGTACCTAGTTTACTACAGAGATCTTAGCCATTCGCAATCTGACGGTTGTTTTCACATGATTGAGTGAGATCATGTCAAGGAAGCGTTACAAGCCCCAAGTTTAACACTCCTTGCTGACGACTGTTACATAATAAATGTATTATCCCCGAGGCAATAGCATCGCATGCAGCATGTCTGTCTGCAACATAGACCTCTTTCACAATACACAATGTTTTCCACGTCACGCTTCTCGAGAGCGTTACAGTCAACCTATCACTTAACACCCGAGGTTTTTAACGCAATTCGCCAGCGGCAATTATAGAAGAATATAATACGACATGTGAATCCGAAGACGTTTTAAGTGCCGAGCGTTCTCATTAGTTTATTGGTTATAGTGACCGTAACTGATTAATCATTATATACCTTATCCCTGTGACATTGGATAGTTTCACAATGCTTTATGGAAGAATGTCAAGGCTAACGTGAAAATACTTGCTGTTGACTCGACTATTCCGGAGGTTGATCTACAGGTATGTTTTAATTGGGGCCTGATAAGGCTGTGCCTCGGCTGTTTTCTGTTGAGTTTCTTGAAATGCAATTGGAAATGCTTGCCGTTAGATGAGGGGTTGATTTTCGGATTCCCCAACATTCATCGCTAGTGGAGAAGAGATAATTAATAGATATAAGTGTGGATGATGGAGTGTGAGTTAACTCAGTCTCATAGCACTAAGAGTAAATGACTAAATAGACTGGACTATGTTTTTTTCGGGAGCAGCTATCAACAACCTCACATTTGGTCACCCATCATGGCACAGTTATTCCTTACTGGGAATTTGCCTGGCTGGCTACTTGTTGATTGTCAGATACCTTCGTTACCGCCGGAAATCGGACATTGAAGCCCCTTTTGTGAAAGGAAACCGGCCTCTCTCGAGTATGACTACCGAAGAAGCCTATGAAATCATGATGCAGCTGCAAGAGCTCGAATTCCCGTACGCATTCGCAAAAGCTCGCAAGATTGCACTGCTTAAAGTAGGTTTCTCGACATGTTGAGCCATTCGTTGACATTTATGATGCCTCAGATAGCTAACGATATAATTACTTTCAGGCTGGAGGCATCCCGACCATGTCTAAACTCTTCGCCGTCACAGGTCAAAACGCCAAACGTAACGCAGGGAGGCGCTCCGTCGACACTGAGGTTCTTCTTCGAGAATCACAGTCCAAGCGTCGGGACTCGGAGCGTTATGCTATGGCCGTGGCAAGGGTGAACTACCTGTAATCATGACAGCTGAATATCTTTAAAAAGTATACTCCCTTCATTTGCTAATCTTCTGTCCTGTAGCCATTCACGTTACCGACGCGCCGCCAAAATCACTGACCCCGATCTGCTCCACACTCTCGGTGACGGTCTTGCTGAGATCTTAAATGTCGTGAATAGAGAAGAATGGCGCAAGTTGACTGACGTCGAGGTGTGCGCCGCTGGTGTTTTCCACAAGAATCTGGGAGAAGATATGGAGATACCATTCACCCCATTACCGTCAAGCGTAGAAGGGTGGAAAGATGGTTTACATTTCGCGAGGGAGCTGAGAGACTGGACAGTCCGATATGAGGAAGATGTGGCAATGGCCACACCAACAAACGACCAGTATGTTAGGGTATATGTTGATTCAGCTGTCGCAACTTTGCCTGGAGTCGTCAGGACAACTTTGAGGAAGGTTTTAGCGGATAACCTAGACGACGTTATGAGGACGAGCCTCTGGTAAGTTTATCAAGAACACCCTAACCGTTGAGCTGAAGTATATTGGGACATCAAGAATATTAATAGGGAAGTTTTGCAGTTTGGAGGCACCTGGCCCGATTCTCTCGTCTCTCCTGGCCATAGTTCGCAATATTCGAATAGTATTCCTTCGGTACGCGGCACTACCGCGTCCGTCTTCCCTCCCCGTGAAGATGGTCGACGATTTACCGAACCCGAAGACTGGGCTATATAATTTCGAACGGAAAACCTTGCAGCCGTGGTATGTAAGACCAACATTTTGGTCAATTTGGGGACCTGGTGCCTTCCTCATCAAGCTGCTTGGTGGGAGATTGCCTGGCTCGGGGGGAGACCGGTATATCCCCCAAGGCTATGACTTGATGACAATTGGGCCAGAACCGCAGAACGGCAAGGGGTCTGAGGACATGATTGCAAATGTACAGATCATTAGGGGTAAGGGAGTAGCAACATGTCCATTCTCGCAGGCGAAAGGTGGCGCTTTTTGAGGGACTTAAGCGAGTTATGGGTGGAAGAACTATCGACATCGCAATGAAAATAGGCCTGAGCTATACAGGGATGAAATTAAGAACAATTCCATAATGTAAAATGGCGCTAGTATTTTGAATCTAACTTACTGAGACTATTAATAGGTAGGTACCTAGCTTCATAATTCGCCAAAAATCTTATGAGTGAAATCTAGGTATTGTCGCTGGTGAGGGCTGCGAAACTAAATCGAGAACTGGTGTTACCCATTATGGGAATTTACATGCATGTTGGGGCTATATAAGGCAGGCTGCACAAGTGCACGATGCGACTATTGGCTGTACTAGTCAGCTTGCATCTCGATCTAGGATCATGAACCATTCATATTCCTTGACTATATTACTATCACACCCTCTTTCGAAGAACCGCACCATTACAGTGGCATCAAATCGCCAAGTTGTAACCTTGCTGAGGGGTATTATTATATCTCCTCTAAGCCACACCGCTGTGTACCAACTTGCGGATTACTGCTAAGGGCTCAAAGCATTGTTTAAGTCCTCGCCATGTCGTGGGATCTCCAAGATTCCGCTTAGCAACCTTATTCACGACATATGGCAAGATTTTGAACCGCTTTTACTCAATGAAAGGATGTCTGGTGTCCGCCGCAGTGAGTTCGCCCCGATTCCACAAGAGGAACATGTTAGCGAACAACAACCACATCGGAAATGGACACCAAAAAGCCATTTTCGCAGCCAGGTGCAGCAGGTACTTCGACAAAGCACTATACAGCAAGAAAAGGATCAAGAAAGCACCCGTACCTCGCCCGCTTTTTCAGATTCATCACTCATCGGTGGTGATTATTTAGATGTACCGCTAAGGCGTGATGAAGTGAACATTGGAGGGTACGTGGAGTATTGCGATGGATATTACGGCCCTGAAGCTACAGGTCTCTCACCAATATCAAGTGCTAGAGCTGGTCTCGGGCTGGAAGTTCTTTCTGAACCCGTGGCCCCTTACCTCTCTTCTGGGGGACTTCCTGTTGATGATAATTGCCATGGCATAAGCTACTGTGGATCTGAAGGGAGGACCGAGGAAGAAGATAAATATGAGAAAAGGAACTATAAACCCCTTTTCTTAAGAGGGACGATTTTAGTTGTCCTTTCCTTAACTCTAGCTATCCTTATTGTGTTAGCTGAAGTTGCGATTCAATGTCTTCCAAATGATTCAGGGGTTAACCCATTCTCTCAACAATACGAACACACTACGAAAATCTACCATCGACTCAACTCTGAAATTAAGATTCATGCCCCTAGCAATCTAGCTCATTTCAAACGCCAGAACGAAACTAGGCCGGTGACAACCATACCTACACTTACTGAAGTTACGTCTTGTACCATTCCCGAGGCTACACCATCCTCAAGTTTAACATCACAAATAACAACAGTACCTCCAGTAGGAGGAGGGACAACAACTGAGATATCAACATCAACGGTACCAATTATAACTCCGCCGTCAGGGCCCCAACCGTCGCGTCCAACATCGACTTCGAAAGTTTCTCCTCCGCCTTTACCATCAATCACCTCTTCATCTGAATCTTTTCCATCACCTCCCTTTACACCACCTATACCACCAGTTCCACCAGCTCCATCGTCTACACTAAAGTCCTCGTCATCGGTTACATTACCAGGAACACAGGATCCTACGGGACCACATGAAAGTTCATCGCCGGGGAATCAGTGGCCGTGGCCTACGTCAAATCATCCAGGCCGTCCAGACCATTCAGGTCAACCTCCAATACTAGATCCACCTACTTCACAGCTTACAAGTTCTGATAAAACTTCTATGCCTTCCACACCATCATCGTCCTCGCGGCCGACAGCGCCAGACCCTCCTACTAGCGCCGATCCAACAGAGACAGAACCTACATTGACGTCATCCACAGGTCCCGATCCTACTTGGACAGGCCCTACGACAACGATACCCACGCGACCACCACCACCACCGCCGCCGCCGCCGACGACGACTTCATCTAGCGTAACTAAACCGAACCCACCTCCAGCTTCAACCACAGGCCTTCCATTTTCGACCTCAACGGGGTCTCTTGGAACCGCGACAGAACCCCCAGGGACTACTACACGTCTGCCAATCAGCTCGTCTAACATACAATCTTCGAGTACAACTACTCCAATTAAAACTACAGGGGAGTCCCCAAGTGGTCCGTCAACACAAACAAAACCCGCGTCTTCTAGCAGCTTGACTAGCGAAAAGACATCCATAACAACTAGCACGATGGCTAGTAACACTAGGTACACCTCAGGATCTTCGTCTTCAACATATTCTAAATCTCAAGCTGTAACAACATCTCCGTCTAGCACGACTGCAGGTAACATCCCAACTCGGACATCGCAACCACCACCGTCGATATCTAAAACGACAGAGACTGGATTACCGGAGCCTTTCCTAACGATTACTAATATTCCTGAGGGGCCGTCACCGCCTCCGCCTATAACTACAACAATAACTACTTCGACTACTCGAGATGGCGTAGCTTTCATAACTACTTTCGTCAAGGGGATAAAAGCCGAACTGGATGCTTCAGTCACGAAGTACGTTACTACATATACGGACTCCCATGGCAACCCAACTCGAACGGAGACCATCTTGGCACAAGCATCTATGGAAACAATCATCTATAACGATGATCATGGAAAACCTACTCGCACAGGGACGCAGGTCGTGCTTCGCTACCCAAGTAAGACGACTCTAACAGATTATCAAGGACAGGCAACATTAACCCAGGATTATTATCTTGGTCTATCTACGGAGGTTCTATACGACGATGTTGGTCATCCAACGGCCACTAAGACATCTATGGTTACGGAAATTGCCATGCTAACTACCCTTTTTAACGGGAACGGTGCAGCAACCCTAACAGAAACTGAGCTTGTCCCCCTATCTTTAACAACAACGGTTTTTGCAACGCCAACTTCGGAAGTCTCGCCGAGCTCCAAAGGTGAGAAGGCATTAAGTATCGTCCCCATTTCCAACGGAAAATATTTCTTAGGCCTTATGATTCCTACGTTTATCGCGATTGCTGTATCGATTCCGATCAGGATAATCGACCAAAATGCAAGGCTCTACCATCCATTCCACGCACTGACGGCAACTCGAGGGGCACTAGCTCGTGACACTCTATGTTTTCAGACCTCAAGTATATGGAACATCAAGGCACGCTTTCGCTCACTGCTAAATGGGGAAAGCCTCCTTACCCTAACCGGGCTTTTGGTATTGGGAAGTGTGATTATGGTCCCGCTGACCTCCGAATCTGTCCGTATAATCCTAGGGGGTCCGAACTGTGCGGGGCCAAGAGGAGACTCCTCTGTCTGTACCATGGCCCTTGGTGTCAACCCAGTGCCAGCCCAAGTCGCCGTGGCGTTCCTAGCCTTTATGACTGTTCTCGTCGGGCTAACTGCGATTGTGCTTCGAAAATGGAAGACGGGATTAAGTTGGAATCCTTGGAGTTTATTCCACATGGGACACCTTGCGGCGAACAATGAAATTCGCACCTTGCTATTGCGGCGCCTGCATGAAAAGAACGGCCGGATAACATACGAATATGTAACCAAGGCATTGGCAGGGGTGTCCTTTACTTTGGACTCCTATAGAGACAATGGGGAGCTTAAATATGGTTTACTCATCCCAAATGAGGTACAGTCTTCGAGAGGGGGTGGCAAGTCAGTAGCTTTTGCAGGGGGAAAAACTTCTCGGCGGCGGAGGAAAGGTGATTATATGCCCTTCTTTATCCTCACATGGACCGGGAGGCTACTTTTCCTAGCTTTATTATGTGGTGTGATGATCGGCTTAATGGTATATACCATTACGGGGGACGGCCAGGACTACACACAATTTATGATGGGTAGATGGCGCGTTGTGCGGTTTATGTTCACTACGATTGGCGTTTTGATCTCAATAATATGGGGATCGTTCTTCTATGGTGAGTTCAACGAACTATTTCCGTCTTTGGATTGTCATGCTAACAAGCTTCACTAGCCGTCGCGTTTCTTAGTCCTCATAAACTACTGTACCGGATACGACTTTATAACGGAGAAGCCGCATATATAACACCATCAACTAACCCCTTTACCGGCATTTGGTCATCGCTGGCACCCGGACGCCGAGACGTCTATCTCGGGCTCGTATGTGCTACCTCGATCTTATCCGAGATCCTCCCGTTGCTTTTAAGTACCGCCTTGGACAAATGTACCGAAAGATTCTGGGCACATACGGTTTGCCTCTGGATGGCAGTAGGTGTATTAACCACCATGATTTCTGTGGTTGGGTTTTCCTTCTTTGTGACTTGGCCACATATGCCAATCGACCCCAGCACGATAGCTGGCGAGATGTATTATGCTTTAACCAACTTTGTATCTATGGGTCCGTCGGCGGGGCTGGTCTTTGGTAAAGCGAGTCTAGGTCTCGTTTAGGGTGGTCGTCGGGAGGGATAGGTAGTCTGAATAAGGAGAGCATCTCCCCCCTGTCCTTGGAATAGGGCAAGCGATAAAATAATCACCAATATTGACCCATAGGGATTCACATTAGGATTACTGCATGTATTTTAAGTGAATATTTATACGTCTACAGGCCTAACACTCGTGCAATCTCATATTTAGTGTATGCCATATAGCTGTGTACATTCCTGCCAGTACTTGGATCTCCTCATCAATTGTGCCTATCTTGGTGCCTTGTTTGGTGGTACTTGAGACCCTTTTCCGCACGGTCAATAGCACGCTTAGTGGCCTCATAAAGATCCTCTTCGGGAAGACCCAGGACATCGTTAGCAACGGTTCCATATTTACCCTCGAAGTCGTTACAGCCGTCCCGAAAGACTCTACTGTAGAGAAGTTGAGGGTAGGCTAGCGTCTCGCCACCAAACAGTCGTTTTCTCGCGTCTTGGAAACGCTTATCGCTTTCCTCGTACTCGATTTTCCAGTCCGACTCTTTGGTCCCTGTAGCATGGAGAACAGCGGCGAACATGTCTTTTTGGCTAAGATGGAATGAAGACACGTATACAAACTTGTTCTTGTAACTCGACAAGTTCGGGACCCCTTTCTTCTCAGGTTCAATTGGCAAAGAGAGTAGCTTGGCTACGGCTCTTCCTACCTGCGGCCAGGTCTGTATGTGATCTTGTTAGCATGCCGTAGACAAAGGGAAAGCTAATAGGTTATACCCACAGTGGTGTTCATCTTGGTTTCGCCGTTATCGAAAAATGTCCAAGTCCGTGTCTTCCACTCCATACCGTACGTTTCTTTTCCAAAGCCGAGGCTATACTCGTACCAAAACCCCGTTACCACACCTATCCATGAACTCTTGCCTAACTCCTCGACTAAATTTCGCGAGGAAAGTTCAATATCCCCTATGAGGACGTCTTTTCCCAAGGCTTCGTCTGCCATGTCGCATCCCCATTCATTGGGTAATACGAAAGGTACGTTAGCAGCGGCGGCAGCACGAATAAGCTTTGACTGCGTATCTGGGGAAGCCCTCGTGTCCATGGTAATAATAAGTGCATTCTGACCCTTTAATCCATTCACCAATGTTGATTCTTCGTCGTAGTCCACCTTGACGACCTTTACCCCTTCAGGGACGGAATTAGCGGCCGAGCTGCTCTTACGTGTGATAGCAGTAATCTCATGCTTCCCTAGCTTCAGAAGCTCTTCTACGATGAATGATCCAACCGTTCCGGTTGCCTATTATATAGGAAGGACTGGTTAGTAAAGGTCTAGTACAGCAGATACACAAGATATAGGCCTATAAGTAGATAGGTAGCCACTTACTCCAACAATCGCAACCTTCTTGACGTACTTTCTCTGAGACATGACAACTTAGGTCGGCTCTTTCTGGGATTATTATCTGTTCAAGTCGAAGAAAGGAGTGCTGATTTTGCTTGATATGATGAGCTTTCGTTGTGTAGATGAAGGTAAAACAAGCAGGCTTTGGTCTCACTTTATATATGCGGGATCAAGCATTATTTATATTATTCTTCGGTACCTAGCGGGTAGCGTTTCTAACCTACTCTAGGAGCGGTCTTGCTTTCAAGCTCTACGAGTCATTCCTTACCATGTTAGAGTTTCGGAGCCTTAGCGGACTTAACAGCTACATCCCTTATCGGGATTAATGGACATAATTTACTGACACTCATACGCTACGCATCGGAGTTAATTAATTACCCAATTCGGAATCCTGGCCTGCTTCCTTCCCACCCACTGACGCTTCTTGGTCAACTAAAATAGCCAATGAGGTAGTTCTCTTATATTCACATACTAAGGGTGGGCTAAAAATTCGGTCTTTGCGAGAACGCGAGAATTACGTAACTAGTTTCGAGCTCATACTTCGCCCTTCAAGCTTCGATGATTTGGAAGTCTAGCTTATAAATCGGGCCTATAGGAGTTGGTTACCACTGAAAGGAACGGCATATGACTCGTATGGGTGGCTTGATTAACTAATAAAACTTCATGGGTAGAGGGTAAGCCTGATTTGCATATATATATGTCCTCGCTAATATGTCTAGTACTGTATCTAGCAGCAGTCCCTTTGATAACTCATTTCAGCAGTCACCAGAAGGTAGCGTTCAAGTACACCACGGATTATACCAGCAAGGGTTTATATATATGAGCCCGTTTAGGTACTCTTATGACGTATGCAGAGAGTGAGTTGATAAGCTCACTAAATTGTTTTTCCTTCGGAGATAAGAGCCCCTATTCTTCAATCAGGGAGAATATATCTAATATGGGGGCTTTACTTTCGATTTATATTGTAACCAGGAGCATGAATACCTGCACAACTTCTCGTTCAAACACTTCATTTATCTAAATAACTTCGGGATCAGTATAAAGGATTTGAAGCAGCGAATACCTATTGTTTGTAAACTCAGACTATAATTGTGGTCTGAGTCACGGTGGTTGATAATAGGCCAATTTTGGCCAATGTCAAAAGACGTGATGTATAAATAATCGCAAAGCGAAGTTTAAAGTATTCGGAAGTAGATAACTGTTAATTCTAATCCTGAGCGTTTTCAGAAGTGTTGCAGCCTTTGTTCGTAAAATTATTGAAGAGTACCTACACGTTACGTCTTTTGCTATTAGCTAAAACTGGCTTATAATCGACCGTCGTGTGAGAATTCCCACGTAATAAAGCTTAGGAAGGCCTTGGCGATAATGTCATTGGACTCGATTTGTTAGATAGGTGTCTATGTACTGTTACATAGAGTAAATAGTAAATACTAGCCTAGCACGCCCCTTATGCCCCTAAGGAGGCTGTGGACTAGCAATCAGCTGTTCCCCCGGGCGTTAGATAACAACAATAGTCGTACCCCTTTACGTAGGGGCACTTGCTATTAATATGCAGGCTTGCTTCACTGGTCCTTGCGACGTTCAAGGTGTATGTTCAAGGGTGGCTTATCCCACAAGACCCACATCTGCTGGTCCTTAACCCAGTCTTTATCTGCTTCGTTGACAAACGAGATGTCGTAGTTCCAAACGAGCCTCGCCAGAATCAATCTCATCTCTGCGTATGCAAGACTAGAGATTATTGTTAATACTTTTCATAGACAGGGATACGCTTTCTTCGCTCTAAAACTTACTTCCTGCCCAAGCAGTTCCGTCCTCCAGTGGAAAAGGGTTGGAAAGCATCCTTGTTGTCATTCGCAAACCGTGGGTCGCCTAGCCATCGTTCAGGAATGAATGATTCTGCCAAGGCGAAGTTACTTTCGCTGTGGTACATAGGCCAATGCCAGATGTCCACGATAGTCTGTGTTGAGAAGTTAGTTCCCAATCGCTGCGATACTAGTAGGTCTGGTGACTCACGCCCTGGGGAAGATATGTATCGCAGATTGTAGCACCTCCTTGGTGGATCAGACGTGGCGCGGAAGCGGGTGCCGCAGGATAGATTCGCAAACCCTCGTCAATGACTGCCGTCATGTATTTGAGTCTCTGGACGCTGACAAGAGTGATTTCGGCCTCGGTGCTAAATGCCGACAAGACCTCATCGCGAAGTTTAGCCAGCACTCGAGGATGCGCACATAGTAGGGACGTTATGCCACATAGCCTATAAATTTCGGTCAGAGTGCGGCCTCGAAACAAAAGCGGTAACTTACGTGGTTGCAGTCGTCTCAGAACCAGCCACAATCAAGACACTCGCGTTATGCTGCAGTTCTTTGAGAGATAATTTCTAGGGCAAAGATAAGAATTGGAAGTCTTCCGGACCGACAGAATATTCCCATACCTGTTTGCCATCTGGACCTGGCGCGGTCATGGCGTCCATAAAGTCAGGTCGTTCGGACTGTAAAGCCAGTCGCTTATCAACTTTGATCTCAACCAACTCGTCGTGCGCCCGTATTTTCTTCGCAGCGAACGTTTGAAGTATCGGGCTAATGGCGGCATTCAGGGTTGGGTAAGCTCGTCGCAGTTGCGCCAACATCTGGATCTCCTTGAATTGTTCAAATACCATGGCAACCCAGGTGTGGTAATTCGAATTTTCCAGGCAACCGAAGGGCTCTCCGAATGCCAAATCGCCAATCACGTCGAATGTCAGGTAGTTGAACCACTTAACCACGTCAATGGGCTTGCCGCTAAGATGGTGTTCCCTCAATCGCTCAAAGAAAAGATCGATGTAACCCCCGATCAGAGATTCTTGCTTGATCATGCTTTGTGCAGAGAACCCACCAGCAAGTACCCGGCGAATTCGAGTATGGTTCTCGGAATCTGCGGCGACAACGCTATGGGAGATCGCTTGGAAGAAGGAGGGCTCTTTAGGATTTTCTGGCTGTCCTGCCTTGCGATGGCCATACACTTGCCTCCATGCGTCATGATTGAGTAAAGAGACTGACTTGGGTCCCGTACGCACGACATCACCATACTTTTGGTGCAGCGCAAGAATCGTTTTGTGAGGCGTCCCGAAACATTGCGTAAGACCTTGGGGAAGGGGTGAGATTGCCCACAGTATTGGGCCTGGAACCTTACGAAGGGGACTAAAGAAGAGATTGTATATGACGGCCCACATCATATATCCCAGCACCTATGTATTACAGGTCAGTTGAGTTTGATTCTTCTACAGTAAGTTAGGGAGTGGTCTCACAAGACAGGCAAGCAACGCTGCAAGGCGCGGCATCACAGGCTTATCCGTAGACAGCATTAAAGTGTCTGTTATCGCGACCATGATGGTTATTGTTTTCAAAGTTAAAGACTCTGTTTTGAAGAGAGTCGAGCAGAAGTCTCATGGCTTGTTGAGAGAGTTTATGAGTTGCGACTGCAATTGAAAAGCGATAGTTGTCTCATTATAAACATCCCGGGTCTACTTATGAACCCTGATGCTTAAAAGAGGATATTAAGCTAAAATTGTCAACTCTATAGAATTTGACCGGGGCTCGTAACGGTATGTGTTAATAGTTAGGTAATACAATTAGAACAGTTCGAATACTTGACATCCTATACAAATCGTACCTGACACTAAGTATTCAAAATGTATTACCTAAAGCTACCTAATCATATAACTACTTGGTACCTATTTATTTGTAATAGTTCCCTGCCAATTAGTCCAACGTTTTGATTAACAATGAAATAAGTATCGACGGTATGCGGGGCTTTGGTGCTAGGCATACGACAAAACAAGCTTGGCCCGGCTGAACTACCGAATCACTAACCTAGTTAGAAACCGGGCCCGTAGTCGCATAGTGCTAAGTGCCCGAAATTCCGAACGGGGGTTCCAGAGCGGATAATTACAAATCCGGGCCCCCGATACGGCTCATAGCCAGTTGCCCCGGTGTCAAGGCCACCGTGCGCACAAACCAGGCTTAGGTACTCATAGGCTATTCTTAGAACGTCATGTTCTACTGTGTGAATCTATATATGATTGCGCCCACTAAAGGGGCTACCTACCTTATCTCAGCAAACTTAGACCCTGACTGATCACGACCTGCACGCCCATGGAGCCAATCCCCTCTAAGAATTCAATACGGTAATTGCAGGGTCCCATCCCGAATATCCCACTCTAGAGTCCTACGGCGCCTATAGCGCCTTTGCCAGAGGGGGCGAAAATCTCATGTATCTGGGAGGCAACGGCTTTTACTGGGCCAGTGCTCTTGACGCTGCTCGTCCACATCGATTAGAGGTGCGCCGAGGTAACATTGAAATCCACCCTTATAGTCTTCTAGGGGGGCACACCAACAGCCTCAACGGACAGCGAGGCGGTTTGTGGAGGTCTCACGGCATGAGTTGCAATAAGTTATTGGGGGTCGACTTTTGCGCCCAGGGAACCGGTCTGGCTGTACCTTATAGGGGGGACCTAGGCTTCCAGGGATCACAAGCTGTCTTGGATGTTTACGGACCTGACCTACCCCGCGCTGAATACTCTCGGGACCCAAGCGAATTTGATTCTCAGTGACGTTGATGGGATATCATTACGTAAGGATAGTCACGTGGTGACACGTGACTATTCCCCACACAAAAGGCAATTCTTTCTAGGTAGCATCCACATACGTAATCCATACAATAACATCATCAATCAGTACAATAACATTATCTCAGGTAACCTCAGACCCGATATGCCCTGAGTTTACGAAGGGTTATTGTGTCGAATTTTTTTTCTATGGAAGCTCGTCCGGATTAGGAAATGGAAATTGCCTATTTGGGATTTGAGAATTACCGGAATAAGAAGAATCCTGGTCGATTTGGTAGATGTTAATTGGGTGCATTCTGGAGAAAGTGGGGTTTTGGTCGATTTTATTGAATGTTGATTGGGTGTATCCTGAAAAGAGTGGGGTTTTGGTCGATGTTGATTGGGTGCATTTTGAAAGAAGTGGAGTTTTGGTCGAGTTTTGAGCGAATAACAAGCCACAGCCACGGCCGCAGCCAAGGCCAAGGCTATAGCCAAGGCCACAGCCAAGGCTAGCCACAGCTACAAGGCTCCGGGATGTGGCTTGTGCGGCCGAAGGCCGCCCATAGGATACCGGGTCGGCGGAGCGTTTCGGCAAAGCCGAAACGCGGAGACCGACCCGCTTACGTAGCAGGCAAAAGTGCAGCGCAAAGCGCCGCACTTTTGCCTGCGAAGTAATGCGTTAAAAAAGGGACAGGTGCGAGGTCCAGGAATCGAATCGTGGACCTGGCGATTGGTGTGTGGTATGGCTATGTGGTTACGTGGCTATGTGGCTATGTGGCTATTAGTCACGGGGATGGTCACGGGATTGGCCAAGGCTAGCCACGGGTGTGGCGGCACGTGATTGTTACGTGATAATACTGGCGCATTACGTAAACTCAGGGCTATTGTGCAATCCAGCGGGGTTGCCTCTTATTTTTTTTCTATGGGAGTTCGTCCGGATTAGGAAATGGAAATTGCCTATTTGGGATTTGAGAATTACCGGAATAGGAAGGATCCTGGTCGATTCGGTAGATGTTGATTGGGTGCATCTTGGAGAAAGTGGGGTTTTGGTCGATTTTTCAGCGGATGGTGATTATGTAAGCATGCTGACCTGACCTGGCTAGCCACAGCCACAGCCACAGCCACAGCCGTACGGTTAACCACGGCCACAAGGTTAGCCACGGGGCTGGTTACAGGGCTAGCTACAGCCACAAGGCTGGCTGGCCACGGCTACAGGGCTGGTCACGGGGATGGCTACAGCCACAAGACTGGTTACGGGACTGGCCACGGCTATAGGGCTGGTCACAAGGTTAGCCATAAAGCTAGCCACGGCCACAGGGCTGATTACGAGGCTAGCCACGGGATTGGCTAGGGCTAGCCACAGTTACAAGGCTTGTCACGGGGCTGGTTACGGGGCTAGCTACGGTTATAAGGCTTATTACAAGACTGGCCACGGTTACAGGGCTAATTACGGGATTGGTCACGGTTACAGGACTAGCCACACAGTTGGCTACAGCCACAGGGCTAGTCACAGGGCTAGCTATAAAGCTAGCCACGGTTATAAGGCCTGTTACAGGATTGGCCACAGTTATAAGGCTGATGACAGGGATGGCCACGGGATTGGCCAGGGCTAGCCACGGTTATAGGGCTGGTTACGGGTTGGTTACAGGGTTAGCCACGGCCACGGGGTTAGCCACGGGGCTGGTTACGGGACTGGCCACGGCTATAAAGCTGGTCACAAGGCTAGCTATAAGATTGGCCAGGGCTAGCCACAGTTATAAGACTGGTTACAAGGCTAGCCACGGCAATAGGCCTGGTTACGGGGCTAGCTACGGCTATAAGGCTAGTTACGGGGCTGGTTACGGGGCTGGTCACGGGGTTAGCTATGGCTATAAGGCTAGTTACGAGGCTAGTTACGAGGCTGGCTACGGGGCTAGCTACGGCCACAGCCATAGCCATAAGGCTAGTTACAGTTATAAGGCTGGTCACGGGGATGGCTACGGCTATAGGGCTGGTCACGGCTATAAGGCTTATTACAGGACTGGCCACGGCTATAAGGCTAATTACGGGACTGGTTACGGGGCTGGCCACGGCCACAAGGCCTGTTACAGGACTAGCCACGGTCACAAGGCTGGTTACGAGACTGGCCACAGTTACAGGGCTGGTTACGGGGATGGCCACAGGATAGGGCTGGTTACGGCCACAAGGTTGGTTACGGCCACAAGGCTGGTTACGGGGCTAGTTATAAGGCTAGCCACGAGATTGGATAAGGCTGGTCACGGTTACGAGGTTAGTCATAAAAGTAGCCACAAGATTGGTTAAGGTTAATGACAGTTACAAAGCTGGTTACGGGGCTAGTCACGGGATTGGTCACGGGATTGGTCACGGGATTTGCCAAGACTAGCCACAGGGCTAGCCACGTACGTGGCGACACGTGATAATACTGGCGCATTACGTAAACTCAGGGCTATTGTGCAATCCAGCGGGGTTGCCTCCTGTTTTCGAGGCGGGCTTCGCCCGCTTGCTTTGCTCGCCCCGGCGCCACAGGCGCCACGCAACGCGTGGTCCGTATATTTATACTTATAGATCACAAACAAAACATTCGAAAATATCTGGTTTAAGGTTATATAACGTTGCAAAGGTTTTTAACGTTTTTGTTAATAATGAAAAAACCAAACATTATATTTACAATAATTTAATATATTATAATAATATACGAAATAACTTTAATTTTAATAATTTAAAGTTAATAATATATTTTTTTTAATTTTTTATTTTTTTTATATATTTATATAACATCGCGTTTTTATATATTAAACTTTAACGTTTAAAAATTTTTAACATTTTACACGTAATATATTAAAAATACCGTAATTAATATTACAATTAATATTTACAATTATAACTATAATTATAATTATAATTATATATAAAATTTTATTTATTTTAATAATTTAAAATTAATAATATTATTATTTAAACCTTTTAATTTTTTTTATTAAATTTTAACATTTATTATAATTATTATTACAATTATTATTATAATTAACGTTATAACCGGTTTTATAATTAATTTTATAATTAATATTAATTATTTAACATTTTAAAAAATTTAAAACGTATAAATTTAATTAATAAATTTAATAATAAAGTTAATAATTATTATATAATCAATTATTACTTATTATAAAAACGCGTTAATATTATTATTTTTAATAATATTATTAATATTATTATTTTAAAAAATTAAACGTATATTTTTAATATACGAAGTTTTAAAACTATTTTAAACCATAAATTCAAAATTGTTTTAAAAAGTTGTTCTAAGGTTTAATTAATTAAAAAAAAGTGTGGTTAAAAAAAGTATAACTTTATAAATAATTTTAAATTTATGGTTTAAATTTATTAAAATAACAATAATAATTATCGTAATAACTTTATTTCGTATTATTTTTTTTTTTTTTTTTTATTTATTATAAATATTTTATTATATTTACATTAATTAATGGTTAATTAAAAAATAAAACCATAAATTAATAAAGTTAAAAAAATCATAAAAAACGTTAAACGTTTTTTTTTATTTTTTTTTAATAAAAAAAAATAATAACATTAATAGTTATTATATTATTTTAAAATTTTAAAACTTTTAAATAAATTAAAAAATCCGCGTTTTATCACGTAAATTTTATAACATTTTTATTATATTTATAATTACAAAAATTTTAATATTTAATATAACTTTTTTATAATTTAATATAATTTTAATATAAAATAAATATATCGATAATAATTTTTTAAATATTAAATTTAACATTAATTAATTAAATATATTTTAATTAAATAACGTTTTTTAATTAAATAAAGTAATAATAAAGTAAATTAATACATATTATATAAAAAACTTTACATATTTTAAATATTATAATAATAAATAAAATTAATTGTTATATGTAATTTATATTTTTTTTTTAATTTATTTAATGTATTTAATGTATTTAATGTATTTAATGTATTTAAATTATTTAAATTATTTAATATATTTAATGTATTTAATATATTTAATGTATTTAATGTATTTAATGTATTTAATGTATTTAATGCATTTAATATATTTAATGTATTTAATGTATTTAATGTATTATTATTTTACATTATTTTACATTATTTTTTATAATTTATTTTACATTATTTTTTATAATTTATTTTACATATTTTTTTAATTATTTTAATTGTTTTAATTGTTTTAATTGTTTTAATTATTTTAATTATTTTAATTGTTTTCATTTTTTTAATTTTATTTAATTTTTTTTAAATTCTTGAATTTTTTCCAATTTTCTTTAAATTTTTGTAGATTTTTTCATGTAATTTTTATATCATAATCACTTTAAATAAAACGCCAGGACCAGGACGAAATCCGGTATTTTATTAGTCAATACGCGTTTTAATTTTTCAATTACCTTATCAATTTCCCACAAATATAATGGTCTGTACGCCTCTCAATTCCTTATCAATTACCTTATCAATTTCTCACGGATATGATGGTTTGTACGCTGCTCAATTCCTTATTAATTACCTTATCAATTTCCCACGAATGTGGTGGTCTGTGCGCCTGTCAATTCCTTATCAATTACCTTATCAATATCGCATAAATCTAGTAGTCCGTACGCTTATCAAATTCTTATCAATTCCTTATCAATATTCTTATCAATTACTTACGTAATACTTATCAATTACCTTATCAATTACCTTATCAATTACCTTATCAATTTCCCATAATAATTTTTTAATTAATGTAATATAAAATACCGGATTTCGTCTTAAATAAAATACCGGACTTCGTCCTAAATAATAAAAACGTATAAAATAATTTTAAAAAATTTTTTATAAAATAATAAATAAAACATTTTTAAAAAATAAACTGTTTATTATAATTATTAATAATAAATTATTTTTTATATTATAAAATATATTTTAATAAAAAAAAAATCTTTTTAAAAAAATTAAAAATAATAATTAACATTAAAAAATTTACAAAATTTTTATTTAATAAAAATACGTATTTATTAAAACATTATTTTAATAATTTTATTTTAATAATTAATTTATATTATATTAATAAATTTAATAAAAATATCGTAATAATAATATAATTTAAATTATAAAAAATATATATTTATGTAAAAATAACATTTAAACCATTTTAAATATAAATCATATAATTAAATGAAATAAATGTAAAATAATTAATAATATTAAAATTAATTTTATAAATATAATTAATATTATAATTAATAATATTAAAACCGATTTTACGAAAAATATAACCGATTTTATAAACAATTTTATTAAAACTTAATAAATTTATTACATATATACGTTTAATAAAATTATAAAACATTACCGATTATATTAAAATATATAATAATAATAAATATAAATATAAAAATAAAAAATATAATTTAAAAAATAATATATTAAATAAAAAAATTAAAACCGTTAAAAATTTTTATTATAAAATTAAAATTAATTAATTATATTAAATTTATTATAATATATAATTGTTTTTAATTAATTTAAATTAATAATTTTTATAATTTAATTAAAAATAACTTTATTTTTAATTAAATAACTTTTATTTTAATTATTTTAATTAACCAGTTTTAATTAATTTTAATTAACTTTAATTAATATAATAAAAAATTTAATTATATATTTAATTTATTTAAATTTATTATATATTATTATAATAAATTTAAAACTTATTAACAATTACGTTATAATATAAAAAAAACGGATTAAAAAAAAAAATTTTGTTAATATTAAATTATATATAATTATGTTATATATAAAAAAAAAAAAAAAAAAAAAAAGTTGCTAAAAATAAAATATCATTACGTAAAAATAGTCACGTAATAACACGTAACTATTCCCCACACAAAAAGTAATTTTTTTTAAATAACATCCACATACATAATCCATATAATAATATCATTAATTAATATAACAACAGTCATCGCAATAGCCTCATTTCGTATTATCTTTCCTTTCCTTTCCTATTCGTTACGTTATTCCTTTCTATTACCTAATCCGTACGGATACCTAGTCATACCTACAAACGTGGTCTATTATGCTCGCGCTGGCGATGGTGCTGTCTTCAGCGTAGGCAGTATGAATTGATATTGCTGACTAGCCTGGGATGTCGATATTAATAACGTTGCAAAATTAACCGGCAATATTATTAATGGAATTTTAACTGGAAAGCGATAAGAAAAGTTTCCGAACGGACGTGTTTCCGAACGGACGTGGGTATAATAACGGCATAATTGCTTTGCCGACATGATAAGCACTATATCAGATAGCAAGCTATAGGTACATAATAGAAATATTATAGGTAAAACCGAAAAATAGCGAAATAGAGGTTAGACATGTTCCAGAACAAAATCTGCCCAGACACTAACGATCTTCAAGCAAAAGAATTATGCGTAGAGCCGTGAGCAAGGTTTCTCAAGGAGAGAGACTACGGAGGAACGTCCTCTACTACCTAATCAAATCAAATCATTCAAGTACATCGATGTCCATCTCCGGCTGTCGCTTTCTAATCATTAACTTTGCTTCGGGGTCTCCAATAACAGCATATCCAACATCGAATGACCGAGGAATACAACCATCCACGAGCTTCCACTCATACTTCAATAGCAGGTGACACAACAGGACCTTGATCTCATTAGTAGCGAAGAAACGTCCTGGGCATGCGTGAAGCCCATGCCCGAATCCCATGTGCTCAATACTTGTACTTGCCAATTGTGAATGGTTCTCTTGGCCTGGTATTTGACGCATTCGCAAGAATCGATAAGCGTCGAATCGGAGAGGATCCTCGTAGTAGGTACTGTCCTGCATGTGCAGATTATCCACCAAGAGCTTTTGGCCCTTACGAATAACAAGACCATTGGAGAGCGTTATATCCTTGAGTGCGATGCGGCGCATAGTAGCTGAGCAAAACATGTCAGTTGTTGTTCAGTTGGGATCAAGCTGGATACGCACAGATCAAGAGTGGTTTAAGTCTCTGAGTTTCTTTGATTGCACTATCCATCAACTTCAGGCCGAGGAGAGCTGTCTTATTTAGGCCATTGGGACGTAGTGCTTCGAGCACCTCTTTGCGAAGAGGCTCAAAGAGCTCCTGGTGTTGAGCAAGTTGTATCATTGTTTCTTTGAGCAGGTCGCTTGTTGTATGAATGGCGGCCATGGATAAACTTATCTGGGCTACCGTCGGGTCATAAGCATGCTTGGTCGCGTGTTCATACCATTCAATTGCGTCGTCAAAAATGGGCGTAGGGTCCCCTTTGATCTGAGCTGATACCTTCAAATTGCAACGTTCCTCGATGTATGGCCGTAGAACGTACCGGGCTTTAGCAAGGCAGGCGCGAGCATTTCGACATCTTGGGAGAAACCAGTGGACCAAAGGATGAAGAGACGCTGGCCAGCCTTCCAATTCCCCTGCGCCAGCAAAGGCCGCGGGAGCGTATTCGGAAGAAGCTTGAATCCACTCTTTGTTGCGGCAGAGCTTCTCGCCGAGGAATACTCTGGAAGATACGCGAGCAACCACTGGGAGAATATACTCGGATGGTTTGATGGTGACCCAATCTGTGCATGACATTGAGCTTCAGAAATTCCTTCACGGGGTTCATTCAAGGTGTTAACATTATCCTTACCGTGACAGTCAGGCAAAAGCTGAGCGAGGACCAGCCCTGCCTCTTGCGATATTGGCCCAGTGAGTTTGCCTATATGAATGTTCAGCACGACCTGCCGTATACGTAATGATAGTCAGTCATACTTATGGCCTTGTTCAAATATCGGTTGACCACGACTGTTGTTGCTGTAGGAAGGCCAAATGGATCGAATCCAGGGATGTGCGAGTGGCTATCCTAGGTGAGTCGTCAGTCCAGACTCGGTTAAATGAGGAAAATAAATCATTCAGCCGCTCACTTCCTTACTGATTCCAACAAAATCGAGTGCAGGCTCACTTCGTACTTGGTTGACGAGGCAAGTAGGGAGAACTATCACTTCGCCCTCGGGACAGATCATTCGATAGGGTTTCTGCGGATACATGGCTCTTCCTTTTTGTAATAGTTGTCGGCAATTGGCTTTAAAGTGGGCGATACGTTCTAAGTTTGAAAACTCGAATCGTTTCCTCGGATTTATGATAGGGAGAGAGCTTGTTTCTCCAGGGCCGATGGTTACGCGCAACACAAGTATGACTAGGATCGCAACAGCGATGCATAGAGCTGTCTGCTCAACAGAATAATGAGATGGCTTCACCCAGGAAGTAATCTCCAACGCCTCCATGATCGACATCGTCATGGAATACGGGAAGTGACTTTGAGGTGCGATGAAAAGTGTGAGGGGCTATTTATACACTTTACGGTGCACAATTGAGATGACTTGAGATGACTTGAGATGACTTGAGATATAAAAATTGGAAATTCCGTAGACGAACGGGATGACCTTAAGCAGAGTGAGTAATAATGTTCTATGTGAAGTAGAAAATCCCCTTTATATATGTCCCGAAGTGGAAGGGGAACAAGTCTACTGGTGGGTTCTACGATAGCTTACATCATTTGTCATTTGCACTACAATAATTCGGACGACACATTCGCAATAGGAGAAAAGGCAAATCTACAGGAATTCGAATGGTGGGAATGGCTTACACTACGTTCAATATTATAGTGCAGCTTGGACCATCTGTCAAAATGGCTAAGGGGTTACCTTAGGTGCCAAAGAGACACAGTACATTATCCATATGCATCTGATTGGTTGAGACTGTTACACCATTCCTAAAGTGGCATGTTTTGGGTATTTTCAAAGTCTTAATTCGTCAATATAAGTGGAATATGTACCTGTGTCTTTTTGGCATACTATTATAAGTAACAGATAGCCCATAATGCCTAGGTAGGTACATGGTAGGTATATACATACTGTGAGATGTACATGGTTACATGTAAATCCATGTGACCTACGGTCACGTGTTATCCAGACATCCAAGAAGAACTTGAGTGTTTGTAAAAATAAATTTTTTTTTAAAAAGCGTTGATACGGCAATCCTCCCCACAAGTTCAATACTACCTAGGTACATATGGCTTATACACTTACACGCACTCGAATAACTTTACGAATATAGCACTTCAAGTACTATAACTGATATAACTCTGTAGCCTCAATTGATGCGAAAATAACGATCCAAGTTGTATTTAAACAGGTCTCTTAGTTGGCATGTTGTATCTGAATTAAATAACTCTGGTTCAAGAGGCAAGCACGTGATATCCTTTAAGACCACCTTGAAAAGGTCTTTTCAGAAGGACTCAACAAGGTATATAAGACCTATTTCAAGTCTTACGAACATGCAACTTGGACCATTATTTTCGCATCAATTAAGGCTATATCATGATATCATACACAGGACTTGAAGTGTTAAATTTGTAAAGTTACTCGAGTGTGTATAACGGCGTGTATTTGACATAATACTAGGCATTTGAAGATTGAGTTGACGATCGAGTCTTTAATTCTGATTGGCCAAAACCAAGGATTAGTGGAAAGGGTTGCCCGTATATCAACGCTTTTTTTGTACATTTTATATTCAACATGTGCGTTAACCTTAACGTTACTTAATAAATTTACTATATATTGCTTATGAAGTATAATGATCTAGTAGATTTTAACTGCTCGTTTCTACAACTAGATTAACGAAAGTCCCATAAAGAACCCAATATGACAACCAAATTCAGTCGAATACTACCTGTGTATAGATATTTTGATCAACGCAGGTGTGTCCTTTCTCTGCCAGGGTATCTATCTGTTTACCTAGGGTTCTAGCCACGCGAAAGACCGTAACCTTGTTGGACCTGCTGGGTTTCTGAACGTATCTTGGCTACTAAAGCTTAACATTGGAGAGGAGTCGGGTAACTGCATGTCGTATACGAAAAAAAAAACACTGAGGCAAAGCTGAACATTTCAATACCTTGGCATAGTTTATAGAAGGTAAACTACCCACGCCAAGAGGACCCAAGAGAAAGAGCCAAGATATAGTCTATAATAACGGCCATCAGGGTCCTTCCTATATACTAGCATTTCACATTATACAGGCACTTTCGATTCCTTTCCCACAACTTTGGAGATGAACGAAACTTTTTATGAGCTCATAATTGACCACGTTGTTAGCTTGGCAATGATCCAAACAGTCAATTATCGGCCTAATATCCTTGATTAAAATCTTTAGTTCGTCCTCCTAGCTGGGATAGTTAACATGAGATTGTGATAGTATGAGTCAAGAGCAAATATTGGATAAGATATGATCTCGGCTCATAACTTTCAGTTTAGAAATATGCTTAACCTTGTTAGATTTAAATCCTGTGCCTGAATGATTATATAAATTATCCATACCGCCTTGTTGATTGAGCTCGAGCACTTGTTAACTTTCTTAGATTCCTCAACCAGTGAAACTTCAAGTGCTTCGACAATATGTATAACCTTAACGCAATTCTTGCTGCTTTTCTCGTCGCTTCGACGGCCGTTGCGCAAACATTGCCGCCGTCTCCGACCGCATCTGTGGGGTGTCATCCTCATGGTGATCATTGGTGAGGCACTCTCTTATTAATATTCCCGGAAGAAAAACAAAATAAACTTACTGGAATGCACAGGCATTGCGATGGGCCAGCTTCAATCACTGTCCCTGTAACTATATCCAGCACTCATAATAACGAAACCTCCAAAACCCTTGCGCCAAGTCCCACGGAGTCTATCGGTTGCGAACCCCACGGAGATCATTGGCATTGTGATGCTCCTGCATCGGCGACTGCCTCAAGTACAAGCTCTGCGACTAGTGATCATCATGGCGAGGGAACTGGGAGCCTGGCACCCAGCCCAACAGAGTCTGTTGGTTGTGAGCCGCACGGGGACCACTGGCACTGTGATGGGCCTGCTGTGGCCGAAACTACATCATCCACACAGCCCATAGAAACAGCCGGCGTTGGAAAAGTAGGAGTTGGTAGCATTGCGATACTAGGAGGCTTATTCGCAGTTGCAGGAATGGGTTTCTGATAGGCAATGTTGATCGCAGACTGGATTGCGGCAAGCTGGATGGCATTATACTCCTAGTCAAGCTGGAAGACAACATTGTTAATTTTAAGCTTAGGTACATGATACTTTTGTTACGGCTATATTCGACAACAATATGCATCTCAGTATATGATCTTGCGTCGTGCATATATCAATGCACCATCTCGTTGGGAAAGCCAATTACGACGTACTAAATTTATATTGACTCTATAATGTGCGTCATACGTAGTATGTACCAAAATTTCTGCGCTTATACCTGCACAGACACATACATAGCCTTTAAGATGGCGGATAAATACATGAAGACTGGTGTGCCGTGAGCGCGTTTCCATCCGCTTGGAACTCGCAAGGTTTCACGACGCCCATCAAGGTTCTTGCTCATTATTACATGACTGAAAAGAAGAAGTTATCGTGTCAAGACTTCAAATAGTCAATTTCTCTTCGGGTTTCCACTTAGACGTGCCAAGCAGCTGGAGGAAGGCCAAGGGAAGCTGTGTGGGGGATAAAAACGGGCTAGAATATACTTCGCGAGAACGCCAAGTATAACTTCCTAAGTTATCAAAAAGCCGAAGCACCTTGATGGCCAAAAAAGAGACTTCTGAAGCGAAAAACCCCATTTAAATAATTGCAAAAATCTTTCTTCAATTATATTATGCGGCTCTGCCAATAGGCCTCTCCATTCATTCAACGCAGCTACGACTCGCCATAAACCACCCCCCTATTTTGGGATTGGACAGAGGCCACAATCGACTTAAATACACTTGGAAGCAACAATACACGTACTTTTGGCATTATGGGTTGGTCCCGGAAGCGGCCGACAGCCCTTTCACTTGCCGTTATTATCGCGCTTGACGTTTTTTCCTACGCCAAAGCATCATATATCCCTCCAAGACCTATATCACAGGGTCCAATGACCACACCAGCTCCTACAGTCCCTCGAGCTACTGAAAGTTTTACTGCTGTATCAGAATGCCATATGCACGGCGCCTCAGTGTGAGTCATTATGCGAACAGGTTGGAACGGCAGGCTAACGAGGTACAGATTCTGTCTCTATGGTACAACGGAGCTTCAAATGGTGGTACCGGCGACAGGAACTAGCGAAATCCCTCCAACATACACAGGCTGCCATAAGCACGGGGATGAATCGTATGTTAAATAATGTGCTCCTTAAAATACAAATCGATGCTGATAAACCAGATTTTGTCTTGCGCCCGATGGCTCCGACGTTGAAGTCCTCGGTCTTAACAGCGAGGACCCAGCCGGCCACTCAGAAGAGAGCGACGCACACAGTGAGAGCGAGGGACAAAATTGCCATTTCCATGCAGGGGTTGAGTAAGTAGGTTCCTGCTTAAGTATTATATCAGTTCATGTCTCTAAAATTTGATAGACATTGTGTCGGCGGGTCGAGCGAGAGTGGCGTAGCACAGTGCTCACGACGAGATCGAGACTACAACGTCCCTCTTAGGATTGGACTTCTCTTCGTTATTCTAGTCACAAGCTTCATCGGTAAGCATAACTACCTCGTTATCCAGTGTCTAATGGTAATAAACTCATGAAAGTCTATAGGCGTCGCAGGGCCAATATTCCTCAAACCTATACTGCCACAGAAGTTCCAGCCAGTTTTCCTCATTCTAAAGCAATTCGGCACCGGAGTTATAATAGCAACAGCATTTGTCCACGTGAGTCTCCCAGGTCGATACACAACGCATACTACTGGTTACTAACCTATGTCTAGCTTTTCACGCATGCCCAGCTTATGTTCACCAATGAGTGTCTTGGAGAGCTTAAGTACGAAGCAACAACAGCTGCGATTGTCATGGCCGGGATGTTCTTCGCATTCGTAATAGAGAACGCGAGTCATCGCTTAGCCCAAAGGTTCTGGGCAAGAACTCAGTACAACAGCGAGGTAATTGGTGTCGCAGTACTTGAAGCTGGCATAATATTTCACTCACTTCGTAAGTCATCACTCGTTAACCATCTGTCTCATCCAATACTAACCTCCTCTGTAAGTGATCGGCGTTACTTTGGTGGTTGCAGGGGACAGCTTCTTCGTAACTCTTTTTGTTGTCATCCTCTTCCACCAGATGTTTGAGGGTATAGCTCTCGGTACCCGCATTGCCTCTGTTGGTCATTTTAATAGAGCTGAAGGAGAAAATGCCAATCATGCACAATTAGCCAGGGATGATACCACGTCCACACAAGTTCCAACAATCACGGACAATGGAGACTCTCTGCAGGAAAGTAAGGATTTGAATTCGTTACAAATGTCCCAGAAATTTCTAATGGCTGCCGCCTTTGCTTTGGTCACTCCGGTTGGTATGGCGATTGGTATTGGGGTTCTGAATCAGTTTAATGGCAATGACCCCAAAACACTGATTGCTCTGGGGACTCTCAATGGTTTATCAGCCGGTATACTCATATGGGTTGGAGTTGTGGAGATGTGGGCAGGAGATTGGATGTTTGGTGGTGAATTGGAAAATGCAGGGGCTGTGATAACAACTCTTGGAGGATTAGGACTGGTTGCGGGAATGGCTCTAATGAGCTTTTTAGGAAAATGGGCATGAGGATGGCAACGTCATAAGAAATCATAGATTTCATTTCTAAAACTAATATCATTCTGTCATAGAGTCACGGCGCTTCTCTGGTGACTAAAGAGAAAACTTTGATACTTGAAATATGTCCCAATATTTCGTATTTGGACCTTACCTACTTCTCTTAAACATTCGAATATGTGCGTATTAGTCAAACCATTTACGATAATGATTTAGATTGAACTATGGAACTTGAAGATACTGGTAAATATATCAAATAACCACTTAACTTGTAAAAATAAGTGATATCCTTTTTTTCCGCATCCTTTATACTAACACGGTCTTTAAGATCTTACCCCTTTTTCATCGGGCGATTCAACCATTAAATGCCATAAGGCAAACTATTTCTCTACTTATTCTCCTGGATGTATCCATAACGGAGAATCGCCCCATGAATATAACATCCCAATCCGATTCGAAGAGCGCACCCCCCCAAATGCCTAAGGTATTTTCCCTAAGCGGTGGAGATAGCGTGTGCGGTGCTTCTCAGAATCATCACTCCACAGCACGCTATAGTTCCTTCACATGATTATTACATAATTGGCTAGGCCTCGATATTAGTGCTACTCTCTATAATCAATTAGTCGGTTTCTACGACATAGCGTGGGGGGTTTCCATGTTCATAAATACCTAGGTAAGGTATTATCTAGGTGGTCATAAGGTAAATATTCCACATATTTCACATCTCTATAAATGTGCAATAGAAGTATCTCCTGTAATTACAGAGGCTGGTCAATACATAATATATTAATATTTCACTTAATGTCTTTAGATAATGCGTGCTTGGTGCCCCCAGACGTACCGTATTTGGTACATGGCGTAAGTACCATGTCGTACAGGGCCATTGGAATAGAACTAGATTTGGATTGTCTTTAATTTTCGCACCACGATGTGCGAAAAAACAGTAGAAAATAGTAAGGTAGCCAAGCAACATATAGTAAGAGATTGTAAAAATAAATTTGAATAAATTTATCGGGAGGTCACGCAGCTCGTATCTATTACTCAGACGAAACTGGGAAGTTTTTGCGAGGTAGTATCTTACGGTCGAATAATAATTGTTCTATGCATGAGTTTCGGCGGGAAATTACCTAAGCGAAGCGGCTTGCAACATCTCGCGGGTATCTGCATTTCTGCATATAGGTACCTATACATAAGTACCTACATGTACTACGCATATTCTCCACGTGGCACTCCATTCTTAGTAGGCTGCTCTCCTATGCGGGTAGAGTTAGAAGAGGAACATCCCGCCCTTGGCGCATCGTAAGTCCCAGATGTTAGTACGTTATATTGCGCTATTGCGCTATTATACGGGCAAAAAACGTGCTGGATGTATCCACTTTTATCAATCAGCTCAGCTTTCAGCTGAACTTGAGAGATTCTTCCTCTCCTCCTGCATATACATCATGAGAAGTATCTATAACGCGACGACATTGGAACCGATGGTTACGATACTTGATCAACGCATGATACTCGAAAAGTACCTAATGTTATTAATAGGTACCTAGGTACCCAGGTATATGGGTAGTAACTCAGCACATTTCTATGTCACCGAGTCCGGACTCTGTTCTTCGGAATCTCGCCGAAGCTCAACTACATCAGCTGGCTCTTAGTCTGGACCTCACGCTAGGCTCCGTACCAAATCCTGGGGTTGATCGTCTACCCGAGATTGCAGCGAGATACCAATTCAACTACCTACCTCTTAAGAAGCTTGCTAACTCACCTGCTAATACACACAAATAAGTATGTTCTCTTGAATGTGCTATAGAGTCATGTGCATTTATCTATATACTATATACATGATGTGTATAATACTTGGTGCTTCGTCGGCTACTCTTATATAAGTCAAGATGAGTAAAAATGTTAGTATACTTGAATATCTGACCTGTACTCTCTTGAGAGGCATCGTTCCTAAAACCCAAAAATGGCTCGTGATTATGCATGTCACCGATTTCTGTGCAACAATACGTCTGTAATGCGAAATCCGCCAGTTTCCCGGTCTCACTTTCGTTTAAACCCAATCAGACCCTCGTAACTTTGGTCACGCAAAGCTGACTCTGGCCATAAAAGCAGGAAATCTCGGCGTTCAATTCCCGTAGACAGCAAGACCTAGAATATGGGAGGCAAAAATGGTCAATACGCCGAATCCCAAGGATCCGGATCCAGATTCTCGACTAAATATCTAACCATTGATATAATGAGACCCTGGGTTTGGTATTAGTTATAATAGGTTGCTTGCGAGATACGATTAGCTAGAATCTGTTCAGCGCGCGATCACGCAACCAAGCCGTGCCCCTCTCTTCTTATTTGGCTTTGTAGCTCCGCAATGGCGCAATGTAGGTCGTTAAGCTTGTTATCATCTTGGCACTTCACCTTCCTACTTCGTAAGGATAACCCCTGTTCTCGCCTTATTAACTTCCTATGTGATTGGTAGTTCCGTCCAATCATCCAAGATCGGTTTCAAAGGCCGTATCAAATCACTAGATTGTATACCTATGTGTTGTATTATATATTAATAAGAGCAATGCCAACCTTCCCGTTGGACTTACACATGCTGTAGACTTTTAGCCAGTCTCGCGACCTATTCCACAGATCCAAGGAAAGCATCCGCCCATCATGGGTACGTCCTAACATCCCGCCTATCATCAGTTTTGTTAACCGTCTATCTAACACATACTGCAGCTGAGAATGTTGTCGGTCTCAATGTTCAAAAAGTCGTCGAACCAGACGCAGACCCAGTCCCGGGTATTCGCGATGTAGAAAGACATCATGTACAGGACAAAGCCGTGAACAAGTCCCCCGACTCTCCCCGCGTCGAGTCGCTGCCCGAATCGCTTGAAGAAGCTGGTCCCGTTATCGATTACGAGGCCTATCCGCCTCCGACCGAAGAGGAACGGAGGACGTTGCGTAAAGTCAACGATTCTATTCCTCTCGCTGCCTGGTCTCTTTGTTTTGTGGAACTGGCCGAACGAGCTTCTTACTATGGTGTCAAAGCTGTTTTTAACAACTATATGTGCGTACCTACCTTTCGTAAAACCTCGCGTAATAAGACCTCAACCTAACATTATAACTCTTTACAGGCAGTTTCCTCTCCCGGCTGGCGGCCCCGGAACTGGTGCTATTGATAAATCAAAGCCCAACTCCCATGCTGGTGCCCTCAACCTTGGCATTCAAACAGCTTCTGCTCTGGGTCTCCTATTCACCTTTCTGGCATATATCATTCCTATCTTTGGTGCGTGGCTTGCAGATGTAAAAATTGGCCGTTATAAAGCTATAATGTAAGGAATAAGCCACCCCTTACTCCCCCTATTTCCTTATATTAACCCATTTCTATAGCTGGGGTGTCCTTGTGGGAGGTGTTGCCCACGTAATTATGGTCGGAGGTGCTGCTCCAGCTTTACTTCAGGTATTATATCCGATTTCTCTGGCTGTCATTCTATTACCGAGACATATTAACACGTCTTATCATAAAAATAGGCTGGAAAAGGCGTGGCTCCTTTCCTTGTTTCTTTCTTATTGCTTGCCATCGGGGCTGGCATTTTTAAACCAAATGTTGCGCCGACAGTTATTGACCAGTACTCGTATCAAAAAGAGTATACGAAGGTACTCGGAACCGGAGAGAAAGTGCTTGTGGACCCCGAGACGACGGTCAGCCATATTATGCTTATCTTCTATGCCTTTGTCAACGTGGGTGCATTTTTTAGCATCGCCGTGGTCTATGTCGAAAAATTTCACAGCTTCTGGCTTGCTTTCCTCCTCCCAGGCATCATATATTTCCTACTACCGATCCTGCTCGCCGTCATGTATAAGCGGACGGTCAAGAAGCCACCTCAGGGTTCCGATCTAGCCCGTTTCGTGAAGATCACTGTTTCAACTTTGAAGAGGAGCAAAGGAAACGTCTTCTCGAAAAGGTTCTGGTATAACGTGAAGCCTTCCGTGCTAGCAGAGCAGAACATACATGTCACCTACTCTGAGAAGGACGTGGCCGATAGCGAACGGACATGGACGGCCGTACGGATATTCTGCTACATTCCCATTTGGAACCTTAACAAGGTATGTATGAAAACACCCCGTGTTGTTATTTCCGGTTCTCCTTTCTAGAATGGTCCCGAAGTACAGTGGCTAACGCTCAGTAGTAAGTGTGATGACTCTATCATTTCGACTCACTCGAACAAGTCCAAGGACCGGATCAATTACACCAATCCACGGCTCTTCAAACGATTAAATGGTTTTATCATATATTTATCTAGTTAAATAGATATGCATATAAACTATATACCGATATAAAGAGCCGTGGATTGGTGTAACTGATCCGGGCCTTGTTGACAGAACAAGGTGAAGATTCTAGAATCGTACGGTTGTAAAGCTGACACGAAATGCCCTCATATAGCGGCGGCGTCGGAAGTACGTTATCTTCGCAAGGTGCCGCAATGCAAGTAAGTGTGATAGCCCTATCATTTCGACTCAATCGAAAAATAACGGTGGAGAGTCTAGAATTGTAGTATTGGAAAGCTGACACGAAATATTTTTATACGTTAGTCTGAAGGTGCGCCTAATGACCTACTCGGGCACTTTAATCCTTTGGTGATTCTTGTTTTTTCGCCTTTTATGGCGCAGATCGTATATCCGGCCTTAGAGCGTAGAAAGATCAAAGTTGGCCGTATCAGTCGGATGACAATTGGCTTTGTTCTAGCCACCATTTCCGGAAGTGAGTATTTCTCTTTCCTTCTTATTTGCGGATGCGAATAGATGCTAATATTAAGCCTGAAAACAGTATTTGGAGCCATCGTGCAGTTATACGTCTATAGAACGTCACCTTGTGGCTATTATGCTACCGACTGCGATGAGGTGTCTCCAATCTCAATTTGGTGGCAGATCCCGAACGTTTCCCTGGGTGCTATGTCCGAAATCTTTGTTAATGTTACATCGTACGAGCTCGCGTACGCCCGTGCCCCGGAACATATGAGGGCTACGGTCGTTGCCCTCTTCTTATTCATGACTGCTCTGAGCAGTGCCTTGGGTGAAATTTTAATTCCCGCAATTACAGATCCAACCCTTGTTTGGGCCTGGGCTGCTCCGGCAATAGCACTTGCTGTTCAAACCGTTATCTTCTGGTGGCAACATCGCGACGTTAACGACGAAGCTTTCATGATACACGAGGAGGAGTTCCAGCAGTTGGCCGGCGAAACCAAAAATTCTGAGAAGGGAGAGAAGTAAGCTGACTTAGAGGCATTGAAATGAAACCTTGGTTGAAGCTGGTAAATTAGGTACTTATACGCAACATGTTCTACCACAAACGTTAAGATAGGTTAAGCTGAATACTAATACATAACACTGTTGATTGAGGTTCAAAGTTCGAGCTATGTATAGATAGTATAATAGGAGGTAGGTAAGGCTGTATACCCCATCAAAGGGGATTGAAGACAGACTCGTCTTATATTAATACTAAGTTGTATAATCCTAAGCCGACTACCACCGAACGCACTGTAACCAAGGAGACTATGCTAGGCTTATGTAAAGAACGTCATCTCCCGGCATCCCCCTAGGCACCGGAGGATGTCACGTGTCGTTACCCGGCACCCTTGTAATCATTCCGGCCGATTGTACCCACTTTTACGGGCCCCGTGTCGGACCTCGAGTCGTATCATAAGTCCTGTGAGTCTCGATTTTGAAACATCGATTCAACCGACAGACCTTTTTGGTTGGTCCACGTGATTCGGATCTTTTATTTCCGAACTTCGTGGCCAGAGAACAGGCTGTTGGGTCGTGGCACCCTGTTGGCTTGTAACATGACCAATATTACCTGCCTTCGAGTAGGCAGTTTGCATATGAATCATGCCTTTTACTAGGTAGGTATACGGCATAGAAGCCACTGGGACTAGGAGTTTAGGGATCCGAAAATGGCCTTCTATAGCCACATAGAACGGACTGTCTCATATAACAACCATGATAGTGCCTCTAAATCTCGACGTTCTAGTTGGCCGGCTTTTGTCTCCGGCTAAAAGAATCTTACCGGCAGTTATACGTATCAAGGATTCCCCACGGCACCCAGGTCTTACTTTATAGGTCAACCCATGGAGTCAGATTGTAGGCTGGTCGTTTATTTAAGAAGCCAACAGGACCGGATGCAGCATGCATCGCCACATTCACTTTGAAACTCCACGCCAAGGAATTCACCATGTTTTGGAGCTCTCTCATCGTCGGTGCCCTTTTGGGGCAGCGTGCCTCTGCGCAGAATATGCTTCGTTTTGGCTGCTCACAGCTCACCACCGAACGCGCTGATCCTTTGGTCTCTCCTGGTCAAAACCCCGCCCCCCACACACATCAAATCATCGGAGGGAACTCGTTCAATCTTACGGTAGCCCACATGAATCCGATCGAAGACTGCCGCTAACATGACTCAGATGACACCAGCTGAATACGATCCGCCCAGCTTGTCCACTTGCACGAGTTGCACCTACTCAGAGGACTTCAGCAACTATTGGACCGCATCATTGTACTTTAAGTCTCCTGAAAATGGTACCTTCCAGCGCGTCCCCCAATTTGCCAACTTTGGCATCCAGCAGGATGGAGGGATGACAGTGTACTACATGCCTTACAGCGCCAAAAATGGTAAGGTGACGGCATTCAAGCCTGGTTTCCGGATGATCGCAGGAGACCCCACGAACAAACAAAACATATACAAACCCTCGATCTGTCACCGCTGCCTCGGAAATGGCGAGGGTTTCGCCCCCTGCGATAGCAAAGACACAGGCGAGCTCCCAACCAAGTACTGCCCTGGAGGTATCCGCGCTACCGTCATCTTTCCGTCCTGCTGGGATGGAAAGAATCTCGATTCACCAGACCACAAGTCCCACGTTGCCTACTCCAACGGCGGTGGCCTTGGTAGCCCGAACTGCCCTTCTACTCACCCCGTTGCTATTCCTCAGGTCATGTACGAAGTCATGTGGGACACCGGAAGGTATTCGAACACTGCTTGGTACGGAAACGGCAAGCAGCCCTTCGTCTACAGCTTCGGCGACTCGTAAGTTCCCTCCCTCCCTTAAGTCAATTGCGTACCTGTTACTGATATTGATGGCAGCACTGGATATGGCCAGCATGGCGATTACCTCTTTGGATGGAAGGATGATTCTTTGCAAAAGGCCATGGATGCTTTGCCTGGTGGGAATTGCGCCAATGCTAACTGCGGCGTTCTTAAGATACAGTCCGCTGCGGACGCGATGAAGTGCAAGAAGGCTCAACAGGTTGTTGAAGATGTCGGACAGCCAGGGCAGTGGATCACTGAGCTTCCAGGAGGTGTAGCAGTCTATTAATTACCTGGGACCTGGGTATAATAAACTAGTGTTATATTTTGAAGCGTAGTGCTTATGTCTATATTTATATGCTAGACTCGAAATATACAGAATCAAATTCAATGTTAACTACCTGTAGTTTGTAGTCTAACTGCTATCTTCGTTGCTAACTCCCTTGATATCACCGTGGTGTATCATGTCAATGACTTGCGATTGGGTAACGTAAATGCCCATACTAGACACGGCCCTGAGTCTCCCCCCTGTTCTGGCTGCCGAAAATAGAACCCTACACCAGCCAAATTCGGAAATTCGGATCTCATAACAGCGTGTTCTCTCCTTGTCCTGTAGTTGAGTCCCTTAACCTACCTAGTAACCAACTGCAACTGCCTATATTCAATGGCCAATCAAGTTTAAGATCATATACTTATTTGGAAGGTGGCTACTTAGGTACCTTATAAGTGCATATGTTCTTTTAGGTACCTAAGCATTGACCATGCTGTTATGGTGGGCAATATCTGCTACCTGTATTTGACCTTGACATGTGAGAACGCGCCATATCTTTAAAGGCAAGAATATAAAGTTTTAGAATTAAACTTATCTTATATAATCAATCCCCATTGGTTGCTCTTTTCTTTTTCTGACGAATTACGAAATTATTTAATAAATTAACTGTCTTTAAAAGATATATCCACGATGCTGAAGTATGAATCGGCTAAAGTCCGGGAAGCTTCTAGTTTTATGAGCTCATCTGTTCGCGATTTTCTTACTATTGTTGCTTATCTCCGTCCGTTGATTTTCTTGCCACAGTATTGCTAATATGGACATACGCATTTTGATGCTGCCATAACAAAATGTTCCTTCTTTGGTTATTACCCTACGTAGAAGGTGGAAATGGCTAGAGGCATAGCATCTCCGTACATTTGCGCTCGATGCGCTCATGCACTACTTGCTCAAAACACCCAAAGCCCCGCGATTAATCAATGGAAAAGATATGCAACCAAGTCCACCGATTTCCCAGCTAGCAGCAACCCTGGCCGTCAATCTAATAATACAGCCGATGAAGACACTAATCCTGAGCTGGGTCCGATGGCCCGCCGTCTGCAAGAGGCCACGGAGGAGGCGTTGCTCACAGGAGGGAGAGCCGGTCGACGATCGGTGGAAGACGCCGGTTTCTCGGACGAATTAAAAGAACGTCTTCTCGCGAAAGTTAAAGATGCCGAATTTCGATCCGAACATGCCGCGGCTTTTGCCGAAGCCGGAATGCCATCCGCTGCTGGCGTGGGCACCCGTCTCGCGGCAACAAGTCAGCCATGGACGGGTACTGAAGCTACTGAAGATGCTGTTTTACGGATGCTCGACGACGCACATAAACATCTAAAGAGAGATTTACGAGGCCGCCCAAAATTACCTGACCTCCAACCGATCGACATGCGAATTAGACAAGAACCAAAGATGAAGGCCAGACACAGGGCTGCCCACGCTAGGGATAAGGCTTCTGTATACACAGGCATGGGTATGAAAGAGGTACAAGGGGGCCTTAGCGAGGAAGCGAGGGAGGCGATGAGGAAGGAATTCCGCGATCGCTTTAGACCTGCTGCCCGAGCACTACCGAATTCCTTGACAGGACTAGCTTCGTTAGCAAACGAGAGAATCGAAGATGCCATCGCGAGAGGACAGTTCAAGAACATTCCGAGGGGCAAGGGAGTCGAACGAGATACGAGAAGTGATAATCCATTCATAGATACGACCGAGTACATTATGAACAAGATGATCAAGCGTCAAGAGATAGTACCACCGTGGATTGAGAAGCAGCAGGAACTATCGAAAGCCGCGCACGTGTTCCGGGCTCGGCTGCGAAATGATTGGAGACGTCACGCTTCACGTATGATCGCAAGTAAGGGCGGCTCACTCGAAGATCAGATGAATCGGGCAAGACAATACGCGAAAGCCGAAGAAGTCCACAACCCGCGAAAGCGCAACATCGACCAGATAGCAGTACCTACGAATTCGACAGACGACCCAATCATGGCCAAAATGCGACAACAGGCATCCTTAGAAACGAATCCCGAACAGGCGCCGGAGACTGCTGTTAGTGCGGCGACAACTCAGGAGATTCCATTGCCACCCTTCCGAGATCCCGATTGGCTAGCTACGGAACAATCTTACATGAACCTTTCCATTAGCCATCTGAACACTCTTACACGATCCTATAACTTGATGGCGCCTGAACTCGCAAAGAAGCCGTATTTCTCACTCGAACGAGAGTTAAATAACTGCTATGCGGATGTTGCGCCGCAACTTGCAGATGCAATAAAGGACAGAGCCAGTGGCCCGGCGAGAACCCTATCAGACGGGGTTGGAAATAGTCCTAGTAGTATCTTAGATCGCTTCGGGAAAGGTGGTCATACTGCAAAGGTTTACGACTCGAAAGCACCCCATTACGGATTCAAAGAGATGTGGCGAGATCTCTGGAATCGTCAAGCTAGTTAGAAGTTTTGTCCAGTTATCCCTCTATAGCATTATGTAGATATAGCCGCTTGACTGTCGTCTTTTGAAGAATAGTGGTAGCTCTTTAACATATGGTTTACGTTTGCAAAATCGCATATAGCCCCCCAGCCTATACAAATTCTCGAAACGCACTGGCACGTTTTCGCTCAACCCCGGATTGTTTTTGGAACGTCTTAAATGTGGAGGCTAGATTCGGTATAAGAGCCCCTATTACACCAGGACGGGCGAATGAAAGCAATTAATTGGTAGAACCTTAACCAGATGTCTTCCGGGCGAATAATTCAAAGCCCGTTGTTGTTTCATAGGTATTTACATATACTCCCTTTCTCCGGACCAAAGGGATTTCGATGCTGCTCGGGCCGAGCCTAGCTTATCAGGAACGGGCCAACGGCGTCAAAGTGTCGTCATAGCATAGGTACCTAAGGTAGTCAGCAACTCGCTTGGTGTACCATTGAGTATTCGGAACCCCAGGGAGCGAAGAAGAGAAAAAAAGAGAGGGAAATATTCATTTTGTCTAGATGTTTATTTGAACTTTTTCTTCTTTTTTTCCCCGGAATTCACATCGCCTGCATTGCCTGTTATATCAGCTTGAAGGAGAAAGAGAGTTTCCGTAGTGGGACCATTTAAAACTTATGGGCCTCGGTTTCGGCGGGCGTTCGGCGTTCTCCATTTTCCCCAAGCTTCAAAAATCGATACTTAATTGTTACTTACATGCGAGTCGCGAACCTCGAACCCTTAAATCATTATAGTGAAATTTCCCCAGACTCTCCACTCTCCACTCCTCTTTTCTTTTCTTAATTAACCCTCGTTCCTAATTTTCTATCCTTTTCTTCTAATTATCTTTTCTGCTCACTCCCAATTCCGTAGCCAATCGTGCTTTCGTGCTTGTATCAATAGAATCACTGCTGTGCCCCTCATCACCTCCGTTGCTTGCCCCTCCAGGTCGCATTTGGCGGGAGCTTCTGAGCTCAAAATCGAGACAACATGGCCTCGCCTGTAGCATCCGCAGCTCTGAAGGCTCGAGTTAGTCGACCTTCGATGCTAAAGAAGCTATGCCGACCTGAAGACATGCTTCACCATTTCCCTAATGGTGCCTATATTGGTTGGTCGGGGTTCACTGGTGTGGGTTATCCGAAGTACGTAGCTTATTATTACCCTCCTTTCCTCCATGCAGTTCATCTGTCTAAACTCCAATTGCAGGAAAATACCCACGTTTTTAGCAGACCATGTCGAGAAGAACAACCTCCAGGGCAAGCTCCGCTACACATTATTTGTCGGCGCGTCGTCAGGAGCCGAAACCGAGAACCGATGGGCTGCACTCGACATGATCGAGAGGCGTAGCCCTCACCAAGTCGGCAAGGCTATTGCAAAGGGTATTAACGAGGGAAGGATTAAATTCTTTGATAAGCATTTATCTATGTTTCCGGTAGATCTAGTATATGTAAGTGAGCGCAGAGATTCAACTATGTGATCTATAAGTGCGTTTATATCTAACATCGCTAGGGATTTTACACCAAAGATAGGCCGAGCAACAAGTTAGATGTCGTAGTGGTTGAAGCTTCGGAAATCAAAGAAGATGGAAGCATCGTCCCAGGCGCATCGGTCGGCGCAACACCAGAACTCATCCAGCTCGCAGACAAGGTGAGCACTTAGACCAACTAATTCCAAAGACGGAGCATTGACCATAATTCGTAATACCAGATTATAATCGAAGTCAACACGTCGATCCCTAGCTTTGATGGACTTCACGACATCACGATGACCGACTTGCCCCCTAGACGAAAGCCCTACCTGATTATGGGCGTAGAAGACCGTATTGGAACTACATCTATCCCTATCGATACGGAAAAGGTCGTCGGCGTGATCGAGTCCGATTACCAAGACCAAACGACGCATAACACGCCTGCAGATGAAAACTCTCGTGCGATCGCACGCCACCTGATCGAGTTTTTTGAGCACGAAGTTCAACATGGCCGCATGCCCAAGTCTCTCCTCCCCCTGCAATCTGGTATCGGTAACATCGCCAACGCTGTCATCGGTGGCCTCAGTGAATCCAACTTCTGGAACCTGAAAGTGTGGACCGAGGTTATCCAAGACACCTTCCTCGATCTCTTCGACTCTGGCCGCCTCGATTTCGCTACCGCAACCTCGGTCCGCTTCTCCCCCGAAGGCTTTAAGCGCTTTTACGACAACTGGGAAGCGTACCGTAATAAGTTGCTTCTACGTTCGCAGCAGGTTTCCAATTCTCCTGAGATCATCCGCCGGCTAGGTGTAATTGGCATGAACACGCCAGTCGAAGTTGATATCTACGCGCACGCTAACAGCACGAACGTTATGGGCAGTCGCATGTTGAACGGACTAGGCGGCTCTGCTGACTTCTTGCGGTCGTCTAAGTACAGCATCATGCACACACCGTCAACGCGACCATCTAAGACAGACCCGATTGGTGTCAGCTGTATTATACCGATGTGCACACACGTAGATCAGACCGAGCACGACTTAGATGTGGTAGTGACGGAAACGGGTCTCGCAGACGTACGAGGCTTGAGCCCCCGCGAGCGCGCCCGCGTCATCATCGACAAGTGCGCCCACGAAGATTACCGACCCATCCTCAAGGATTACTTCGAGAAGGCCGAGTTTGAATGCCTCAAGAAGGGCTGGGGCCATGAACCGCACCTACTTTTCAATAGCTTCGACATGCACAAGGCGTTACTAGAGGAGGGTAGCATGCGGAAGATTAAGAAGTGGTAAGGGATAGATATTGGGCATAGGAAAAGTCATACGAGCGGAGGCATACATATTGGGATTGCATATTAGGATTTGACGCACTTAAGCTATATCGATTTCGAAACAAGTGTATACGCGATTCTCTTGCCATTGGGGAGCATATTGCAATTTCTTAGGGTCTTGTGTCGACCCTAGAAGAAGTCGCATAGGACTATAGCATAGATACAGAAGTTCCCAACATCAGTTCGGCTTGGGCTTTGTATATATTAGTTAATAAAAAAACAAGTCACAATAACATCAATCATCAACATTGGGTCTCCTGAGTTGCCCCTTCCCCTTTCCCCCTATTCCCTCCATCAAGGCTAAAGACAAGCATATCTGTAGCATTCAGCTGAACTGCAATATTCCGCCCCAGAAGAAGGAAAGAGCCTCAATTTATGGAAGCCTTTAATACGTAAACCCCATTCACGCTCTCGCCAATTTCCGCGCCTTCACAACCGCCATTGACGGATTCTCCAAGAATAGCTCCCAAAACCCCAGGTCCTTCTTCACCACCTCCGCATTCTCATACGGCTCCGTCTCAACCTCGCCCAGCCCAACCTTATCCATCATCTCCGTCGACCCAGAGTAGGTCACCTCCCACGACGAGGCCACGATATCGATGGGCGGCACGGTCGCCACCTCGTACCGGAAGAAGACGCCTCCCGGGACGTCCCGCCAGTCCTTATACCTGATGCCGTATTTCCCCTGCGCGGCGCAGGACGCGTACGGGTCGCCGGAGCGCACGCCGACGAAGCGGCCGCCGGGGGCGAGGTAGGCGGCGACGTTGCGCCACATGGCCTCGAGCTCGGCGAGGCTGGCCGCGTGGTCCATGACCCAGTTGGCCATGACGAGGTCGTAGGTCTGGCGCAGCGGCAGGTGCGACAGCGGCTTGGAGACGTCGCCTTCGTGCCACCCGATGTTGTCGGCGTATTTGGCCCCCGCACCCTCGGCGGTCCGACGCCCTGCGCTGAGCATATCCGGGGATAGGTCTACGACGTCGACGCTGGTGGCGCCGAGGTCGATGACTTCCCGCGCGCGCACGCCGGTCCCGCCGCCTAGGTCGAGGACGGTGTAGCCTGTGCAGTCGCCTAGTGCGGATGCTAGGAGTTGCGTCTCCATGATACCGTGGGGGAGCATGGGGTACTCTTCATTGTAGGCACGGGCATGTTCTTTGTAGTCCCCTTTTAACTCTTCTGTGAGTGACATAGTGACTATTAGTACTTTTAATTTCTAGTAAAGTTCCTGAGGCTAGGTTAGTATCGATTCGCAATGTGTATGCCTGATTAATGTAAACAAGAGTTCCGATCATATCTTGGTTGCTCTACGAGATGCTTTTATATTCCCAATAAAGCACATTATCTACCACACGATCTCAATGCAGATAATTCCGGTCGATCGGCTACAGATTGCACTGAGTATGCGGGGGTCTACTTGGAGTCATGAACTATCACAGCTTTCATTGGTCTTGGATGGACGCCGGTAAGCAAATACAACCTCAAGCAGCTGCAGCTAAGGACGGAAGCTCTTATCTAAGCTGGAACAGATGAGGTTTACCGTGCTATCACGTACTACTCCATTGCACTTTTATATGTCATTCATATGCTCCTCCGAATATTAGCCAACTAGGTAATGTACGTCTCAAAAGTGCAGTTGTGGGAATAGCAAGTGCGCAATTTATAGATGATATTGTCTGCAATGACGCTCCCGTGTAGTGAGTTCTAGATGACCTTGCCTCGTAGAACACACATGCCACTCCCGATCAAGACGAGGTATCCGTTTGAGAAGTAGAATATGCCTAGTATGATACATCATTCTTGTGTCAATACCTAGCTGAGAGGCGTAAGCCGTATATATGCAACATCTTGAGCCCAGCTGTCTGTAATCATCTACCATCCATTAAGGCTAGGGGGTTCGTGTGTGCAATCGTAGATTATATGTAGAGTAACAATTAGCACGCAGTCCGTAGCTAAAACGTAATATAAAGGGGTAGGGGACTGTATCAACGCCCATATATCTCAACTCGAAGGAGGACTTCACTCTCTTCATATACTTGTATGGTTGACTACTGGATAAATAATTGCTACTCCACCGATGCCCTTAAATGCAGGTGACATCAAGAGAATTGCGATAGGATCAGACAACGCCCCTTTAGTTTAACTAGTGCACTATACCTACCTAGGTAGCCTTACTAAAAACTGGCCTTTAGTTAGGTATAATTAAATAATTTGAGGCTCAGTCAATATACCAGAGGAATATTCCATGCCAGTGGAGGTCTGTATGGCCAAAAACTTAACATCGACAAAAAGGGAGGACCGTTATCTCGAAGTCCTCGAGTGGCAATAGGGCTAATGAACCTATCACATTGAGCGTAAGATTGCTGTCAGTGAGTGATATGATACTTATACTAAAGCGAAGTAAGAATTGATATATTAAAGAGAGACCAGACTGTCAGGGGAATTCAGACTACTGTTAGTTACCGGACGCTAGAACTATCATTCCCGAGGCGATTCCAGGGTCGAAGCTGGTCTCTGTACCCCGAGTAATGGATTCAATCGAGGATCTTGAACTGAGAATTGAATAATAGTAAGGTTAGATGAATGATGATTAGAATGAAAAGATGGAAAAGATGATTCTAATTGTATTAGACGAAAACCTATATTATTACGTAAAGCAAGCCCACCAGAATTGCCGTCTAGCCTTTATTCTTTGTTCAATAAAGGCGTTATGTCAAGATACTAAAAATTAAAAGATCATATAATAGAATTATCTTTACTACGCGGGAATGTCTAAGGGGATACGTTGTTAGCGAGCGTGAAATTTTGCACAAAATTATAAGACTAAAATAGCAGCATTTTGCCACCGTACGGCCCCTATAGCTCAGTGGTAGAGCGTTCCACTCGTACCACATGGTCACAGCGTGATCTAGTGAAATCCGATATGGAGAGGTCCATCGTTCAATCCGGTGTGGGGGCACAATATTTTTATTTTTTTCCTTTAGAGGATTTAAAGAGTTTTATTTATTTTTAATATTTTTATTTTTAAATGTTATCTCTCAATGTTTCAATTAATCCTTTCAAGCTTGACTTGCTAGTTTACCAGCAATGTAGGTAAGGAAAGCTGAGTTGGAAAGTGTCGAATACATGACAGGGAGCCTTTTTTGTATAGAAAGGTCTATTCAGGGGTTGGTAAACTTATGTTGGAGTAGGCATTAATTAAGGGGAAATAGTAGGCAATCATTCCAGAGTAGAAATTCCTAAAGTACCTAACCTATCTAGTATATCACTCGTTTTCCCCATCCAAGTACGCTTCGTGTTCTGTTCGACTTCATAAAACGCACTCCCAGCTAGTTGCCAGATTTGCATCACCCATGCCGTCCCATTTGCTAACCATAGGATAGGAGCAGTATGCTAATGTATAGAATCTCAGCGACTCGACCTTAAAGGGAAGAGATATACGGAAAACTCACTTCGTTGTGCCGTGATTCTACCCCCAATAAGATCGTTTTCGTACTTTGTACCAACAATTGTTTCCGGCGCCGTCCCATTTTCGACCCAGTTAACTAACGCGATAAGTGCATTATATTTGGAATCTAGGAGTGTCTTGTCGAACGGATATTTTTGCGCATTCCCTATACTCCAGGGGCCTAGTCCCCCTGAGCAATGATGCATTCCGGGAAGGAAGAATAGTCGGTAGAAACTATGCATATCTTGTAGTGTGAGGTTCAGCGCAGCCTGAACCCCAGTGAAGAATTGTTCGGAAAGAGCAGAAGTTACAGTCTAATAACTGCCTGTTAGCATTGATTGATTCGGAAAGTTTGCCTAATAGTGATCTATTCATCATTTAGTCCTCCATAATACTACTAAACCTTACTTACCTCATCATTTCTCCCATGATACGAGATAATCTTACCGCCTCTGCGATAGAAACTCGACAGGTCTTTCTCAGCAGCATTGACTTGCCCTGGGTTGATGCTTACGGCAAAATCCATGTCCGATTCATTAAAATTCTCTGGTGTCCAATGGGTATCATTGAAAACTGCGCCACGCCAGAAGTCTTCAAGGATCGTATAACTCAACCTAACTGTCCCGTTCTCCTGATTCTCGGAGAATACATCAGTCTTGGAGCCTAGTTCGAAAGCTGGATAAACGATTTGACCCGAGGCACTAATGATTGGCTCATACGCTCTACGCACAGATTCTACCTGCTGTGGGCTAAGGCAAAGTGAAGAGTTAAGTAGGCCGGTACCGCATGCTAGGCTCTCAGGATCAAACCGGTGCTTTGTTGGCTCGTCTATAATACCGTCCGTTACTCCATCTAGAGAATCTAATTCTCTAATCTGTGCTTCGACGATGGCTGGCCACTGCTCTGGACGCACATAAGCCGATGAATTTAGATGAGGCCATCCAATACGTCGTGCTAGGATCCCCTTAGAGGCCACAATGTGTAACCAGTCGACACCCGGGCTCCCAAGAAGCATCCCATCGAAGTCTTCAGGATACAAATGCGCGTTTTGAAAACCTTGACGACCCCCCGTGCTACAGCCTGCGTAATACGTCTTGGTCGCTCCGGTTCCGTAGTACTGATGTGCCAATTCCTTGCTGACCTCTGCTTCGACGTGAATTGCTCTATGGCCGAAATCGTTGATAACCTCAGGTTGGTCCAGGAAAAACTCATATCCTACTGATCCGTTGTGCCCAGAGTTAGTCCCGAAAGATGCAAATCCCAGTCCAGCCCCATTTTGCATAGTAGCGTAGTCGATACATCCCCCAATGCCGCCATTCCCTGTCGCTAACACTCTTCCGTTCCAGGTCTGCAAATCTGGGAGCCAGGCTTCTAGCTGTATCTCGCTCGAGGGAGAAGTCGTGACGGTGAACACAAGCCGGCAGAGATTGGCTGTGGCGTTAGCTTTGAGGTTCGGGCCTCCACAGGACTCCGCAGTCCCAGGAAGATCAATAGTTGTTCCATTAAGTAAGTAATTATACATAAGGATTGTACTATTATGAACTGGAATTTGGGCGCCGAGTGATGCACATTCGTCTGCAGAGCATGCAGCTAAGCGGACAGCAACCCCAAGGAAGACGGCAAAGCACAAGGTAGATAGCGACATAGTTGAGCTTCTTGGTTATACATCAGTTAGGTATATCAAGTAAATATCTCCTAGTGTTAGGATGCGGTGAATAAGGGTATGTAGCCTTGCTCAGGGATAGTCACCGTTAGACATCCACTCTTGAAACTACATCTCGCAACCTAGTTGAAGTAACACCGGCGATCAGGTAGTTGATGTATTTATTATAGTTCCATTGACCTTTAGAGTAAGACCAGGCATATATTCCCCGCTCAGGAGGTAGGAAACAAGGTACTCAACCCAGGGAAACTCCAAAGCCGAAATGATTACCCCAGGTTCTCCGCATCCTATAGCCCCTGTATCGTATGCATTACCCCACCGAATATTAAGAGTGGATATCTGCCAGTTACTAGTACATAAGTAATCCATTAAGCTTCGTTTTGCTAGTCTTGAAGCGAGCTTCCTTATCAGTGTCTAGGTACCTGTTATTTCCATCCAAGGTACCACATATTTATTGATATTCCCCGTAGATGCTTTCTCCTTTATGCTCGAACGACTGGACACAGTACACGAATATGTCCTCAGGATAGACCATCGGAGGCAATAATTACTTTCAACCTTGCCGGTCATACGATGATAACGAAGAACTCTCCGGAGAGGATCCACCGGGTGATGCCTGTTGTTTCTCCTCTCCTTGGTAAATACTGTCCGAACTGGTGTCCCACACAAGACCGGTCCCGTCACAATCATGACAATCATTAACCCTAGAATATGCCCCGGTTAGTGTGATTCCATATTTTATTTGATTTAGTTAGGACTTTAACCTACATCCTAGGAGTTCCAAGGCATGAAGGGCATGAATGGGGCATACGATGATCGGGCCCAAATCCATAGATTCTTCTGTCCTCAAGGGCTAAGTTGGAAGCGGTACTTGCCGACTGCGAAGACATACTGGAAAAAAATATCGACTCAAATTAGGAAGTAACTTTCAATTTCTTGTTGATAGTTGGTGTCAAAAGTCTTGCTCGGGTTATCATGGACTCTTGGTATCTTCAGTGCTATAAGCCCGTAGATGATCCTTATATAATTTATTCCAAGCAGCGCTATACATTGTACTTCCCGCACCAAGTCGGCTTATATAAACTAACGAATCATGATTTTAAGCCAGGTCGTCTCATATGCAGAGAGACAGCCTAAGAACTCCTAATTGGCAATGGGTATCACAATACAGGATGCACCCTGCAACCACATAAGGGAGAAATTAGGCCAACTATACCCATCACTTCTATGGCGTGTTGATCCAGGGTACCTGAAGCCACCAAAAGCTGTATTACTTCGCGTTAGGTCACGTTTGCAACCCTTATCGGGCACTGACGGCGCGATCGGCCGCCTTTAACAAATTGTACGACTCTTATACTTGAGAACCTTGTTCAGTTCCTCAATCTTGCATGTTCCTACTTCTCGTTTTGTATCATCCCTCTACGCCACTGTTACATATTAATAGGAGTCGGGAAGGCTTGCTACTGATAATTCTCCCACGGTCTGATTCTTTCTTTCCGGGGGCCAACCCCTAAAGATGTATCCAATAAGTTTATCTATTATTAGATTGATTCGAGATGAGGTAATATACCATGCTCTCTAGAACCCCTACGGACTGTTAGTTCTTCCAAGTCAGACAACCAGCTGCAAGTAACCGTAAGACGGCTGATTGTTTTAGCATCCTGTGGCGACACGCAATATATGCAATGCCCGTGGGCAGTGATCATTGGATCATAATGCTTATTGGTTGAAAAACTGCCCGCCCAAAAAGAAAAGTAATTAAATCCAAATTGTGGCGTTCTGTACTCTCATCTTGCATCAACTGCGACTTGCATACACGCAAAGCAACCACTTGGCGTCGGAAACTTATTGGCAAACATCTTTCTCCTCTGGATCATGATGGCCTCAAATCGACAACCTAGCCCTGATGCGTAATTTCCCGTAGCTAACAATCCGATCACACCCCCTGATTGCGATACCCATTGGCTGTATCGCCTATTGTTTGAAACTAGGTAATTTCCGCCTCACTATAATCACCAAAGGTATAAGCATGCTGCAACGGGATAAACCGAATCGCTACGTTTACACTTTCCGCTCTTACTCTAATGAATACCAAGCCTAACCCTAGCTCTACCGACGTAGGAGATATATCGGCGACGGTGTTTCACTACTAAATTCCTAATGGTATGATTCTGTAAGTAGCATAAGCTCGTACCTACCTATGTAATAGGTTGGGCTAGGTAGATAGGTAATAATATGTCAAGATGGTGTACCTACCTCGGTAGGAAGTATATAGTAACTCATGAACATTTTTCATTTTTAGATTCAGGATGTCGTACTTTTAATCATAGAAAGTAGAATGGCGAAAGAATCAAAGCGTATCCTCATTAAGATTTCCTTACTAATCTTGGTACATGATTATAACTTATGCGTTCATAGTCAATATCCCCGAATCCTACCCAAAGACGAGTTATACTGAACATTTCTCAGTAGCCCTCACTGATTCGCGTATCTTTCTAAAGATACTCTCCGACTCGAAGTTTCAGCTTAGTTCTCTTTACGTGCTTCCTATCTCGACCTGCTCACAGATTTCCAACTCTGGGACGAATCGTGGTTTAAAACGCAGGAACATAGGCTCGAGAACCGTGGTGCTAGACATGCCCCGTCTATCTTTACATGTTAGTATATATCTCTGTAGACTTTCTACTATATTCGGGTCCGGGATTCGTTATTACAACTCTGTGCGAGTTATAGGTAGGAACCCTAGTCAAACTGATAGAGATCGGACTTACAGCGTACTATGCATGAGCATGCTTTATAGACTTTTTATTCTTCTTATGAACTCGGGCTTTCGCCTGAACCATCTTGACGCTACCAGCAGCAACGTTGGATATCTTGATAGGTGTAGCAAGCTGGACTTTATCGCTTGACGAAGGACAGGGCGAGGCTAGCATACGCAGCCGCCGTGTCCTATTCCCAAGCTCTAAATTAGTATTGGCATTATCTGATTCGCATCAATTTTTCCTACCTTCACTGTCCTTTTCCACTTGGCGTCGACTCTTGTCCATGGCGCGATTGTTCGTGACTTGACGTGTGCGCGCACCATTACGTGCATCATCAGACGAGAGAGCTATCATTGACTTCAAGCTGGATATTCTTGGCGGCATTTTATGGAATTATTTGGGAAGTATTATGCTATGATCCGCCCTAAGAGACAGCTAGAAGAAACCAGGTGTCGACTCTACCCCTTGTAGTTATATGGAAAGGGAGAGCTTTGCAGTATGGCGAAGGAACATTAGTATCTCATGAATATTTAAATAAGCACTTCCAGCAAACGAATGTATAACTCTACATTCCGATAACCGCCTATGGAGTACTGTCGTCATCAATTGACGATCTTTCTAACACATTAGGGCTGGTCTATGAGCAATAGGGGCATATGAAGAGGTGCATTTGTACCCAATATGATGTCCTTAAGCGTTGCACTGGGTAAAGATTGCGCGTAACCCTCTTAGTAAAGGTTCACCGCCCGAAAACAGATCTACACCTATCAAATTAAATAGACCCGCTCTACCACTCCAGTACATTTTATGAATATTAGTCTTAATACGAAGAGCACGTATTTTGCCATTTTCGCCTTCTTAAATTATATGGAGACTGTAATTGATATTAGGATATATGATGAATACCTACATAAAGATTTGGTCGTAGTGTTTTAGATGGATGTGCACCCAACTTTCGTATCTCACGAACAATTATTAGACCAACTAACTACCGGCTTATTCTGTTTACTCTTTTATCATCGCACGAAAACATGTGTTAAGCGTCGAATTATAAATATGAATTATGTACGCTTTTATCGTTCATTGCTGGGCATATTAGAAACGAAAATGGTTATGAGGATATAATACGGCAAGTTTATAATTGGTAGCTTAGGTGTAAAATGCATTTAACGAGTTTTTCCTTTAGAAAAGTGCAAGATGGCACAGACTCTGTCACTGCAGATCTTATATTCGGAGTTTTATTTGGTAGTTAGTAGGATATCAGGCGCCTGCTTTCGCCGACCTGCTACAAAGCCACGGAACGGTCGCGGAATAATTAAGCATCCTATCCCTGAACGAAGAGGATTGTCGGCCGAGAATATTGTGTGCGCTACGGCATGCAGTAAGCCGGACCCTCGGTGCAATCCTTGCCGCCAAGTCCAACTGTCAGCTAATAGACTAAGCATGCGATATAATACAAGGTAACTATTTACAAACCTCCAAAGCGAGTAGTTTATGCTATGAACACATTGCTTCACCTTGACTTATATTCTCCAATAATACTATCCAGAAACCACAATAATGAAATTGATTATTTCAGGAGCCACAGGCTTCGTAGCCAATGAAATCGTACGACAGAGTTTAAGCAGGTCCGAGATTACATCTATCGTGGCTCTAGCTCGCAAGCCGGTATCAATTCCTGAGAAGCTTCTACCGAACGCAAACCCTTCCAAGCTTAAAAGTGTCGTAATAAAAGATTACGATCATTACCCCGAAGAAGTCAAAACTGAATTTGCTGGAGCTACGGCCTGTATATGGTAGAGAACCCTTTGATCTTCTTCTCATTGCGGAGATTAGCCCCTATATCCGAGTAAGATCGCTAACAAGACTAGGACGGTCGCTATCACGCCGTCAAAATCAAGGATGTACGATTTTGAGGAAGTCAAGCGCATCTGTCAGGCATCTACAATCACAGGTTTTAAGGCCATACATGAAGCTGGTGTCTCGAAGCCGTTTCGATTCCTTTATATGAGTGGTGCAACAGCGGAACGTGACCCGGAAAAGGCCGTACGGTTTCAGCCACAGTATTCTTACATGCGGGTAAGGAAAGACAAAGAATCAACTAGATAGTTCAAAGCTGATTGGAGGAATATAGGGAGAGACGGAAAACCAAGTTCTTGCATTGGCAGCTGAGCTTGATGGAGTTGAGGCCAGTGTCGCAAAGCCAGGCTATATCACTGCACCTGGCGAAATTATGAGGTCTATTGCCGGCATTATGATACAACTTGTTGCTGGTATCCCTAGCATCAGTATCGTGGACCTTGCGACAGCTATGCTGGATCAGGTTATAAATGGTTTTGAGAAAGACCCGTTGATGCCCGAAGATTTGATCAGGGTTGCCAAGGCACATCAGCAAGTTTCCGAATAATAGTTGAACTTGTGGGTAAAAGTTCAATGCAAGATGTTGGTGAGATTACCATTACACTCTCCTGTTATGGAGGGAATATTAGGAGTAATAGATAGGAGAAACGGATCTTAAGTTCGTTGCCACCCCCTTTCTTTAACAATACAGGCCTAGATGTCTAGGAGTATCGCATGCTTCCAACTACCGTATAAGGTGGTTCATCAATTCGGGATACACTATCTCAATCGAGAACTTAAAGTCTACTTGGATTAAGATGAATGCCATCCGCCTAATAACGTCTAGGAACTATTTTACTATCTCGATAAATGTTATCGAAAAGGACGATCTGCCCCAGATTAATAGCTACAAATTATTCACAAAGGTAAGTATCTAGGTACTTCTAGTTCTACAAGACATACCGCAGCCAAGCCACAGACTTATAAACGTCTCCAAGGAAGAGAGTGCGGGCACGAAGGGTAAGATTAGAGAAGCGGGCGCCTATGTTCTGCTATTACCCCTTTAGGCCAAAGCGTCCTCAGGTCTAGATTCCCGTGTCGCATTTTAATATCTGTAAAGAGTTCGTGGGGAGAGACTCGAGCGGCGATGTCATCGCACAATTTTCCCGCATATTCTTCCGGAGCCGGGAATGTCTTTGGCCATGGGAGGTCTTGGGGTATTGGCAACGGCACTTCCACCTACGCGCCGATTAAAAAGGTATACTTATTACTAACGAGACCTATTCCAGATGAGTGAAGATGTAGCGGACACTTCTTGCATCTTAGACTCGACTCTATAGCACATCGATAGACTTATCTATACCTGGAAATAGAAACTTAAGCATGCATTCCCGTCTCTTAGGTGTTGGCATTGCGGTCCTTGGGGCTTTACTGCCACAAGCTGCCGCCGAATATGAGTGCAACCGGACATATATCCAGTCTTTCGCAGACAGTTACGTCGAGGCGCACGAGAATGGACAGCTAAACCGCCTGGAAAATATCGCTGACAACTTCACGTACGTGGAGAACAACAAAACGGCAGAAATCACCAGCGGCATCTTCAATAACGCGCTCAATATCGCGCACCGCCACACTATCGTCGACACCATCGATTGCTCCTCCTTCACCGAGCTCATCATAACGCACAACGTCTCGGGTGAACCAGCACCCTATGTCATCGGTGCCCAGATCCGCCACAGCCCGGGCGATCTGAGCTGCTACCTCATGGACTTGATCGTGTCTACGACCGGGTCGTGGCTCTTCAACTCCACCAAGACGCTAGAATACGCGTCTAAGGAGAATTGGACCCTCATTGAAGAGGATAAACGCCCCTCGCGCGAAACCCTCAAAAACGCTGCCGACGCCTACCTGGATATGTGGAGCAACAGTACTGCTGAAGCCGCTGTGCCTTGGGGTCAGCCGTGCGATCGACTTGAGGGCAGCGTATACACGGGTAGCGGGCTTCCAACGGATTCGTGCAAAGTTGGGATTCCTTCGAACCATAACCAGGCGCCCAATTCGCACCGCCGCTACGTCATCGATCCTACCTATGGCTCTATCAGCGTATTCTGCATCTTCGAACACCTAAGCAACGCGCCTGACAGCCACGAGTTCCGCCTCGAGAACGGTAAGCTACGGTTCGTCCATACCATTACGCTTGCCAAGAGTAGTTTCTTCGAAGCTGAAGAGCCTGTAGCGCAGCCGATCGTACGATATAGGAAACGGGGAGGGACACGTCGAGCTGCAGCAATAGGCTCACCAGATCGTATCTAGGGGTTGCTTTAGGCATCGATATTAGGAATGGCGATTGGATTAGGTAGGTTTAGGATCCTAATTCGAAGCTCCTACATGGTGGTCCTTACAGCCTCCACGAGACAGGTTTCCATAGGCTAGGTTAACCCAAGAATAAAACTTAGATAAATAGGATTTTACGGAGAATCTAAGCTAAGGTTGAGGTATAACCCCCAATCTATCTTGTTCACCACTCCATTTCGCCCATTTGGGTCTAAATTCATTCCGTTTACGGAGTATTCGTGAAGCCCTTGCAGCGTGATTCAATGAACCAAAAAAGGACGCAGTGTGGGATCGGTCCGAACTAAGCGCGTACTGTCGTTGTATTCGGGACTCTCGAACACTTTGTATCTCAAGCTTAAAGGATTCAGTTCGGTTAATCAGGTATATTAGCATCCCCCTCCTCGCTATATTTTTATTCCAGCCCGTTGCTAATTGCAACACGGGAAATCTTCTCCAGTATGTCAGCTCCTCCAATTTGGTGGATTGTAATCCTGCATCGTAAATCTTGCCCGCTCGGTGACGTAGACGAACTTCATCGCCCAGCACTTGATTGATCATTGGAATCCAAGGTATAGATATCATATTTCGTTCGGAATCTATCTCTATTCCGTCTACTGTACAAGGAGAGTTAGCAGCTGCTTTCTTGAAAAGAGCCTCATGTGTACATACGCTTAGGGTCATTGCACGCCACTTCTGAAATCGTTACAAGGTGAAAAGTCTCGCCAAAAAGGATTTCCAAGGAAGTTGCCGTCTCTTTAGTCCAATAACTAAAATCTTCCTTGGTCTTTGTTGGATCCGATATCTTGAAGAATGCATTATAGCTGTCTTGTGAAAGTCGGTCAAACTCCATGGTATACAAAGATTCCTTAAAATTGTAGAGAGTAATAGTGGTCACGCCAAGATATCTCTGCCGAACAACTCTTTCTATTTCCGCCTTCCAGTCTTTGCAAACCAAGCGGAACGCAAACCAAGCACCCGGCAAGTGATCCTCTGCGGTTCGTTCGATTATCAAAAATTGGACCTCCCAAGGCAGTAAAGGCAATTCCGGTTTGCTGGCATCTACCGATTCCAATGGGATGGTGGTAACCTCTTGGGGGTAGTTCGAAGCCATGGTGGTCTGAGTTTAAAGAATGATAAAAATAAATGAAGTTTGGAATCAAGCCTTGCAAATAGTAAGCTTCTAGAGACAAGGCAAGAGCAATAGAAGAGGTGATCTGGTCAGATCCCGTCCAAATAAGAAATCTGGTGGGACAATTTTTTCATTTGTGTCACTGATAATGTTTGAAAAGGGAAAGAGACAGTGGCTAGGCACCATGAAGTAAATGGGTGAGCGGAGTAGAGCCGTCCCGTGGACGAATCTATTGTGTTCTCCTATCGTCTGCAAACTGGATAGTCGAGAATGTTTACATTAGCAATGTCCCCTATTATGCCGCTAGGATGATTTCATTTGTAAATTTCCCGCGTGTGATAGCTTATGCCGGTGCGGAAATTGTTAGGGGAGAAGTTGACATTGGTATCCGATGCTTCATGCACCAGTTTTATTGACCAAAACAAACTATTTACAATAAATTTATCAGTTCCCCTATCTCAAAAACAAGAACCGTCATAGCTCCCATGATACTTTTAGATGGGATTTTAAGTTCACTATTATCTCCAAATATATTCTATGCGGAACTTATTGAAGCAGTAATTCTTTAGTCAAAACTGTGCATTTCTGTGTTCAAGCAAATAGCACAAATAAACTGTAAAAAGGCCCCGAGCAAGTCGAGCAAGATTTAGCTATGTTCATAACTTGATAGCCAATTGCTTTAAAGAACTAAGAAAGCACAAACCTTGTGATAATTCCTTACCCAGAGAGCCAATGCCCTTGCGTATTTACATTTAAACTTTAGGTCTGGTCGGAAATGGGCAAAAAAGGCCTCTTCATGCTGTTCATAGCTTAGATGATGTACGTATGGTGAAAGCATGTAACTCGTTATAAGAGCAGCTAATTTGGTAGAGCAACTGTAACAACTTATTTATTCATTTTATGAATTTACCGTGAAATTGATCTTTTTTTATTTAATCACCTAGGTACCTAATCACTCATATTTCACACCTAAACACATTTATTTAAAAATAATTCAATAAGCCACGTTACTAACATAAGTACTAAGGAGGTTGACATGAACTTTTGTAAGAAGAATGAGAAAAGTTTAGAATTTAAGACTAAAAGGCCTTTCCCCCGAAAAATGGTTATTATGAACCTATTTTAAGAGCACCGTGGGCTTAATAATTTTTGTCACGCCTTATTCGTAGAGCCCATGAGATGCACCAGCACTATTTTACGAAGTAAATTCCTGGAACTATGATTAATTTTAACATGGTAAAAGCTTATTGCTCTTTTCGAATGTGCTGCAACGATTAAAACTTGCAAGTAACAGGTGCGTAAGGTGATTTTTAAAAGAGTATACATGTATGATATTTTTAATAATATTTAGTCTGCCTTAATCTAAGCATTATCTTATGCCAATAATTAAGACCATCAAATTTATATGGAACCAATAACTAATGTTTTAAAGCTATCTTAGCAATCAATCTATAGCTTTCCGTTCATCTATGAAATATATATGAGCAACAAGATAATGTTACCATAGGTAATAGTTCTAACATATTACTTTTAATCGCTTTAACCAGTGGCATACTTATAAACCTGTGTAATGATGCTACTGTTAAGGATATAAATCTAGCAATTAGTGAAAGTAACGTAACATTGCACTTTGGAGCTTAGCTTGAGGGGGGGAGCAAGGAACGTTAAATATATATATTGTGAAACCTTTCAATACCCCCCCCCCCTGCCAATTTAGCTAGCATAGCATTGATTCAGTAATTACCTACGCATTGAACCAATCCTGATGATGGGTAGCATGCCCCTTCATAGTAGAGATAAACAAGATCGATCAATCTCACACTGGGGTAATAACCGGGACCGGGACCAGATCCGGAGATATCGGGTCATCGGAGGTGTTTTAGTGTTTTGACGTTTGGCGGTTTTTGGTTCTTCGAGCATTGTATTTATCTGCAACGAAGGTCGGGATTTAGCAAAGTATTGTAGTAGTTCTCGTTATCAAGTCTTAATAACATTAGTACTTGAAGAATTTCAGGTCTGATAACTGTATCATCGGGTATATTTATATGCGCATGAATGAATTTAGTTAATATTATATTCATCATCATGCGTCAACACAGGTAGGTTATTCTAACCACTCCAAAATCTCCAGCCGCTCAATCCATGGCTCTATCAAAATCATAAACACTCGCTCCTAGTGTTTTCAACCATTAAACAAAGTATATCAAAGAAATCACCGTTTAGACTTCAGTGCGCTTCTCTTCAGGAACTACAGTTGGTACGACATCACCCGCCGTCTCATCACTGAATTTGAGGTCCTCATCGAGCTCGGTAGTGTCCTTGATTCTCGTAAAAAGGATTGGAGCGGCAATTAGGAGAGATCCGGCACATACACCCCACTGTTTCAATTGTCAGTTACGAATCCATACCTGTATGGGAAAGGAGAGAGTAAACTTACGGTAGCGGCGAAGATGGTGTTATATTCGGTGTGGATGCCATCTAAGCGCCAGAAAATGGCCGCACCAGCGGATTGAAGACCCTTATAAAATCCAGCCATGTTGGCAGTCTTTCGGCCAGAGTTTGAGAGAGCGCCCATGTACCTAAGACTGTGTTAGACTAACATCATATACCTATTTACATGGTTCATTTTGAATTTCAAGGAATTTCAAGGACTTACCAGTAAATGCATGTTTGCCATACGGAGTCATACACGCCGTAGAAAATGTAAAGGAACATAGGTGCAAGGAAGTTGTTGTCCGCCCAGTCAATTTTCTGATCATCGGGTACTTTCCCAGACGCCGCTCGGTCAAGCTGGTACTCTTGCCACGCCCAGCCACCACCCCAGATGACAAAGGTGAGGGAGAAAAGGGCAACGAATGAGATCTTGGCACGCATTGATCGCCGAATTGATTTGATATCAAGAGCGTATCCGACAATAACGGCGCCAAAAATCTGGGCGAGCCAGTAAAGGAGGTTATTCAGTGAGCGGGCACGAGTATCAAAATAGGCAAGATTGAGAACGTTCTGCTGGTATGTGTAGAAGATGTTGGAAGCGAAGAACATGGGGAATAGAGCAACGACCCAAGGGCTGAGGGAGATACACTCCCAGAGTCCAATGAACTCGCTCTGCCAAGTGGGGTTCTTCATCAAGATAACTTTAGAACCATCATCACGGATAACCTTGTCTCCATTCACCAAGAGGGTGGTAAGACACGCTCCGACAAACATGAGAACAATGAAGCCAATATACGTGCCATCCGTGACAGTACCGGTGTTGTTGCTGACGTTCTGTCCGAGAGGAATCAAGCTACCAATAACGGCGCCGAGGTTGAAGATGATCCAAAACCAACTAATGTAACGACCTTTGGACTCTTCGGGAGGATAAGCCATCATGATAGTTCCTTGCGCAGTCCAGAGCAAACCGGCGCAAAGACCCAAAAGAGCACCGGAGAAGACGACGAAGCCAACATTGCCGGTATGGCTGTAGCACAACAAACTAGCAGAGTAAATGCAGTAACCAATGCCACCGATAGTCAAAGTAATCTTTACACCGAGTTTGTTCGCGATGGAGCCGGAAAAGAAAGCGACAACGGCAAAGACGGAATAAAGAGCGGTGGATGCGTGATCTTGCACAGTCGAATCGACCTGTCCACCACCACCGAGACCTTGAAGCGCATTGTACATTCCAGGGCACATGAAGCAGACGAAAGCGACCATCAGAAGCTGGATCTTGGGTGACGCATACCAGAATTCCCTCTTGCCGATCCGAAAACCTCGATACATCCAACCATCAGGACGCGCTCCGGGGCCGTGCGTACTCGCGGCAAGATCCGAGTGGGATCTTCGAACGGCTTGCGTATCGGCGTCGACCGCCGGCTCTTTCGCGTCTGCCATTTTTAGAATTGGTCGATTGGTCAGTTTCCCCTAGCGATTCGAAGAAAGATCTCTAGCATAGACCTGTAAACATCTAGTGTTAGCTTATTACAATGATCGCTAATGCTAACTAGTACTTGAAGTAAAGCACAATAGGGGATTGAATGACTCGTATAGCAAAGTAGAAACATACCTTTGAAAATTATTAATCGCCGTGGCGGCTAAATTATATTGACCGTTAACTTAGCAGAAGATGGGAAAAGGTAAGAGTTACGCTGAAGTGGAAAGGGCGTAGACAATATAACAAAATAAATATTGTACCAGAATAGAAGGTAGGTACTGGGGTACATATCTGTATAAGGTATCCACCCTAGTAAGATAAGGCGATGTTAGATTAATACGATATGCGGCACGTGTGGAATACTTCCACTATTATGCATGCGGGAATGTACCAGCGAAAGAAGTGTCAGAAAATGTACCTGCACCTACCTAACCTAGTGCTGATCGGATGGTACCAGTCACGATCTACTTGGGAAGCTTGTGGTTGGCGGTTTTGGGGAATGGGGAACGGGGAACGGAATACGGTCGGATTAGGTACTTACGGTAGGTATGGTAACACCAACTTTCAGCCCGGAAAACTCGTTATAGCTCGTGAATGTTGCTCGGAATGATGGTTACGTGACACGCCCAGCCCGATTACCCCTCGTATATCTTTTAGGAGCTATACATACATATGTCGCACAAGACGAGACGAAGAACATTGAAGTGTCAACGATGTCACTCCACTAATAACCTTAGTGCTCTTAGAGTTCTGGGGATTTTGGGGCAACGAGGACGCTAAGTTGTTTGTGCTTTGACTAAGTGGTCAGACTGCAGGCAATCCTTCGCGAGTTCCGTTCCCTTATTCAAAAAACGCGCTAGAGAGCTAAGCTTATCTACCTAGGTAGGTACCTACCTCTGCTGAATCCGTACGATATTTTGTTTCATACATGTACTTCGTGTTGCTAGGTAGGAATGTCGTGTTATCTTCAATTGCCTCTAGAAATAGAATGCTGTTGGCTTCGTAAAGTCTAATTAAGCTACGGGATCTTTTCTCATCTTCTTAATGTACGGGAAGACCCTTAAGCAAGACCCTTACATAAATTGCGTTTGTTTAGACTATCTTCCCCAGTACTCTAAAAAAGAAAACATTTGTAAAAGACAGGGACATGGAAGACAAGACTACATTAGCGGGTGGGGGGGGTCTATTGACATTATGTCAGCAAACGTGTCAGTATAATTACATAATTACAGGCCCTGACACTATGTCAAGACCGTGTTAATAGGTCAATATGATGTCTGCAAAGCTTGTTGTACCGATTTCATTATAGGTACTTATAAGTCAGTTCAAATGGATAGCATGTCAAGGTATCTATAATGTCAGCAATACTTTCCAAGTCGTAGTAATTACCAGGCCTGTTAACAATGTCAGGAATTCAACACGATGTCAGAGATCTAATACAATGTCAGCCCCGGGTATATATAGGTTAAATAAAGGCCTGGAGTATGCATATATACTGCAATACAGTAAACTTTAATCGTAATCGTAATCGTAATTCGTAATGACCTCGTAGTGTAATGGTAAAACACGTAGCCCATAATCTCGTAATAGTAGTTCAAGTAATCTTTTCAATTGACTTTTGCATGTGCCTGTATGCTGTGTAATATATAATATCTTCAAGGCCCTATATTAGATTACAGGGCCTTCTATTCTTTTATTTTTTTTTAATATTATTAGGCCCTTGGGTGGTGACGATGACCTCGCTTAACATCGTCTCGTACGTGACATCTATCGATTAAGTAACCGTGACTACCGTTGGTGACGATCTCTAAAAGGCTATTATTTCCCAATATATCAGTATTTTGAAAGCAATACTATTACAATAAGGTATAATCGTGTACGTACGGTAGCTATTTCAGACCTGGTCATCTTTATATTTTAGATACAATTACCCTCGGGGGTGACCCTATTACGTATACTAGCCAATCACCGTAGTAACAGTCATTTGACATGCGCATGGCCGACATTATGTCCACACCTCAACATGTTTGCTGACATTATGTCAATAGACCCCCCCCACCCGCTAATGTAGGTTAACAAGATAGCCGATAAGAAGAAAGATAGCAGCGGGCCGAATATGGAGATCACAAACCAGCTCTAATTGGACGCAAAAAGCCCCAAGTCACGAGACAGGCCCGCTACGAATGGTCATTGGATCGCCATCATTGGCCAGGTGGCGTAGCGTTTCCGGGGAAGGAAGTTGTACATTTGTGTGTAGTACCTTAGTTAGGTACCTCTCTACGCTAAGAGATACCTAAGGTTTACTTGGAGAGAAGGATTTCAATTAAACCTGAGCACCTAAGGATACCGCCCAAGATAAAACCCCTATTCGTCAGCCAGTTTACTTCTTGTGATATGTAACGTTGCCCAAAACTTGGCTCTTTCTCTTGTACTAACGGGAAGAGACATTGCCAACAGACTTTCACAAGAGACATACATCTTCTGTAAGGCCGAGGACACCACTAGAGAATGATACTGCCATTATCCGAAATTTATCTGTCCTATCTCGATTGGTGCCCTAAGCGGTTGGCTGACTGCTGCTACGGTGCATATCATCCTGTCCCAATTCTCTGGGTAATGTTACAGAAGATAACAATACCGAACAAACAGACGAACCTCATATCATATCAAGATCTTCAGCTAAGGCAGTCTTTTAACTAAACCTCAATGGGTCTAAACTATACTCTTAGACACGACCACAGTTCATATCAATGGAGGTGTTGCTCCTACGTGCGACTCCGATTTTGCAATTGCGTTTCACATGTGGTACAGAACATTTGGGAACAAGTTACTATGCAACGGCTTTCTTGCACGACACAGCCATTCGCAAGGTTACATTAGATAATTCAGCAGGTCAGCAACATTAAGCCATGGTCATACGTCCGTCGTTCTAGAACGATGCTTTGCGTAGTCGCAGCAGCCCTCGCTTTTGATTATTACTGTCTAAGTTAGGTACCTAGGTAGGCAATAACATATGAAAGCAATATTCAAATGTAAGTAATGAAGCTCTGTAGCGGTATCAGAAACGCGGGGAGGAAAAAGAAATTGGAAAAGGACCAAACCAAATCGGAATTCAAATTTCATATGCAGGGATGGCATTCAAAAATACCATGTCCGCACGCCTATTTTAGAAAAATGCTAGGCGTTGGATGTTGGTGGTTTATTACTATAATTAACATCGTACCATCCATATCTAGCGGTATACCCAGACCCATCAGATACGATGCCAAGGGTTGAAATGTCAGCCCTAGTGAGTCAACTTTTCAAAACCACGTGGTTATATACGATCGAGTTCTAACTTTGCCTCCGTTTCTACTTTACTCTACAGAAGCCAACTGCCAGCCATCCTAGTAATATATTATAGAACATAGGTATGTTAGGCTTTGATGCACGTCTACTATCTGTGAAGTCTATCAAGCGCAAGGCTCTTATGTCAGGGCTATATAAACGTATACCGAGGCATATAACTGTGCCTCCGGCGCCTTACTTAGATAGTCATTGTTTATTGATCCTGTGTGAAGGAGTGGTATCAACAGTACAAGGATGCCTAGATAATAACCAACACACGCTCAACTAGGCAGTTCAGCGCCAGGGTGCGAACAAATGAAGTAGAAACCCTCAAATTAAAAATTAGATCAGAACCAATCTTCCCCAGTGCAATCAAATTGAATACAACATCCAAGCGGTGTCTTGTCAAAGTTAATATGTTTGCAAGATCACTTGACGACTTGCGCGAGCTGATCTTGAATACTATAAGATCAAGATTGATTTGGTTTTAAGTTGAGCAGTTCGTGATTACCGAGTTTTATCGCTAACAGAACGAATTGCAAGATACACAAACGTAATTTACTCTTCGAATCGAGCTATACTTAACTTTATGATTGGCCTCACAGTCCGGCTGAATCTTGAATATCAGCACTTAAAGAGATGAACTTCCTAGATGATGATAGGTAGACCTAGAAGACATTGAAACGACTTCGGTGTTGCGCAAGGAACTCTGAACTAAGTCACGGGGGCCCATAGCTATGCGCACCGAAAGTTATCCTATCCTTCTGGGTGTCTCATCTTGAATCCTAACAATAATTAGGTAGCATTCGGTTTGTGAGTCAAGTTACTGGTGGTGAGCAATTTCTTTTCTGGAAGTTATGTAGGTACCTAATCATGACTTCAGACCAAGGAAAAGGCTCATATATAAATGAACATGGAATTTATAGCTTCGAACTAATGAAGCTTTCACAGCCTCGCCTGAAACCCTCACCGAGTCATGGAAACAAGGCGAAGTACTAGTATAGTATTGAAAGTAGTAGCACAAGTAGACTTTCTATACATACTGCTCAACTTCTATTCTCGTGGAAGCATATGAAATGAATAACGTGATAAATATCATAACATTTCTAAGAGGATCCTAGCAATTTTTATCAACTATAGATGATTTGTCATTATATTCTCATCGAGCTCGAGGCTGTAGTACCTAGTAGTCTTTATAATAGACCACTACTATGTTAACGGCTACTTATTTCAATAATGCCCAAGTCGGATGTATCTAAAGTTATACCGGTAAACAGGCTGATTACGGTCTAGGCCTGATATTAACTTGGCTAGGAATGGAATGAATGTATAAGTTACTCGATACTGTGAAACTAGCTGTTACAGTCAGTTGTGGTTTGTGGGTTGATAGAAGTGACTGAGAGCAACACTGTATGTACTATGTCTGCTCGGTGCCTTAGTATCGAAACAAGGGAAGAAGATCTATTGATCGTGTGGTATCCAGGAGTCGTCTCGTTAGACCTTGCCTGGTACCAGGCAGTACATCAGACGATCAAAGATGACTCATTATACATTACGAGAACACCGGGTAAGTCATAAACAGGACTGATACAAGGCTAGACAAATGATTCATATTGAGTTTTATTAGCGATGAGCTACATATGACGAGGCTTGCGTGGCTAAAATGGGCCGTGCTATATTAAGTTGACGATTCGATACATAGGTAACTAAACCTTACAGCTGGCTTCAGGTTCCATCTCTAAGCAGATTCAAAGCAAATTCACAGCGGGCAATAGTCTTATGCGTTGACCAATATGATTATCTCCCGAGCGTAGAAAGCTACGGTAGTACATACTCTCACACCTCATATCAAGTACCTGTATCTTATACAATAAGTTCTCCTCCTTCGTGTAACTGGTGGGCATTGGAAATATCGTGTCATCCCTTAATATCCTGATCACGCATAACATCCATGTTTATGCCCAAATGCTTTTCCCCGTCCTGTGAATGCTGATCGAATGTATACCAAACTCCATCCACCGTTTTTCCAAATGATCGCAGAAGAACACTTGAGTGTCAACTCATGGGCCAAGTCCATGGGGATCGGTGGTCAGTTGATGGGTATGCGACCAGGCAATATATGTGCCAACAATAGAAGTTATAGGACTATCCCCCTGTTCCCCTGCCTGCAAACGCCAGTACCTGACATGATACATCACAAATGGTTCATAATTGGGCTCGACGGTAAAACAAGAAACAATAGGGGTATCAATGGATGAGACAAAAAAATAAAAATAAAAAGTTGACGGAAAAAGTAGTAACGAGTGAGGGTAGGCGGCGGTAATGATGGCCAATGTTACGAGTAGGCGTCATTACGTAGAAATTGTCGCATTGTTGTGGCGATCTCTCGAAATCCAGCCGAACAAATCCGCCCTTTGACCTGCTGGTGTAGCGGCTGAGCCCTCAGTTGGGGTTCTCAAGAATGTTTCTCGGGGTTCGAGTAATAAACTCTTTCGGTAATAGCTGACTTGAACGTTGCCCTGGTCGGTCTCTTTCACACGAGTAACTTGCGCTTGAATCCATTCCTGCATGTCCGGAACCTCTGTCAGCTTGTAGGGAATCTGGAATCGTTGCAGCTCGCCGATGATCTTGGCGGTTCGGGTGTGCTTATCAAAATTGATAACTGTTAAGCCATTCTCGTTCGGACCAGAGCCAGGAAGCTGTTTTGTAGCGGGGTTGCCAATATCGACAAACGTAAGATCGGTTAGAAACATGCCGAGAAACGGGAGGCACGGAGGGACATGGCCCTGAAGACGAGCTCGAAGCACCTTATTGTTGTTGGATGGTTCAACAATAGCTTGCATGGTTTTTAACATTTCGCGTCGCTTTGGGCTCACGAGGTCCCAAGTCTTTCTCAAGCGACTGATAATAGAGTTATTTAGACTGCAAACAATAGCCATGAGGCCATCGTAGTTATTCAGTTCCAGGCACTGATGGGCGATCTTGATCCACTGTTTGATGACCACGGCACGCTTCTTGACTTCTGGATATTGAAGAATAGTGTCCGCCACGAGATTCGATAAGTCGGTCGAGAAGCTCGACATCGCCTTTACGTTAGGCGAGGATGCACCATTCTTCTTCATCCATTGAGAACCCAGTAGCTCTTCTGGCAAGATCGAGCAGAAGATGCTCATTTGTTTGAGAGTTAGCTGGCGAGCAATTTCGAGAGGTTCAAAATCAAGAAAAGAGGGACAGCTGCCCCCCGACTTCCAGTTATTGAGCAGATTCTGCTGGCTTTTAGATATGGTGGGGTTGGGCATCGGCGTGTCGATAGGGACGTATTGAGAAGTGGAGGTGCTCGTCTTCCCCATAGAGGACACTAGACGGGGTACCAGCGAACCATCTGTGGACGAAACTCGCTGCGAGAGTTCCATGATTCGTTTACCTGCACCTGGAGAAGGAAGTGACCCAAGTTTGAACTCTGCGAAATTCTGAATGAGCGGCAACGCTTCGTGATCAACAGAATCGCGCCAGTGCGATTCTAGCCATCCCTTCAAGACATTGCAGATACGTAATCTTACCGGGCCTGCTGCGTTGGGATTCTCACCCACGTAATCGAAGCGCTCAATGAGTGCTTCTACCAGCTTGCTAGGTGTGCAGAATAGCCGGAAGGTGAGGTAGAAGGTGGATACAAACATGGCGTCAGGCGTCGCTTCGTGGGTTGTAAGACGCTCGACTAAAGCAGCAAGTGAGCCACCAGTGATTTGTCCCTCCTTGTTAAACATTAGTTCATTGGCAAATGTTTTCTCTAATAATTTCGACTCGAGCTCCTCGACTTCCTCGCTTATGCTGGAACTGCCTGCTGTACTTAAGTCTGACAAGGACGGTTGAGCCTTTGGTACGAGTGTAATATCAGGTGTTGTGGCACACGTGGAAATATCGGACACCATGCTCGATTCCGAATCACGGCTCAGATATGTGTTGTTACTTCCAGAACTGGAAGCGGTGCCCGTATCAGATCGGAAAGAATTCTGATACTCGATGTCTTGCGAACTTTCTGTCGTAGGGCTATACGGCTCATTTGGTAGAATGGCAGTCGTAAGCCTTGGTAGAACCGGGGGTAAAGGTCGAATAGAGGAGACAGAAGACGCCATGCTCGAAGCTCTATCATCTGCAATCACCGATTGCGGCCTTGATGCAGGCGAGGAGATTTGCTCGGAAGCTTCTTGCCCTTGCGTATTTTCAACAGGGACCTCAGGGAGTGGCTTATCGATCGATAATTGAGTCGAACGATTAGGCCTAGATGACGACTCAGGTGTTTTGGTTTCCGAAATTGTTGATTCGGTTGGCGTTCGCGGCTGGCTCTCGGATACAGCTTCAAAGACACCCAGGTCAATGCCCAGGTTTCCATTCTCGACTTCGAATTCGAAATCGCCTATTCTTTCCAAAACCCATTTGGTTTTTGCCACACATTCGCCAGCTGCCTTGACGCACCCAGTAGCGGCTGAGAGAAGCCGACTGTTATCTTGTGGCATAATGACGTCCTCGCCGTCAGGTCCCCGGTTACCTAGAATCTCACGGGCAAGGTAGACCAAATCTCTGATACGATCGTACATGGCTACACGCGACTGTCCCAACGTGTCCGAAACGGATATGTTGTGATCGCATATCGCATCCACCACTGAGAAAAGCACTCCGCCTGAGATAACCGAATGCTTAATAGCGAGGGCGAGTTCCGGTCGGGATTGAGATTGGACGTGCAATCGGCCAATGAAAGATCCAAGATACGATAAAAACGTATCATGGCAGGAATTGAGCCGCTCTGAAACAAGATTTTGGGAATGCGATAATGGAGAAGGACCGGCTAGAGACACTCTGTGTGATATAGTAGCCGATAATCGATTTCCGTGTAACGAACTGAGTTGAGACATCCGATTACTTGCTACATTAGCAGACGAGTAAACGCTAGATGATAATCGTTTGTTGGTGGATCCAGTTGTTTGTGCGTCGTCGGCTGCCGGTGGTGCCAACCCTTTAGTGGTCACTGCATCGACAGCTGTTCGGGAAGATGCAGCTTCGTCTCTCCGGTCGCTCTCAAACTCCGTAGACTCCAAAGGTGGCGTTGGTGGGACGAATGACTCCTCGACAACGGTTGCCATGACTGTTACTGCAGGTGCGCGTAACCGTCTATCGTCTTCGATCAAGTCCAGAAATCGAACGCCTTTGACGACGATCTTGAATGCCTTCAGGATCATCTCGTCAATGATGTCGTTCACATCGTTGATATATTGCGGTAAACTTTTCAATGTTTCTTGGAGTCGTTTGGCGATTTTCACTAAACATGATAGCTCGGATAGCAACGACTTCCTACCACGCCGTAAGATTTCGCTCCTCTGTATTGTAGCTGACTCCCGGGTCAAACAGTGTGTGTGTTCCTGGGACACGATTAGCTACTTGTAACCAGAACAATTCCACACAAATCTTTTAGCTTACCAATAGATAGCGCACACCTGCAATAATGCCTTTCATGAATTCCTGGTTGCTAAAGATGTCCCGATCGTTCGTCGCTGTGCTCCTTAGCAAGTCCCAGAAATTCAACAACGCATTGAGTAAATTCCTCATCTCCTCGGGGTCGTACGCTTCGCAGTAGTTCGTTGGTAACCATCCCCTCGCACCGGATATCAACAATGTCCCATCGGCCCACCCATTAGTGTGAATAGAGTGGACTAAGACCACGTCGCCTTCGTTCAAGGGTAGTGTGACGGTCGAGTCTGACATAGCATATGTGGGATGGAACGGATAAAAGGCTCGGAGGAAGTTATGAAAGATAGGGTTTGATGGTGCGGGTTGGGGAACTAACTCCTCCTGCGAATCATTAGGAGTCGAAGGCGGAGTTATTTGGGACTGAGAGTAGGGATGCGTGGATGTTGTTAGTTCACCTTCCTGCGGGTTCATTGCTGCTTCATCGTAGCGGTTCTTGTTGATTGCGAGCGGAGCCACTTGTAGGCTCGCTCGCATAGATTGGTCACCCAGCATCATGATTGCTGTAAAACTGCGCTGTAGAAAACCATGGGACCAAGTTTTGCTGTCACTTTCGCAACAGCTAGTAGTTAGAGGAGATACCCAGGCTCCTCACGACGTAGGTGCTCTAGCGGACGTGCACCACGTCTTAATTCTTCTCTGAGAGTCTTGAGACTCGAAAGCTTTCTGATACCATAAATAACTGTGTCTGGAATAGGCGATTCTAGAAAGTTCGATGTGCGGTTATTGCGAGAACACTAGTTGTTCAGGTTGAAGAGGCGTTGTAGAATAACCAGAAGAACCTGCGAGAGAAACAGAAAATTTGTTAGTACGCGACCATTTGTTTGCAATTGCTGCGAAGGAGAAAATCCGAGAAGCTGATGGAATGAAGGGAGACAAAGTAAAAAAATATTATCAGGTTTCTGGACAGGAGGGGTCCAAGATAGGAATGTTGAAGCTATCTACCTAGGAGGTAGCTTAGCTTAAGCAATTCTGGGGTATGTGCTTGACGCAAAGTCTCAGACCCAATTGCTTATGACGACTCTTTCTATTTGACATGTAGCATACCATATTAGGCAGTAAAGAAGATCGTTTCCTCCGTCCTACCATGCGCGATAGGAAATCGGAAGAGAACTATGCCCGTATGCGTACCTCGTGGGTTTTGATGCACCAACCCGGAAGCGCAAAACCAATATTCTCGATTCCCTTCCTTAGAGAAAGCTCGCATAAAAATATCCAGGAAAATCACAAAAGAAATGAAAATTTACCTTTCCACAATCCACAATCAGTATACCCAACAGAAGAGGGGCGCTGAGTGTTTTAACCCAAGCTTCTCGAAAGGTAATGGGATAATTGAGATAGTCGATGTCGATAACTGCGATTGCCGAAAATGGTTCCACCAGTTCGCGGGTAAGTCCAATACCGTGTCGACACTTTTACTCTCGAGTCGATCGTCCTATCAATTGCAAGCTTTCCTTTGATCCCAAACTTATTCCGAGTCCATAACCAAGTCCGAGAATAGTGAGAAATATTGGGGATGGATATTCGTGGCCGACTAGTATCGCGAGCGCTTAGGGAATCAACACATCAAATGAGGATGTGAAAGATAGACGGATGAATATGGGAGGGTGAAAGCGTCGTATTGTACTCAGACCCGTCTGATCACTTAGGTTGCGTCCCTGTGCCGGCGCAAATACTCGACCTACAAAGTCAAACTGAGCTTGTGTAAGTGGATGAAGGAGATGGTAGGACAAAATGCAGATGCAGATGCGGCAAGATAGGTTGGGGAGATGCACGAGAAAAACAGATACCAATGCGCTCCTGCACGTCCTACTAGCAACTATTATCTTAATTATCCACGTTATTGGACCTGCCCGTTGCAACCCCCATGCAGCTATGCCTAACAAAGACTCGGCAACATTTTTATTAGGCATGATGGACCTACGAGCCGGGAATATGTACGTATCTCCAAAGGGGGGGGTAAGGAGGGCAACCAGGGGTATGTTCGGGAACTGCGACCTTGACTGACAAGCTTCAGTGGGTCCTGTGCCACTACCTATTGGTGGGTTCTGCTCGAGCTTTTTTGGTTAGGAAGCTACTAATTTGACACCCAGCATGGGTTAGGTACAGTGGGTACCTCTCATGTCGTACAGGGATACCCTACAGGGTCTCCGGGGCTTCCTTAGGTTAGATACACAGGTACTCGACCAGATGATGCGGTATGCACCTTCTGTAGATACATGCAGTACAGTCAGGCATACTGTAAGTTCACGGGGTAGGTACGAGAGACGATTCTCGGCTTAAGGCCGGTTACAAAGTTGAACAGATGCGTCTTATAATCCTGATAATAATCCAAAGCTCTGTTCGCCGACCTCGAGAGTGATTGGAGTTGCAGCTCTGGTCTCTTATTCGCGTATTCTTTCGTCTGGCGCCAAGCGGCAATATTAGCAGACAACCATCTCAACACCATCCGTAGGCCATTATACGATGCAGTATTCGAACTTAAACGCACATATTGATACATAGCTTCCATGGGGCATTCGGGACGTACGAAAAGGCGTGCCTCTCCTAGGAGGAACACGACTCAGCTACTATAGATCTCGAAGAAGATTCGTTAGAACGTGGCCAATAGGCAGAGAACCTATGGGGAATATGGAGAAAGGCGTTAGATGGGCTTAAACTATTGATTGTCGCGATCTAGACGTTCGTAGAGGTGCATGACACGTTATAAGGCTTATTTAAACCACCATTGGTCATGCAATTTGGTGTTTTCGGAAGGGTTGATGATTAATAAACTATTAAGCTTGTTGGTCACTATCCAATATCTAACTACTAGGTATAGTAAAATAAAGAATCCGTCAGTTGGTGCAAGTTCCATGTAAATTGTAATAACCATGTAATAGCACTAGTATTGATGATGGCTTCAGATCTATGTATGTGCGTAGGTATGGAGTCGGGGGGTTTCCGTTAGTGTACCATGCAGGCAAGAAACTTGGGCCATTTTATGTTGTAATCAACTTAGCAGATCGTACCGACCTTTGTAGAGTATCGAGATGGTCGATCCCGGTGAGCCACTTGGAGCTAGTCCGCGGGAAAATAGAATCTTAGGTGAGAGTGCTGCTTGTCCGGTTTCCGCGGTAGGAATTAGGAATGGAACGGCGAATTTTAAGATGGTTTGTTAAAAACTGGCGTATCTCGGATATATTGCACTTCTTACAGGTACTAATAGCATAACGTTGGTTTCGTAAATTTAATATCGTCACTTACGAGGACATGCGTTTATTGAGGACTGTTTCCATACAGTACTAGGTTCAAGTAGGTTTGGGTACCTAATGCAAGTACCTAGATATCTACTTCGTACATAGAAACACAGATCGCGTATATCAATGGTCGTATCGAACAATTATGTTTGCTATTTACATGACCTTGCCTTATAAGCCTGGATTAACCACCCCTTAGGTATTCGTAAAATAAAAGAAATTATCGTGTTGTATTAAGGTACCTACCTATGTATGTAAGTCACGCAACACTATTCCCGAGTGCGACTATCTCCAATAATCACACCACCTACTGGATATGTACATATAGCTTCTACGCCAATAGAAAACCAAACCAGCCCATGCTGTGTCACTTTACAGGTGGTCGTCGGCGCAGTTGCTTTGGTACCTTATTGTGCATTCTACTACCCTCCGCGTTTCTCCCCACGCGACCATTGAAGTTCAGGCACAGATGGTAAGCCTCAAAAATATAATAAACTGTTCAATAGTATCGCTCCTGGACATACGCGGTATGAGTTTCGTATACGTCGATTATATGTTTTACCAATGAATTTTATAATATATACTATAACAGTAAAAGGTGGTTTTAAAAAACGGTTATTAGACGTAAAAATTATTTTATATTCGAAAATTATTTTTTAATAAATAATTATTATTAGCTAAAAAATATTTACCCGCTTAATTTATATAAAAAGGTATAAATATTAAATATAATATTTATATTAATAATTGTTTACATTTAAGTAACATATTTTAAAACTTTAAAAATTAAATAATAATAATATATATTATAATTACTTAAAGATTTAAATAAATAATATATTTTATAAATATTTAATATTTTAAACTTATTTTTTTGCTATTATTTATATATTTAAATATTTAACCTTTTATTATTATTTATATGTTTTATTTAAACCTTTATTATTGTTTATATGTTTTATTTAAACTTTTACCATAATTAATAAAAGTTTTAATTATAAATAATTGTTTATTAAACATATATAAAAGTTATAAAATATTTTTGCAAATATATTACTTGATATGTTATTAAGTATGTTAAGTTTTAATAAAATATAATTAAAGTTATTATGGTTAATATTATAATTAAAATTTTAATTAATATTATTAATTAAATTTACTATAAATCTGGTTAGTTTAAATATGGTATATTTTAAAAGCGTAAATTTTATTTTAACATTTAAATAGTTATAGTTTTTATAATTAAAATATAATTAAGATTTTTTAATAGGTTATTTATTTTTTTTAAGAAAATTATTATTATTTAATAAATAATTATTAACGTTATAAATAAAATTAAAACCATTATTGTTATAATTATTATCATATTTTTATTTTAATTATTTTATATATAACGAATAAATTAATTTATTATATTTGTAAATAAAATAATTATTTATATTTTATTTTATTTGTTTGGTATATAATAAATAAACTATTTTGGAATAATTATTGGTATTATTTTATTTTATTTAATTATGGCTCCGTTTTTGCCCAGTAAAAGATTAATAAATATTAATTATTTTAGTAAATAGTTAAATAAAATTAGTTTAAATAAATATTTTTTTTTTATATTTTTTTATTTTACTATTAAGTATAATAAGTTTATAAATAACATATTTTGTTTTATTATTAACATATTTAATGGTAGTATTAATAAATATTATAATAACGTTATTAATAAATATAATTTAAGTAAATTAAGTAAAGAGAAATTTTATAAAAGTATAAAAAAATAATAAATAGCGTTGGTTTTAATATAAAATAATAATTTTTATATTATTATTATTAATTTTTTTAAAAGGGTTAAAAATATATATAACCAAATAATATTAATTTTTTTATTTTAAATTAATTTTTAAAAATAAGATAATTTTATTTTAATTATAGTAAAAATAAAAATTGTTGTAAAATTATATTTTATTTAATAAATAAGTTTTTATATTTTATATTTATTTACAATTAAAATAAATGCGTATATTATTTGTTTATAATTAATTATTAATAAATTTAGATATAATATGTATATTTTAAATAAAATTACGTATTTTAGTAATATGGTAAGGTTTTTTATGTAAATTAAATACAATGGAAACGTTAATGTTAACGAAAGGAGTTTATTAATTTTTTAAAAAAGCTTATAATTTTAATAGTTTATTAAAAATAAAAAATATTTAATTAATAAATTTAAAAATAATCGGATATAAGGAATTTATTAATAGTTAATAATAAAAATAATAAAAAAGAAATTGGAAATTAACTTTATTTATATTTGGATATGTGGAAATAATAACGTTTTAATAATATAATATTATTTATAACTTTTAACCGAAAATTATTTATTTTAAAAGATTTGGTAAAATATAAATTGGTAAAGTTAAGTTTGCGCTTTTTTATTAAGTTTCATATATTTCCATAAAGTAAATAATAAGTGTAATATAATAAAATATATTATAAATCACTTAAATTAGTTATGTTAAAAAATAAAAACGGTAATAATAAAGTGTAATTTAAATAATAGATTTTTATTATTTTTTTTAATTATTAATAGTTTTCTCCGGTAAAAAAGGTTATAAAATTAATAATTGGTTTTAATTTTATGTTAATTATAATAAATTAATAAAATATATTATATATATATATTTTTAAAATGTTATAAATGTGCGGTTATTAAACGTAATTATTATATTATTGTTAATAAAAATAAAGCAATAAAAGGTAATAGTATAAAATGTGGTTAGATTTGTATTTTTAATTGGTTAAATTTTTAAATTTATTTGTGGTTTAAATGTAAACGCTATCCTTTTTTACCTTTTTTATTAATTGTAATGTAAAAAAAAAAAAAAAAAACATTTTTTATATTTTAATGTTAAAATTTAATAATTAATTATTTTGTAAATTTATAATATTTATTAAAAAGGTTTATTAATTATATTATTTTGTATTTAATATAAAAAATATAATATAAAAGTTATTTTTATATTAAATAAAAAAAAAAAAAAAAAAAAAATTAACGTATATTAATGGTAATTAACTTAATTAACTTTTTATAACGTTAAATTGTTTAATTTTAAAAATTATTAATGGCTTTTTTATTATTTTTTTATTAATATATAAGTTAATATTTTAGTAGTTTATAACATTATTTTAATTGGATTAATTTTTACGTTTAAGAAATTATAAAAATTATTTCGAAAATTATTTTAATAAATGTTATAATAAATAAAACGTTAAAAAGTTTATAGTTAAAATATGCGTTTATAATTAATCGAAACTTTATTTTTTTTAATTTTATAAGTTAAATTGGTTTATGGTTAAAAAGGTTAAATAAAATTTTAATTAAATAAAAATATATTATTATAAAAATAAATATTAGCTTTAATTTAAATAATTATAAGTATAATTGATTTACGTTTAATATTATTAAATTTATAATTAAATTTTTTTTAATTAAATTTATTTTTAAGTAATTTGTTATTAAGTAATTTACTGTTAAGTAATTTGCTATTAGGTAATTTATTACTAGGTAATTTGTTTTTAAATATATTATTTATAATATAATTATTTAATTGCAAATTAATAAATACGCCCTTAATAAGTTTATTTTTAATAAATTTATTTATATTAATAATGTTTTTATTAAATTTAATAATAATATATTTATCTTTATTAAATAATATAAAGTTTAATATGTTAAATTGATTATTACATAACATATTAATATATATATTAAATAAAAAGGTATTAAAAGATAAAAATAAAAATAAATTATTAAATTTAAAATGTTAAAAATATTAAAATTCTTATAGTTTAAATATCCGTTTATAAATTAATATATTTTAAATATTTTAAGGTAAAGTTTATATAAAGTTATTTAGTTTAATATTTTTGAATTTTTTAATTTTATAAATTAATTTAAACATCTTATAAATATTAACACGTTTATTTAAATTAATATTTTATTTAAGATTTATTTTTAATTATTTAAGATTTTATTTAATATTTAAATTAAAAATGGCCTTTATTTTAATAAATTTATATAATTTATTATTAAACAAATAAAATATATGCCGAAAATATTAAAAAAAAAGTTATATTTTATTAATAAAAATCTTTTAATAATTAATAATAAATATAATTTAAAAGCTATAAATATATTTAAATATATTAAAATTTAGTTTTTTTCCAATTTATTAACAAAATAACAAAAAATCCGTTTCTTACAATTTTATTTTAATTAAGTAATTATTTATAAAATTATTAATATATCCTTTTTTTATATTAATACATCTTAAACATTAAAATTAATAAATTTATATAAAAATTTTTAAATAAAAATTTATATTTTATAATTTAAAATAACTTTATAATATAATTAAATAACTTTTTAAATTAAAATAATAATAAATCCAATTTTAAATATTAATTTCAAATAAGTTAAGTAATAATATTAAGGTTATAAAAAGCCAAAAAATATCGACACAATTTTAAATTATAACAAAACTTAACTTAAACTATTTTTAAGCTGTTATAAAAATAACCTTTATTTACTTATGGTTTTTACAAGTATTAAAAATTATTAACTAACAACATTATTACAATATTGGTTTAAGTTAAAGGAAAAAATTTATTAAAATATATTTTAACAAAAGTTTATATTTTTTTTAAATTTATACTATTAATATAACTTTTACTTTATTTATTATAAATTAAAGATTAAACAATTATAAATAAAAAAAATACTTATTAATAAATTGAAATATATTTAATAAAATTAAATTTAATTTATTTTTTTAATATGGTAAAAATAAATTATCCTTTTATAATAATAAAGATAGGTTATTTAACACTAAGTTCTCCACTTATAAAGTTAACTAATAATTAAATTTAAATTAATATATTAAATAAATAAAATAAGTATATAATTAATAAAATTTATATTTAATTTATAATAAATATATAAACTAGTTTTTAGCGGTATAAAACGGTTAATATAATATATATTGGTTATAATAAATTGTTAATATCGAAAGAAGATAAAAGTAAATTATTTAAAGAAAATATAAAATAAATAATAAAAAAAGATAAAAAAAAGGATTAAAGATTTTAAAAAGTAATTATTAATAATAATAACGTTTATTATATCGATTTATTTTATAAATAAAGTATATATTAATATTATTTAATATATTTAGTTTGGATTAAAAAAATTTCCGATTTAAATAAATATATAACATTACAAAAAAATTTATTATAATACCATATATAATTATTTTTGGTTTTATTATTTTTTTGTTAATAATAGTATTTATTTTTAAATATTTATTTTTTTTTTTTTGCAATAATTTTATTATTTATTTATATTATTAATTTTTTTTATAAATAGTAATATTAACGTTTAAATGTTTTTTTTATTTTTTTTACGATATTTTTGTAACGGATTTATGCTATATATAAAATATACGGAAAAAAAAATAGTTTTTATTTAAAATTATAATAATTTTAAAGTTTATTAAATAAACGGTTTTATTTTATATATATTAAAAAGGATAATAATTAATTAAATATTAATAAAGTTGGTTAATTAAATTTTATTAAATATATATATTTTTAAAATAATATATATTATATAAAAAAGGATAAATATCTTTAATTTAATAATGTTAATAATATATTTCCTTTATTTAATGATAAAAAAGTGTTATTTGTACCGAATATTTATAGTTGTTATAAGGAAATAACTGGTATTAATAATAATATAATAAAAGGAATAAAAAATTATAACGAAAATAATATTAAAAATAATTAAGTTTATTTTAAATAAAAGGATAAAAATAGGTTTTTACTATTAATAAATAATTAATTATAATTATTAATTTTGTTTATATATATAATAATAATTTTTAATTTAAATTTAATATATTATAATTTTTTTAATAATAATATTAATTATATTATATATTTGGTATTAAATCTGTCTAATATTACCAACACTATTATATATAAAGAAATTATTTATAATAAAAATGCTTTAAAAATTAAATTATCTTTTAATAAAAAAAAAAAGGATAATAATGGTATAAATTTAAAAATTATATTTAAGTTTTTAATAATAGTTTAAAACCTTTTTATATTATTACTTAATTTATATATATTCCTTACTTTTATTATTGATTATTTACACATAAATATAATTATAAATCTTTATATTAACTAATATTTAAATAAATATTATTATAAGGATAATCCATATAATACTTTTTAATTAATAAAAATATGTTAAAATTAAAAAATTAAAATTTTGTAATTTAAAAAAGCATTTATTTTTTTTGTAAAATTCATTAATCTTAATTATAAAAGATAATTATTTTTTTACAAAACCCTTTAATTTTTTCGAGACAATTTTAACAACTTAATCCGTAATATATTAAACCTTTTAAATTAATTAATAACGTTAAAATTATAGTTATATAAACGTTTACTTTTATTAAATATATATAAGGTTAATATTTTATTAAATGTAAAAAAAATACCTATTAAAGTTAATTAATATAAAATTAAAACGTAAAAAAAATTTTAATAAATAAATATTAAAGTAAAAAACAAATTTTTAATTATTATAAAATTTATATTTTTTAACTTTTTTATATTTATTAAAACTTTTTTATTATTTAATATTAATAAAGATATATATAATAACTTTATTATATTTATCAATTATTTTATAAAATTTTATTATATATATTATTGGTTTAAATTAATTTAAATATTTAGTAATTAATATTTTTATTTAAAAAATATTTATTTTAATAATAACGTAATTATTTTTCTTAATAATTAAATTTATTATTATTATATTATTTTTATTTATTTTTATTATAAAGTTATAAATAATATAAATAATATTTTAAACTTTTATATTAATTATATTTATAATTTTAAATAAAATATACATATTAGATTTTATATAAAACATAACAAAAATATATTTGCTTTATAAATTTAAAAATATTTATTATTTAATAATAATAATAAATGGATTAATAAAATCCATATATATATAAAACTTTAATAAGAAAAAAATAAATTTATATTTATATTAAATATAATATATATTTTTAAAACGAGTGTTTATTGTTTAATAAATATTTATTATAATTATAAATTTGGTAAAATTTAAGAAAATTTATTATTTTCTTAATTTAAAAAAAGTATTTAATAATTAAAATATAATAAAGTTAAATTTCCAACTTGAAATTAAAAATATTAATATTATTACGTTTATTACATGGTTATTTTAAACGAAGTAATTAATAATAAATTTATTATAATAAATATAAATATAATTATATTTTTTTATTATATATATTTTATTCGCGGTAAGTTTAAAATTAATATATATAATAAAAAAATATTTAAATTTAAATAAGATTAAAAATTTTTATTTATAAGACTTATAAAATTTTTACCATACCTTAATTTTATTAATAGGTTTAATATATTTTTTAATTTATATAAATTATTAATAGAAAATTATATTATATTAACTAATTTTTTTGTAATAAATTAATTCCGATTTAACAATATTTTCCTTTTAGTTTTTAATCTTTATAAATCCAATTTTAATAAAGTAATTAAGGCTTTTAATATCTTTAAAATATTTAATAAAAACATGGAAATAATAATTAATAATAAAAAAACTTTAATTTATATTTTTATTTTTTATTTTATTAGCAATATATTATAATAAACTAAAAATAGTAAATTTAAAAGTTTTTATATTAAAAAATTTTACCGTTATTATTACGTTACGTTTATAAAAAAAATATTTTAATTATATTTAAATTTTAATATTATTAATTATAACTAATATTACTATTAAATTACATAAATGTAATATACAATAAACACATATATTAATAATGTTAAAAAAGAAGTATATAACACATAATAAAATATATTAAACCTTTTACCACCATTATAATCTATAACTTTAATTTTAAATTTAATCTTTTCGCAGTTATATAATCTTACACATTCAAAATATAATAAACTATTTTACTTAATATATATCCTTTTATACAATAATATCTTAATATTTTTAACAATAATAATTTACACTTTTACATTATAAAATTAATTATTTTCCTTTAATATACATTAATTACAATTATTAAAATACTACTTATAAAATTATAACATATCCACTTATATTATATAATTTATTATTATTCTTGTATTCTTTTATAATTGGTTTAAACTTATATATATTAAGCCCACATTTGCAAAAAAGGTAAATATATATAATAATAATAACTTAATTTATTTCGTCATAAAAACGTATATAATTATTGTAAAAAGTAATACTATTCTTATAAAGTTTAAAATTTTAATAACTAATTGTAATAATATAAAAGTTTTAATTAAAAAAATAAAGGTTTTTTTTAATTAATTAAATATTTATGCTATTAATTTATTAAGATTTTGTATTAACTTGGTTGTATTAATTTAAAATATTACATTAAATGAAACGTTTATTAAATATACTAACAAAAATATAATTAAACGGTTTATTTAATATTTAAATAATATATTACAATTAAATATCCATATTATTATATATTATGTAAATTTTGCAAAAAAATACAATTTAGTTATTAACATTAACATATTAATTAAAAAAAATTTATATTGGTATGTTAATATATTTATTTAATTTAATAAATTTAATATATATATAATTTTATTTAAATATTTTAAAATTAATATATACCAAATTAATTATTTTAATATTAAATATATAATATTAATAAAATTTAATATTTAATTTGTTATTTGGTTTATTATTTAAAACGCGTTTAATAAATAAAATCTAAGCTTTATAACTAAATTGCAAAAATTATATTAGAAGTATTTAAATTTATTAAAATATATTTTATTTTATTTTAATCGAAATAACTTAATTAATATTGCGGATAAAAAAGATACGGAATTAAAGATATTTATATTTATTAATAATATGTATATTAATTTAATTATTATTAACTTTATTTTACCAAAAAATATTTAACGTATTAAGTATTTTATTTTCGGTAAAAATCCTTTACCTATTAAATATAACAATTTACTTTTTATATTTAAGTTTAATTTTTAATTAATATATTATTAAAATTATAACTATAATAATAACTGCCCTTATATATAAGATTATAACGCTTAAATATAATAGGCATATAAATTTATTTTTAATTAATAATAAATAACATTTATATATTTATAAATAAGGTTAATTTTTTTATTAAATATAATAATATTAAAAAACGGTTTATTTTTAATAAAGGTAATTATATTTAATATTATGGCTTAAATAATTTTACTTATATTAATTATATTTTTTTATTTAATATTTATATTAAGTAATATATTTTTGTAATTATTATATTTTTATATTATATTGGTATTTGTAATAAATTTATTAATTTAAATATTTTATAAAAGTTAATTAATAAATTATTTATTATTAAAATCACAGTTATTAAATTAATTAAATTATATTTAATTTTAATTAATAGTTTAAATATAATTTATATAAAATAAAAGGTTTATTAATTATAATATTAATAAAAATAAATTAAAAGTTTATAATATTTCGGTAATAATTTATATAATTAAAATAATTTTTTTAATAAATTTAATTTTTATTATAATAATAGTTTTTAATAAAGAATAATTTTTAAAAGAAAAACGATTTTTAAAAAAAAAACGATTTTTAAAAGAAAAATGATTTTTGAAAGAAAAACGGTGGTTGCCTGGGTAACGATTATTTGAGAAATAACGTTATTTTTTTAATAAATAATGTATATGGGAGGTATGGTATTTTGTTAAGGAACCGTTTCTTAAAACCACCCTTTGCTGCTATGGTAGGTTTCCGACGGTCACGATAGAGGTAACTTGTTCCGAAGTCTTACTTAGGTACGATACGAACCATACTCTGTATGGCTCTTTAGGCCCTCACCGCCTTAGCCACACGATTTGTGCGAGCCTTCTAATTAGCTATGAGCCTCGGGTGGCTTGCATTATTACTACCCTCTCCGAAAGACGGCCCCATATACCTCATCCAGCGGCGGCACCATCACCTCGAGAACTTCGACATACCTATCGCCACAGAATCCGATATTCGATATATAAAGGTATCCGACCGCTTCTGACACGGTCTAATTGTATTGGTAAATTCGTAGTACTTGACTGCGTTCAGCTGCAAAACTATTGCTCTAAACAATTAACACTACATAGGTACCACGCAATTGACTGGCTACCTTACGAATAGTGTCGTCTTTGCAATGCCACGCGAGCCACACCATGTAAAGCATACCAGGCATCAGAAAATCCATACCGTATCCATGACGGATTGGTACTGTCGGCCGCAAGGGACGGCAACGCATGTCACTGTTCCGGGATTCCTCCTAACGACGTCAGGGTCCTACATACAACATCATACAGCATAAACCCGCAAAGCTTGTAGTTCCCCGTACAAGCTTTTGCCATTGTTCCCGCGCAGACCAAGCTTGGAAATCGCCAAAAATGTCTGTTCTTCCGGATCTTCGACACTAATAGATTATACAAAAAACCCGGCCGATTTACTCGGCTCACCTACTTCCGAGTTCGATATACCTTAAGTCTAAGGTCAGAAAACTACCAATCATAGTACGATATATGCTGCTGCATGTTACAGTCAAAATCTATAGAAAGGTTCAATTGACGATGGTGGTGTTGGTTCTCCAAGCTCGTATCTACATCTACGTCGCAAATTTGAAGTTGTCTTAGGTCTCAATCGGAAGCATACCTAATGAGTGAGCCGACCGAGACCTATCTATGCCAAGGAAAACAACAACAAAAACTCCTACCGGCTATAACTTCCAGTCCGCACAGAAGGTCGTGTCCAACGTAGATGCCGTCAAATGATACCCCCGTGGTTGCAAGTAGTCAGCCCCGGCGAATAACACGCATAGGACTTCTCTACTTGGTGTCAAGCCACGCTGCGGAGTTTGCAGTAGTCACACGAGCCCGTTGGATCGTATGGATGCAGGAACCAAAAAAAGGCTCCAGCCAAGACTTTAAAGCATTGGCCACACTACCATGTGAGAACGTGGGTGCCGAAGGAATTAAATTGTGATTACGAGCGGCCATCTCATTTCCTTGTTTAGATGCCAATCTGGGGAGTAGAGCCGAGAAGCCCTGGTGTCGTCACGAATCTTAACCACGCACATAGGTTATTCTGCACAGAATACCAAGAGTATGTATTTACCTATGTTAAGTGAAAGGCAACAACGTCACATTACATACCTCTTACGCTCCAATAGAGGTATTGATACGGCGGGCTACTCTAATATCGCTTTGAACTAGGAAACAAATATTATTCATCTCAAAGTAGAGAAGCACTTCCTCTAGATGCTCTTCATTCCAGCATCATATGCGCGTATATATTCTCCGATTCCTTACCCAGGTAAGAGGTATCTAGGTAGTTTATTAGGCGACGCCGATGTTGTGCCAGTGCAATCCCAGGGACCGATCCAACAACCTGCACGGATTAAGATTGAGGAGCCCCATGCTGTAAGCCCCGCTTCCAGAACTGAGCTTCTAGATTCTGTACATTGTCAATGACCTTTGTGGGTAAAGCGTAGATACCCAAGTATCTACCTTATATATCGTTGCGAGAGATTAGAGTAGTAAAGACATATATAATAGCCATTGTGCTACTATAGCACTGAAGAAACAAGGCGAACTTTGTAGTATTTTGAGAATAACTAAGGATATCGAACGAGACGCTTTCGATTCGTCATTAGGTACCTAACGTATTACATACAGGTACGCAGTACATAGGTAATGGCCTTGACATGTCTGTGCGTTTCTCATCTGTCAATACCCCTAGCTTCTTCTCGAGAAGCTCGAGCCTCTGGTTCCTAAGAAAAGAAAAAACCTCAGAATCTCCACGCCCATTTATCTGAAACTATCCATAGCTACCTAGCTCACGATCTATACATCTCAGTAATCTCGCATCATACATAGTGCCGTCTTAAAAGTATCCCTGGGGTGCATATCCAGGTACAATAAACACTCGATATAACAAATCTACTACATAGCAAATTTAGGATATAACGAATTTAATCCTATATTTTTAAAAATTTATATATATTTTAACGAATTTTTTTATATAACAAAATTCGTTAGTTTTAATAATTAGTCACCACCAAATTCGTTATATAAAAAGTGAAGTTATACCTTTTTTAGCTTAACATTTAGCTATTTTAGGAAAAGTTTTACTTAATTTCGCTTAAGTTTATGATTGTAAACCCGTGCCTAAACACTTTACCTTTTTGGGAAATACATCATTAATATATCTTTTCTGCTTAATAACAAATTCAGTATATAACGAATTTAAACCCATGTTTTTTGCAATTCGTTATATCGAGTATTTACTGTAGCGACAAAAGGATGCTAAAAGAACGAAAAAAATTCCAGACGCCAATTCGAAGATCAGGGTATATCCTTGAATGTCCGAATCGTCATAAGCTACCTACTTACCCTAGCTTGCTTACTACTTTTATCCCTTTTGAACTTGAACCTCGGCATAGCCTTATAGCGATAACTTACTGTTTTCTCTTGAAGACTCCCTGCCTGTCTATTAAAATTGCTCTTTGGCCTATCACAGGCTCAAGCTTTCAGATTACTCGAGTACCGCTACTGATTATTGTCAATGTCAATGGTTACGGTGCCCCGCAATGTCGACTTGAGATAGGTCAATTTGCGCCTTGTTACAACTCAGATCTCAGGTCAATGTAGTATATGCGAAACATAAAGATCTCTAAAGTGACAATGTTAGACAGATAGGATAATCCCTAGAAGCTAGCTTGAGCATGAACCGCTCTCTAGAGGAATAGCGTTCTTCAGAACTAACTGTCGCGGAAAGCTTTCATTCGATTAATTTATTTGTGGGGGTTCGTTGGTGTTTACCCCTGAAATCTCCAGTATCTTGGTTCAGATATTTTGCCAGCTTCCATAAAACTTTAGGAGGACTTTTAATCCCGAACTCTTGTCTCCTCGTGTTTTTTGCAATCGAGGTTGGTAAATTTCAAAGGAGCTCGTACATGCTGGGACCAACCGGACTCTCGGATCCGTCCCTCTGCCAACTGCGGCCAGTTCTCGAAGACTTATATCAGCACATGTGAACATAGATCAATAATTTTCTCTTGGCATATACATCATATCGACCGTTGACCTCTTGTATATGACGATAGGCAGTACTCAGAATGCACCCGACCGTTTTATGATTCTAGACCTAGCAGAGGCCTAGAAGGCGGTACGATATTTCTATGCGACACGATGTCTCAGTAAAACGTGTTCATCGTACGCCTCAAATTTTATGACCCGCTGACGATAACGTTAGTGCAATATTTCCAGAGTAGCCGCACGTCCCACCTGTACAGTATCTATCCAGCTGTCCCATCTTCAACTTAAGGCTCATTGGGGTGTAGGCTATTCAGAATTCGGGGTTAGGATCTCCTCTAGCCTTCGAAGACTCTAAATTGGTGCCCATCGGATGAGCTTCCGTACCTAGTGTAAGCCACGAGCCTCCCGCCTTTCCAAATTTTGTCGCTAGTGTAAGTGCAAACCCGGTCAGTTTTGAGTTAGGTACCGCTTTGGTCATGATCCTAGGCCTAGAATTGTCTTGGTTTTCTAATGGAGCCAACGGCAGCAGCTAACTGCACCAGGGCACTACCAATGAAATCCGTTGCCATTCACGCGGCGCACGCCACGCGAGTTTTCAGGGAATACAAAGGCTCTCTCATCCCTGAACAATTACAGTGTGGGGTCCTCAATATATAGCAAAACGAGGCGACGGCACGAGGCGGGTTTCCGTCTTTAGTTACGAGCTATGGCTTGATCTAATGGTCCTAGTGTCAACGGCGTCTTGTTAAACTACTTACGCACTATGTACCTTAACGTAATATGAAGTTCGAGGGGGCACCGGTGAGGTTGCCCAGGTGATTAAAAATTTGGAACTGTTGGTCTTTGCTCACCTTTTCATCCATCTTCGATATCCGTTCGATCCGTCCAAATTTCAATTCTTTACGCCCCGACGCCCGCCAAGGACCATCTCGGGGGGCTGCCGTCCCAAGCGTTCAGCCTTCCATTTACACAACATCAATGGAACCGCGTACGATAAATCAGATTAAGTTAGATCTTGCGGATGCGGTTCCAGAAAGCGGCAACCTACTTAAAAGGCTGAAGGGATGATCGCTTCATGGGTTCTCCAGCAAAGCTCGGATCTTATATCAGTCCGGGCAATGCATGAACACGAGCACGGTTGCGAGCATATACTGGTCTCGTCTTTTATGTGATGAAACGAGACATGATACCGGATGCGAATATTACATATTAGTCTTCTCTTTGGCTCTCATATCAGCGCCCCGGATAGAGTCGAGGCGCCTACTAACAACAGCCACGAATTTATACTACACGCTATGTACCTAAGCCTTTCTGGCACTTTGTGACCATGATGCCTACACTGATATGAAGTAGCACAGTGAAGCTCCAGTCTCCATCTTGGCGAGAAAGGGGTGCTCGTATACACAATAGATTGCATATCTACCGTCGGTATCAAGTTGGCTCAGAAACCACTCAATCTCGTCATACACAATGTCGCACTACAAGACTTACGTACTTACTTAACCTCGGGAGCCACGCGAGCAACGCAGGTACACGAGTAGCCACGAGGGAATCCTAATTTAATCCATATTTGGCTACCCAATATTTGAGCGCCGATGAAAGAGAAACGGAAACGAAGTGGCCGCATGCTCTGCAACCCCCTCCGCAACTAACCTAGGACCTAGCGATCTGTTTCTCCATAGTAAGTACATCTGCAATGCCGATCCTCTTTCATTAGCGTTAGAAACTCCAAGATGTAAAAGATACGGCTTAGATGTAGTGTAGATGCTACCATTCAGGCTACTACGACAATACGATGCAAACTTTACATAGCCGAATAGTCTAGATCAGTTCGGCAAATAAACAACAGCTTAACCCCTTTCCCTTGCCTTGCACATCTACCAGTGATACCATAGAAATATAGTGGTGTATTATTACGATTAAATATATTTACGACTTCGGTAGAATGGCTTCAACCTACTGCGGCGCATACACGAATGCCAACTGATCTATCTCATCACCGCTCTGGCCTAAGAAGCCGACAATGCCCCACCCATCCGGCGCCGTGAAAGTCGAGCAAGCCGAAGTAGACGTTCCGGCCTCTAGAGTCCGGCCAGCACTCGTTGTAGCCTTTATATAGAAGTTGCGCGTCTGATCGCTCTTCTGACCCTGACACAACTGGGCGCTAGTCCAACGCTCATTGGCATTAAGCGTTAAGGACGCAGTATCGCCACCATCACCCCCGTGCGTAAACGTCGTGCCATCAGCTAACGTTAGGCCAACGCTATCTAACCTCGACGCACCCCGGAAGGTGAGCGTGCTAACCTTTGGTGACGTCTTCCCCGAGAGCAATGTCACATCACTGAACCAAGTGCCGTGTGGGCCACCCCAGAATCCAGATTGTTGCAGACCTGATCCTGCTGACCAGGTGAAATTCACAGTGATAGGGTTGTGGTCTGACAGGATACTGCCGTTAGACTGTAGGAATTTGGTACTCTCGTAGTTCCAGTACGTAGCGCTCAGGTCGAGAAGCGCGCTCCCGCGGTAGAAGACTTTGTCGACTGTCTCGCATTCGTTAGTGGTGCTTGGGTTTTCGCAAATGGTTTCGACGTTCGGAATGGTGCCATCATGCACGAGCTCAACCCAAGGGTCTGTGAGTCCGTTCTGCTCCGAGAAGATGCGGATACCGTCACCCGTCCGCGTGTAGCGGCTGTTAGTGTCTCCGTATACAAGCACAGCGTTGCCAGAACTACGAGCATCGATAGCGTCAGCCACCTGCTTGAGGTTGGCGGCACGTGCTGTTATATCGCCGTCTTCGCTACCCGCGTCTGTGTGTAGGTTGTATACGTCGACGTAAACGCCATCGTCAATGGTGGCACGCATGAAGGTAAAGCCTTTAGGGGTCAAACAGTCACCTGAGCCAATACTGCACGTTTCCCACTTGACGCGCTCATATTCAACCCAGTCGAAGTTCGATAAGGTGTTGAGTCCGGAGCCGAAGGGCACACCTCCCGAAGTAGCCGTACGGTATGGGTGCGTGTCCGTCTCATAGATGTAAGCGTGATAGTTGAAGTCCTGGGTTTTTCGTTTAGCTTAGATCCTTCTTGTCTATCATGCAGCATGTATGTCGCAGCCCCTCTGCCCTCAGGCCTCTGTTTGAACGAAAAGGGACAACAGCGCAGGGGGATGGAACAGACGGTTTCAAAACCAGACCATTTGCCAAACTCTTACGAATCATCGATGCATAACGAACCAAGGGGAAGGCAAAATATCGTACGTACCTCTTGTACGTGAATTATGTCATAATCGTACTGCGCAAACTTCGTGCCGATCAACCCCGAGTTGGTGGTCTTGTCTCCTGGAACCTCGTTGTTATTGAGGAAATCTGGCAAGCCTGCGACGTTCATGCTAAGGACACTAAACTCGCCGCTACTAGCTGCCAGTGCATCGCTGATTAGCAGAGCCAACGCACTGACTGAGACGGCAAGATTCGTGGTTGGACGCTTCATCTTTACGTTGGCGAGAGTCGATGCTGACCTCTATTTCGCTACAAGTAATGATTACTTAGCCCCTTTTATGTTTTCTTTCCATCTAGGCTATCAACAGCAAGTAGCACGCATAATAAATTAAGATAGAACGAAGATTAGTTAAAGAAAGGGTCGTATCCTTCATCTCGTAAAGTCTCCATCCTCTCGGCCTCCGATTACCATAATGGGTTTCTCTGCCGGCGCCGCTCCGCACAAATTCAATACCGATGCGACGCATCCCGTTATATAGCTGCTATTAATGACCTCTTCCGTTATCGAATTCGACAATGCTTCTAGCTCGTGTTCTCGACCATTACGACGATTGACCTTCCTAACTAAGCCAGCTTACGCAGCTACCAGGTATTCTTAATATTCTCCCAATCTCAATTGCCAATTGCCAGCGCACGTGAAGCTAAGTAGCAAGATTGTAGTAACTTGGCAGATCAACTATAGGCGAGAAATACGGATTGGTATCTCATTTTATATTTTATGCGCTCTTATATCTTCTAGGTGCTCATAGGCCTAACATCTAGTAACTAATGCCTGTATAAGTGAGGAACGAGCTTGCGTTGTTATAATGAGATTTGCAGATTAGTTATTGTACGACTATTTATAATGAACATCATCAATTACCACTTCGCTGGGGTCTCTCCTGATGTATATATACTATTATCAAATGCGTCTCACATTGGACAAGCTTTGCTTGGTGTCTGGAAGGGATACAGTCTGCCGAAAGCCGGTTCAAGATCACCCGCGCACGTCCCTCAGGTGTGAGGTTATCGTCACTCTAGCAGAATTATGGCAAGATCCGTTGCGCTATGACGAGCAGCGTAGGCAGGCATGCAGATCCTAGGTGATCCGTCGCAAGGTTTACTTCCAGCATCAGACCATCCCGGTTTCAAGCTTCAAACACTTATGTCTCTTGGCCACGTGCTATGCTCGAGAGCAAACAGCAATAAGAGGAGAACGTCAGGTTTTTGGTATGGTGGATGACGTACGACAAGATCTACCAAGATAAAATCTGGACCTTGAAGCGGATAGCCGCGCACATGCACACACTTTCACAATCAATCGGACTTTTTCTTCATATCGTTTATAGTCGTTATGTTCATTGAGACAATCCCTTTGGAACGGACTTCAGATGGTTTCTACATAGGAACCGGGTTTTCTAATATTTTCTTCAATGGCTACTTGCAGAGAATTGAAGACGATATCCCCGTTGCAATTATTATAGAAATATTGAATCTAAATTATTAGATTATTCGGGTAGAATGTTTGCCACGGCATAGATGCAAGAATACACATACATACAATAACATTGATTCTCTGATCAACTATGCTGTGACCTTATTCTTTACTTCTGCCGCATCACATGCCCTAGGAGGCTTAGAGATTTTCCTTGTAGAGGCTCGAGACATCCGTGTTCCCCCCGCATATAGAACCCTGCTCGTTGGGGGGGAACAGAGATGTACAGTAGAGAGGAACTAAGTATTCATTTGTCTTTGCTAATCCCCCACTCTGCGCGCTCGCATAATGGAGCCACAGCGTATCAAGACGACTATTCTGAAATAGGATACTATTCTCATAGAGTATGTTATGCGGGAACGGAGCAGGCCATCTTTAAAATATCGCATATTTTGCTGTGCTATAGGTAGGTAATAAAAGTAGATCATAGCATCAAGACGACTAGGTACCTGTTCCTGTGACCAAAGCCACAATGATGCTGCGGTATCGGTGTGATGTGATAGAAGTTCGGGCTATTATGGATCGTCTATGTAAGTGCCCACGCCACCATGTAGGCAGGTAAGTAATAGATCACACAGCACTAATGCCCGTATTCCAGGTTTGCTAATTGAAAGATCATGTTATCACGCCGCTAGACCTCTACAGCTTATGTTCTATCTTGTAACTAGACTTTCGGCATTAATGGACGAAAGCCCCATCGTAGGGGCATGCCCGATTCCAAACCCTTCCTATCCTCTCACCCCACCATTATGTACGTATATGGTCCCCGAGAGCTTACCAACTTGTATCTGCATCTGTATAGTATGATCGTGCGTATGCAAGAGTGGCAGTGTCCCTGCATTAAGCATCGCGCACCCGCCTCATTGATGCTCGGGATTAGGGCCACCAGTTAAAGGAAAATCCTGGACTCGGAATCCCTGCAAGTGTGTGTGGTAAGCTAGATGCGGGGAGACCTTCCGAAGCTACGCTACCTGTAGCAACTAACTGCTTAAACTCTCAAAGCTCTTCCGACTGGTGCTTCCAGTCCGAATTCTGCCGCTCTAAGGACGTCTTAGAAGAGACAAGCGGGATGAGAGTTCTACTTATGAGGTATTCGTACGTTACGCTAACAAAAATGCCAACGGTAATGCTGCAGAGCGTTAGTAAATCAGTAAGCCAACTTCTGTCATCATTTTAATTATGTGGTGGTATTGTCAATATAGGTACAAATAAAGCCCGCTTATTAGTCCCATAATACCATAGGTACTCGGGGGACGAGGGGTTTCCAGGACATGTACACTCTTGGAGATGTACATATGCACGTGGATAACTATACTTCACACGCACTGTATATCCTTCTGGTTGGAAGATCCATCAAAGGTACGTATCACGTAATTCTCGGACCCTGAACTCTACACTATCAGTGAAATAGGGTGTCCTGGGTAAGTTGGAAGGGTGTGCGTATAGATAGCCTGAAGACAGTTAAGTTATTGGCGCATGACGTATCAATCCACCAAGACCAAACAACAATGTTGCCGGCGACCAGTTTCCCGGTCAAAGCCTTGATGCGTTTGCCATTAGAGGCATTCTTGACGCTTTTAAATACAAGGTCACTGTCATATTTAAGGCATCCACCTGACACTTTAACGTATGACAAAGGCCCTGTCTACCGGAACAATATAGTGAACGCCGTCCCGGAGAATTATCTTATAGCTTAGACATACGGAAGCTACCGTTGCTCGTAGGATTCAAACAGAAAGGTTGGAGACTGACGTTCTATTTAGCTTTTCGAGGCTAGCATACATAATTGACATATCTATTTGCTATGTATTCTAGATATCTGAGATCATCTCATGAGACTAACTCTAGTTGGATTGTGAGACATGACTATGAGAGCTATGAAGCTAGCTTTGAATTGTATCACGACGGTGAACTAAGCTCTAAGGCTTAGTGAGTAGGTAGGTCTGCAATCTAAGGTTAATTATGGTATATTATTGAAATATATCAAATTTGAGGTTTTTAGAAATGCTTCCGCCTATAACATTAAAGTATTACCGACTAATTCCAACGTCTGAGAGATATTGATGTGACCAATTCGACCACTCGGATAATCACTAGGTTAGTGCTCATGTAGATAAACTAGTTCTAAGTCTATATACCGAATTTTATACCCTGTTTTTAGTCAAGGTTACTTAAAAGACTATTGGTGGCGGGAAAATATTGGCTGATAAAGTTTTTACTTAGAAACATAGGAGATAATAGCTTAAGGTATCTTCAGTGTCTCCTTGACAATGTACAGGACAGATTACGTTGATATGTAGTACTTTGAGAGCATCTAAGGACTCGATGCAACCGTTTACACATGGGAATGTTATCTCTAAAATAAGATAACGGTGAATGGTTTTATGAGGGGTGTAATTTAGGCGCTCTAGTAACTACTGGGGGCTCAAGTGAACTCAAATGATAGAAATAGGAGATAGCTATCTAGTAAATATTACGTAGAAATTAAGAATATTTTATAACACGGAAACAGGGCCAGCCCCTTTACCTACAAGCCGTGCTGGGTAGCCAGATCTTCATCCACAACAAACAGCATCTTACCCTTTACATCCGTGCCCGATACAAGATTAGGTACTCATGGGCTTTTACAGCGTCGCTGAGCCTAAATAGCTTCGCGATTGTCGGCGACAGTTCCCCGCTCCGGACCTTTCCTAATATTGTCTGCAAGTCCTCGAGCCAGACCTGTTTCTGTATCGCCTTGTAGTCGGCAACAGCACTCCATAATCTCACTCTCGAGTGTAATCGCTGCCGAACCACAGTTCTAAGGTCGAGTTCGGTTTGCCGTAGTCCGGATCCATCCGTAGAAATCTCTGACATGGCGCCAATAACTATGACTTGCCCAATATCTTTTTTTGTCGCCTGGTAACTTCTTTGGATGCTCTCTTCGCTCCCTACCGAGTCATACGCCACGTCTACCCCTTCGCCGCCAGTCAAGGCTCGGACTTGATCCACGAGGTCGGGCGCATGGCGGTCGATCGGAATTACCCCCAGGGACTTCACATATTCGAATTTCGATGGTGAACATGTCCCGATCATCTTCAGGTCCATTTTAAACGCTCGCACCAGCTCTGCTATCGCCGTTCCAACACCTCCGCTTACAGAGCCGATTAAGATACTTGAGCCAGGAATAAGGCTGGTCACAGCCCGCTTCAGCATCCCGAAGGCCGTTGAATAATTGAGCGGGAGAGTAGAAACTTTAATCGGATGATCTGCACTGTCAACACGAATGAGTTCAGCTGCGGGTAAGATAATATGAGTTGCGTAAGCACTAACTCTAGACATAGCCGTGGCTTGGTCTCCCACAGATAGGGAGCTTTCTTTCGATGCCAAGGGACCTAGAGTAACCACTTTGCCGACAAAATCGTATCCCAGCATGAATCCTGGCTTCGAGCAACGGAGGTCAGGATAACCTCCCACGCGATGGAGATTGTCCGTCCCGGCAATACTGGCTGTTATGACTCGTACGATAACATGGTCGGCTGGTAACTCCTCGGCGTATGGATCTCAGGTATCCCATTTCAAGACGTCTGGGCCGCCAAATTTAGATACGATCCACCGACCGGGTCGATCAGGTGTAGCACTAGTATTTCGAGACATGTTAGCTAGGAGAACGAAGTGTTGTTGGGTATTGAAATGGCTTACAACTTCAAGTATCAAATAAATGCTGATATAAAAGACCTACAACCAGTTATATAGGGGCTACGATTTGTCATTGTCGGGATATCCGTTACCCCGATTTATAATCGTGGTCAAAGTTGTTAGTGATTGGTAGTAATTGAATTTTGGCCATATTCGCCAAAGTATATGGATTTATGTTAACGCTGGCCTCGCGTTTCGCGCCTCACGAACGCTACGCCGAAGGACGCGAAAATGCGTAAACAACCTGCCTTTAGTAATCCCTGAAAAGATAGATGTCTCCCTATACTTCAGAAGCAGCTAAGCTTATACTACCTGTCTCATCTGATTACTACCTAATCATCCGTTCTATGTAATCGAGCTTGCCCCTGAAAGGAACCCTTTTGGCTCTCGTAGTAATAACTTCTGTTGTCATAGTTGTCTCTTTATCTAGCATATAACTATTCCGCCCCTAAAATTCTATATAGTACGTAATGCTTCGTTAGAAAGAGAGAATGGCTAGTGTGGTATTAGATCGGCCAATCATATTGCTTCCGAGAGGAATCTCAAGGCCTTTTCTCAATACGTTAATGAATGACGCTGGTCTTGCCGTACTATACAAGGTAACTATGATAGGGCGTAGTTGTATGTTACTTAAGGGGATAGCTTATTGTGGTTTGAACTTAACCGACTGATGAAGAAAGTCGGAATTACCTAACTAGTCGGTTGTCTTTATAAGGAGTTGTCTTCGTGTTGATATGTGGAATAATTCTCTTCTAGTTCCCATGCCTAGGGACTTAAGGCTGAATTTCAAAGTATAGTTAGTTAAATACTGGGTTTAACCAGCATTTCACTTTTTTCTGTTGTCGAGTCTTCAGAATTATAGATACGACACTGGGCCGGGACTGTTCGTCCGTTCCCACTAAATGATATCGACTGTTTTAAACTTATGGTTGGCGTTATTCTCTTTTTGTTTTATAGAGATATTACCAGACGTTGACCTCCTAGGATTATCTATTAGTTTTTATAAGACTTTAGAGATAACTGTATAAGACTACGCTGTTTAAATCATCTAAAATGGCCGTTATGTAGAGAGAAATTCAGTCCACCGGAGTTCCAGCCTTGAGGCTTCCAAGCATACTGCCATCGTTCTTTACTGAAAATGATGAATCAACACATCGTTGGTAGTAGAATTTAATAGTGACTTGTTGGTTATGTGATCAATAAGTCATGGCATTTTTCAGAACCGTAGATGCTTCCCCATCTCGCACTAACATCTCGGCGCTAATTTATATATGTGAGAGTTCCTATGCAGCGAGAACATACCGTGCCAGTTCTCGATCCTGTTACATGTTCCACTATCACGCTTTAAAGTGAATGATATCAATATGATAGGTGCACCGAAACGAACTAGGAATTATCTACAAAATAGTAGTTCCTAGACTATAGATAGGTCGTCCATAGGCTTATTTGGCTTCTTGCGGTCTTTCTAGTGGTGCGCATAAGGAGAGTCTTGGAGACGACAAACCGCTTCGTAACCCAGCTTGTGTGGAGAATGAGGGGAAATCAAGAAGTTATCCCAGCCTCCCACGGGGAACTGGGTCGCCCCGTCGGTGCTGGATGATGGAATACGACCTGAATATGGTTACTATTAAACCTATGGGATATTTCCATGAATCGGCGTTGGTCTGGGCCGTCACTTTACCATGTTCGTCACGGACATGGCTCTTTGATTGGCTCGACTAAAATCTGGGGTACCATGGGAAGATCTTGTTTTTGCGGAACTGTTCGGCGGAGAGCATAGCGAATGTTCTGAACGGGTTTATCCGGATAGTCCGAAATGCAAGTATATAATTAGAAGATGGTAAAGATGAAAATGGGGTGTAGATCCTCGACTTGTAAGCTCTGTCGGGGAGCTGGATTAATTACATCGTAGCCGAAATGTTGCTTCACGATCGTTTATTGGCCGCCTTGGCCATCTTCTCGCTTTCTACTGGCACTTTTGCGGTACCGCAATCGTCCGCGATAAAAGAACTCTCGCAGGTTGTGATCTACAGTCCGCCTTCAACTTACACGGACCCGAGAGTTCTGTATGCGCGCACGGCGCAACTCCCGAATAACGATATCCTAGCAACTTGGGAAAATTATAGCCCGGAACCTCCTCCGGTATACTTTCCTATCTACCGATCCAGCGACAAAGGCGCTACGTGGACGAAGGTCTCTCAAGTCGAAGACCAAGGATACGGATACGGATTACGGTATCAGCCATTCCTCTATGTGCTGCCAGAGGATTTCGCAGGCTATAAGAAAGGGGATGTGCTACTAGCCGGCTCATCGATCCCGACAGACCTCTCAAAAACTCAACTTGATATCTATGCCTCTTCGGATAGCGGCAAGACTTGGAGGTTCCTGAGCCATGTTGCTTCTGGGGGCGAAGCCAGACCGAACAATGGTTTGACTCCTGTCTGGGAGCCATTCTTGCTACTTCACAAGGGCAAGCTTATATACTACTACTCAGACCAACGAGACACGAAACACGGCCAGAAGATGGTTCACCAAACCACTACCGACTTGCGCAACTGGGGTCCCGTAGTTGACGATGTGGCTTACCCTACATATAGCCAACGCCCAGGAATGCCATCAGCAGCATTGCTCCCGAACGGCCAATACATCTTCACGTATGAGTACGGCGGGGGACCGAACCCGGCAAACTCGGGCACATTCCCGGTCTACTACCGCCTCTCCAGCGACCCGGAAAATTTCAACAGCGCGACTCATCACGTGCTGAGGACTACTGACGGTACGGTTCCAACAGGCTCGCCATATGTTGTGTGGTCCTCGGCTGGCGGTGAGAACGGAACGATTATCGTGTCTTCGGGGTGCTGTTCTGAAATCTACGTCAACAAGGCACTAGGAGCCGAAAATGCATGGACGAAAGTGTCGACGCCGGAGGGGGCTTCGTATACTAGGTCTCTACATGTCTTCCAGGAGGATCCCAAGTCTCTTCTGATTGCAGGAGGGGGTCGTTTACCTCCTAGCACAACTAATAAGGTCACTATTAGTGTGACGAATGTTCCATGATCATTTAGCATTAGGAGAATCATAATTCAATATTAACACTCAATGTAATAGCTGGCATCTACAACTGGATCATATGGATATAGTCATTTCTACGTGATATTAGAGGAATTCTGCTACTAAGTTTTAGAAGAAACAGGGTTCAGCACAATATTCGCACTCAGGAAAACTACTTCCAATTCTCATGGGGCAGCTCAGCCGGCCTAGGAGTCCCTGTGATCTCATGTCGATTATTCTCCGTGGCCATTTCATGTGTATTACTCGCAGTCTGCATCTCTTGCTGGTACTGCTCCCACAACTCTGCCGGTGTTTTCTGAGCCCCAGGATTTGGCGTGCGGTTGATGGTCATATTCCTTTGCTGCACTTTCTCCTCAGGATGATGCATTTCCCACAACCAGATACCAATCGCGATTGAGATTAGGAGCAACCCCCCCAGTCCTACACCTACGCCGATGCCTATCTTCGCGGCCAATGAAAGCCCTGTTTCCGTGTCCTCATCATCCGTCTCAGTCCCACTTGGTATGGGCGGTTGAGAAAGAGATGATGGTAGTGATGAAGTCGCTGAAGAAGCCGGCGCGTCGGTGCGAGATGCTATAAAATCGCTCCTCTGCCACCGTACGTTGATCGCTGCGGCATGTATGATGATCCCACTTAGCACAGTAACTTTGCTTATCTGATTAGACAAGTCTGGGACTGTCACGGAGACAGATGAAATAGCAGACGATGAGCAGGACAAGGTCGACCACGTCTCAGTTGGATCTGGCTTCTGTATGCACACATATCCGCTGAGGAAATTATTTCACGTTAGAAATTACTCTCCTTATAATCAAGTAGTACGGTATCGATCAACATACAGCGGACAACAGGTCGCTCTAGTCTCGGTAAGAGTTGCGATAGCGTCGAGAGTCCCGCACGCCGACCACCAGCCAGACGGGCAGATTCCAGGGGAATAAAAGCCAGACGCCGGTTCAAAACCTGGTGGGTAGCACTCGGACGTGGCACTAGGACCTAGACTGTGGTACTTGTGAGTAGTCGTGTTGCCATCCTGCAGAGTCTGCGTGTATACAATCCCCGAAAGAATAGAGTTGCACCCGGACGCCGGTGTAAACGTCGTCGTCAAAGGCCCGAGATCTGACATCGCTCGCCGGATTAAATATTAGATTATGATCAAAGAGGTGGGTATTGGTGTATTATGCGTATAGGAGACATGTGTGACGCTTAGAATTCGTGTCTCCAAGAAGAGGAGTGATATTTGATCTGCCCCCTTGATCTGACCTTATCTACCTACTCTGCTCTAATTGGGGGCTTGTCTTGGATTCTACTCATAGGTAAAATTCTGTACGCCGTCAGTAACTTCTCCCTGCAGATATCGATCCTTAATTAATATAAATATAAATAGAGGCGTGAGTGGGATATTCCGATTGGCCTACTCAAGCCACCACGTCACCGTCTCGATTTCTTCAAGATCTGTGGCCTATCATGGACACAGATATGCGCTCGGCAGCCGTGGGGTCCAGGGGACTTAGATGTCGGGGAGGAGGGCTATAAAACATTGTGAAAGTTCCCCAACTTTCGCGTGTGACGAAGAGCTATACGCGGTTGGCTGATAATAAACCAGTATCTTACTGGAAGAGAACTGCACAAATTTGTAATATTTATAATCTAGGATATTCTACATATAGCAACATAAGCATCATGATCTATCCCCCTCCTATATATCTCTTACATACACATCTACCTCCTATACATCTTAACTCGGCGAAACATGAACCTGCCAATACCTCCTCCAGTCAATCCAAGCCCCCCCAGTATCCTCATTCTCTCCCTGCGCCGGCTTCCACACGCCAAACCCCCTCCCCTCATCATACTGCGGAAACTCAGGCTTCTCCCCCAGTAAGCCTCGCTTCTCGCCCGTAGACAAGAACCACAGAAAGTCCTCCGATACATGCACATACTCCCTCAACCCCTCATAGATCCGCGCCCCGGTGGTCCAACTAAGCAGCAACGGCTCCAGCAGCGGCGCATCCGTGACCGACGGATGCGAAGTCCCAAGCGATGTTGCGAACCACGACGACATTCCCCGCAACACGTTGTTTTCGACGACGTCGCGCACCGTGTCGAAGTGCGCGCGTCCGTAGAATAGGCTGTACTTGCTGCTCCACGAGTTGCTGTGGATGACGAGGACCGGTACTCGGATATCGTCGTTTAGCTGGCCGCTCTGCTTGCCCGGATCTAGGATGATGGCGCCTTTAAACGGGCGTTTTGCGCTAGGCCCGCCTCGTAGGGCTTGCATGGCGCCGGTTGCGCCGTAGCTATGGCCTGCGACTATCATATCGTCTGTGTTGAGACGGCCTTTCCAGTTTACGAAATCGACGCCTTCGTCCCGCATGTTTGATTTGAATACCTCCTTTCCTTGTCCCTCATTGATTAACTTTAGGACTCGCACGGTTTCTTCGATCTCCGCCTCTCGGAAGTCGAGCTGTGCTCGTTTGAATTCGTCCACCGCCAACTCCTTTCCGCTAGGCGTCTCTACTTCCGGAACGTTGAATGTAAGTTTCGCGCGGTCCGGTTTTCCCTGTTCCATGATAACGGACCCGGGACATGAACCATCCCTGTGCTCAAGCAGCGCTACGACATAACCTCGTGATGCGAGCTCGCCAGCGTAATGCGTATAATCGGTGCGACTACTTGCCATGCCGTGAGAAAACACAATAACCGGATGTCCGCCTTTTCCAATCTGTACGACCTTCTCGATCTCCTTGATGTTGTCCCGGGTCTCCGGTATCGCCGTCACCGCGGATACAAGGTCGGCCAACGGTACGTCAACTTGAGCTGGAATTTGAATGTGTCCGACAAGAGCTTTAAGTACTCCTGTCATGACCTTGTTCATGATAAAATTGTTAATGTGCGCGAACTTGGCGTAACCCTCGGCGGTCACGGATATCGGTTTTGGAATCCAGTGATGCTTCGCTTGACAATGAGTGGCATGGTGGATTGCTGGATAATATAACGTGAATAACACAGTATCTAACTCAAACGCATTCTCTTTTGTTTCCCTAAACCGCGCCGTGTCGATGATGCGCGGTGATGCTAAGGGTGTCTCAATATCAACTGCACCGACGGGATACGGACCGCTATAATCAGGTAATGGTCGAGGAAATGGAGGCAGCGAGAATATGTAACAAGAAACAACGACGACTATAACTATTAATCGCCATGTGTATCTTGACCGGAGAGTACGAGATAGTCTTGACCTCATTGGAGGCGCGTTGCTCTTAACTTCTGGAAATGGCTTCATTGTAAGTTTCGACTCGTATAAGATTTACTTACACTTGAAAGACATGAATTACTTTGAAGTAAGAGCATGAGAAGTCGAATAAATATAAGCTAAAGCCGATATCTACCTAATTTATTGAACTCGAGATGAAGACGATGATGCAATAGTATATGAAGCTCCACAGGTTAGGTACGCATGTGGCTTGAACATCTCAGCCAAGTCGATTTCTCGAGAGGATCTAACTAATATGGCAGGCATATTTCAACTTCCAGGTTGGATCTGATAAGCGTGAATGCGATGGACGCGTACACTAAAAGTTATAAGGCCAGATTATGTAAACAACTCCATCTTATTTTTCAGCTGAACTGACGTCAGTCATAGTCGATTCTGATATTCTTTGTACCTACCTATGTATTATTTGCCAAGGCAAGCAACGTACATGTAGGTACCTATACCTATACCTACAACATTCATGTTGCTTTGATGTTTACCCCTAATAAAAGTACCTAAGGTACCTAATTCTATTAGGTGTTGTGAAAACTCCATGATTTATTCCCTTCTATCTCTAACAACGCGTACGACAATCTAGTTCGTAGGTAACGCGATATTCGTTAGATAGGTAATTAGGGGGTCACCTAATACGACCCCTAAGCTAAAGGCGCCATTATACTTATACAAAGGTCTGCGTAGATGTACACGGTTAAGACCAGCCCGTGCTCAATAGCCTCCATTCATCCAACCCAGGAAAGCCAAATGACTCCAAGCCTTTGTACTCCAGCAAACCGTTATACGTACCTAAGGTAGGTAGGTAGGCATCTACTACTCCAACCCTCGATTTCTCCGATGCTATGCCATGGTCCAAAGGAAACGTAATATATAGGTGAGAAGACACGTTTCATACATCGTCCACTTAAAAATGTACGCCTGCCCTACCACACCCACGTCTCAAGTTGTGAGAAACCATTGTTGTATCCCAAGTCGGTTATCTCAAAAGCTGTTAAATCCTGCCTCTATCAACCACTTGTCGGCCAAGGATTTCTATCTCGCCCGACTCTGCGGTTCGGCGTCGTTCCATTATCCATCTTATTTCCCCACTATCTTCTTCCTTCGTGTATGAGATGCTGTCTGCACTTCCTCTATGTCTATGACCCATACCTGGTCTTTTTTGGGAAGGTAGACCAACTGTTGGGCTCGTGTTTTCACTAAGTGGCCTAGTTATCGTGCTTGACGTCGATAGGCTCGGGCTCACAATGTTAGTCCTTCTTTCGTCGAGTGGACTGGACTCCTCATCCTCAAAGACGGGTGGGCAAACTGATGAAGGTTGTAAGGGCGGGAATATCGGTAGGCTAGAAGGTGAGGTTGCGACAGTGAGATTCGGATTAGAAGGCACCGTGGGAGGTGGAATGGAATTGTTAGGTATGCCAGGCATGGACATAGTCAGCGTGGGGCTACCCGAGCCACTACCTGCTCCGGCAGAGTCCTGACTAAAGATAGAAAAGGCAGAATTCTTGCGTCCGTGCGAAGCTGCGATACCAAGATCCTGACCCCATGGGCTAGTAGCGCCGTTTCTATCGTTAGGCGAGCCCTCACGCGAGCTCACGAGTGACGCTTGGGAGCCACCCCATGCTTTAGAACGTAGACGAAGCAGCGCTGACAGTGACATGTTATCATCGTCTGCCATCATTGCGAGCTGAGCTAAGCCGGGACTTTGCAAAGGCCCATTAGGATTTGCGCTTTGGGGTATGCCTAAGCTCATAATTGAGTTTCGATTCGAGTACTCGGAGCGCTCTGTGATAGGTGTCAGGTTCGGCTCGCGCGAGACAATACGACCTGAGGTACTTCGATTGATACCGCTGGGACCAAAGTAACCCCCGTGAGAATACTGGTATAGGTTCTTCTCGCTAAGCGCGTTTGTATTATAATGGGTTTGCAGCTGTGCTGGTGCGGAGTAAAATCCAAACTCTTGTCCATACCAACCATCCGAATCGTTAGCAAGAGCGCTGGCATTTGCCTCGGCGATAATATCATCGTCGTCAAGTTCATAGTCATCTAGTCCTGCAGATAGTCCATTGTCATATTCATAATCATCGAGGTTATCGGCGTGGGGGGACGCAGACGTCGTAGGAGACGTAACTGTTAGCTCAGCAGGCAGCGGGGGGGATGAATCTCTTCGAAACTTCCCGGAAGCTTCTGCTTGATGAGCTGCTAACGCTAGGGCCGCTTGGTAAGCTGCTATTTGGTCCTGCTCTGTATCGTCTAGATCAAAAACCGACGATTTCCGCTCTTCTACGAGTGGTTGTGTTTCTACTTTGGGCTCAGATTCGGTCGGTTTAGACTGGTGGCCGGCACTGAGCGAGGTGTGGGCCGTTGATTCTGAATAATCGGATTGCGCCGACAATCTAGAGGTCATATCGGATTCTCGCTTCTTTGCCTCCTCAACAGCTTTTCTCTGCGAGAGCGCATTGGCGAACAATCCGGGAATTGGCCGGCCGTATTTATCAGTATCCTCGAGATCGAATATAGACTCATCAAACGCCGATCCATCTCCCTCCCCGTCAAAATCATGTATCAATCCGTCGTCAAAATATAGCTCGTCGTCCTTAGAGAGCTGTCGCGGTGTTCCTTCTTGTTTCTGTTTTTGAAATAATACTTGTTCAGACATTTCGTTGACAGCTTCGAGTCCTTGGATGCCTAGTCCCGTCGGGGTATTTTGTTCTGATGCCTGCTTTGCAGAAGTTTCATCTAGATCCTTGGTGGGAATATCTAAGGGCTGGGGGACATCTATCATCCCTTCGGTCATTGCATAGCCAATGACACTGCCATTTGCATCTCTAGGCGTAGGCAATATTCCAGTGCTACGGGGACTGGCTAATTCTGACACGGGATTAGATCTTTGAAAGGAGAAGCCCGCAAAATTTTCCTGGTCATTATCTGGGTCATCTGCACCGTCGAAGTCTTCTTCGTCCAAGTCCGCATTAACACCCGGTATACGTTCTTCGAGGCCATCGTCATAATCCATCGCATCATAGTCAAACGCGTCTTCATCAAAATCATCGAAGCGAGAATCCCTCTGTTCGAGAGGCTCGTCCGTTTTCTTGTCTTGCTGTCGCTGCCGGTGTCGTTCTTCTAGCAACTTCTCCTGCTTCGCAGCACCGATCATATCAAAACTAAACCGTGAAGATGTACTTTTCATATGTCTGGGAATTGACGAAAGGATGTCTCGGCTAGACGCTTCTGATCCATTGCGAGATAATGACATTAACGACGGGGGAATCGAATTTGTTCTCCTCTGGCTATTTCGTCCATTTCTGGGCTCAATATCGGAGCGACTATTCACTGAACCCCGGCTTTTCTGTAAAGGTGCTGTATCTACTGATATAGTCCGAGAATTTGTTGAGGACGATCGAGTAGACTGAGAATTTTTGTCCTTAGGAGGAACTGGAGGTGCTCCTATAACAGGTGAATTATATTCTAAAGTGGGTGACACAACATGAGGCTGTTCGACTCCTGAATTAACTGGTTCATTATTCGGTACAACTTTCCTCGGTCGTGGAGCACTAAAATCATGGACTCGGGTGCCTCTAATCCGAGGATCGTATGAAGGTTCTTCATCTTGACCACGTAACGACAATGCGAGGTCTGGCGCATTCTGACTGGTTTTTCTCCGCAGAAGCAACGTAGACATGGGATTTTTCAGAAAAGGGAGGCTTTTCTTTCCTCTCGGGGCATCTTGGCCATGAGAGGCCTGTGAATCTGACACCATTCTAGCGCCTGGTGGCCGTTTACCTGTCGTATTTGCATTCTGGAGAGAGACAGGTGGAGCGAAGGAAGAAGCGGCCTTGACGGGCTTTACCGGCGGCGTTGGGCGACTTGGAAAATTGGCCACGCCAGAATAAGTGGTAAACGACGGAGGGGGTTCCGACGCGCGGGTTGTATTCCTATCTAATGAGTCTGGTCTCAGTGCCGCCTGCTCCCGACGGTAATTCTGCAAAGCTAGTCCACCAATAAACCCACTATCCCCATTGTAAGATGACCGCGGCAAAGGCTTCGACTCTTCGCGTGGCTTATGTTCAATTTTTTCTAGGTCAATCGCTAAGTCCGACTCGGCTGAGGAAATACCGGAAATTGGTGGCAAGGTTGGTGGTTGGCTATGCTGTAAGGGCGGCTGTTGGGACTGAGGTAGCGCCGGCTGCGAGGGAGGCTGACCATGTCCATGGGCAAAAGGTACGGAGGTGGCGGATCGTGGTCGAATGTCAGGCGCTGGGACGCCATCGTCAGGGACCAGCTGGGCTGGTTGAAGGGCAGCAGCATCCCAAGGGCTGGTTTCGGGTATGGGAGATGAAGGATTGGACGGACCCCGTCTATGGAAGCGGAGATGTGAGAGCATTCCGATGGGCTGGATCTAATAAGTTAGATCTTGCAGACCAAACCCGAACATGACTCGGACTGGAATGGTGTTAGGTTCCTGGAGACAGATGCAATGCGTCGGCAAGGAAAGTTGTATTATGCGACAGCTTTCGTAGTATCAGGAAGATGGGTTGTTCGCTCGCAGTGCTGTCGCATATGTAGGAAAAATGGATCGTCACAATATCGAGGATCGGCACGGTCTCTGAACATAAGGTAGTTAGGTACCGTGTTGTATATATACATTAACTCATTAACCAAAGATCACGGAGACGTAAGACGTTTTGTAAATAGAGGTAATCAGAGGCTATATGAGTTGAGGGGCCGGATTGGGTTGAGAAAAAGTGTTGTTCAGTTTAGTTTCTATGTCATTATTGGAGTTAAGCTTGTTTTTTTGAGTTTCGAAGTCGAGTTCAAAGTCCTTTCCATTTCTTTAATGACACCCACCACCCTACAGGGCAGGCAGGTTCTTTCCCAATCTTGTCCTGCCGCGTCTGTCACAGCCCCACCGAGATTATTCCACCTTACAACTTACAGGGCTTAGAATATGGCACGTGCGTTCGGGACATTTCAACGGCCAACGCCAAAAACTTTAAACTGTTTCCATCCCGTCGGGTCTACTGCGGTACCATTCCGACCTATCCTTAGTAATCCTATCATCGGAGTTTCCGTGTTGATTGGTTTAACCAACGCGATCCAGTGTAAGTCGTATAGTGAAAAGAAAAGAAAACCACACCATTGACAGCAACATTGTTAATTCAGTCTTATTACTTGCTAAAATTCTATCAAGCTCAAACGTAGAAACAACATGATTTAGTCATGACTTTATACATATTCCTATCCTATATACGGCAGGTTTCTCTTTTTATATACACCATTTCTTCATAACATCCCTATTCTTGATGTCTTTCTTGCGTCTTTTCCCGTATAATACATAACCTTATTTTCTAAACGAGCAAGCATTATACCCATTCTTTGGGGTTCTGGAGAACTTCAAGAAGTCTCTGCTCTCGACTCCTCGGCTCCGGTTCGTACATGTAACGCCAGGACGCCGTTAACGGCAGACTCATTAGAATGCTTTCGACTCTTGATCCAGGGACATTCAACCCAAAAGCTGTACCGCGGTCATGGACCAAGTTGAATTCGACATACCTGCCTCTTCGCACCTGTTGCCATTCCTTCTCCTTTTCGGTAAAGGGCATATCTTTTCTCCTTTGGATAATTGGCAAGTAAGAAGGCAAGAAGCTCTTAAGGCAATCTTGGATGAATGCAAATGTGTTATCGGCGTCGGCCACGGTCTCATCCAGGTCGTCGAAAAAGATCCCACCTACACCCCTAGACTCACCTCGGTGTGTGTTAGAGAAGTACTCGTCACACCATTTCTTAAACTTAGGGTAATATTCCTTGTTATGTTTGTCGCAGGCGTCTTTCATCGTCTTATGGAAGTGCACCGCATCTTCGTCAAACAGGTAGCTTGGTGTTAGATCGCTTCCTCCGCCGAACCACCAGGCTTGTGGAGTTCCGTCCGGCCGCATCGTCTCGAAGTACCGATAGTTCAAGTGAACAGTCGGCGCCATCGGATTATGAGGATGTAGTACCATACTTAAGCCGAGGGCGTAAAAGTCGACCTCGTCTTGCTCTGCGATATTTTTATGGTGGACCCTCATCTTCGAGATGGCCGGTTTCGGCAACGTCCCATAGACAACACTGATATTCACACCAGCTTTTTCGAATACGTTTCCTTCCTGTAGGACACAGGAGACGCCGCCGCCTCCTTTCTCTCTAGTCCATGTGTCCTCGCGGAATCTCATACCGTCTACCTTCTCAAGCTCGAACACGATCTCCTTCTGCTGTTCGCGAATGAACTTCTCCATGCGCAAACGCATCGGGGAATTCTCGTCTACGCCTTTTTCGCGTTTCGTCCTTTCATCGAGTTCGGCGAGTGTGCGAGCATCGAATTTGACTGGTTTCTGAGTCGCCTAGAATAGAAGACAAATTAGTCAATTAGGTGATCTAGAGCCACGCAAGAGGGTTTAATTAGACTAAATACCATCGTGTAAGCTATACCAGATAACGAAATAGTGGCAATAGCAACTCTATTAACCCAGCGGGACCTATTATTCGTATCCGAAGTGGTTGTAAAGGTTCGTCGAGGAGGACGGCTAGCTCTTCCAAGTTGTGGCCGTAATACGAACTGGCCCAATTGTCGCTTCGACATCGTGTACTCCCTTGGGATTGAACGATTTTATAGGAAAATAATAGGTTGCGCACTTAGAGACACGATCTAGACGATCGTAAGTTTTGCTATACGGTCGTAAGATTTAATTGGGACCTCGTTGACTCAATGTCTCGATAGCTCGATATCGTAAAGCTGTTAATAAGGACAATCAGCTGAGGAAGGCGACCCTACAAACGGGAATTAGCGGTGGTGTCCGCTAATAGCTTATGTGCCCCTCTCCAGCTGCTAACAGCTGATATGTATGAAATAATAGGGAGAATACTTAGGTACATACGGATTACCTTAACTGCTTACCTAAGGTACCTAGGTACATAAAGGTAGGTAAAGTCTTAACGGTTACACTTTTTATTTCCAACTGTTGAATTGTTAAAATAGCATCTACTTCGTACACAAAGTAGCGCTGCGCTGACTACTTATTCTTTGATTAGGTACTTATTATTCTAAAATAATCCTACAGAATAAAACAGGTCGTTCACGACCAATTTCTCCATCGCTCATTGATACGAATCCATATTTAGGTATGTAGCTATTGTAGCTCCGCCATACGTGGCCTGGGGGACTTGGGGGTCTTGGGGGGGTTCTGGAAAAGTCTGAATTTTAGGGTACACCAATGAGAATCGGATCAGGTTCTCGTGCCTCCATTTGAAAGTCGCTGAAAGAAGTCCCCTCACGAACGTCGGATAGATCCGGACTTCAGGCTGTTGTTGCAAAGCTTCCACTTCCGCTTCAGTTGCCCACATGTTACAAGGATTCGATATTTTGTAATCACCAGAATAGACATTTACGGCGAATGTTAGCCGCACCCTTAGGCTTTGGCTTTTTTCGTCAATCCAATCTAACGCGATTGATAGTAGACGGTCCACGTTCTCGACCGTGAAGCCCCTTAATAAATAGGTAGTTAGTTAGAATGGGTATATAAAATGACTACTTTCATCTTTCATGGTGTATGACGCTTTACCTTATTAAAAACAAAAACAAAACCTCGGGGGAACTTACGAGCGAACTCTCACGATATAGACGACGAAATGCAACATTGAGCTCCATTGCCCATCATACTTCTCAGTAGGAAGAGACCAACATTCTCTCACGGGATCCCGTTCCATCAGGACTTCTTCGCCATTGAACGCAGCAACTTGGATAATTAACTCGGTACATTGTGGAAAGTTCTGCCTTAAATAGTAGTAGGCAGGCTTGATGAAGTACTCCAGCTTAGGGTGGATAAAAAAGTGCGAAGGTAGCTCATGCTGGTTGATCGCGAGTTGGTCCATTATGAGGCGAATAACGAGGATTGAGGCAGGATGTCGGTCGATTCGCTAAAATGTATGCTTTCATTTCGTTATTTTGGTGAATTAAAAAGGGCTTGGGTCGCCTTTCTAACTTCTAGCTTTCTAACTTCTATATGGAAGAACTCCTTCCTCTCTATCTACCTAGTAGTAATTACCTCTAATTGACTTTCTAATTGACTTTGTCTATTATGTCATATGAACTTGGCGAAGGTACAATTACCCCGACAAACTAAACTTGATGAGATGTGGCGTGTCGTCAACTTACAAGCGCGAATACGAAACGATACGACACGATACGAAAAATGACCGAATTATACGAATAACTCAAGATACAACCTTGTTGACTACCTAGGTACACTATACCCCACATTCGGCCTTTCCATAGTGCAACGATACTCATTTGTATTGTGAGGTTGACTTCCGAGTGGTCGCAGCACGGGGTCAAGGGTTGCATTGCCGATGCAGTAGATGACTAGGAGCATTCTTATAAGTCCCCTTACTAGCCGCTAGATATATAATCTATGAATACCTAGGTACTCTAGGTATAAGTATCATGATCAAGAGATTCCTTAAACTACTAAATCATCGAGGCTAAATCATCGAGGCTTGGTTGTGACAAACTGAAATCATGCCTCGTCCATTTAGTCCACTATTCTGGCTTTGGTCCTTTATGATCTATCTTTTCTCGGTCCAAGCTACCTAGGTTTCTACAGTCCCAAATAGCTTTACCCATCCGCCAAAGTAATACGACACTACAGACTCTTGTAACATGGGACGAACACTCGATCTTTGTCCGTGGGGAACGAGTGGTCTTTCTTTCGGGAGGGGTCCACCCATTCCGCTTGCCGTCTTCGGGCTGAGAGGAAAGGATACCATCTTCCTGGGGCGCCAATAGACACTTGGGCAAAGCGTACCCCTAGCCAGGGCTTAACATCTCCCGGTGTCGGTTTCTTTTCCACGCAATTCGATATTTCCATCCCGGAAGGGTTTGATGTCCCTATTAGCTTGAAATTTGGAAACAGTACTACCCCTGACGGTGCTCCTCAGAACTTCCGAGTACAAATTTTTATTTATGGCTGGCAGTTCGGGAAATACGGTAAGTGCGTTTCAATGCCGCCCGTGCAAACACATACCTGCAATATGAAGCGCTGATTCTTAGATATTCCTTCTAGTTAACAACCTTGGCCCTCAAACCCGATTTATGCTTCCAGAGGGTATACTCAACTACGATGGGCTAAACTACTTGGCGCTAACGCTGTGGTCTCAAGACGTTTCCGGTGCCACAACCAAAGACCTGGCGCTTGAAGTCGATGCAGTCATTCAGAGTGGCTATAGTAGGCCGAGCTTGGTGAATGGGACATCTTATGCTCCCAGGGATGCTTCTTGATAATATTAAATAACGAGCGAGCTGAAAAGTAGTAACTTGAGTTATTGAAAAAGTTGAAATATTATCCAAAATGGAATAAGGCACCTTGTAGGTGTAATCCTGTAAAATTGCAATGCAACTAACTTAGTAATAGAGTGCTTTCACTTAAAAGGAGAAATACCTCTAGAAATTGCCAAGACAAGTGTATCCCATAACTTATAACAAATCTAATTTACAGTATGAAAATAAAGTCCTATCCTCTTGCCTATATTGAGCGGCTCCTTTATCCCTGATAGAAGCCACGTTCTTTAAGTAGAAGAAAATACCTAACATACCCAATGTACTTACATGTTTACCTCGATGTTAAACTCTTGTATTTACTCTTACATCTTCAATCTGCAGTCATCCCAGCTTGTCTTTCTGTCCACGCCTTGTGACATTCGTTCAAATTTACCCGAATTTGCACGCAATTGATTGTGTTTAGCTCTGTCTCCTGCTCTATTACGATGAACGCTCCGACCCCTACGTTTTCCCGCGTGGTTTTCTAGACAGTTTTTGTTCTCTGAATAGTCATACAGCCAAGCCCCGTCGCCTTGCGTCCGCCCTCCATGTCTACATTGTGGGAGCTACAATTTCGGCCATAGGGGCCTCATTGTCTAGTATCCGGATGGACGAGGATAACAAGCCTCGACCAGAAGCCGTAAGGTTATTCAATTTTGCTATTCTTCTAGGTGCATCGAATCAAAGGCAGAATAAGACCGGTTCAAAGACAATGGGATTCCATAACTCATTGTCCCTATATCTACGCCGTCTTCTACACCAGCTACCCCCTTACCTGATCAGAAGCCTCTTCGTCTCCACACAAAGAACCGATAGTAGAAAATCTCCCCCCTGGTCATTACACATGCGAATTCCAGATTATTCTCACCGTCGATCATCTCTTCCCGTTCTCCGAGAGCAAGACGGACAGGGGTATCACTATACTATACTAGGTCAACCTTGGGCCCCCTATGTATCCTAATATAGAATATCTGGAGTAGGACGCCGCACAACCCGCGCCCAATGCAATACAGTTTTATTCCTAGCCAACAACAAAACTATCTTGGGAGCTTTACGACCACTCGGAGTTAATTGATCCCTCGGCCAAATTTTATTTTGACATTTCTCTTCGGCAGTTGTATAGAGACCGGGGAAGAGCATTTTATCCAAACAGCAAGCAACTTTACCCGGTGGCCATGCCACGACGATATCAAAAATGAACGTTTCCCAGCTTGGCCAGCAGGTTATTAGATATATAACCTTTTTGTCGTTCCCTGCCCTGTTCCCTTCTCGATGTTCCTTCTGATCTACAGCTCAGCACAACCTTACCTCGTGTAGATCACACCCAGCTGCTTAGGTACTCTTTTGTCAACATGCAGTGGAAGACTCTCTTCTTAGCTGCTGCGGCAAACCCGCTGCAGGTTTCTGCTCAGTATGCTCAAGCTGCTATGATGCGTTTCCAGTGCTCTAAGTAAGTCCTTGCCGACATAAAACATGAGACCGGGAAAGAAAATTCTAAGACTTAATACAGACTGGTCGTTGAGCGAGTAGACCCCCTTGTATCTCCAGGCCTTATCCTGTCTCCCCATATTCACCAGATCGTTGGTGGAGACTCATTCAACGCTACAATGGCCCCTATCGACTACGATCTCCCATCCGAATCGACCTGCACAACCTGCTCGTTCAGCGAAGACTTCTCTAACTACTGGACCGCGAACTTGTACTTTAAGGCCCGCAACGGTACCTACAAGCGAGTGAAGCAAATGGTTAACCTTGTAAGTGTATTAATACGGCCAGCAGTGAACTTGTCTAACCTTTATATCATAGGGCCTGCAAGGCGAGGAGGGTATGACTGTTTACTACATTCCGCCATATGACGGCCAGACCAAGGTCACAGCCTTCAAGCCGGTACGTTAAAAAAATATATCATATTATTCGTATATCGCCTAACCAAAACATAGGGTTTCCGTATGCTCGTCGGTGAAGCTATGTTACGAACCTCTCAAGGCCAGCAGAAGCAGCTATGCCACCGCTGCTACACCAACGTCGACCAGACTCCTTTCGGAGGTGCCCCTTGCGCCGACAGCCAGATGGATACTTCCGCACTCCCGAACAAGGCATGTGGTCCTTAAGTTTCCCCTTTTTTCTTATAGAGTTCCGGGATTATGATATCGCCAAACTAAATGAGGAATTATTACTAACTTATAATAGGGATGTGATGGAGGTATCCGTGCGACCATTACTTTCCCGACGTAAGTACTAGCCCACCATAAGCTCTCTCCTTACACACACCTATATCTTTCTCTTCGGCCCTCAAATAAGTTAGAAGCCAACAACTAATTCCAATATCTCTAGTTGCTGGGACGGCAAGAACCTCGACAGCCCAGACCACAAGAGCCACGTAGCATACCCCTCGAGCGGCAGTTTCGAGATGTCCAGCGCGTGCCCTTCCACACACCCCGTAAAAATCCCTCAGGTCATGTACGAGGTGATGTGGGACACGCGGGAATTCAACGACCCCTCGATCTGGCCCGAGGACGGTTCCCAGCCCTTTGTCTACAGCATGAACGACTCGACCGGCTACGGCTGGCACGGTGATTACATGTTCGGCTGGAAGGGGGATTCCTTGCAGCGCGCCCTCGACGCCCGCTGCTCTAACGACCAGTGCTCACAGCTCAAGACCCAGACCCCGGCCCAGGCCACCGCCTGCAAGAAGCCGCAGACCATCAAGGAGGAAGTTGACGGATGTAAGTGCCAGAATACCCCTATCCACACATTCCAAATTCTAGTGATTACTAACCTCGTGTTCCTTCTTTCAGGGCTCACCGAGCTCCCGAGCGCGGCGATGTAAGATACTTATTTCTAGCTATGATCATTATAGATACCTCCTGGATCCGAAGTTGGATCTGTCGGTCAGGGTTCAAGACGGCTTGGGTACCCATTAGAGGCCTATTTTAGCTAGTAAATAGATCTTTCCTCGAAATAGACTATTCTTTTTGAACTCATCAGTAATTCCTTTCGAAACTAATAGAAATATAAAAAGTGAGAACGAGATAAATATTACGTAATTCATACATAAGTTTCGTTTCCATAATCATCATTCCCCACCCTGACTTACACAGCTTATAAATTTTTACCATAGTCATGATAGACCGTAACCTTCAGGATAACGCCACGGGCATGACTACCTAAACCTAGTCATCCGTCATTTTACCGATTAATACCAAATCTGACCCCTGCGTACAGATGATTGTCGTTATAACAACCGTCGTATACTCTAGTTTGTAACAAAGGGAATCTGACAAAACGATCATTCCGGCATAACATCCACGAAGCTCTCTTCAACGTTCATATCATCCTGGCTGCCAGGAATCTGGGCGGGTTCCTCTCCTCCCCAGTCAAGAAGTCTTCCGCAAACAATCCGCAAATTCCGTCCCACGCGGACTTCAGCTAGGACATTCCTCTCGGCGGTTTTAAAATCTGTAATGTTGAGGACCTGTGGCTTTGGTATCTTGAGACGGAGGCGAAGTTTATCCACGGCTTGCATAAGCCACAGAAGGGTAGGGTCAGTCTTGTCCGGGAGAATCGCATATCCGGCACCAAGGTGGGAGTTGACAGCCAGGACGCTGTTCATTTCAATTACAGGAAGAACAGACTGGTTAACCATGTGCTTCGTCTCGATAATGAGAATATCCGGATGACGCTGCCAGTGGCTTTGAGACCACTTCGGGGCCCAAAACATGCCCTCCAAGCTGCCGCTTCTTTCGAGGGGGAAACTCCAGATATCCTCCCTCTCTTGAAGGCTGATCAGAAGAGCTTGTACGCCGGTAGCGTTCTCTTTTGCCTTCTTCTTCCAGGCTTGAACGTGATTTCCGATATCCTCGAGCTTGGCAAGGCATTCGGGAAAGGCTCTAAGAAGTTCCTCATGGATAGCCCTGACGGTCTTCTTCTCAATAGCACCAGCTTCTATAAAGCGGCGTTGGTCTTCAGTGAGTTTCCGGTGTTGGACGTGCTCACTCGGGTCGCTAGATGGAGGATGATTATGTTCAGGGACACTAACAGCGAAGTAGCAACCATCTTCGCGAACATTAATATGACAAGAGAAAGGGCAGTTGGTTTTCTTTGTTGTAGTTTTTTTAAGTCCGATAGTGGCCTTGGACTGGAAACTTCCTGACTTATCACATCGAATCAAGTATCTGATATACTTGCCAGTACGCTTGGACTTGGCTTTTGCATGCATGACGATAGCGTAGCCTTCTTTCGCAGCATGGTTTTGCACTGCCCTCTCGCAGTCTTCTATAGTAGGGAAGATGCCCTCTGCAGGAGGAGCCAGAGGCATCTTCGTTAATATTAGTTGAGGCTATTGTGAATGATTGAAAGGGATCATTAGTGAAGAGAAAATCAAGCTGGTAAAAGCATGGGATAGTGGTTGACAACAAGGGGCAGGGGCAGCTGTAGAGAGAAGTTAAGGAAGATCTAATTGGGCTGGGATTCAGGAGATTTCATGATCGTAGCCCCACCATCGGACCTTCAATGATCCGGTACCGTACTTGTCAGGGTGGGGTTCCGATCTCTTGGGGTACAAAGTACTTACCTAGAAGCGACTCCAATCGGTCTTCCGTCCTTCCCCACATTCATTTACCCCTGAATTATAACTTGCCTCTATCATCACCTAACCCCTTTCTAGCAGTATACACTCAGGTTGTCAGAACTACGAGTTATTATAGATGATATTACGCTACATACATGCATCAGGGAGGGTAACCAAGTAACTTATGACGGCCTGGAATGAAAGCAAATAATTAAATACAGAAGTACCGCACACAAATTTCCCCCGGTTTCCATATAGCTACATCAGCAATTCATCACGCCTCAAAAACTTCATCTTTCAAGGGTGTTCCCTTAGAATCCTTACGCAAAGATGACAGAGGTTGCTCGGCCTTCTTGGACCACTCCACATCCGTTTGCACATGACGTTTCAGTAAATCAGCAGCACGCCTACCCATCTCGAAGACAGCCCGTCGGCTCACTGTAAAATCGGTCCAGAACAGATACTCGTTAGGTGAACCACACACACTCCCTCCGTCATTAGTACTATCCTTGGTGGTTTCATTTCTGTCCCCAGAGAGGTTGTCTCGCTTAATGCATGGCTCCCATATCTCAGAATACCCATTAGCCACGGCCGCCGAGCCAAGCCCATTATGATCCACGATTCCGGCGCTCCGTAGTTGGCGCTCGACAATGAGTTCTCGGAGGTAGCCGGATATGTCATAAGTAATAGCTTCGCGGCGCGCGGATGGTACCGAGGGGGCTTTTGCCTTTAAAGCTCTCCTGCTAAGTAAGAGATCGGCATCCTTGATCTCGGACAAGTCGTCCTCGTCCCCAACTTCCTCCTTATCTGGAAGGCCCTCCCATTCGTGTAGCATATCCTGAAACACCTTGTCCCAGTGGCCGGCCAAGAACGCTGCATTCCGCATCTGCTCAGCCTTAGTATGAGGTGGCGGGGGTGCAGGGCGGGCACCGACAAACCCCGGGGTTAGGGAGATATCGAACAGTCTTGGTATAAATACGCGAAACGGGGGTCGAGTCGGAGTAGTCTTAACGGTATCTATGTAAGTATTTGAGAAGGCAACTGAGTCGTTCTTGTGTGCTTCCTCATAAAGAAGTTCCATGTACGAGAAAACTTGTTGTGCCTGAGTCTCGATAATATGCGTAGCAAGTTTGCGCGGCAATGCTGCTAAGTACCATATGTCCCAAAATCCAATATTAAAGATCCATAAGGTGTCTCGAGGCGGGTACTGGGGTCGAGGACCAGCGAGGAAATTGTCTACTTGACTGAGTAAGTCTTGATGGTATGGGACCGGATAATTATGGGACAACCAGGAGTAATCAAGTCCGGAGAGTGTGTTGTTATCCGCTGATAATGTGCGAGCCAGCGCAGCTTCGAATAATGAATTTGATACGATAGATCCGCCATCGTCGTCAGTGAGTGGCATGAAAGAGAGGTAGGCGTTGCAATTCAGCTACAAAACGAATAGTTAGCATAATCGTTATCAAAGTGAACTGATTTCTTGATTCTAAACTTGCCTGAAGGCAAAGAATATCCGTCCACGCTACATTGGGTCCGCCTAGTTGCCATGATGCTCGACTTGGAGTAGCAATATCACCTCCTCCAAAAACAACTATTCTCAGTCCTCCGCCGAAGTTTCTTTCTTCGGGCTCATCTCCCTTCCATTTTAGGACCCTAGCGTAGTCGGAGTTTAAAGCATGGCTGGCAAGATGTGATGACCACAAATACGACCCAAAGAGTAGTAGAGTAACCCCAACGGCCATCTGCGGGAAAAGTCTCGAGCCGCCACGGAGCATTTTTGTCGTCCCTATAGTTACTATGGCCTTCAATTTTAACAATTCAAATATGTTATCCGTAACATATGGCTTTTCTAGTATGTACTTCATTGCTGTGCCTGCGTCTCAACTCGCTTTGATCAGGTAGTATATAATTGGCTATCCCCTAGCAGGCAGTGTCGATCGATCGATCGTTTTCGTAACGGGTTCAAGACTTATCAAAATAAGCAGTGCTTGGTATGCGTAGTATAATACAGATAGAAGTATGTATGATAGGATAGGCCGTTCATAAAAAATTGGATTATAATACAAGGTATCGTTAGATAATTCCAGAACTACGATGGCTATGATAGAGGATGGCTGTGCAGGAAGGTCGAATTTATTTCCAGAAAGAATGAAGAATAATAACCTCCGCTACACTCATGGAACTAAGTTTATTGCAATTAACTTGACTTAAACGAGTATCAGTACCTAATCTATGTCGTAGGGCGTACTACGTGTCGTTTTACCCTCCGGCAGTTTCAAAATCGGTACAAGGCCTAAGTTAAGAAGGGGGGCAAATCTTTTCAAGATACGGTGCCGGGCACTAGCTTTGTATTAAGACATTAGTAAAACCTTGAAAGATCTAAACCTATCAGTTGCCTGACTAAATTATCCAAGAGTAGCGATTAATAAATATGTCTGGAAGAATGAACAAGGAAAATTAACCCGCGATAAGGTGTCAAGTATTTAAGTGTCATATTCTTCCCAGGAGACCTTTAGGTGTTGTAGCTTTGGTTGCAAGGGCTATAACGCCGCCCACCAAGACCATTACGCCACTAAATATAGATACTTCAGAGTATCCTCCATATTTACTAATGAATACTCCATTTACTGGGGGACCTATCAAGGCCGCGATAGAGCCAAGGCTCATACCCATACCTAGGTACGTGCCTATGTCTCGGGGGTCTTTGGGGACTTCCGTAAACGCTGCCGATGCCCCTGAAATGACGGTTCCGGTGCTAAATCCGATGGCGATAGAGTATACCACCAACGCTGCGGTTGATTCTGTTTTGTTCCAGCAGAATATAACAATACTGGTTATAATTGCCCCAAATGCGAACATATTTAGTCGTCCGAATTTGTCAGCCAGTATACCCGGAATAACACGACCAAACGTGGAAGCGGCATTTATGATCGCGAGAAGGTAAGACGCGAGTGTTGGATCCATACCTCTCGAGACGGCGTACGTCGGGATGTAAAATAGTGGTACGAATGTCCCGAGAAGCATGAAGAATAGCGCAATTGTTAAGAGAATAAATCTCGTTTCTTTAAAGGCCTGCCAGACGAAGAAAGTAGTTGTCCTAGGCGGCAGACGAGATGTAATAGCCACACATGCAAACCCAAGTAGAGGAATAGTGACGAACCCAATGATTCGTACTGACCAGCCAAATCCGAGAGAAGTTCCGTTTAGCATCTTAGACAAGGCAATAGGAAAAATGACTCCGCCGAGAGATGATCCAGCAATTGCTATCCCTAAGGCCGCTGCTCGTTTCTTATTAAAGAATTGAGACAATGCTGCCATAGCCGGCAATTGAAGGAATCCCATAACAGTACCCATTAGAACACCCTGAGCAAGCATGAATTGCCAATATTCTTTGCACAAGCTCGTCATCATGATGGAAAAAACATATAGGACCATAGCTGGTCGGAGCACCTGGGTAAGATATTAGTAGGCTTGTTCATATCTTTGGAAGTTGAAGAGATATGAAGAGATACGAACCCATGCACCAAATCGATCAAATAACGGTCCGCCGATGTTTCCCGATAGGAACTGGAGAGCTGTAGCCAGAGATCCAATCCATGCCACTTTATCCGGCGATTGTCCATTTAGCTGATGTGACAAATAGTACTCCTCAAAGACCCCGAATGCATTAGAGAAGCCCATAGCCGAGAAGAAAACACAGGCAGCTCCGGCTGTGACGAGCCATGCTCGAAGCCCTCCATCAGGGGCTTCGGGAAGTTTGGAGGTCGCATTCTCTTGTACGAGCTCTACGGAAGCGATCGGATCCTTTTCCCGGCTTTCTATCTTTGAAGTAGACATTTTTGTAATAGTTCGTGTCGATACATAGTAATATGTCTCGGACTGAACGATAAAGGGGTTCTAGCGGTCCGCGAGACTTTGTTAGCTTCAATTGTGCTGCTGTGGAAAACGAAATATCCTATTCACGAGCCAGAAATGCGGCGGGATTCATCATATATAAATACAATTTATTAATTTAGGACTTCACAATTTTCTGTTCTAATTCTACCTGATGGCGAGCCGTCGTTTAGGTATACTCCAGACTGTCGATAAACCGTTTATGGTTCCATCGGGGATAAAATAAAGGCGACATGAAATCGGTGTCGGAGATCGGAGTCGGCAAATTCGTAGACCGATAAGAGTTGAAGATGAAACGATACGCTTGAGTAAATGGACTAAACTAAGATCACCTTACTCATAATAAACTTATTCACCTTCATATTTTTCATACTGATCGAAAAGGAATACCCCGGGATTCTATAGTGGTTATTATGGCCGAGACCGAACGCCGGCGGAGACGGCCACCAATGTATGTTCACTTACAAGCCCCGAGCTAGGACTTGGCGCTGACAACGACGCGACGCCTCATCGCGTACAGCTCATGTGTTCTCTGTAGAAGACGCAAGATCCGGTGTAATCGAGAGAGCCCATGCAGTAATTGTGTGCGCTCCAAAAATGCAAATTGCATCTATGAGAATCTTTTTTCTCAGCCTCAGCAGGCGACTGAGCTTCACAGCTCAATCTCACCCATCGCAGCGGTAGCGGCACCGAGTCTCACATCTAAGTCATCTCCTAGGGTAGCTAGTACAACAACTGCATCAACAGCCGCCGGTTACCAATCCTCCCAAGATATTGAGTTTTTAAAAAACAAGATTAAAGAGCTTGAAGAACGGTTATCGCAATCAAATGGGACTTCCCAGTCCCCTATCCAGACCCCGGGTTCTAATATAGAGGCCATCTCATCGCGTATTGGCGGCACGTTCTATGTTCATCATGAAGAACCCTTGGCTGGCCAGCCCCAGAATATCTCCCGTAGTGTTACGCATAAGAGCCGAATGTTCGGCCAGAGCCATTGGATTACTGGAATGGCCTTGGTATGTTTTCGTGTTGCTTACACTGTTTGATCAATAAGGGGTTTGACAATAGTTAGGTGCGAGATATATTAGACTTGATCGAACCTCATGTGCATGAAGACACATGTAAGATCACTACTCTTATGGTAAAATCTAAGTCTCTAGCAAGAACTATTAAAGCACAGCGGACCCCACATTGGCCTTCGCCATTAAAAACGGATCTGCCCCCGAAAGACATTGCCGACGAGCTTGTCGACCATTATTTTCGGACAACTGAGACTATATATCGAATACTTCACATCCCCAGTTTCAAAAGAGACTATGAAGCTCACTGGACATCACAAGCTGAACCTAATACGGCGTTCCTAGTTCAGTTGAAGTTAGTATTAGCAATCGGAGCTACCACTTACGATGAGAAATTCACTTTGCGAACATCCGCTATGCAATGGGTTTACGAAGCCCAAACTTGGATTTCCGAGCCCGGATTCAAGCATAGACTGAACCTTCAGTTTTTGCAGAACAATATTCTTCTTTTACTAGCTCGAGAATTCGTCGACGTTGGCCCGGATTTAGTATGGATCTCGGCTGGTACGCTCGTCAGGATTGCAGTGTACATGGGGTTGCATAAAGACCCTACACGCCTCCCCAAGGTATCGACTTTCACCGCAGAGATGCGCAGGAGGTTATGGAATACGATACTGGAAATATCTCTGCAGTTGAGTTTGATTTCAGGGGGTCCACCGTTTATCTCTATGGACATGTTTAACACCGAGCCCCCCAGAAACTTCGATGACGAGCAACTCGCGGTCGAGGATCCTCCACCAAAACCAGAGAGCCATTTCACTCAAACATCTATAGCTATAATCCTTCGGAAGATATTTCCAGCTCGCCTCGCTATCGTGAAGTTCTTAAACAACCACGGTTCTTCCGGTACATACAAGGAGACACTGCAATTAGATGCAGAATTAAGGGCATCCTACAAGGCCGTACTTCGAACTCTTCAAGGATACAAGTCAACCACAGGATCGCAGCCCTCGGAATTCGCGATGGATGTAGTGAGCCTCCTGATGAACCGCTACTGCTTATCCCTCCATATTCCGTTCTTCGTCCCCGCAATGGATGAGGCTGCCTATGCGTTTTCTAGAAAAGTAGTGGTCGAAACTTCGCTCAAGATTTGGCGTGGCGTATTTCCTTCGCCACTTACCCCAACCTCTCAATCATGTCATGGCACAGTTGTACCAAATCAGCACTACTTAGCTCGACTCGCAGTCTGTGCTTCGGGATTTTTCCGGATCAGCCCCCTGCAGGCGAGCGTCCTCATAGCGTCAGAGCTTATGGGTCAACTACGAGAGGAAGAAACTTTGGGACCCGGACTGGTACGGCAAGACCTTTTGTCTGTTGTTAGCGAGGCAAAAACCTGGGCCTGGAAGTGCATTGAGGCTGGCGAGACCAGCGTTAAAGGCTACTTTCTCGCAAGCCTCCACGCAGCACAGATCGAGGGGCTCATGCAAGGCCTTGAAAAAGAGGAGCTTTCGAGATTTGTAGTCAAGGAAGGGGAGAAAGCCGAAGAAATGTGCTTCCCATTGCTTGAAGAAATGCTTTCTAGCAGAAAAACCGAGGGTTCCGCTGGAGCACCTGAGCAAACTACGCCGTCTCAAATGGTAGAAGGTTGGGATTTGACTGTGAGTAAAGAACCGCCTACCGTATCTATTTTCGCCACTAAACGCCTCTGTTAGATGTCAGACGCCCTGTTCGATTTTGGGGAGACGGAACTTATAAATTGGGGCTTCGATGAAAACTACCAGGGACTGTCATTTAATTGAAAGGTTGTTCACTGTTTATGACCGCAAGCGAAAGTAATGGCTTCTGTCCACAAATTATATTCGCATGCGCAGTGTTGCAGCGTTGATTCCTAGGTAAGCACCAACATTCACGGTACGTTTGACTCATCGACTCGAGATCTATCCAGTGTTATCGGTACTAACGCATCTTCTATAATGTTTAAAGAGAGTTCGAGTACGCCCGTCACCGCCATGGCCCGTTACTAAGTCTACGAGCCAAAATAACTGCATGCGTAAGGGAAATAGGTCAGAGCTATGCCCTAGTCAAACTTTAACTAACTTTTATTAGATCAAAGCACTCGAAGACCGGACGGATAGCAGCCACTGGCCATGAGAGATATTCATATTATAATAATAATAATAGCCTTAGCCTAGGCTTTTTCTTGATGCAAGATGGGTTGTTGGAGATGTCGAAGCGATATTAAGTTCAGCTTTGATTAGGCAGAGAACCAAGGGGCAATAAAGGTGACCTCTCGGTATACTATCGAACTATAGAATCAACAGCTCGGACTATCACACGTACTTTCGGTAGACTTTGGTACTATATGATTGAGCGTCATTAATACATAACTTTAATAAATTGTTGGGGGCTCTGTGACGCCTTATACAAATAGTCCACGGGGGAAGGAGAAGGTTCCCTCGACCATAAGATCTCGGTTTTATTCACTACGCCACGTCGCCTCATCATATATCTACCTCAACATCGCTTTACCTTGGTATTTACCTACAATTCCTCTAGATTCCAAGAGCGAACGAGAACAGGCGTCTTGTTCCTCCCACCATCTCACACACACCATGCGCGTCTCAGCAGCACTCGCGACAGCCCTATTATTCGCCGTCGGCGGCGTCTCAACTCCCGTACAGCCCCTAGGCAGCACCTTAGACATAAGCGACTCGGCAGACAGCGCATATGCAGGGTACGGAGAGTTTGTATCGCTTACAGGGTATGCAGTCTCGGGCGATATTCCCCATGGCCCTACCCTCTATGAGTTTCCCTCTGTCGATCGACGCGGGTGGCCGCCGAATGATCCTATTGACCATAACAGTTACTGTAGGAGAGACCTCTCGCCCGGGACGAACCTGACAGAGGCGGAGCAGAAGCCCCTGATGGAATGCTTCGATAATATGGTCCAAGGAGGCGACTGGGTGCCGGACTGGACCCTGTGCAATCATACCCAGCGCTACTTTACGGCTTGGGGTCTCTGGTGGAAAAACCCGGGCGATTGCTATAACGCTGTAAGTGGCATTGAGAGTTTATCTTCTCCCCTTCCCCTTTCCTTCCCCTTTCGGCTTGTCTCTGTAGGCAATACTTCCTAGTCGTAAGCACGAGAGTTACTGCCCTGTCCTGAGACACATCTACACCCTACCAGAAGAAGTGATTACTGACTCCATGTTACAGTGCAAGAGGTGCTTCGTTGGCGCTGTCCTCGGCAACGCCGCCAACTGGTACTGCTTCCAGACTGCCGGGTTCATGGCTCAGTGCAACATCAGGTACATGCAGTGAAGGAGTTGTTGGGGTTATATAAGAAGACATCTAGAGCAAAGGACGTTCCTAGTCCGTCTAGTTGCTAGTGTCTACCATCTAGGCTTAAGAGTGTCTTGCGGAATACTGAGGTTGTGTCTATGTCTTTTAGGCCTACCTCGTGATGACTTCTGCGTATGGATTGGAGCGAAAGCACTGGAACTAGGTAGTTTCGCATCTTTTCGGCCTTCGAGCGCCGCGTTTTAGTATGAGAGTAAATTCAAATGTATTTATCTCCACGGATATATACTGCAGAAAACAGTAAACGCACCATATGATAATATACATATCGCATTTCGATACCTATTTGTAACTAGAAAAGTTACTACATTAGAAGCACTTCTAATAAAGTACTATCTACCAGCAGTTTTTCTAATCAAAGTGTAACCCCAAAACAGTGATTGCTTCGATTGATTGCCTGGTGATTACGCAGGATCAATATTAACATTTACACTTGTCGTTACTCACCATTGGGCAAGAATTAGGATAAACCATTACAAGGCCTTAGACAAACTCGGGTAGGCTTACGGAAAGAGGTTAAAAGTCACATAGCAATTTAGCATTACCAGGTTTTGTCGTGCCCTCAATTTATTGAGTTCTGATTCTCTTAGCATAGTGCAACGGCAATAGTTACAGTAACTTGTAGCTAACCGGGCTCCTCAGTGCATACGTCTTATTCCACCTCAACTCAACGTCAACTCAACGTTAACTCAACTACGACCAACCCAGCCAGCCTGGCAATAATGCTCAAATCCGGCGGCAGAACCTCCAAAATGGGTTAGGGTTCAGAGGGAATTATAATCTTACATTACAAATTTTCTCTCTTAAAAACTCTGCTACTATCGGGTATACCCCCTCTCAGTAACAGGCTCAGGGTCACCGAGCAAAGCAAGCAAGCCAAGCTACTCAAGGATCACAAGACGTTAGTCATACTCCCGAGAATATGTGGAGGCTAACGTGTCTTGAATAGTTGGAGTATTCATCCTTCTATTCCTCTTCCGAGTCGCTTTCCTCCTCGCTTGACTCCATGGGTCTACTGTCAACTTCACCAGGGAGAGGTTCTTGACTTCCACTACCGTGGCGCTGAAGTTGAGCTTTAAGCTCACGGAGTTGCTCAATCTTACGTTCCTGCTCATGTTTGTTCATCGGCTTATTCTTCTTGGCTTTAGGAGGCGGCGCACTGGGCTTCGATTTGGGTTCCACCTCGATTGGGCGGCTAAATTCTGGCTTCTTCTCAAGTGCAGTGCGAATGTTTGAATTGGTCCTGTTGATCAGGTCGTAGAGTCTTCGGAGGGCTTCGTCGGACAAGGCATCTATGTCTAGTTCCATCTCACCGTCATCATTCTCCTACAATAATTGTCAGTGCTGATATCACAAACAAAGCAAAACAGCCGCCAACATAATATGTAAAAGGGCAAAGATGAGTAGAGATCCAGACACTTACATTCTGACCAGTATCCTTCTTGATTATGTCAACGGCCTTTGTCAAGGTAGTACCGTCAAGCTCATTAATTCCCTCTGCGATAACTGCCTTCTCTAGCGCACCAACTGGCCGGCTCTTGGGGGCCGCCTTTTTATGACTAGTATGATTGCTAGGCGTCTTTTTGGTGGTATTGACATTTCCAGACGCTCCCTTTTTGTGACCTGTGGTAGCCAAACCACTACCCGCAGACTTTGGCTTGCTCTTGGTGCTCTTCTTCTTTGGCTTCGGTTTCTTTTCCTCATTATGGAACTTAGTTCTCTCCTCTACCAGTTTTCGTTGGAGCATCGAAACCATCGACTGCTGAATCTCAATCATAGTAAGGTCCGGCTTCTTTGATCCAAGAAGAGTGTTCAACTTGTCTTGCTCCTCATCTAAGCGAGCCTGGAGGTTACGAACCGCTTCGCTGTTTTGTTCATCCTCACCGTCTGCTTCGCTCTCGTCTTCAGAGTCGTGAGCGCTTCTCTCCGGGCTACGTGCAGATACATTTGTCGCAGACGGCAACTCCGGAGGATAGTGACGCTTCATCCACTGATCTCGTTTCGAGATTTCGGACTTGAACAGCTCCTCTAAGCGTCTTGCAAGCATGGTCACATCGTGGTGCTGACCATTGAAGAGCTCGGAATTGTGGACGATCAGTCTCATGTCCTTCTCTAGATCCTTCACCGTCTTGTAGTCGCCGTCGTAGTTTTTCTGTGTCATGGTGGTAAGGTCCATTGGTTTCTTAACGATGCTAAAGTACGTCGGGATATTCAAAGCTACAGGGTCCACTGGTGTGAGAAACCACTGGTTCAACGAGTAATGCTTCCCCTTCTTGATCTCGTCCAAAACGACTTCAAAGAAACGCTGCTCGGGTTCTAGCTTCTTGCGGCTGGCTGAACCATAGTCAAGATCGCGGTTCTTTGGAGGATGTATCGGACGTTTGGGTCTGTCACTATCTTCTCGTGTAGAATCGCGACGAATTTGGGGGATGCCATTCGGGGGAATCGCAAAGGCTGGCGCTGAAGACAAAGCAGATGCTGGCTGCGCAGCTTGTACGGCCTGTGTAGGGGTCGATTTCGGCTTGGGACTCGCAGCAGATGGACGTGACGGCTGTGATTGCGATTGTCGCCGAGGCTGGGTCGCTGCACGAGGTTCTGGATGTCGGGTTGCATGACTCTTGCCCTTCTCAAATTTGGCAGGTTCTTCCAATTTGGAAATATCTGGTAGGCGTCCGAGTATCTGATCTCTTACTACACCTGCGGCTAGGGTAATGGGATTATTTTCGCCATTGAACGTGAGAGAATTCTCGTACAATAGCTGGATATCGGCCTTCAATGCGCCATAATTAGCGTACTTGTCTTCGCGGAGCTTTGCCTCAAACAGAGAAATATCCACTGGATTCTCTATTTTGGACTTGTAGTCATCCCATAAAATTGGCCACAATCGTTCTACGGGCTGTCTAAAATTAAGGCCGTTTTTGGTCTTCTTGACACCGGCCAAGACTTGCCTTATCTGCCTATTCTGGAAAGGGGTGATGGCTTGGCTATCTTGGTCTCGATCAACACTCTTTTTTGGCTGTGATGCGGGAGGGGGCCCACTTGCGACAATTAACGAGTCAGCCGTAGGATCACTCGGATCTTCTTCTGTTCTGGCACGCTTCGCCGCTCGCTCATCGTCGGCATCTTCGTCACGCTCTCGGGAGACTTTGACTGCGGACATAGGCTGGTCGTTCATAGGTGTGTCGGGCTGAGAGGCAGTAGTGTCAGGTTGGGTACCCTTGATATCCAATTTGGCAAGACTTGCCGATGGCTGACTTAAATCCTGAGATGACGTAGGCGCCGGTGTATTATTGGAAGACTTGTCTTCTGTGCTAGTTGCGGGTTTGGTGTTCGGTTCTTCGTCGATATGCTGTTCTGAGATATCTACATCCATTGAATCTGCAGGTTTCTCGGATACTTCTTCGTTCGGTACCGAATCTCGAGTCGCAGAACTCTCCTCCGCCTTGTCAATATTCTCGGATGTTGAATTAGGGACGGCTTCTGCATCGGCTTCTGCTGCTGAAGATGAGTCCTTCACGGCCGACGCGCCATTAACATCGGGCATATCGGTGTCATCGGTGGACGGAGGGTCAGGGTGTGATTCAATTGGCGTTTGTTGGGAAAGACTGCTGTTTGTAGCAAAGGCCTTTTCATTCAGCGACTTATCTGCGCTGGTAGTTGCCGAGTCTGCCGATTCGGCATTGCCATTAACAGCAGGTTTGTCATCAGACTTAGGCTCGTCTTGACCAGATTGAGAACGCCTGTTTAAAGCACAATTTAGCATCTCGATATAATGAGCGCATAATTGTACTCACCCATTAACTACTCCCGCATCCGAGTCATTGATCGCGATTTCCTCATCTGGTGCAGAACTAGCGACCTCTTTATCCACCGGTAAGGTTTGAGGTTGCTCGGTCGCCATAATTGCCATCCAGCAACCCGAGGAGTCGAAATGGAACTGGTTTAAGGTGACGTCGATATTATGAAGCTAGATACCCGAATCTCTCGCATGAACCTAAGAATTGGGTCTAATAAAAACTCATGGTCAGATATGAATATTTAGACACGGCTTGTACGATGCGGCTTGAGAAATGGTAAACAAGGATGCAAGCAATATTGCGATTCTGCCATAAAACGGGTATCAACCGAGAGGTTAAAGTGATGCGATTGCGACTACCTAAGTAGCGGAAAAGCCGGAATGAACTTGCCTTTTAGTTTTGCGGGCGAAAAGGTTTCTGGGTAGTTACGACTGTGGCTTCTAGTTAGTGACGAAGGTGATTAGAAACGACGATTGTGCGTAATAATAGGCAAGTGCAAGGCAGTAATTTCAAATGCAAGGGATAAGCAAAAATGAGGGTAAAAGAAAATAATAGAAGTGATATTAATTTTGAGCGCCAGGGAAAATTGACGATATCGTGATGTATGTTTGCTCTGCGCCGCGATGCGCTACGCGGCCTTGCGACATGCAACAGTTATGTATGTGGGAGAGCCAGTCGCAAGGTGGCTGGCCAATGAAAACGGGGCTGGGAAAGATTGGGGGATGTCTGGGTGCAAGGATGAAGTGTTATCGGGACGATACGCCTTATATCGAGACTTATCCAAATCTGCACATCTTCTCATCGGTGTTAGGCTGTGAAACCAACTAAATTATGGACGCGCAAGTGATCAATATGGTCAGAGCGCGCCACCAGCCAATGATATTAACAGTGACTCTTTCCTAAGCACTGAGAGGATTTCTATTAAAGGTCCAGGAGCGCGCTCTTCGACTCCTCTGGATCCAAGACTGGTAGAGGAGTTGACAAACGTTGACTTGAGGCGCCGGGGTAAACGAGATGAGTTTGCTGTGTACAGTTCAAATGCAGGGTGATGTTGCAACCTTGGCGAATACCATGCAAATGATAGTAGGGATGAGGAAAGCGGTGCAGTGTAAAACGTAACATAAGGGATAGGCAGAACAAGGAATCTTTGATAAACTTACCTTCAACTTTGAAATAATCAAGGACGCGCCAGCTCGTGTCGAGTCCCGGATAAAAGGATGGCGATGGGCAAGACAAGAGAGGAACGAGTAACCCACGTAGTGATTACGATCAGATGATAGAGTAGTAAAGCGACGATGAATGAGAGTCACTCCTGCACTACTAGACGAATACTGGCAAGATGGGGCGCAATGCGCGCTGGTCGCAGGAATAAAAAAGTAGTAGAGATTTGTTTGGTACGTTGAACTGAATCAGACCAAACAAATAATAGTAATACGGCGATAACCTAGTACCGTTGATAATTAACGACGACGAGGTTCACGAAGAGCTGATAAAAAACGGAACTCGCGACGGCAGTAGGTGCGCAGGTGGTCAAAGCGGTAGTGGTCGCGATAGTGGCCGCGATAGTTACTCGATACTACCGTTTTGGGGGAAGGATTGGGAATGAATAAAAACTTAAAATATTAAACAACGAATCGACGAGCAGAGCGCACGGGGGAAAATAAGGAAAGACAGAATGGGAGGGAAAAGGTACCTCGGTACTTTCTGTCGCGTGGTGCGCGTGCAGTGGTGAGGAATGAGATCAGTTTCTCAAGATGCGAGGCGGTGTCGGTGCTCGGAATATTAGAGAGGGGGGGGTTGGGGTTGGGCAGAAATGGAAAAATAGGAGGAAGGGTTGTAAAAAAAATCTCAGGAATCAGAGGTCTCTTTTTTTCTTCGTCGCGAAAATTTCTGGTTTGGGGCCACTTTCCTATTTGTAGAACGCGCTTTCCCGGGCTGCGAAATCACGGTTCGCCATTACTGGGGAATTACGACAAGGATTATATCGAAGACAACGCCTGCCGTGCCTGTATCAAAGCATCAAATGGCAAATCATGTGGTTCAGATATCAAAATGTGGGGCGCTTTGATACAGTGAACAAGGGTGCACACTCCCAAGATTGATCAAGTACCCATCTTGATACTGCATTGTGTGTACCTAATGTACGCAGGTACACGTAGGTACTGTGGATGAATGGTGGGAAATGGTTACCTGGCATTTCTGGATTGACGGAGGAACTCGGGTCTAGGCCTTGATTGTCCGGCACTGCCTTATACTTATTTCTCGTTTCCTGGGAAGCCGGAAGGGAAGCATTGAGTTGCGACTCATTATGATCATGTTGGAGGATGTGATAAATTTTTGCTGAGTGAACGGACAGGCAAGACCCGGGTGCTCGAAGATTTGACGAGAGAAGTATTGTTTGGCGGGCTACCTAGGTACCCGATAGGAGAGCCAATCAGATTTGGAGCGCAATGATGACCTTCTGGCCACTGCCCAATCATGACGCGTAGGGCTCAGAAATCCTTGCTCGTCCGAAATGATAGAAGACACCAGTGCGTGCTCTTTATTTCGATGCTAGATTAGCCCCGGGCGTGCAACTGTAAACACAGCTTCATTGTTGATTCGTCAACAATATTCTGCTTTAGCATCACATGATCCGGGAAAACTGATGTGAGAATGTCGTTGCCAAAGATTTTCTTTGTCCGCCTCGAAGGGACACATTTTGTCTTCAAGAGATGTTTTGAAGCTCTGCGCCGCATCATAGACTCGACCGAGGTAGTTGCTTAATCTGTAGAGTTTAGAGTACTCGAAAATTGCGACATTTCGAAGTTGCACAGGTTAGTTTGAACAGAAAAGTCGCATAGTAAAGGAGAAATTGTGTAGCTTTTTAGGCTCCATCCAGTCGGAAAAGTTGGCAGGGCTTAATGGGTTTTTGAATTGAGGCGCACAGTTACACCTACCGAGTACCATTAGATCTTTTCCTGCCAGCTGGCAAATTATTGACCATTTGGCAGCGAAGTTTCAAGGCTAGCCTGGGTACCTGGATGATCCGTGCATGTCTCGGTCGCGGAAATACCAAACACCTATCATAGTAAGCCAATTCCTTATCAAGGGAAAAAAATAACGTGAAGTACCTTTCACCTCACTACCTAAATATCTATATGTATTCGCGTGCAAAGTACAAGAAATTTTTAATACTTTTGCGCTTGCCCTCTCCGACCTCAAGAGGGTGTCATCAAGTCCTAATTTGAATAAATCCTAGTTTCTCAATCTCTCTCTTCACAAAACCTCTATAATCACTCCATTTATCTCCAGGGCAAAATGTCAACCAAACGAAAACCACCGAGCAAGATTGCTCACCCGGTCGTTAAGCAGAGCGCAAAGAAGCCCCTCAAAACTACAATTAATGAGTCCGAGACAGCTGTCTCGGTTCCCGATATTTCAAAAGATGGTGGGATTACAGGCGAGAAAGTAATTGAGATTTCAAGCGACTCGGGCAGCAGCGAATACGAATTTACAGATGAGGAACAAGAAGACAACGAAACTAAACCGGAGACCAAGCTGTCTCAAGATCAATCCGTACCAAAGAAGGCGCAAAATACTGAGGACGTTGATATCGACATGCCCTCCCCAAACTTGCCAACAGATGGCGAGTCTGATCAAGAACCTGCTCAACCCACGTTTGGCGAACTTGCCCGCGCGCATGATACTATTGAAGTTCCGAACGCAATTTCTACCCAATCCAACGCCGTCGCTGCTCCAGGGCGGTCTTTAGCTCCTCCTAGCCTCTCATCTTTAGGAACCGTTTTATCACAAGCACTTCGCACTGATGATGCAGATCTCCTAGAGTCTTGTCTTCACGTCAGCGATCTCAACACAGTCCGACAAACCATTCAAAGATTAGACTCCACCCTCGCAGGAACATTGCTTACGAAGCTTGCGACTCGAATGCATAGACGTCCGGGACGAGCTGGTAGCCTAATGACCTGGGTTCAATGGACGCTAATTGTACATGGAGGCGCATTGGCAACTCAGCCGGGGTTGGCCAAGAAGCTAAGCGAGTTACACCGAGTATTAGAGGAGCGATCAAGGGGCCTTAATTCTCTTTTAGTTTTAAAGGGCAAGCTTGATCTACTAGAAGCGCAAATGGAGTTCCGTCGGATCGCACAACAAAACAGAGAAGTCGATGAAAGTGATGAAGAAGAGGCTGTCGTCTATGTGGAAGGCGAAGAAAGTGACGCAGATATGGTTAATGGGGCTATGGACTTAGATGACGACGATGGATTACCTGTCACAAACGGAGTGGTTGACGGCGACTCAGAAGACGATGAAGAATCGAGTGAGGATGAAGAGGACGAAGACAACTTGGAAGGCCAGGAAGATTTGGATGAGAACGATGTCAACCACGAAGATGTCGAATCAGATGAGGAAGATAGCGAAGCTGAAGTAGCTGAACCTCAACGACCGGCAAAACGTTCGAGGACGAGAGTAAGATGAAAGGTTCTCGCCAGGAAATGTTAAACAGACAATTTCGATTCAGTCTAAACGATACCCGTTACTCTCTAAACCACCTACCATATCCGGTATTTACGATAGTATTGCGTATCCCGTAAGAGATATTGAACATCCGTGGTATGGTTAAGCCTAGGTAGCCAAGCCTAGCCAACTTCAAGGTTGCTCGGCTTCTCTTTAGGAATTTAAGCACGTATGATAATATTGTCTGTATAATGTAGAAATACGATTCTATTAACAGGTTGGTTGTCGCCTTAGGTACTTTTAAAACCCCATGGCCGATACCTTGGATAGCTTTTACAGTTGCTTATGTCCAATTTCCGAGTCTCTACCTACATACATACATCGATAGGTACATATAGGTACCTAAATACATAAGTACATAAATCTACTTGCAGGGTCAGTTACCCACCAAAACATTTCTTACATACATGTATGTATCTACTATGTACATACCTATGTACCTATGTAGGTATCCCGTAAGCTTGAAAGGTTGTCAGCTAATTGGATGATGGACCCCTATCGATAAATTCTCAGATGTCTATCTAATCTACCAGCTTTCGACTCTTATTCATCTAATCGCGTCGTCTCCAAACCCCGAATTATTTCGCGTCAAGCTTCTTGGATTGACCTGCTTGGATTATGATATCTTGGTTTTTGAAATCATTAATGCATTTCTCGAATCATCTCGCTTCTTTTCCCGTACAACACTCGACTCCATAATGGTAGAATGCCCAATTTGTAGCAAGCAAGTCCAATCCGCCAAGATCAACGATCATATCGATTCAGGATGCCAGACTTTCCTTATTGACGCCTCGACGTCCTCGTCCTCGTCTCAGATACCTTCGGCTACCCAAACAAATGGCGCCATGTCATCGTCGCAGAAGCGACCGGCGTCCAGCTTCTTCCATACCCCTTCCGCCAAACGGCAGTCGACACCCATCAAAGCGACTACACCCTCAGCTAACGGTGTTAGCGGAACACTCGGCGGAGCGAAAACGAACGGCGGTATTAAGCGTTCCTTCGATGAAGGTCCCGGAGAAGATTCGCCTATGCAAGATGCAGGCGCCAGGACGGAGGATGTAGCACGCATTGAGACCGGTCGGGTGCTGAAAAGGACCAAGACGAATAGAGCGGCCCCTCTCGCTGAGCGCATGCGGCCACAGAACCTCGATGAAGTCTTTGGACAAGATCTTGTCGGGCCACACGGTGTTTTACGATCATTAATAGAATCCGACCGAGTACCATCCATGATATTATGGGGCGCATCTGGCACAGGCAAAACTACGATTGCGCGCTGCATAGCAAACATGGTTGGCTCCCGTTTCGTTGAGATGAACGCCACAAGCTCTGGCGTAGCGGAATGCAAAAAGATATTTAACGATGCGGCGAACGAGTTGGCCTTGACCGGAAGAAAGACGATAATATTCTGCGACGAGATACACCGCTTCTCCAAATCGCAGCAGGACGTATTTCTTAAGCCTGTTGAAGCGGGAACGATAACACTCATCGGCGCAACAACGGAGAATCCAAGCTTTAAAGTCGTCAACGCACTACTCTCGAGATGTCGAACTTTCACATTACAGAAGCTAACGACGACAGACATCCAACTCGTCTTATCACGAGCATTACAGGCCGAGGTTTCGGCTACTTCATCATCCCCCTCTCCTTTTCTTGACGAGGAACTTATGAGCTATCTTGCCAACTTTGCCGATGGTGACGCGCGGACAGCACTCAACCTACTGGAATTAGCCATGTCTCTAGCGAATAGGGACGGCATGACAAAGGAAATAATTAAAGAGTCACTTACCAAGACGCTGGTATACGATCGAGCAGGCGATCAACATTACGATACAATCTCCGCGTTCCACAAATCCGTCCGCGGTTCCGACCCAGATGCCGCATTGTACTATCTGGCCCGCATGCTCCAGTCGGGAGAGGATCCATTATTCATCGCGCGGCGAATGGTCGTGATCGCATCTGAGGACGTTGGGCTAGCAGATAACTCACTCCTTAGCCTAGCAACCTCGACATACACTGCAACACAGCAGATCGGCATGCCGGAAGCTCGCATCCCTCTAGCCCATTGCGCCGTAGCGCTCTCGCTCGCGCCCAAGAGCACACGCGCCTATAGAGGATTGAATAATGCCTTTGCGGCTCTCAAAGAACCGGGAGTGGCGTCTTTACCAGTGCCGATTCATCTACGAAACGCGCCGACGAGGCTGATGCGGGAGCTTGGATACGGAAGGGAATATAAATACAATCCCAACTACAAAGACGGCAAAGTGAAGCAAGACTATCTTCCTGATACGCTCCTTGGGCGTACGTTCTTGGAAGACCGAGATTTGGGTACCGAGATCGATCCAGACCTAATTATGGAAGACTCTTGATTTCCAGAGTATAAAACGAATTATACAACTCCTGTTCTTGCGCTTCAAGACCAGGTGCGGTCAACTTGTTTATAAAGGGATATATAGGTAGATATCAAAATCGAGGGAACGAGGACAAGCAAAATGCTATAAAGAGCGATACGAGGATAGCGGTGATAGGATATCCACCCATGTAACTACAGCGTGGTCGAATCAGGATGTATTTAGACATTTGCAGATACCCATTAAACAAAATAATGAAAACAAATAATTCCGCGCTGCGCAGCTTCTGTCTTTGTTTCTCTTCTTCTACAGATATAAATCGCTATAGCAGGTAATGCGTTCTCAAGGTCAAGATATGTCTTGCGCCAAAACTACCCGCCAAGGAAAAGCTTGGCTGTGATTGGCCAGAATGCCATGGAGATGTCCAGATTCGGCAATTCCATATATAGGAGGTAGGTAGGTAGGTAGGTTCCGGAGCTCTATGAAGCTTGATCTGACTCTCCAGAGGTAGACAATAGAGTCCCAGTTGCTCAATGCCTCCAGGGCTTATTTTGGGAAGTCTTTATAATCATGATATAGCTATTACACGGAACTATTCGCGCATGATCAAAGTCAAGAACAAGTAGGTAGAAAATATCTGAACCATTCTGGAACTAATATACCTGTTATGTAGCAATCTAGGGAGCAATTCCGTCATTCCTCATTATTTTCGTACAAGTCGTTTCACTAGTTACCCGAACCTTTACTCTTGTTTATGCCTTCTTGGGGACGTCGTAAATCATGAAATAAGCGCCATATTCTCCTTTCCCACCATATTTCGTGGCATCCTGGATCACCCTTTCGACTTCTTTGAAGCCAAGTCGCGCATAGACGCCCCGGCCAGCCTTGTAGGACATCGTAAATAAGGGGACACCGATTTTCTCGGCGTGTCTGATACCGCTCTCAACGAGTGCGCTGGCTATCCCCTTGCCTTTATTGTCAGGGTGGACAGCTAAATATTCGAGCTCTAAGCATGGGTTAGAGAGACAGTCTGGCATAGCAGATTAGCCTGGCGGTTTTGACTCACGGATATAAGTCGCCTCCGCCAGGAGACGGTCCATCACCTCGTCGTTCTTGTCGTCCATGCCATCTACTTCCTTTTTTGCATTCCACCGCGCCGATTTAGCTAGCTCTTCGAACCGGGTCCTTTCCTCGTCGCTGACATCCGGGACCTGCGCCTCGGCCCACTCCGGACTACCATCTTTCGTGGTGAGATGGGAGGATGGCAAGATCCAGCGCGCGTATCCAACGAGTTCTCCAGTAACCGGGTCCACGGCTTTCTCGTGACGCTTTTTCTCGCGGTCGGTTACGAGGGTGCGCGGATACCGTTTTGTAGCATTTTCAATCAGAAATTCCCGTGTGGTTTCCTTCGGCCATATCAAATTCCAATTTGGGTCCTCCCAGAAGGCGCTCATGTTATTACGAGCCAGTGCCGCGGCGTCGGCCACTGTGCAGCGCTCGATTTTCCAGGCTGTCATAATTGCGTGATGTTATAAAGGTAAAATTGGGATTCTTATAGTCGAAATATAATGATAGGATTGTTACGTAGACAGTAGTTCCCAAATAATGGTTTCCCCTGGATTACGATAGGTCCAATCGAGTTTAGGCAGCGACTTAAATAGAGAAGAGAAATCGGTTCTAGTCGGCATTTCCTGTTTTACGTAAGGGCGCGACGTTTATATATTAGCAAGGACTATTGGACTACCTTATTAGGAAGATGGTACGTTGTATCACTCATTCAATTGGACACATCTACGGAGCTATGGTAAGTGTTTAGGGCCCCCTGTGATGCCGGAAAATACTTCTTCCCTTCTGTAGAACAGCGACCAGTTGATCTCTTCTAGGACTTTTTACGGACGTAGATATAAGCTATTAGAAACCTGTCTCAATGAGGTCGACATAGTACTTTATTCGTATCTACAGGCAAGTATCTTAAGTAGGTACCTCTTAGCAAATACCATTGAAATGAGTGTCCCCAGGAGACTTAAAGCTTATACGACCTCTCCCCTATTGGCCCATTCCATTCAGCATTCCCTCAAAACCCCCAACCCTCAAACACCTTAGCTCGTAGCCAGGGCCAAACCCTTAACTTATAGTTACTACGCCAATTTCCCTAGAAGCGTATCGTGTATAGGGCGATTTAAGGGACAGTGACTCGCCCAAGGACCTAATCTACACGATGCTTTAGGTACATACATGTACTGCTTACTCCTGCTGAGCAGCATCGTAGGTGTCGTATTTCTGCTTAGAAGGCTCTCGCTTTTCAACCCCTTGAGCAGCGTCATAAGTGTCATACTTCTCCTTCGAGGGCTCGCGCTTATCCACTTCTTGGGCAGCATCGTACGTATCGTACTTTTCCTTCGAAGGGTCTCGCTTTTCAGCTTCCTGGGCGGCATCATAGGTGGCGTACTTATCCTTCGAACGCTTCTCGTGTACGTGCTCATGCTCGTGTTCAATAGCAGCGTCGTATGTATCATACTTTTCCTTGGAGGGTTCACGCTTCTCTACCCCCTGAGCGGCATCGTATGTAGCGTACTTGTCCTTGGAGGGTTCACGCTTCTCTACCCCCTGCGCGGCGTCGTAGGTATCGTACTTTTCCTTGGAGGGTTCACGCTTCTCTACCCCCTGCGCGGCGTCGTAGGTATCGTACTTCTCCTTGGAGGGGTCTCGCTCCTCGATTCCCTGGGCAGCATCGTATGTTGCGTACTTCTCCTTGGAAGGCTCGCGACTGTCTATAATGTCAGTATCCTATTCGTCGAAGTAGGTCGGAGAACAGATAATATGGACTTACGCCACGATAGAATTCTCCTGAACGGGGAGAGCTACTGCAGCGGAGGCAAGAGCTCCGAGGAGCGCAATGGAAGTCTTAACGAAGTGCATCTTGGAATTTGTTGGTGGCGTATGAGGAGTTGGGGACTATCTGATCGAAGGGATTGCTTTGTATTCTTGCGGAGGATGGATGATATGAGTAGGAAATACATGGTAGGAATACGCCTTCTTAAGTCTTTCCTTTCTAACAAGCTAGATACCTAGGTAGGTTATGTGATTGTCTACGAGAATGACGACTGTATGTTCATCATCCTCGGTAGACTCTTTCCGAGGTCCTATACCTCCTGTGGTGTTGGAATTTGCATGAAAAATTGCTCAAGAGGCCGAATATGCTGTAATAGTCAGAAGGTCTCGGGTATATGCAGAGCTTGCAGATATCACCCTTGCTAGTGAGGGTAGAAGCAAGTAAGATTTAATACCCTGATGTATAACATCGTATCAACATCTCGGCAGTTATCAAGTCTCCACTAGAGCTATGTTGGTGACAACCATGGCCATGAGCGAACCGGCAACTACTAGCGAGGGAAGTAGGTAAGATTTTGGGACGAGGTTCATGTTGTGCCATGTAAGGTTCGTATGTTGTTCGTATGTTCTACAAGTACACTTGATTTGAAAATACTAACGGAGTAAACTGAGTCGATCTTCACATGTGATAACATGAGTTAGCTTCTATCCAATTTAGCAAATAGCTCCGTAGTATCTTAATATCAGTAATCAGTAATAGAGCTATAGAACTACAAACTCAAAGTGTAAAGTTACCTTATAGTAACTAACTGATAGTATTATATCAACTCACTATTAGAATTAATCAACCGTTTATTATTTAACCCGTTAAAAAAGGTGAGCACCGTTTTTGGTATCACGCAATTATAGTGCTGATTTGGTCACTGATATGCAGGCTGCGCTTATAGTTGTCAGCGCGGTTAGGCGGCGCGGAAAACGAGCTGTCCTGCAGATCATGCGTCTCCGGCTTTTACCTGTGCCTAGCTGAATCTAGAAAGCCAGAAAGCTTAATCCTCCCCCGCGTCTGCATCCTTACGGCCCCGTTGTCCGGCATATTTAGCGCCGCATATACGCATGCCCAGCGAATCAAGCTTCGGCACTGCAGTTCTACATAGCTACGGGCCGTAATATCTAGCCCCGGCTCGTGACGAACTAGTATACAATCCACGAGCTTCAACCCTAAAATCTTACCACTCGGCCCATGTAACTATAGCCATAGGTCTAGCCTTCCCCACAAGAGAGGTGATCCAACATCACGACATGGAGGACTCCATCTTCAAACTTGATCACCTTCAATAAGCATGCATGCATATATGCATGGACAATATTAATGAAGCAGACATGTGAATCCGAACTCAAGCGGAGCTTTATGATCGGCGTGATTATCGGCACCTTTGCAAGAGGGGGAGAGAGGTCCTAGTTAGGGTTGCTCCGATGAGGACGAGACTCAAGATAATGTCCTGTCGGTTAACATTCGTCATTGACGGACAAATGGGCCCATGATTCTGCGGTTTATCATCATGCATTCTTTTCGGGCTTGAGCCCCCAGAGAAATCAGAACTTAAGACTTTACACCCAGCCCATCCTCCTTTTCAACTTTGTCTTATACAATTCTTCATGTCCTAGAATCTTTAGTCCTAAAGCCTATCCATATCGAAGATGGGTTTCAAGTCAAAGGAAACAACGTATGAGCCACTGGTCTCAGATGAGGCGCGGTTCTCACAGAGTTCTGATAGCCTCGAGAACCAAGAGGGCAAGCCTATGTTGAGGCGAAGCTTCCAGAGATCTTCTCGTCTCGGCTCTTGGGCCAAAGCAAGCGGCACAGCTCTAGCAGTTCTCAACACTCTTCTTTTAATAAGTATTATTGTCGTACTATCGCTTTCACAACACGAGAAGGAATGCTCGGAAGTCCAGTGTGCTGCTAAGACCTCATACTATTGTAAGCGATGATAATCTCCAGATCATAGCTATCAAGAACTAACAACAGAAGCCCCGCTTCTAGAAAAGGACTCCGGTGCTATCGAGTATGAAACTCGCAGGTTTCAAGGCGCTCTTGAACACCACAGCATCTATAAGGGGACACCTAATAAGGAGCTTGATGCAGCATGGGTAGAGCTCACGCACAGTAAGCCACTATCGTCTGAAGTCTTAATTACCGTCAAGTTAAACTTACAAAACTACCTAGTGAACAATTCTGGTGTAAGTGGTGAGGTCATAGACCGCATCGGAAAGTCGCGTATTGCCGTAAAGTACCCCGAGTCTCAGGGCGGGCAATATGATGTCGGCATCGAGGTCTTCCACCATATGCACTGTCTGGTATGTTCAACTCGTGATACGATGATTTTCCTTCAATTACTAATAGGAGCAGAACATCATCCGCCAGTACACCTATAAAGAATACTATTTTCGCGCTGAGAATCGGCCACTAAGTTTCACTGATACTGAGCCCATCATTCGCGCTCATCTAGACCACTGCATTGAGATGCTACGTGAAGCTCTGCTGTGCCACGGCGATGTTGGTATCATTACCTACAACTGGGTTCATCCATGGGGAATTTACCCCGACTTTAGCACCCAACACAAGTGCCGCAGACTCGACAAGATTGTTGCTTGGGCTAATAAGCATGCATTGCCAGTAGAGGACCCTGAGCCTGATGAGAACACAGTATGGCTCAAAGGACCACCTCAGTGATAGGCCATTCTAAATTATACTTACTCAACAAATTGTAGGGGGATATCATGAAATACAAGGGACTTGACTTGTCAAATGTGAACTATCTAGGCTTAGATCATGGATATTTAAGATGATGGGGTTATGAGATAGCACTTTATTACTTTAAAGAATAACATAAATCCTTCAAAACTTGATTTAGAAAGAGTTTACACTCTTGGTCACTGGTTAGAATCGTGTGAATGAACGCTCTCAAGCTCGATAACTTCGTAGAACGATAAGCAAAAGTATCACAGCAGTTTCAAGTTCATTATTTTATGCTCCACTACAGCTTTCGTCGATAGATAGGCACATTAGCAAGTTAACCCTCACTACTAAAGTTTGTGATAGCATAGAAGTGAGCTAGTAAAGGCAGTGCTATCGAAAGACGGATCGAGATGAGAGTGGAAAACTTGGCGATAGATGTCGGTGCCATCGAGGTAAGCCGAGGGAAGTATTAACAACACCGAGCTTCTTGCGTGCCAATGACAGTTACTAAGGTAATAACTTGGATGAGTACTACTGTATAGCTAGATACGCAGGCTGACATACCTTAGGTGGTGATCAAGACGTTAACCTCGGATCACAGGTAAATTCAAAGTCCTAGAATGTGCAATATTGATCTCCGAATAAGCTTATTACCTAACCAGGGTTTTTCTCCTACATGACTTCATTGCTTATGGACGTGCTACATACTATAACTGAAGGCGGTCAAGATAGCTAAAGAATCACGCGATACTTAAGACAGGCTATAGGTAACATCGAGAAGCCTAGACTCCTCCCAACCGTATAAAACGTGGTTACGATCGATGCACCAATCGGAATGTATAGACCGGGGTTTGAATTTCCATTCTCGATTCTGGCGTTGTATTGGGATTGAGGCTAAGCTTTCTGCGACCTGCATCGATGCTGTGCCTCACTACCGCCTGCAGAATTGCTCTCCACACGGATTTTACTCATATTATTACAGTCATGACGCTATGACTACCTTACATGTAAGCTCTATACATGTGAGCTATCAAGCAAACACTAGGTATAATTCCGTGCCTTACAAGTGTCCACATCGCCGCTTTTGCTCCTAACCATCGCCGAGAAGTGCCGTTAAGAGCCGGCAGTTGGCAAATGATTCATCGGGAGATCAACATTTTAGCGTGATGGCACAGTTAACAGCAGATATGGGGTCATATGATTCATCAAGCATGCAGTAAAGCAGGGAGACCGGTATACCGTGATAAGACCATGGTTCCGTGCTGCATGTTGGCGGACTGGAAAGTCGCCCTCGACCAACATCACAGAGGATCTTCCCCCTTCTCCCTTCATGAGGACTACGGAGAATGGAGAATAAGACCATACCCAACTCTGACTCTGAAGCACTTGACAAATCAGAGGCCCCTTCGATTCATCCAGACGCTTTATACGCTAACTATGTCAGCTCTACCTAGCCACATCTCCTTTTCTCAATAATCTCCATTCTACTGGGAAATATTCGTGCGGCGAAAGGCTCACATCCTCCTAAATGGCGAGCACAGTCAACAAGCCGAGCGGCATGCCAGCCAGAAACCAGAGCACGTCGCACGTACAAGACAAAGACCAATATGAAGGTCTCCTAAGTGAGAGCGATACACAGTCGCTGGATCGCGAAGACCTCCGCGCCTACTCCAAGAGGCGCCGGCCCTGGAGCTCCCCTTTCTTCTATATCCCTACAATATTATCAATCTTCCTCGGGATGGCCCTCGTCGCTGTATGTTCTACCAACGCGGCGCGACTGGACTCTATCATCAGCCAAATACAAGAAAAAGTCTCAAGCCTCGAGACTGCTTCAGCATTAACTCCCGCGGCACAAGTGAAACCATCCAAGCCGACAGGTGAAGAGTTTGGCCACTGCGGCCACTCCATCAAAGAAGCCGAGTCACTCGGCTGCATTTTCGACCCTATGTCCTGGGCGTGGCAAAAACCCGAGTGCTACAACGCCGAACTCATAAACGACTTCTTGGGCATCTTCGAATGGCACTTCTTCCCCAACAACGAGACTCGGCCGGAGGAGGAGCTATCGTGGGACACTTGGGTGCGCGGCCAATATAACGGTGCTTGGGGCTCTTGGGCATGGCACATGTACCATTGTTCGTACTCGTGGCGCAAATTTGATGCCGCTTTCCACGCCCAGAAGCCATTGGACGACGATATCCTCGATCCTGAACATACTAAGCACTGCTCAATCGAGATCATCTTGCGGGACACAGACCCGGGGCTTCATGCGCCTTGTCTTTCGAACCCTGAGGCTTGCGAAATTACGCAGATGTGGATGAAGTTTAATAAATGCGGCTATTACTGAAGAATATTATCGTTAGTGGTCGATGTCTAGGTATAACTGAGAGCATTGTATTTGGCGAAGTTAGCTTAGTGAATTCACAGCCTCATGAAGATGCTACATAGCCTTGCCATGTCGAGTTCCCCTATGCTGTATATAATAATAAAATCGATCATTTTTAGCAATTGTTTTGTGCTACTGTGGTTTTGGAAACTATAGGTTTGTTGATCTTCATGTGCCCAAATAGGTAAACTCTGTACGAGCTGTGAAATCTAAGTGCTATCATATAAATTATAATAGTAAGCATAACCAATAAAAAATGCTAATTAAGCCCGAAAAACAAAACAGTATACTGAGGTAAGAAGCATCATGTTGATTTCTGACATAAACTTACCTTTTATTTATTGAGTAACAACCACAAGTAACGTATATCATACTTCTAAAAGAATGACAGGTTTTATTCGTATAATAAGAAGCTAAACTAATGAGCGGCATTAAGGAGTAGGTAATAGAGGAGAGATTATAATTTGCGTACATGGAAGGCGGCTCGGTATACATGAAATTTGAAATGCAAGAAAGAAAAACACCCAACGTAGGAAATTGACATTCAAATATTGCCATAATGTTCCTCCAAAGCGACTTTCCATCTAATTGAAAAATGTGACTCAAGACTGTGAAAACAAACATTTGATAGAGGTATAAGGGTGTTGATAATATGACGATGGAGATCATTCAGGAGTTAATATGTCCGTTCGCAAAGCACATGAATCTCGGCCATGTGAGAGCTTGGTAAAGTTAGGTAAATTACCTAGCCCTCCTTGGGGTCAGGTTTGCAAGAGTGATAAGAAAGTGAGCTTGCGTTCATATAGCGCTTCCCACAATCGCCGCAATTGTATAAAGTATCCTCTCGAGGAGCTGGTGAATACTCAGCTGCATCTGGGTGTTGACTAGTTAAATGTTTCATAAGGTCCCTCTCACGGATATAGCCTCTGCGGCCAACTCGGTCGCATCCAGCCACATGACAAGGGAACGGGGTATCCTCATGGACGTCTTTCAGGTGCTTCCTATAGTCGGATTGGTTCTCAAAAGGAATGTCAGCGGTAGTCCGAGACCAGGTGAACCTTTTGAACTCCTCGCCTCGATGATATTCACATCCAGCATGAGGGCATACTAGAATCTGACGGTGATTGTAATTGTAACCATAATTGCGGGAAATGTTGTTAATTTCTTCCTGGTCGAATTTGTGATAGCCGCGAAGGTGTTGAACAAGATGATCTTTCCGGCCAAATGCCTTCCTACCGCGATGGCGTTTGCAGAACTTGCACGGATAAGAACGGTTGTCTTTGCGAAAGGAATCACAGTGTCGGTTTAGAGCATCGAGACGTGAAAACCTTTCTCCGCACGAACATGCAACGGGATTATGTAGTGAGATTGACGCATGATTATGAAGCGCAGCCGCGTGTGGGAACGATATATTGCATTGGATGCATGAAAACTCAGAAGGTCCAAGAACTGGATGATGATCAGATGCGACTGGATGAGCTTCACCACTAACGGAACATGCGCTTTGCTCCAGCTGAGTAGCTGGTTCTCTTGGTGCTTCAAAGGTTCCGTGCTCCGGATCCGGCATTGGGGATCCGATGTGCGTTTGACCAATAATAGGCGCCGTGGACCAAAAACTTAGGATTCACCCTTTTTGTTAGCAAGTGCTAAAAAAAAAGCCTTACAGTTCCACGGGAGCTGCAGTAGCATCAGGCAGCAGGGAGAAGTCGAAATCGAAGTCGAGAACTGGTTCCTGCTCTTCTTGTCCAATGAGAGGCATGTTGACCCAGCCATTGAAGTCGAAGCCGTCCTCGTCGGTGCCCAATAAGTCGGGGTCAAAGTCTTTGAGGTACTCTGACATCTTGGCAATGTAGCTTCGTTAAAGGAGCAAGAAGTTTAGAAGAGCGACAAGAGGATTTGATTGGAGAGATGGCGTTGTTGCTAGAGGAAAAGGGGGTCTACTCAGACACGGGGAAGCGATATATTTCTCTAGAGCAGTACGAAAACATGATGCCTCTTTAAGACGCAATGCAGGAGGTACATGAATAAATAGGGTGGAAGTCATGTCGAACAGCAAAAGTCAGCGGGTCGAGATGTAAGTTGATAAGCCAATCTGCAGCCCCCAAGTCACCCAACTTACAAGGCATACGCAAAATAGGGTGGAAGCAGAGATGGAGAGATGAGGCTGCATCTGGGGTTACACGACATGAAACATGAAATCTACAAGCAGCGGGCTGGAAGAGAGGCAAACCCCATAAAGATACTAGTAGAAACAGAGGCAGAAGAGGGAAAAGGACCGGAACTTTAGAACTGCAAAATGGGGAAGAATAGGGTAGAAGACACAAGGTCAGGCTGTCAGTAATCCGATATACACAGTAGATTCATTGCAAGGCCAGTATATCACCTAATATACAGACAATAAGCCCCAGCCCCGTCCATGCACAAACACCTCACCTCACCTTACCTCCCACTCCTAACCCTAGCCTCCGACGCATCCACCGCCTCCGGCCCCACCCCAAACCCCATACCCTTACGCCTGCGACGCTTCGCGGCCCCGCCATCCCCGTACTTCTCGTCGAACTTGCGGATCGCCGTCAGCGTCGCCATGTCCTCGGACACGCTGGCCCCGATCTCCTGGAGCGCCTTGTCGAAGTGCCGGGCCGCGAGCACGCGCCTCTTCATGCCGTCGCTACTCTCCTCGGATTTGCCTTCTTGTTGCTGTTGATGCTGCTGCTGCTGCTGCTGTTGTTGTTGTTCTAGCTCCAGCTCCTCTTTGACAGCCGCCATGGCCGCTGCCACGCACACGTTCTTGAGGTCTGAGCCTGAGTACAGGGGCGTGCGCTTGGCGATGTTTTCGATTGAGACGGATTCCTCGTCTAGGATCTCGTCTTTGAGGTGGATCCGGAGGATTGCCGCGCGGTCGGCCTCGAGGGGGAGGTCGATTAGTAGCTTACGGGGTAGTCGCCGGAGCACAGCCTCGTCTAGGTCGAATGGCCGGTTCGTCGCTACCATGATGAACGCCTTTGTTTTGTCCATCCCGTCCCACTCGCGTAGGAACTGGTTGATTGTCTCACGGCGGGAACCTAGGTCACGTCTGCCTCGAGCGCCGAGAAGCGCATCCGCTTCGTCGATAAAGATTACTAACGGCTCCTTCTTCTTGGCTAACTGAAATAGGGCCCGCACGTTCTTCTCGCTCTCGCCGACGAACTTGTTGTTGATAGATGCACCCGAAATCTCGATCATATTGGCCCCGCTCTCCTTAGCCACCGCCTTCGCTAATAGCGTCTTGCCCGTGCCGGGAGGTCCGTATAAAAGGCACCCCGGGATTCTATCTGTAGCAAGGACACCATAAGAGAAAGCCTCAGGTCGGATCAGAGAAAGCGTAGTTAGCATCTTAACCGACTCGATCGTCTCCTTCGGTGCATGGACATCCTGAAACGTAGTGCGAATATCCTGTGCATTCACAAGACCTGACTCAAGCCTCTCTTCGTGGTCCTCTTCTGAAGAGAAGAGCTTGCGCGCGTCGATAAACTCTTTCGATTCCCTTCGCTGGTTCTTTTCCCCTGCCGCTGTAATCTTGGCGTATCTGTCTCTTAACCTCTCATGTCTTTCGACAATGTCGACAACTCGTTCTAAGGATTCAATGTTAAATACATCGCTCGGGTCCTTAGAGTAACCAATCATCATGGTTGCGATGCGATACACCTCATTAAGAGGCAAAATGCTCTTCGTCCATGACTCTGGTAGCTTTCTGTAGTCTATTTGACTCAACTTAATCTCCCCGGTTGTCGCTATTAGGGATTCGGAGGGAGGCTCAATCATGGATGATAATATTCTCACAAGATTCTCCTCGTTTTCTTTTATAAAATCCCTTGCTTCCAGATACTGGCGCTTGTTTTCAAACATGATTCGTCTTGCCATTGCACTGCTAACTCCAGATATGATTTTGCTTACCCTTAGGGTTGTAGTATCGGACATAATTCCGTTTGCCAATGCGCTTCGCGCTATATACCCTTCCGTAGCTGGACGGAGAGTAATCACGCGTTCTGATGATTCGAGTTCTCTTAGGTTGCTGATATAAGGCTTCGGCGCGCCCTTAGTTGAACAAGACCCGACTAGCACGATTTTTCGACCGTCTGCCCAGAGTGCATCGACGGTTTTTCGAAGTTTGGCTATGATCATGGCACCGCACGCCGTGTCCATATTGATAGCGTTATAGTCATTGATGTGAACGATGAGCGGCCTCTGCTCGGGAGGCTCGGAATCGGCGCAGTGCACAAGCTCTTCCAGCACCGCGCTCAATTTGAGGTCCTTCCAGAGATCGTCGTCTTTTCTTCGGGTTGACCCGTTTAGGTATTCGTCCATTAGTACCAAGTAGTTCTTACTCTCTTTCCTACGTCCGTCATCACGCACGATGAAAGGCAACCTAACATCCTCAGATTCGTCCGCTTCCTCAGCGGAACGGTTTCGTTTTAATCTTCCGCTATTCTCCGCAGCTTTATATCCTAATTGTGATATCGCGCCGGGCGCTCTCACAGGGTCTTGTCCAAGGTAACTACCAACGATGTACGCAATGTCAGAAGACTTTAGATGTAGGACATCAGCCTCTAACTTAGTAGCAACGTGGCGTAAGATGTCGTGGGGTACGAAATACCCCGAGCTTTCAGGTGTATTGATGATTGTAATAGGCCGCCGTAGATCTGTGAGCTTGACATTCTCTGGGGCTTGTATTAACAAATCCGCGTTGACGGAGGCTACAACATCCTCGATCAGTTCCTCCTCAAACCAGCTGACTGTGGACGCTTCCAGAGGAGAGTCGTTCAACGCATTGTCAATTATTTGTTTAGCATGGCTTAGCTGTGGCAGCTCCTCTCCCGCGGCAAATAGCCTCCCGTATGTGAGAGCTGTGAGTAGATCCCCCGAATTTGAAACCGGACTCTGCTCATGCAACTGGTCGACCGCCTTCTTTCCGTGGGTCATCCGAGCCGACATGACCGCAGCCCAGAAAGCGGCAGCAACTAATATATTCCCCTTTCTTTGTATCAAATCCGCATCTATATCAGAGTCTAGCATTTGTCGAACTTCAGCTAGCGTCTCATCGGTCCATGCCGTAGCTTCGACTAGATAAGCGAGATGCGCATCTAACATTCGCTCCTTTGGCGAATGGAATAATGCATCCTCTAGCATAATACGCGCATCCCTCTCACTAATCTTGCTAAGTCCAGAATGCGTCTCCGTATCTCCAGAACGACTAATAGCCTTGGAAAGAAACGACTTGGGCACATGGACAGGGGGCAGCTCTTCAGGTCTCCGATTGCGCACGATGCGAGACTTCAAGGAGCCATTTCCGGGCCTCTTCCGACCCTGATTCTTCCCATCTGTTGCTAAAGTATTCTCTCCAAATAATTTTTCGTCCCCATTGTCGTTCTCCCCAACTCCGTTCTCCTTCTCGGGCTTACTTCCGTCGTCGCGGGGCCCGGTATTGCCATCATCGGCAGCTCTGACAGGGGTAGAGGCGTGAAAAAGTCGACCAGGATGTGTCGCTAATGGAGGTTTCTGTAAGCTAAGTGCCGCTGAGCGAAAGGCACGTAGCGACCGAGTATGCATTCGGAGAATTGGCGCTCAGCGTGAGCAGACGAATGCATAGCTTGCGATATTGTAAGAAGGGAAATATGAAATTCCATGTTGGCTGACGTCCAAAAACTTCGGAATTTGCCGTGGCCCAAGCGTCACACCCCCACAAAAGTACGTACTACGAGGTACCTTGTACATCATAACTGAGGTCAAGACATGTGCCATTACCTAACCCCTATTGACATACTTCATAGACATGGTATTATTCCCTTTTCTACGACATAACATTATTGTAATAATCCAAATAATTCATTTCTTTTACGTCCGAGGCTATTATCCCCTAACGCCACGCTATATGCATTTATACTAGAATAAAAATTCGTCAAGTGGCAACCCAGCGAGTCTTGAAGTCGCCGTCGCCAAATCATTAGCATAATTCCACTCCCGAAGCTCTTTATTAAGAACTTGTATCAGCCTCCTCGAGTCCCACCTCGGTACCGGAGTCCCCTGTCCAGATTGCGTCGATGTATGCCCCTGCGCTCTAGATGGACCCCTTACACTGATAGTCGAACCGTTCGACACCCAATTCTCATTGATATCTCGTACCATGTGATTTGCGAACCTCGTAATGTGTTCATCAGGTTCTATTGAGAAACCGGCCCCCTGTCCTCGGAGACCTTGAAAAAATCTATTTGAATCCATAGTAACTGGACTCTGTATGTCTAAAGATGTCCCGTAACTCTTGTTATTGAGAATATTGGAAACGTATTTTCCAGCTTCTCGTGTAAAATTTGTAAAAGTCTCAACTGCTTCTGTAATATCGACTGCTACCTCGGAAGTTGGCTCATTGATCAGATATGCCGTCAATGACGGCGAGAGCAAATTGAGAAAATGTATGGTTTGAATAAGTGTGTAAATATACTCATCGTGTAATGCGGCAGCGTCGAAGGTCCGGAGCTGTCCAATGCCGGCTAAGACGATCTTCAAGACGACTAGAAGCCCATTCATGTCCTCCCTGCCCATTTCTCTATAGATGCAGGGTGCTGTAAGTAGCGCTTCGAATGCACTAACATAAGTGTCTAGTATTATCCATCCTGTAGGAACTTGAAACGCAGTTTTGATGATTGCTGGGAGCATCTTGCTCAGTATGAAGGAAGAGACATGGATATTCCCCATCCCCTGTTGAAGGATAGCTCTTTCATTTCCGAGTTTACCATTGGCGAGTGCCAGCTTAAAGTTGGGGAACAGGAGATAGAAGAGCCCGGGTATTGCCTTGTTATCCCCTTCTTCTAGCTTGAGACCCCACGACAATATGCCTGCTATTTGGAGGCGGGGGTCTTGGCTGGAGGGAGAATATTCCCGGCTGATCTGGTAGAAATATGAGTCCACGGGGCAGAGGTCCTGTGATCTAATCACCGTGACGATTGACCGAACAAACTCGATATAATCCGTGTGCTCGGGAGAGTCTAATGTGATCGACTTTAGATCAAGCTTCATTTGATCCATTGTATTCTTCAGAGCCTTCGAGAACTGCGATTGCAGTTGCTGTTTTCGGCTTATTTCTGCAAACCGTAACGTCTTACGCATCATGGCAACGGCATCTAGCTAGGCATTAGCAGTAGATTTCGTAACTTACTAGGAGAATACTTACAGCTGAATAATGCCGTATTTGAATTGTAGTCGGGGTTGTTTCCACTTTCTATAACCGCATCCTTTAAATATGGATCGCCATGACGTTTAATTGCAAGAGCAAGACGGTTCTCATAGGCCAGAAATTTCCAAGGTTTCACGAGTTCCCTTAGGAAGAGTTCTAGAATCGAGCCACCCAGATCCTTGAACATAGTTAGCGAAGCCTAATTATGATATACAGGGGAACCCTACCTTAAAATCATCCACGTCCTGCTCAATTAGCATGGCCAGGAAGAGGGCATGATATTTCCTTGAAGGGGAATCGATAGCCTTCGGCATAGTCTGGAATAAACTGTACTTTCCGGACGTAAAAAATTGGGAAACATGCTACATATATGTTAGCTTGTAACGCATACATTGTATCAAATATACCTACCAAAAGTCGGGCGTGAAATAGCCGAGCTGCCAGCCGCCCGGAAAGTAATACGGCCTGTTCCATGCATATGCAGCGATCACTCGTAGGACCAAGCCCGACGTCTTTAAACTCCATACCAACAATAGTACGAGTCATTGAGACGAAAGGGATGGCCATTTTACGTTCAAGAAGCTAAGCAGGTGTTAATAGGTGGAAATCAGACTTTCAAGAGAGAAGACTTTACCATAATAGCATCTTCTCCATGCCATGAGTGATCAGCTGGGACCGGACCTTGGCTGAAGAACTCTTCGATTCGAGTAACGTAGTATTCGATGATATCTAGGGCAACCCGCAAGCTACTCCAGTCGAAGTCTGCTGACGAGAATGGGAAACGGGTAAAAACCTGGTCTAGTTGATCTTGAGAAAGTTAGCAAAAGTTATTCAAGTATACAAAGTATTGACATACAATGATTCAACGCAAAAGAAACGCCACCAAGCGTCGGGGCGAGCCGAATGACACTCAAGAATCCCTTCATAGAGAAGTGTATTACATCCATTGCGCCTTTCCTGTTCAGCCTCACAACTGCGTTGACCATATCTCGACTTATATTTCTCGAAACATCTTTAGACATATTCAAGAGTTGCTGTTGAATATCCGATTCGGCTGACAAGTACTGTTCTATCGCCTGTTGAAAAATATTTTTCTGCCAATCAGCAAACGGTTTGTATCCGTTAGTGTCCTCTTCCGAAGAGATCACGAATCGTGATAGTTGGCTCCAGGCTCGTAAACCGATTAAGCATGCTTCTTTGTGAGAACTACCAGGTATTATCAGTTTTTCGATCGTCTGTACAGAAGGCCGTAAACTTGGCGGTGCGGCCCAGTAAAGTGTGCAGAGAAGATCATGATGATTTCTTAGTGCAGCCAATTCGCTCTCGTGGATATCTTTCTCCTTCTCATATTGCCGATTGTGATTTGGTAGAACTCTTGCTAGCATGTTTCTAGCATCTTTTGTCAAGCCGTGATTTTCAAGCCGCTTGATAGATAGTGCAAGAAGCTTCAGAAAGATATGAAAGCATCGATCTTCCGGTACGATAGCAAGCGACGGAGATCCTGCTAGATGCTCTAGGAATTCCGGTGATTTGTATACTTCCTCATTCCTCAGATGAGAGAGACCTCGAGCAGCAAAGAAATCAAAGATTGTCCCTATTATGCCATTGGACTTTCGCCAACCCCATTGTTCCACAAGATAGTGGCAACGACTGACCACACCTCGACAATAATCATTGAAACTGGGTGCTTGTCGGGAATTACTCTCATATAGCTGGAAGACCCGTCTGAGTAGTTTTTGCGGCAAGACCCAACCCTCTAAGGGGATAGTATGCCTGATACCCGGAACAACGACCCCAGAACTGTCAAATTCACCAAGGGGGAGTAAAGTAAACAGATCGTACCAGATACGCTCAAAAGTATGCGCATCGTTGACGGAGTTCAGATCCGTACTTGAGATGACAGAAGAGACAATATCCCAGAACCCGGACCTCGGAATACGAGACTCTTCGAGCACTCGGATGAGTATGACCCAGCAGATCACCGAATATTGCTCGTTCCGAATACCTCTTTCACGGAAGGGTATGCGTTGTAAATCATAGTACAAATTCCGTATATCTGCCAGATCTCTCGTAAGTAATTCACGAGCTGCCCTGTTGGCCATTTTGCCCAGTACATCTTCAAGTTGAAATGTCTCTGAGAGCTGGCTGAGACTATGGCATATCCGCAAGGTTTGAAATGAAATAACCAGACCACGACTCATCACATCTATCAGTAGCCGAGCCCGATCTTGAGAGTGGAACGGCGGAATCTCTAAGCGTTGCACGAAGGTTTGCAGTATTTCCAAAGCCCGACCCGCAAAATGTTTCTCGCTCTCCTCATCTAAGAAGCTTATGTGGTCCTGAAGATATTCCAGTACAAAGTCTGCAGCCTGTACCGGAGTTATACCCCAACTAAGGTCAGGAGACTCCGAGTGGAGATATTCCACTATCCAGTCCAAGACAATGCCTAATTCTGATGAAGTTTGAGCATCCCACTGACCCCACCGTAGTATCTTCTCACCGAGAACGAATATAGCACGGCCCCTCGGGTGATGAAAGCTATCACGGGACTTTTCGTCCAGCGCCTTGACCAGCCGGCCGCTCCCGAGAACTGTACTCTCATGGAAGAAAACACCAAGCTCAAGCGGGAATATCTCGAAGTGCTGGGTGTAATGTGTGCCGAATGGACCAAGTCCTAATAATTTGCCAGTGGATTCTGAGGCGCGCACCACTTCGACAATAGGACTTATCGGACTCACTTCGCGAGGTAGAGGATCATTAGCATGTGCATATTGGGGTGCAGTAGTATCCACATGTTGAGGCTGGAAATGTTTCCGGAACTTTAAACGCTTTCGTCCTGCTACGGGTTGAAGTCTTTCGGGACCATCACCAGACGACGAATCTCCAGTATGCTTATTAGAGCTTTCAGAAGATAAATTGTGACCTATAAGTCGTTCGAGTCCAATACGCGCTGGTGTGGGTAGTTCCCTACGTGACTTTCTATATAGTGCGTCGAGAGCTCTCTTCCGTGCATCAAAAGCGTGCCGCCCGATCTGTTCGCCAACTGCTTCAAGTTGCGCAGGCCGTGAAGCCGCGTTGAGGGAGTTGATTCGGCCAAGTTGAGAACGTTTCGGTAAAGAGGCTCCATGGTCCAATTGAGTATGTGTAGATGATGTTCCCGTTTCGACGGTCATAAAGTTGTCAATGCTCGCCTGTTTAACCATTCGCCGAGGCTGGGAAAAACGGCCCGAGGGCACAACACGACTTCGCGGTTTGGATATCACCTTTGGGGGTTGGGTAACAGAATTATGAGAAAGAGAACGAAGGGGCTTCGGTAACTCAATTTGAGACCTAGTCGAAGCGCTGGTGGTAATCTTTGGCTTGATACGACCCCTTTTCCAGTCTCTCAGGATGCTGGTAGCATCAATATTATCCTCGCGTGTCCCCAATGCAATATGTTTCTTCGATGGGCTCGATCTACCCTTGTCGGATCTTCTATTCGCTGTTCGAGCAGCTATGCGAATAAAAGGGGGCGCATTCGGTTCGACAACATCCAGGATACTGAGCTGGGGCGGCGGCGTAGATCTAGTTACTGCTCTACTAAGCCCTTTTGTGTGACGTCTTCCACCTGAACTATTCTCCGTATCACGTCTCTTAGCATTGGGTCGAGTCGTCGTACTTTTTGTCCTACTCAGCAGCCCAGTGATCCTCTGTTGCCGCTTTTGCTGGCCTAGATGCCCTTTAAATGTTGGTTGCTGATTTTTTCTCCGTTTTTTAGGTCGTTCTAATCCATCGGTATCCATGCGGGCCCTTTTATTCCCAGAGAGCATATAGTCGATCGAGTCATCTTCGATAACAGAGCCAGCATCGTCTTCAAAGATAGGGATATTATTGTTGTTGCTATTAAACTCGTGAAGATCATCAGCCCGTAAAGTCACATCGTCATCATCATCCGAATCAAGGAACAGTGCGGTATCAGCACCAGGTCGAGGCGAGACCTGCCGGCGTTGAGCTACACCTTTTCTCTGAGTCCGTTCCGGTGAGTGATCGGGGCTCTGTTGCGGAATATCCTGAGGGCTTTTCCGGCGCGTACCTGGCTGATCAAGTCGGAGCCAAGAAGCGGGCAATACGCCACGCATCTTTCTCCTCATCGCGACTCGTGCCATTTCAGTGTCGCTCTCGGAATCGCTAGATTCCGCGTCTTGCCCGCTATCAAGCTCGTCGCCGTCTTCGATCGTGATGAAGTCAATCAAGCCATTGCTCTCGTTTACTGGTGCAGGGCTTTGGTTCCTTGATGATATCGTACTGCTTTGGTTTGGTGTAAGTGTTGTGACAGGTCGAGAGCGTTCTGTGCTAGTGGCTGGCGTGCGGGTCATGAAATTTGGACTCGTTTGCGGCGGTGATGGTGGAACATTAAATACACTATCAGCTTGCGCTCGTGGCGAAACGGCCCTCGTGAACCTGAGAGGCTGGTGCAACTTCGGCAGCTTTCGTTTCCAAGAGGCCTTAGGTGAAGCCTGTCTCTTAGCGGCCATGGTTGATCTCTTTCCTAGCTTCCATTTGGCCGTGTCAGCGGGATCTGGAAGCTCGTCATCATCCTGCGAACTCCCAAATAAAACATTGGGCTCGGCACCTCTGCGTCCAGAGAGAGGGGATGGACTTCTGACTGTTGATAGCCTTTCCATATCGATATCCCCAGGTACATCAGGCAGATCAGGTAGATCAGGATGTTGGGATTGGACTATTTGACTATCCCCCGAATCCTCCTGAGCCAGCTCTCTGGCAGTAGATTGGCTTTCGTCCTCATAATCTTGTTCTTGGGAATCCTCCTCTTCCCTTCTTCTTCTCGCCGCCTCCTCGATTTGCATACGCAAGGGTCGCACGCCATGTGATTTGAGGGTCTTGCTATATTGTGCACTCTCTAGCAAGTAAGGGTGCTCTTGGATTGGTTTCCGTGGTCTCAGCGATCGCCCGGACCGAACTGCTTCCTGGATCGAATCCTCTTCGCCCTCGTCCGGTACATCTACCTCGAAGATTGCATTGACGAATTGCTTAGGCGAACTAGGAGAAACTACTTCCGATACTTGAGGCTCATTTAACTCGGGTCTGCTAGTCTCGACGGTTTGGGTTGAGTTCTCTGGGTTGACCTTAGGCTCAAGGGGTGGCGGCGATGAAAGAGGGGATGAATCGGGATAATTAATCGGTGCTAACTCGGAGGGCGCTTGTGGTAATTGCGGTCGAGGTGGACTGCGATTTACGTTATGCTCATTTTTAGAGACTTGAGATGATAATGGTATATCCCAAACATTTTGATCCTCTAGCGCTGGGCCCTCCACGATAGGTTCATCTAGGATACCAACGCTACTTTGCTGCAGTAGGAGGTCATGTTCAGATTCATGTTCAGATTCTTGACTGCTATCGAAGCCACTTTCGTCGTCCGAATCTGGCACCTCTCCAAGCTCCTTCCATTTCGCCATTGAGTCCGAGATGCATTTCCCTACATTGAAGCGAAGGGAAATTTAATCATGTTACGTAGGTAGATATATAAATTAGGCAGACGTTGCTAATAACGAAGACCTCAACGCGTCAAATACACTTAAACGCGTAAAAGGTACATGCACTTGGCGACTGGTGGGGCAGACTAAGGTATGTATCTACGTACCTACTTACCTAACAGTGACCTGTAACTTTAGGTTGTAAGTCTTCAGCATTCCAGGATTTGATTGACCATGTCATGGTCACATGACATGTGGAAGTATAAATACATCATGTGTAGCCTAGCGATCCACATTAGAAAGTCTACAATACAACTTCATTACAATCATTGTGACAGACCACCACTTAGGAGGTAATTCTTTAATGCATATCCTGATATCCCGGTACCCCAGGATAATGTGTAACCATTGAAGATATGCTATAATCAAATACAACCGATTTTCTTTTAACAATATTTCCTCAACACTAAGCCGATTATTACACCAAACATTATAACTTCGAAAGACACTTCCAACCTTTCTACCTCCGAAAATATATATGCTCATGCTATAAAGAATATGAGCTCATTCACTCGCGCCGCTCTTCCCATAGGTCTTGCTGTAGCCTTTGGAGTTTGGAACGGTATGAATTGGTCATAGCTCCTTTACATTGCACATATGATGATACTGAACCTCTTATTTAGCTTATTATGCACTAGATCCTGCTTTCAAGGAACAGCAAGAGAAAACACAGCAGCGCCTGGTAAAAGATAACCAGCAGCTAGATAAAGTGCCCGAAGTCAAAGACCTCGCACAACAGAAAACGCCCAAGACAGGCACTTCGCACAACCGCTAGCTATGTTCAGTCACTGAATACTCAGCGTATAAAATAATATCTATAACTTCTTACGAGGTCCGGATGATTCAAGCTTCGGGAATACCACTTAGACGTTATCTGAATTACACCGCCAGAGGTGAAGTTTACTGAGAAGCCTAATATACATCCCTCGCGCTTAATAGCAACGTTCTCAAGCTCATGGTCTATTTTTATTGTTTGATATACCAATGAACGCCACAAACACCTTTAAATAAGGTAAATGGTACCGGGACCATGGATAACCCAAAAGTGGTGTTGTCCTTTGAACTAAGTCGAACCGCTACGCTAACCCAGCGATGTGAGAGACTTTGGTTCTTTTTTATCAAGTCATTGGGTTAGACGGTTAATCATCGAGACAGTGGTTTAAGTCTAGGATGTTGAATAATAGCAATTGACAGATACTCCGGATATTAGTTATACTGTTTTTTATCTCTGACTCGAATATGCCTGTTAGTGATAATCTACAATATCCATTCTTATGAGTATACAAGCCTTTCAAAGAGATATTGCTCATCTCCATAGCTACCTATCTTCCTATTAAGAGATAATTCAAATACATGGAGAGCCGAGATGAATAGAAATATATTGGTTGCCGTTTGATAATACATCGCATGTAAATGACAGTGTGGATAGGGAAGTATCCATCAGTTCCCCGGATCCTTGTGTGACGTCGTACCTTATCTTCCATACTTGTTTACCTTGGTCCGAACTTTAGCCGTAAGGACCCTAGCAGCTTTTGGGCTAGAGCTTGGAATTTGCAAGTGTAAAAGCTTGCCTAAGGCTGCTGAGGCACAAAAACAGCTCCTCCATTGGCTCCACCACATCATACGACTACTGAATCTCAATCGAAAAAAAGACTCTCAATTGAATCCGGCCCAAAAAACGAAAGCTCCAACAACATCCGTCGTTCAGAACCCTCCCGCGATCCCACTCATCGTCAAGCAGGCCTCGCGACCGCCTCAATTGGCCCACATCTCCGCTCTCCCGACCGACTCAAACGGCATCGTTTAATTTTTGTCTTCTTTTTTTTCTTCAAGACATAAGTCACAATGATGCGCACACCCGCAACCTCGCTCCTGCGCGGCGCCCTCCGGGCCAGCAGAACGACGACTATGGTCCCCCGTGCTGCCGCCTCTACGCACGCCATCTCGAACCCGACCCTAGCCAACATCGAGAAGCGATGGGAAGGCTTGCCTCAAACCGAGCAGGCCGAGCTGTGGATGGCCCTGCGAGACCGCATGAAGGAGAACTGGGCCGAACTCACCCTTCAAGAGAAGAAGGCCGGTACGTAATATTTGCGATTCTTCGATATACCTAGCACCATTGAGTCTCGAGTTGGGCTTCAACACATCTTGCTTTACTGTTGGGCTATTAGGATTGGGGGTGCATGTCCATATACAACATTCCGGAATGAAGAGTGGATCCGCACGGCTTGATCTAGCCATTCACGATTCGCGTATTTGAAGATATCACGGACTGACACCCCTCAACAGCCTACTGGATCGCCTTCGGCGCCCACGGTCCTCGCGCTGCGCCCCCCGCCGATGAGGGACGCAAGGTCGCTCTATACACGGCACTCGGTCTGTTCACCAGTTTCGTTCTTTTCGCCACGATGCGCGCGTTCGGCAGTGACCCTCCCAAGACCATGAGCAAGGAATGGCAGGAGGCTTCCAACGAGTACCTCAAGGTGAGAAGGACCCCATTATTTATTCCGCCGCGAAATGGTTCTAAGCTAACATATAACAGAAACAACGTGCCGAGCCTCTTACCGGTATCTCGTCCGAAAACTACAGCGGCCCAGGCATGGTTCAGTCGCCGCCCAAGCACTAGACGTACTAGACCTAGCCTCTTTAATACCTACCAAACCAAACCTACTCTGGTCTCCAAAAGTCTTTCCGTTTGTCCGCATAGAACCGCAGTGCAAGGCATTAACCTCCATGTACAAAATAAAAAGCAACTAGAGTGGGATGGAGTAGTAGGCGGCGGGGGCGCATTGGCTATCCAAAGCAAAAGCAGTTTGACAATCGCAAGCTCGAGCAACAACAGCAGCAGCACATCAGAAATACCGATTTTTATTTCCAGCTGGGATCCGGTCTCCGTGCCTAGGAGAAGCAGGTTGGTCGACTGGATCATGCCTAGCGTTGTAAATATGTACCAGAGGAAACAAACCTTCTTTGCCGTTCTATAAATCCTCTATCGCGTTAAGTGCCACTGCTTGTGCTCTACTACTAACCAGTGCTTCTATCTTCAATATATATAATCCACTATTAAAACCAAAACCCGAGATAAGCCCCCCAGTAGAAAGATTGGCACGGGTATCCATAGGCACAATATAAATCCGTGATAATGAGGCGACTGCCCGTTTGAAGAAGTAAGCCAGTCATAAGTGCCTGTTTGCATAGCCATTTGATTAGATATTTACCTTACACAGAGTATAAGTTTAGATAGTCAGACACATACGCACACGTACCGCAGGACACAGGATACAGGATACAGTCGTTACTCAGATCGAATACGACAGTTATAGAGGTAGCTTAGTATAATCCCTATCCATATCCATGCATTATCCATGTAAATTCATAATCGAGGTCTATTTAAAGCTGTTTCAGCGACCTCTTTAAGTTATATAGTATATATATACCTATTTCCACCGCATACCCTATTGCCCTCCAATATCCCTAACACCAAACCGCCTAATGTAAGACGGCTATGCTGAGTATGCCCGAAGTCATAAGAACCCATTCCCTTATCAACACCACGCCAAGTATCCCAAACAAACCCCTTTGCAATGAGGCAAATACTTAACAATTTCAATTCCTATGTCCTTCAAGCGCCGCTCTGGCCAGCTTCGCGATAGTCGCCGAGACTGCTTACGATCTCCCTACCGTGAGCTTCTTGCCCCGGGACACCGGCCAAGCCATCTTCCTCACGTATCAGCCTCTCGACTTCGAGCCTACCGTCTTTACCCCAGTAGCCGACTTTCTCCTCGCCGCGCACGGCTTTCTCAGTGACCAGGACGTAGTGCGTAGGCGCGTCGAACATAGCCTCGGCCAACACGCGCTCCATCTCCATCTTGAGACCTCGCGCACCCGTCTGCGCTTTTTCCGCGCGTTCCGCGATAGCTTGCAATGCTTTCTGAGTAAAGAAAAGATTCGAAGGGTATGTTTCGAATAGTGCTGTGTACTGTGCGACTAGTGAGTTGCGCGGTTCTGTTAGGATTCTGAGAAGATCTGATCGCGACAGCGGGGATAGCGCCACAATGTTGTGCACACGTCCGATCAGTTCGGGGATGAACCCGAAACCTTGTAGGTCCTCGGACGTCGTGAGGTCCAACGCCGTTAGAGTCGCGGTATCTTCACCGTTCGGGGGGCGGTGGGGAATGTGATTGAATAATGCCGGCGGCAGGTCTGCTTTGCTTCCGGAGGTAGGCCGACTACGGAGCTCGGAACCGAAGCCCATGCTGGACTTGGATACTCGGTTCAGTATCACCTTATCGAGACCGACGAAAGCCCCGCACATTACGAACAAGATATTGCTCGTGTCGATGGTGTATTGATCCACCTTTCCAGCAGCAGGTAGCGTCGGTTGAGGTCCCGATATAGAATTTGAGGATCCCGGGCCGGTATAGTTAGTAGTGATCGGGCTTGCCGAACGCGATGAAGATGACGAGCGATTGTCCTTGACATTGATAGTAACCTTGGTCCCCTCAACCAGCTTTAACAACGCCTGCTGTACACCTTCGCCACCTACATCTCTCCCATTCATTGTCTCGCGTTTGGCAATCTTGTCAAACTCGTCGAGGACTACTATCCCTTGCTCCGTAGCTCTCACGTCGTAGTTGGACTCTATTAACAATCTTTCAATACATGTCTCGACATCTTGGCCTATGTAACCGGCTTGGGTGAAGGAGTTGCAGTCGCAGATCGTAAAGGGAACGTTGATCTTCTTGCTCAATGTTCTACTAAGGGTTAACTAAGGAGCATACGTATACCGGCAGCAAGTGGACACTTACTCAAGTATGTAGGTTTTCCCAACACCAGTCGGGCCTAATAGTAGCAAATTACTTTTATCGATCTTTACAGCCGGTGTTCGACTAGCATCTTCGGGTATATAGAAATCAACCCTCTGCTCAACATGTTGCCATTCCTGATGCATGTTCTGTATAGAATCATACTGGCCAGGATATTCATCTTCGGGTATATCGTCAGCTCGATACCGTCGAGTCGTTGATTCTAGATTAGGCCAACCTTCAACAGGATTCGGCTCCCTCTCCCTCTCCCTCTCCCTCGCATTACGATCGCGGGCAATAGCCTGCCGCATAAGCCTTTCGTCTCTCTTTCTCTCCTGTTCCTCTTGATGTTGCCGCCGCCGTACGTTCTGGTAATGGTTAAAGATGACGGAAGATATCGTCTTCTTTGCCCGATCTTGTCCGACTACATATTCGTCGACTCGTTTCTTGAGGTCTCGGGGGTAGAACTGAGGTACTCCGAAGGTGTTCTTCGAGAACATAGGGCCGCGCCCTTCTTCGTTTGGATCATAGCTACTCGTAAAGCCTGAGTTAAATTCCGAGCTGCGTCTCGCAATACGAAAGGTGGTGGCGGTCGACAGGGCTCGATAATGGGTTCTTGGAAAGATGGAAAGTGGCAATATGCGACGCCTTGCGAGGACCGACCTCATATTGGCGCTGTTAGAGGTGGTCCTCCAATGGATAGTTGTTATTTCTAGAATTTTAACGTTATAGTCCGCATGAGGGCGTACATGTGTCTTGAAAGGATAGGCACGGTAGATTTCGAGCCAATAAAATTAAAGCAGAATGTGACTATGACATGTATTCTGTATCGTACCTAAGGTACTAGGTATTCGCCTTTGAAACCGATAAATACTAAATTCGATATGATGCCTAGATGGCGTTGGGTTGCACCTATCGTAAAAGACGTTCTGGACGTTTGATGCTCCTGTATCGGATGCGTTATTGAAGCGAGATCCAGCAGCGATGATCCAACATATGGACTTGAAAGGAACGCAATTATGTAATGCGGGGCTCCATTTTGGCGGGGGATGCCTGTACATCAGTACATCATCTTAGGCCTAAGCCAAAGCCGGTGGGCTAGCGGGTTGCTAGAGCTTGGAGATTTTGGGTACCTACCTCTATGCGAGTAATGCCCCGCAAAGAGCTTTCAACTTTAAGCTCTATACGGAATATTTCTTAAAGTCGTTCGAACACCTATGAACAACTTAGACTTTATTTGACAGATGTGATGACATGGCATCTACGCTTCATTTACGAAATCCATTTTTTTCAGCCCAACATACTACTTCATTACTGAAAATACCAATCGTCTGTTACCTTGTAAACTGGGCAGAGGAAAAAGCGGAGAGCTAGAAGTTCTAGACATCGATTGATGGGTCCATATAGCAAAGATAGATCCACAACCACTGTACTACAGGTTATCTACTGGTGCAAGAATTGCCCCTCGACGTCATTCGACATGATTATTGGGCTGGAGGGGTTTTTTTTTTCTTTCTCTTCTCCTCATCTAGGGAAGCAATTTTGCGATAAAAATTAAATACCTAATGAGATGATTCGAGTGTATTGGGAATTTAAGTAGCGCGATTGACTCCTTAAATTGGGTTCCTTCCTCTAGGTTCTTTAGGTCCAGAGAGAAATAGATAGAGCAACAATCAAAAAGAAACAGGCACAACTTCCCAAACTTGCTCTTATCAAGCATAGCTAGCTCCCTTTCATCATAGCTTGTTTTCATCATAGGAGGTACATAGCTTGTTTAGCGGGGGAGCTTGGTCTCAAGCTAACCTTAACTAACGGGCCTTTCTAATTCATCCCATGCCTTCTTGCGCTTTACAACTCTTCAACTTCAAACGTCTTCTTCCTTTCCGTTTCTCAAAATCAAGAGTAACGGTTAACAAGATGACTGCCGTAGCCGACAACTCTGCAAATAGCCTTGCCTCTGGCTCTGGAGCTGCCCCAGGGATACCCAATGACGGCACCGGTGCGACTTCTTTTTTAATCCTACTATGTCACTTGTATAGGGTTGTCAGTTAACAGTATAGTTTATAGGTGTCATTCAGTTGGATCCTTGGTTATCACCTTTCCAGGATGCTCTAAAGCGAAGATACGCCAAAGCTCAAGATTGGATCAAAAAGATTGACGACACCGAGGGCGGGCTTAAGAAGTTCTCTAAAGTTGGTTTTTACTACTATCACATTGGGCACCAACCCGCTTTTAAGATTCAAGACTAACACATACATCTCTCTCAAACTTAGGGTACCGAGATCTTCGGCCTCAATGTTGATAAGGATAACAATGTTATATATCGAGAATGGGCGCCGAATGCTATTGAAGCTTTCTTGATTGGAGACTTTAGTGAGCACCAGTCCTACTAGGCTACATCCTAAACTGTCGCACTGACTTGATACAATAGATGGATGGAACAGAGGCTCTCACCCTATGAAGAAGAATGCTTTTGGAGTATGGGAAATCATTGTACCAGCAGTAAACGGACAACCAGCTATCCCTCACAATTCTAAGATAAAGGTACACAGCTTTATTCAGACAGTTAAGCTCTACATTTACTAAAGCTGGACGATAGATTTCCATGACGACGCCGTCCCACGAGCGAATTGATCGATTGCCAGCTTGGATTAAATATGTTACCCAGGATCTCTCCGTCTCACCTGCCTACGATGCCCGCTTCTGGAACCCTCCCGAGTCTGAGAAGTACGTATTTAAGAATACGAGGCCGAAGAAGCCAGCAAGTGCTCGCGTCTATGAAGCGCACGTGGGTATCTCCTCGCCCGAGCAGCGAGTCACCACATACAAGGAATTTACCAAGAGTATGTTGCCGAGAATAAAAGGCCTAGGGTACAATGTCATCCAACTCATGGCTATCATGGAACATGCTTATTATGCTAGCTTTGGATATCAGGTAAATAACTTCTTCGCTGCGAGCAGCCGGTATGGCACACCCGAGGACCTCAAAGAACTAATCGATACCGCCCACGGCCTGGGTTTGGTGGTCCTCCTCGACGTCGTGCACAGCCACGCTTCGAAGAATGTACTTGATGGCCTGAACGAATTTGATGGCTCGGATCACCTATACTTCCACGAGGGTGGAAGGGGTAGGCATGAGCTGTGGGATTCGAGGCTTTTCAATTATGGTAGCCATGAGGTCCTGAGATTCCTGCTCAGTAATCTGAGATTTTGGATGGACGAATACCAGTTCGACGGGTTCCGTTTTGATGGTGTCACCAGCATGTTATATCATCATCACGGTATTGGAACGTAAGATTGCACTTGATGTGATTATACGGGCGACTTGATGCTAATAGCTGATTTATAGTGGGTTCTCTGGCGGGTATCATGAATATTTTGGCCCAGACGTTGACGAAGAAGCTGTCGCCTATCTAATGATCGCCAATGAAATGCTTCACGACCTCTACCCCGAGACTATTACTGTTGCGGAAGACGTCTCCGGTATGCCAGCTCTCTGCTTACCGTTGTCACTTGGCGGCGTTGGATTCGACTACCGATTAGCGATGGCTATTCCAGATATGTGGATTAAGATTCTAAAAGAGAAGAAAGACGAAGACTGGGACATATCCGGCATCTGCTGGACTCTCACTAACAGGCGGCACGGCGAGAAGACCATCGCTTATTGTGAGAGCCATGATCAAGCGTACGTATTACTAGTAACGCCCCTTAACAAGAAATGACCAACTGACCCCTATCGATTCTAGTCTCGTGGGCGACAAGACCTTACTCATGCACCTGTGCGACGCGGAACTGTACACTAACATGTCAAAGCTTTCACCTCTAACCCCCGTCATCTCCCGAGGTATGGCGCTGCACAAGATGATAAGACTGTTGACACACGGGTTGGGTGGCGAGGGTTATCTTAACTTCGAGGGTAACGAATTTGGTCACCCAGAATGGCTTGACTTCCCACGCGAGGGCAACCAGAACTCGTTCTGGTATGCGAGACGCCAGCTTAATCTGACCGAAGACAATCTCCTCCGCTATCGGGACCTCAACGAGTTTGACCGTCAGATGAATTTGACTGAAGACCACTATGGCTGGCTACATGCACCGCAGGCGTACATCAGCCTTAAGAACGAGAGCGACAAGGTTATCGTATTTGAACGCGGCGGTTGCGTTTTTATATTCAACTTCCACCCCACCCAGAGCTTTGCCGACTATAGAATCGGCGTAGATGTTCCGGGCACCTACAAGATTGTGCTCGACACGGATACGAAGGAAGTCGGCGGTTTCGAGCGCAACGATCACAATGCCCGGTTCTTTACTACCCCGATGGAGTGGAATGGCCGCGGAAACTGGACTCATATATATATTCCCAGCCGCACTGCCTTGGTAAGCCTTCTAACTAGATGACAATTACTTGAACGAGTACACGATGGAAGCTAATTGATATGATAGGTCCTGGCCCTTGAAAATTCTTGAACAAAAATGAATCTAACAGCTAGGATTCAGTATGTTTGATTGTGAAAAAGCGAAGCGAAGCAGCAATTTTAGCGGAAGTGTAGGCTGGTTACGAAGGTATTGAGGCAATATGTGGAGGACATTATATATTCATGATTGGTAGATCATAGCCATGTAGATCAAAATTACTATTATTTTGGAAGAGCTACAATATGTATATAACAAAAGGGTATCGTAATATGTGTGGTATCCCAACTTGTTGAAGCATTGGATCTCTCTCTCGTGCTTCATTCCTCTTCACTCGACAAGCCATTCTTCAACCTCAACCCCCATACTCCGCCCAACGCCTCGTACGACTTCCCACCCAACACCTACTCTCCACTTCCCACCACGATCCATCGTATCCCCCGCGCCACCCGCTCCTCCGACACGAATAAGCAGGCGCAAACTAGCCAGTGTCGCAATCGCCATGCCGACGTCCCCGTCAACAGTAGGCTGGTTTTCTGCTCCATCATTCTCGTCGTTAACCCACTCCTGCCGTGTCGCGGCGTAGATAGCAACCATGCGCTCTAGCACAAACGCGCTAGGACCTAGTAGCTTGCGCGCGATCTTCCTGTGCTTGGCTTTCTTCGTGATGTGGTGCGCGATACCACCCCCACCACGACGCCGTCGTCCAGAGTACCAGGTGCTGAAGATGGTCTGGTCGTGGCGGGGCGCATTGTGCGAGGCCAGGTAGGCGGCGATTAGTAGGAGCCGGGCTGTTGGGGGGAGCAGAGCGGCTAGGTCCTTGCTGCTGCTGCGTGCTTCCTTCTCCCCGGTTTTTGCAATAGTAGAGATCGGTCCCTTGGCAAGTGTAATGCCGGGCTCGAGGACCGCTTCGTCTTGGAAGTAGGCTCGCGCGGCGACGAGCAGCTTCGTGAACTCCCGAGCGCGGTGCGTGCCTGCGGCGACTGGAGCGGTAAATCGAGGCCATAGGGCGGCGCAGGAGCGTGCGAGGCCCGGGAGAGAGCGCGACGCGGGTTTTGCTAGCGCGTCGTGGACGGCGGCTGTGAAGCGCGCCCAGAGGTCGGTTGTTTCTTGGGGTGTGGTGTTTGGGAGCGAGGGGGGGAGGTATGGTGGGCGCGAGAGGATTGTTATGTATTCGGATTTCGTGTACGGTGGGAAGTAGAGCTGCGGAACGGAGGAGACGCGGAGGAGGGAGGGGGAGGGGGCGGTGAGGATAAATATTGTTGTTAGGTTGGGGATCTGGTGAGGGTGTTAGCTTGGATTTTATATGTAGACGTGTATATACGTGGGTAGATATAGGAGGTGACGTACAATCTCAGAGAGCCTGGCTAGAGCGGGTAACAGAGTTGGCGGTGCCTCCCTCTGGCGATCGATACCATCGAATACCAGCACGAACCTCGAGTCTCTCTCTTGGGGTTGGTCGTACTTCAGCATCTTGGTAAGCTCGACCGTCAACGCAGCAACCGTCTCGCAGCGTCCAACCGTCGCCCTCCCCTCCCACTGCAGAGCATCACCCACCGCCCCAACAACCCGCTCGTATAGATGCCGCGCCGTGACGCATTCGACGGACTTCACGATGGCGTAGTTGAACATAGGGGCGTCGTCGTCGCTGGACGAAGCTGAAGATAACGCTGCGAGGAGACGCGCGGTGACGGCGCTCTTGCCTGTTGCTTCTGTGCCGTGGATTATTAGGTTGCGGCATGGTGCGGCTCGGGGGTAGAGTAATGTTGCTAGAGCTCTGATCTGGGCGTCGCGGCAGGGGAAGCTTTCGATGAGGGCGGCCAGGAGGTCGTCTGGGAGCTCGAAGATGTTGGCCATTGTTCGGGTTGGACTTTGTGGACGCGCAGGATGGTTTATCTCGCGTCGGTGGAAGGCAATGCTTTCACACAGAGCTTCGTATTATCTTGAGAGATGCGGTCTAGTATCTCGAATTATGTCCGTACGTTATGTGATATATGTAAAAATGAAAAATATGTAGCTATTAGGTATTTTGAAGTACTTCGTAGGGAAAGAAAGTTGAGTTTAGCGTGCCAAGGCTGCCTAAGGGAAGTCGGAGCAGAAAATATTAAGTCAGCATCTTAATGGCCTGATATAACGGGATTACATAACATCAAGTCCTACCTGTTTATCCCTTTGATCATTTCCGACGACTTTAGATCCCTTCATATTAATAAGAATATATTGTGCCATACGATACGATACGTACCTAGGTACTTAATGTAAGCCATACTAGATACCGACAGGCATATGTAGATGCGTACAAGATGCCATGCACGCTGCATCTTCCCTTTTATCATAATTAAAGCTTAAAGACTAAAGATGCCGTGCAGGTATATGTATGTGTAACTGAACGTTATCCGTGCGCTATCAAGGGAGGCTGATCCCCCTTCATCGCATGGTTATGCTAATACCCATGCAATTACATATGGTGACGCGAATCAGTAAAGCATCGGCGGGGAACAGCAATGCCTCAAGCGCTACGGAGCATGTTAGTGGGGCTCTGTCAGACCTGGGCATGTAGGTAATGTAGAATAGATAGAATAGATACATACGTCAGTGTCAGCAATAAGCAGTAGCCACTGCCACACTGAACTAGGTAACATCGGGAAACTAGAGGAACTAAAGTAAGGAAAGTGATAGGGGAATAAGTTGCATTTAAGGATCATTTAATTACGCGAGCTTTCTCCGTTAACTTTTGTAACTTGTAAGTCCTCCGTACATATTTCATTGCTTTTTTCCCAAGTACATCCCCCCCTACGTAATTCCTGCAAGCTTGAAGAATAAGGCGTTTCCACAATACGAATCCGGTTACACTTATAATAGAAAAAGAGGCGTTTACTAGAGGTATCCAACAATGATGCCAAGCTGACTTAGCGCAGCCCGATTGATTAGACGAAAATGGACGGAGCAGACGTTGAATCTCCAGATATTGATGCCTGCCTAAACGCAGAGCTAGATATAAGCTTCACCGTCGACGATAGCAGCCTTACGCATCTCGCCTCTCCGCCCGAGACCGATTCCTCTAATAGTAAGCCCTCCGGAGATAGTCCAGATTCTGATAGACCTTACCATTCAAAACGGCCTCACAAGAAATCTCGAGCCGGATGTCAGCAATGCAAAAAGCGTAAAGTAAAGGTAACAGAGTACTGCACATAAATAGAAGTCTTAAAACACTAATGCGTGGTCCAAGTGCGACGAGACGAGGCCAACATGTAAAGCATGTAGGCTTCGAAAGGAGAAATGCATATATCCAGCCACCTCGGCTTCGGCCTCGGCAGCTCTATCTACAACCCTAGTCTCCAGAGCCACTCCCATCTCTAACGTTTCTTCTCCTATATCTTCCCCTCGGCCATCCTTTAATGCCAATGCCAGGACTATAGTTATTTCCGAGCCTCTATTTCGGCCATCCGAGATGACTGACGCTCTAGATATGAAAATGCTATGGTTCTATACTAGCCGAGGGTATCAGTTCTTCTCAATCCAGACCGGTCGTTCTCCAGCAGTTGATCATGCGCTGCAGGTGAAGGTTGTCCAACACGCTTTCGAGTCTCCTTTTCTCATGGACTGTTTGATGGCAGTTTCGTCATTACATCTCCAATCAATGAACCAACCTATTCCAGTTCAACGCATAGCAGCTTATTGCTGCAGAGCTTTCCAGGGCTACCGGAATGCTATTGAGGCAGCAAATCCAGCTGACTTTCCCGCTCTCATAGCATGCTCGCTTCTGATGGTGGCTGTGAGTAGTCAGGCGTTCCGGGATCCGGATGCAAAGCCGCTATACGTGGTGGATTGGATGCAAGTCTGGCGAGGAATCAGCCTCATCTTTGAGATCGTCACGCCACGAGTCCTCCAAGAGTCAGGGATGGCGATGCTATTCTACCGACCACCAGTAGACCTGGAGAAGGCGGCCTTGTACATACCGAACAACTTACTATTCATGGTAGCCTCTATTAAGCCTGGTGATACCGACGATGAGCATCAGCAAACGTATTATGATATGCTCAAATGTCTTGGCTCGCTTTATCAAGAGATCAAGGAGCACGGATTCAGTCCTATCCTCGATCTTCGCATCGTCACCTTCCTCAGTACGTATCCGAGTTCATACTAACCAATCCCGATTCAATATTGTTTAAGGAGTCAGCTCTATTATTTCGTAGCGATCTCGGGCTTAGAATGGTCCGGGCGCGGCTTGAAACTCATAACCACTCAAGTTATTAAAGCATTATGTGCTAACTTTGGACCTTAATAGCATTCGTCCCAAAGGCATTTATTCCACTTGCTAAGGAGCATCGACCTCGGGCCTTGGTCCTCTTGGCTTATTATCTGGCTTTCTCTAAATTAACTAAAGGCGTGTGGTGGGTGGATGGTATTGCAAACAGAGAAATTGGGCACATCTGCAAATCCATTGGTGAAGAATGGGCGCATCTACTACGTGTACCCCAGATGGTCCTCATGACAGAGGATAAAGTCGAAATCGCGCAGTTACTCATCAACAATCGAAATTGGACGCCCGCCGAGATGGATCGATATGAGCGAGACCGAGATCCTAGGTTAATAACCGATCTCAGGCTATTCGATAACCAGGGCTCCGAAATCGATATTTCCCAGGGCGAGTGGATGATTAAAACATCTACTCCAATCTCAAATTATTCAAACACTAATATACCCAAATATTTAGATCCGTATCCCGAACTCTCTAGTTCGGTTGCAGAAGTCATGTCCAATCCATCATAGTTGGTCTCGATTCCCTTCATACCGCCGGAATGGAAGCATTGGCTTAAATCCTATTTCTATAGGACACAGGATTTAACAATAGAGACAAGATAGCAAAGTTATAGACCCAGGTTGGAAAAGATGTTGCAGTTCATCGCATAGGAGCCAAGTAAAAAGGGGGGACTCCGATATAGACAAAATGACATCTTATGTTGGAAGCGTGTCAAAACGTCCCCCTTCAATTTTAATCGACAAACTTCATCTGTATGTACAACTAAAGCACCGTCTCACTTCACATAGATACATGCTAATATCGGTAGTCATACCGCTCGGTATCCCGCCACATCACAACCCGAACCATATCTCACTAGCTGTCAGATTGGACGGCACGCTGTGGCCTACGCCTTGTGCGTAAATGCCCTGGACAGAGTCGCCGAAGTTGTTCGTCGTGTATCCCTGCTTGGGAGAGTTTTGCACAGACTCCGTAGGGTCCTGGCTCACGTTGAAGACAGCAGTCCACTGCTTGATCTCCTCCTGATAGTTCTGCGGCGCCAATGTACCGTCAGCGCTACCGTGCCAGATCTGCATCTTGGGCCTCGGTCCTTCGTATCCGGGGTACATGTCCAGCACTACCTGCTTCCACTTCTCGGGAGTGGCTCGCGATTGTCCGCCGCTGCAGCTGTTATTCCATTGGTCGACACCGCCGGACGAGCTGACAAAGCATCCCGCGGCCACGCCGCTGTACAAGGACACGGCTTTGATAAGCTCCGGGTATGTGGCAGCAAGTACGTTGGACATCATTGCACCGCTGCTGCCGCCGGTGACGTAGACCCGTTCGGGGTCAATCTTGTACTCGGAGATAGCGTACAAGATCATGTTTGCGATGGCTTGGGAGTCACCACCACCAAGATGACTCAGGGATTGCTTAGATGATACATCCCAGCAAGTCCCGCTGTTAGGAGAGGATGGCCAAACGGTGATATAGCCCTTCTTGTCGGAACCCTGGCGCCACGGAATCGCGCTGTTCTGGAAGTACGACTGCGCCGACGACTGGCACGAGTGGATGACAACTACTAGCGGCGGGTTCTCGACCACATTGTCCGGCTTATAGACGTACCTATCTCTGTCAATTCCATGGTAGGGAGAGTGGATAGGAAGATGCTTACATCTGCGCTTTAGATGTCGCGTTGTTGTTGTAATTCGAGACCTGCGTGAGCGAGGCCGCCATGGCCGTGCTAGCCATAAGGCCCGTCGAAACGAGTGTGGAGAATAACATTGTCTCTTGTCAATCCAAGAGGCACGAGGCAGAAACTTCAAACCAAGAGAAAGGCTGGTCTACCTAAAAACTAGCATAACCCCATTCTTCCCCAAGACACATGGCGGACGGGCAATATATATAAGAGCCGGCAAATCCCCCCTGTCGTGACGAATGCCACGAACAACAAGCTTTTCTCGGTTCGCTTCCCCGCATCCAATAAATTGCCCTTGGATCTTCAATGCGCTACCGCCGCCATGATAGGGGGAAGATTTGTCGTCAGATGGAAACGGGGTAAAGTAACATAACAGCTACCTAGTAGTGAGGAAGAGAAAGGCAATTTCCCCAAGAGGAAAATACTTGCATGCATATAGTGCCGGGAGATCAAAAACGTGGCGAGCGCCACGCAAAATTGCCGTTTATACAAGCTTTGCGATCGCCGCCCCTTATCCCTCGGCTAAAGTGGCGGCTACGGTGCTACTTAGGTATTCGAGTGGTTATTAAGTGGGCGCTGTTCACCCCCTTTTCTCCCGTGGAATTGGTAATTGGAGCGCAAGGAAGAAGAGCTTGTTGCTTCTCCACGTTTGTTGCGTGGTTGGTGATGTAGTTGATATAGGCTCGGTATGGTCCGTGTATATTTATTTATTCTCTTGTATAATTTTTGAGGAAGATGGGAATTAGCAAGATGTTCATTAACCGCGAATTATAAAGATTTATACGGCAAAGAATAGAAGAGAAAGAAAGCCAACTAATTATGCACATTCACAGCAATATTATCTTCTCGATCTGCATTTGAATCATGCATCCATCTCTACGTTACGTCCTAGTCAAACTCACTAACCAGATAGATCAAGCAGGTTCTCTAGTCCAAGCACTTATAGAGGCAACGAAATGGTATGCCCATAGAGCAATTCAAATAGTGGCGGCCAATAGCGCATTTTATTTATGGTTCGTATCTGACAAAGTCTACATATTCCTAAACAACTATGGATTCATGCTTGGCGATGACATCCAAATTGGCAGCATCCACAGGCCAACACTATCCGAAACAGTGTGTGCTGCCATGCCTCTGCGTCGTAAACTAAACCCGTAAAGAAACCCGTAACCAAGGCCACTATCACAAGAAATGACATTGCCAAATACTATCGGCGCATTCGTCCTCCAGTAGTGGTCTTGGGATGAAATCCGTTCTCCTTGCGAAATCAACCACACCGATGGAAGTGTTTGGGAACACTTTCTCTTCGTCCGACTTCTGGAATCAAACTGACAGAATCCTTCCTTTTTTCCCTCTTTTTTTTTTTTTTTTTTTTTTTTATTTCTTCGTCATAATATCAGTTTTGGGGGTATCAGCACACAAACGAAAAAGCCTCCTATTAGAAGAGGACAGACGGAGAGGAAAGGCCTCGGGCCGTAAGATTACTAGTCATCCTCTTTGTCATCATCATCATAATCGTAACTGTGGCTCTCACTATAGCTCTCGCTATCATTCTTCGGTCTGGGACCTCTGAACGTAGTTCCGGGGGGGTGCTCATCCAGACGGAACTTGCAGTGCGGGTGCAAGCATACGCCATTATTAACGCAAGGACACTATAGGTATCTGTTAGCTACTACTCACGGCGCTTCTCAAACTATTGAATACAAAGAAATCACAGAGTACGTAAGATGGTAATTTAGTCATTATAAAGAACTTACATGGTGACCGTAGATGCAGTCGGGGTTTTTGCATTCCTGTCCTGAAGTGCAGCGGTTCGAGCGGGCAAAGACGGCAATGGCTTTCTTCTCCTCATCTGTGGGGTTATAGTCATGCGTAAAATTGCATTCTTTACCCCTAGTACAAGGTCCTCGAAGGAAGTGGTTGTTACAAAGCCTGTGACAGTCCTTTCTCTTTCTAAGACGCTCTATGACGACTGGGTCGACTCGGATAGGCGGGTCCAGTCCCCGGGGTCCCGGGTTCCACGGCGCTGGAGGTGGCCGACTTGCTCGTGTTGGAGTGGCCGTTGCCCTGGGAGGAATCGGCAGGCTGATCTGAGGGGGTGGGCTTGGCACTGTGCGGGCGATGGCTGCCCATGAGGCGGCATTGGACACCTTAGGCAGCTTAGCTAGCTTAGACTGAGAGGGGGAGGGGGAGGGTGCTGGTGAGGCTTGTTGAGATGGTTCTTGCGGTTTTTCCGTTAGCTTCTCATGGCGGAAAAGCCTTGGGACATTGAAAATTTGGAGACCTAGAGCAACAAGTTCCACAACAGTCTTAGTTCCCTCAAGAAGGGCCATACGTTCCTTAGTATCGTCGGTAACCATATTTGCTAAGAACGGAGCATAACCGGCGTCGTGAGAAATACCCAAAACTGCTTTCTTGCAGTTGAAATTTTTCAAGTGAAACCTAAGAGAATCTGTCGATACGTTAGACAAAAGCCCTTGCTCTTAGGAAAAGAAGTGTATAATAGAGGGTAAATACCTAGGATCTTCGCATCAGCTAACTCCTTACCAAACCCAACGTCCACGAAGGTAGAAGATACGTTGGCCTGGTTGAAGCCCATCACAAAATTGTGCAAAGCATTGTTGTCAGCAACACAACCATCACGCTTCATAGCTTTGCCCAGACCAGTGACGTTGGCAAAGACATTAACAATAACTGTGACTGGAGTGGTTTCAGTAGAGTTAAACTTCTCATTTATGGCTTTGAGTAACTCATTGGCTGCCATCTTTCCGCCTTCGATACCCTTCTTAACGAAGTTATCCTTGAACTTAAAGTCGAAAGTGTGTTAGCTAATGCGTTACTATAGGTTAGGTAGGAGCAAATACTTACAATTAATCCATCTCCATCAATAAGGACGACGATGTAAAGGTTGCGATCCTAGAAATGAGAGTTTAGTTGATTGTTACTTAAGGAAAAATGTTAAGCTAGAAATAAGTATGCAAATACCGGAACATAACCCAATTTGGTTTCCATCTCATCCAGTCTTTGCTTGAGATCTCTTCGAGTCCTCTCCGAGCTATTGAGGTCTAGCTGCAGATCACTAGCTTTCTTTTCCAAAGTGTTGAGTTCCTGGTGGAAATACGTCTCGACACTGTCATTATACTGGATGAGTTCCTAGATATAGTAATAAATAATTAGTAAACAGCAGTGCCATATTTAGTTTATGGTCCGCGGTCGGCGATGCTAGAGACGTACCCTAATCAGGAGTTCATTGCTTGCGTGATGCTGACGCGCCTCATGATAGCGCGCCGCAAAAGCTCTGAGGTTGCCCGGCTTTCCAGGGTCGTACTTGGGGGTATTGGGAGGATCCATTTTCTAAAACCTACGACAAGCTAGGTATACAGAGACTTAGAATGCTTAGTATGAGCCGTTGTGAAGTTTCTATGTTCACTGCGATAGTAGAAAAATGTTGATGGTATTAGAAAATTACCGACAGAGGAAGAAAGGAAGAGTGAAGAAGGGGGAATAGTTATGTTTTTAAGTTGAAAGAGTTGCCGTTTCGTAAAGGCAGTCGCGATTCGGAAGGCAGTCGCGGTTTCCAACCGGTGCTTTGCGGATTCCGTACTGAGGCAACCGCGACTGGTCAAATGTAAGTACCTAACCTACTTACCCAATACAGTTACAACAGGATAGAAAGCTTTCAAAATAACAACACGTAAACGATAAATACAATTTCTGTCAGGTAAAATCACTAGCTTTGTCTTATTCTAGAATGAAAGCTGTAACCCAAAAATTCCTCCGTGAAAATGAAGCGAAGATAGATGAGGCTGCAAACATGAACAAACTCCAGGAGATAATGAAGCTCAAGATACGTATAAGCCATCAAAAGTAAAGTGGACCTTCAGCTCGTGGTTTCCCTGTCTGCTGTCCTGCAGGGACCCGAACGGTCTGGGGTAGTGGGTTACTACCTGATTGGCCTAACGTCTTTCATGTGCCTTAAGATCTCCCGCAGGCTAGCAGCCCTACGATCAGGTACACTAAAGCTTCCGCCGGCATACCTTAGGTAATTTAGTTTCATTGAGGTACATGTATATATCCACCTTCCACTCTCTGCATATTCTCCCGTTTACTTCTCCTCTTTTTAGTTAAAATCTTTATATCCGTTGCTAGCTCTAAGAAGGAAAGCAAATTGACACAAGTGACTCTTTTACTTCGTTTGGCACCTCTAAAGCTAGCTGCCGATTCACGGGATGGATACACTGCTTTACTTAGATGAAGTGATGCCTTTACCACTGTTGGAGTCTGGAGTTACATTGTGTTATTGTCATCCGCATAAAGATTAGGTCATACAAACAAACTTGGTACCCAAGGTGCATTTTACAAACATTTACATGAAGTTCCTTCAAGATAGACGTAGCTTTATATAGCATCAGTCTTCCATTTATTACCATTTACGTCATACGTATATGTTACTAATACTCTGCTTAAGGTAACTTTGATTGTTGGGATACTTTGTTATTTCGAACTGTTGCACAAAATGTAGACTGTTGTTCATAGGTGCCTGCTAATGACTCTGATGTATATTAGTCGTTGTGTAAACTACGGAGTAATAGTAGCAGTATAAATACATAGCTCATACTATTACTTGGACTGACCACGTATATGTGGTTGACTCAAATAAGCACAACGAAAACTACTCAAGCATACCACGGCCATTAATGGCATATGTTCGATGTCCGGGTCATGATCCGGTGCATTTGTAACCATCTGGTGTACGTTATGGTTCCGCTTCCACCATTCTAAAAAGAGACCACCGAAGAAATCAGCAACGATGATGCTGAGTCTCACAAGGCTCCTAGCTATTGTTAAAGCTTAGCTTTTCCTGACCTATCTCTAATGTAATAGAATATGTGCATTCGATATAATTCAAAAGGATATCCCGTAATAGATCGTGAAGAGCAGAATAAGATGTTGATAGTAAGAGTGAGACGAACAAAGAAAAGAAAACACAAAGTTAAAGTGGCATCGGTAAAGGTAAAGGTAAAGGTGCTACAGCCAACTCGCGGTGGAGAATGTTACCGCTATAAGTAGATCAAACTCTTAATTGGCCTGTTATTAACAAGCTTTACACGCATAAACAGTGCTGCTCTTAACCCCCTTTAATAGAAGAAAGCTATTACATAGTGCTCACAGCTACTCCTCACAACAACAACCCGCCGATGGAGAAACCAAAAGGACAATCATCACAAGAGGAGTAAGTCGACGTTACGCAGAGCCAGCTAGCTAGCCAGCTTCCACGCTCCGACTTCCGCAGGCTTACAACACAGCATAAAAAGCAGAGCACTCCCCATCCCTTCCCATTCCACTCCGCCCAAAGTTCAAACACTCCCCTCTCCCCCTCTCCCCCTCTCCTCTCCCCTAAGCTGATCCAGCCGATCCCAACACGTGCCCCCCATCTTACGCTCGCTAGAAGATACCTACCTACCCATGGCGATCACCCGCCTTCTCCCGCTGTACCTCAGCGGCTCAGCTGCCAACACCATATCCCCCGACGCAGATAGCGGCCAGCCAGCCAGCCAGCTAGCCTTGTACAACACCAACCTCCAACCCCCCGCCCACGATCCACTCTCTCTCCCTACATAGCTAAACCAGTGGGTCCCACCGCCCAGCCCATCGAATAGGGGCGTCGCCACCGGTCTCGCCCCTAGGTTCCGTATGCAGGTAATCGTCTTAGCGCGGCGGGAAGGGCAGCAAGGGGGGTTGGCAGTGTCTATCTCCCTGTCTAATAACTAACTAGGTATATACATAGTAGCATGTGCGTATGGCGGCGAGTTGGATCAAAGCCCGCAAGGAAAGTCGTAGCGACGCAACGAAAGATAAGACAAGATGGACATATCCCGTTCGGCATCATCTAGCGTTCACGACATACACACCAACATACACAGCTACTATACTACACCAAATCAAATCAAACCAAACTCAACAAGCCCTCAGAGCACAATCATGATCATGAGCACATGTGTTCCACAAGTTCCCCTCGATACTACGTCCATCTACATCTACGCAGCATAACTCACCGTCCATCCGCTCCCAAAGCAAAGGCATTCATTACCCGGTCGTACCACGCAGCCAATCTATGTGATATATCACCTAGCCTAGCCCAGCCCGAGACGCTGACAACCAACTGACAGAGACATTCGGTGCGGTTACACCCTTACTAGCTGCAGAGCCCGTTGGACGAATTATTGCTATTACCTGACGAGTTACCTATCTCGGTGGAGAGCACGCTCGTTTATGTATGGGACGCGCGACCCTTAAAGCCGCCATCGGCCTTAACAACCTACCCATCGGCCGGCACCAAATTTCGGACTTAAAGTTTCAACATTATAAAGGGATCGGCTTGAGCCTAGGCGGCCCTTCTAGGATACTCTTATTGATCATTTGGCACACTCCAATTTTTTTTCTCTTATTCGAATCACCAAAGATTGGGGGGATATCACAGCCCTGAACCATTTCGTCTGCATACAAAAAACGCCTAGCTTCGTTCTGGGTCTCCGTCATGTCGTATTATATCTTATCATCCCCAACGCCGCATATCAATCAGCTCGTTGTCAGTAAGTAGGAAATTGGTTTAGTATATTCCATAACGTGTCGTTACCAAATTCACCTCCGAATTGCCATGCTGTTTGCTCCTCTCCCGTGGGCCCTTCCGCTAGGCTAGGTGCGAGGTTACTACTACTTGTCGTCCCTGGGAAACTTTCCGGCCAGGTCGTCGGCGGCCCATCGCCACCCCGCACGGCTTGCAAGTCATTATATGCGATGTCTCCCATGGGGTACATGGGCATGATCGCGCTGAAGTCAAAATTGGTTGGTAACGTCCAATCCCCGCTTGCGAAAATATTGTCGGACGTCCCGGAGGGGGGCGTTACGCTAGTACCGGAGCTGATACTGCCGTCTCGCTCCCCTGCCGGCGGCGGTGCTGCAGAGGCGCCGACATTCGACGTACTACTCGGGTTTTGAGGCGAGGGCTCTGATAGAGAGTTAGGCGTATGCATGTCGGAAGAGCTACTGGAGGTTCCGCTGCTCGTAGAGCTGCCACCTGATTCGCTAGTGGTCTTGACCGACAGGCCAAAGCCTACAGCCTTCTTGAAGCGGATGTATATAGCACGCAATACACTCAAGGCGGCCTGGGCAAGTCGATTTCGAGTAGCCATCTTCTCGAAGCGCTCGATTGCCCATTCAAAATGTTGCCGCGCCCCCGGCAACATCGCCTGGTGCTCCTTCGGAAATAAAATATAAATGGACGCTATCATGATAATGGCATCGAATGTACCAAAAAAGAGTGTGAAAGTCTTGTGTTGCTGCGGCTTCAGAAGAGCAAAGTAAATCTTCTGTGCTTCCAGCATGTCTAGACTTGCCTTAAGCGCCTCGTAACGGCTAGTTGGCCGTGTAAAAACATATGGACGATGTAGCGCCATAATGTTAAAAGATATGAGCTGGGGTAAAGTCGGCCGAACGAATGGTAACCACCAGCACTCCGGAAGGCTGTCGAATCGTGTGTCCGGATTCTCCATGCGGAAGGGTGGTGGGGTACGGGTATAAAGTTCTAGCAACTCTCGGTGGATCTTTTCGACCCTGGAAAAATCCTTTGGAAATGGCCCTTCCTTCTCTAGGTCTAGAATATCCCGTAATGGCCGCATGACCTCCCATGACCATATCGCTCGTGTCAAAGGCGTAGGCGGATCATTCTCACCACGCAGTATTATAGGTGATTTTCTCGTATCCTTGGGAATAATCGAGTCGATAGGAAGACTTCGATTCATAAGGCGGTAATCCACGCTGGTAGGCCTACCAAGTACGGCGCCGGTATGTAAATCCCAGCCGAGTAAAGTCATCCAGACCCTCCGGCGACTTTGTGCATCCCACATCTTTTCCAAAGCCTCTTCCGTAGAGTCATCTGGCTTTGGTTGAGGATCCATCTGATCTCGATGCAGGCCAATTTCTTGCGCATCTCGAATACTAGTCCCCACTTGATGCCACTATTAAGACATTAGAATGGCAAGATGACTTGATATGAAATTAAGAACTTACAGCCTCAGTGACCATGCCGGTATACTTGAGGAAGGCGGCCCTTACCCAGCCGGCTAATACCGTCATGATAGACATTTGACGCTTGCCTAAGAGTGCTAAGATAGATATACCCGACTCACTATAGTCAAATGCTAAATCGTCGAACGTCATGTTGCTGGTATATTTTAACGCCTCAAATGTTTCTTCCATACCCTCGGGAAGGTATAGGAGAGAGGAGGCTAGCATTTGGAATACGAGAGCCGGAAAAGCTCTTAGGATTGGATCCAAAGCTTGCAGACCTGCCGTTGATAGGACGTTGAACGGTACACTATACCATCTCTCTATCAACTGGTGAAAGACGGGTTCATCAATACTAAAGTACTGCCAATTGATATCTCTGAAGTAGATGGCCGCCAACTTTTCGACGTAGGTCCTAGCCGGCAGCAGGCGAATCAAAGTCTTATATCGTTCGCGCATGCCATAATTATCACCTTCAAATCTCTCAGATGGCATTCCTGCTAATGGCTCCCCATTACTTTCGATCTTGCGCAATATCCCAAGGGTCGATACGCTATTAGAGGAGTAGCCGAAGTCTGCGGTCTTGACGGGCACCGATATACTCTCGAGCGAATCGGATGGGCGGTCGTGGGCATTTTGAGATAGTCCTTTTCGATCGGACTTTGTATTAGGCGTCCCGGTCTCGTACCGACAGACGGTTGCCTTATTTCGCGATACGCAATTCGTACATGGCATCTTCCGATCGCACTAGAAACGGCGTTAATAGGTTAGGGCGTGTTATGTTGTTGGGCTGGCAGGGGGGGTCGTTTATCACCTTCTGTTTCCTCCGATGACACTCGGTGCAGCTGATGACAATCCGCCTTCGTTTGCGAGGTGGCGCTTTGCTGTGAGGCTCTTGATTTGATTTGGAGTCCATCTGGACGGCGCTTTCGGCCACTTCGGCGGCGGACATGGCGATAAGAATGTGGACAAATTCGAAAGTTTTGTTGTAACGATGTGACCCGACACAAGATTGTGAATTGAGGGGAAATTGAACAGTATGTGTGTAGTAGATGTGGACGGAAAGTTTGGTTCTGCTCTCCCAAGTGCCCACGGGATTGCGCGGTGTGAATCGTATGGACGGCTAAGTACCTAGAGGGCTAGGTTCATATGTGAAAGAGACAGAGAGCGGCACAGAGGATTTTGTTCCTTACAATGCTTACTTGCCCATGTACCTGCCTACATTAAGATATGTACAATCTTACGTTTATGGTACCTAGCCTACTAGGTAGCATAAAATTATTGTAGCCCCCGCTCTTACAAGGTGTGCATATGTGTGGTGTGTGGTGTGTGGTCTGCAATAAGAACGTGGGAAACCCCGACCGACGATTCTTTCCTTGAAGCAGCAACCGCTATACCGTGACATTGAAACAAACTCTATATACATCGGCGTAGTTACGTTATCTATTTCAGGTACTTAGTACATCAGCAACTCCCGGAAGTTGCCAATTAACTAACGAAAAGTATCCCAGTTATATATATCAGCAGATCAAAACTTACTAAACATCCAGTTTATACCATTTTAGGAATGGTATAGCACTATGGACCAATCACATTCAAAAGAACAACGTTTCTCTGCCTTCCGGAGCTGGCTTTTCCCCGCTAAGACCGTTGTCCCCGTGCTTAATCATCCGCAAGTACTAAAGAGTGCTGGTAGGGTAAGCGGGTAGGCCTAATGTAGGGACCTATTACCAGACATATATATATGATACACGCATGTACGGATTATAGCCCCCAGCACCTGCATCGCTAGCATCGCCAACAGGCTTCCACGGAAGTTTCTGACTTAAGACGAACTAGAGCTAATCAATCGCCATGTGCATTGGAGCAACTTGGTTGGCCAAAGTCATATATGCTATAAGAAAGTTACGGCACATACCGCACCAGACCCGCACATTGCGCCTCCCCGCGACTTACAAGCATTATAGACGAATCGCGCGAAGATGCGTATAAAGCGAGTGCTGGCGTGATAAAACTCGTTGGACAATTTTTATGTCCGCATATATTATCACAAGTGTATATATCTTCAGCATCACGGTTATCTGGAATCATCTCATCTAGCAAAATATACAATTGAAAACAATAGATCAGCAGTTCTTATCTCAAGAACCCTAAATATACGCATTTAGCATAGGCAACTCACATAGCCACTCACATAGAGAAAAACTCCACCGTGATATGCTAATTAACATAGAAAACAGTTGAATATCATCTGGTATGACTTAACTCTCTCTCATAGCCCTTTCCAATTTTTTAGTTGACCGGGATCCCCGAATGACAATGATGACTATCTTGTGTAAGCCGAAAGAACTCCAGGCTCCGGGACGAATGTATCATCCATGCTTAATATAGATCCGCCTGATGCGAAACATCTCTTTACTTTCACGCCTGCTGTTCTATCCGGCCGAGATATGCTTTCCATGCCTTTCTTCGATACCGTTCAGCTTCCACCTGTGGAGATGCCGCCTTGAGAATACCTCGTCCCACGATGACAATATCGCTACCACACTGTCCTACAAGCTTTGTGGGTGTGTTGTATTGTTGGCCAAGACCATCGCCCGCAACGCTACCGTCTTCTTCGCTTTCGTCGGGGGGTAGTTGGCAACCTGGAGTCATAGAGATGAAGGAATCTGTGTCTTCGCTGTTAAGGGTTTCCTGGGAGATGAAACCCATCACGAAGTCCTTATGCTCTCTCGCGGCTTCGACACAGGCCTGCGTGTACTCCTTAGTCATGAGATTTCCCTCGCTAGACATCTGGGCTAATATTAGGAGTCCTCGCTCCCAAGGGGGTTCCTCAATCCCTGCGTATACAAGCTCATCGCCTTCCGCGATAGATTTACCAAAGCGCGGCGAGTCTACCGGTTCGAATGATTGCGTGAGGGTAGTAATGGACACGATGCTCCCTTTCCTACCGTTATGGTCAGTGCGGAAGTTTGACGACGGTGGAGGATCTTTTGACGGCGACAGCGCAGTTGTAGGTTGTCCATCCTCGCTACCATTTTCGTCAAACTCGTCCGAGACCGGGGTTCCAACAGAGACGGATGTCCTCACTTCATAATTGACACGGGAACGCCACCGGGCGGCTGCTTGTTGAAGCGCAGTAACAGCGGCCTTGCCAGGGATCATGTTGACGTTTACGATATGTGCCCAATCGACGATCCGCGCGGTTCCAGCGGTGTACTGTAACTGGACCGTGCTGCCAATGTCCCCAAACTTTCTATCTTCGAAGATAAGGAAGCCATGCTTCCTCGCAAGAGCACCTAGCTTGGGACCGGTGCCAGTTTGCGGATGATAATCCCATCCGGCGACGAGATCGTAATGCGTCTTGAGCACGACAATGGACGGACCGATTCGATCAGCTAGGGTGAGAAGTTCACGAGCGGAGGTAACATCGGCACTGAGACACAGATTCGACTTCTTCAATTCCATGAGCCGGAACAAGTAGTTGAGTAACGGGTGGGAGGCATTGCTGGCTCTTTCGGCGAAGCTCGCCTTGAACGTGGGATGGCGGTCCGAAGCTGCGCACATAGCAAATCAATTATTGATATCGTGTTAACTAATTTGTTTTCTTTCTCCCTTCTTTACAAGAGACGGAACTCGAAATAGTCGAACGATGCGATCGCAAATAATTGTGGGCTGATAGAGTTCCGGCTAACACGTTGACCGGTCTGGCTCTGCCGAAAGGGTCTTTCGTCTATCGGGGGGCGATCGGCGGTTGGGCGAGAACCCTGGACCTAGTGGAGCTAAATGATGTCAATTTACTACGGGAGATGGGATAGATCTAAAAAGAAATAGACGAGATGGCCGCGAAATAGGCCAAGATGTACAAATGCTGCGACCAGACGTCTTAATATAGAGTGCAAATGAATATCCTGCTGTGATGTGTACATATAAAGGCAAGGTAAAGACGGGTACAGGGAAATTTCTCCCATTGAGGAGAAAGCGATCATACCTGAAAGCTGGAGACGCAGACGCAGAGACGCAAAGGCCGTCTTCTACTCGGTAGACCGCCTTCGTGCTCTGGTGGCTGACCGACAATCCCGTGCATATGCTGTTCTCCTCTCAGAATTTTTGAGGGACCTGGGGTCTTCGGGCCTATTGGTTCCCTTTGGTAGGCTTGTTTGCTAGAGAAACGGGCAAAAGGTATGCGGGCTTGGGTCTGGAATCAGACCAAGATCGGAGACACCGTGCAGGCCTAGGAAGTTTTTTTTTTTTACCAGAGACCAACTCCAAATTCGGGCACTACGAACAAACACGACCCGTTCCGAGATGAATTGGACGAGACAAGCGACGATCGAGGAAGTAAAAGAAGGCCCTGACCTAGGGAGAAGTAAAATGAGAAGGAATGTTTAAGGGGAGATATAGTAGAGGTTATGTGGTGTCGTTCTCAACGCCAGCTTGTTAACATCTATGTCAGATGTCTACCAAATTAATAGACCAATTGGCGTCCTGGGATATATTTTTTGACTGATGATTGGAATTCAGGTTTCGACTCTTAAGCTCGTGCTGTTGGTTATCAATTAGAAACTTGTATGGAGGAATATCGATTTATTTTTACATGAAGTAGTAGTGGGTGAAGTAGTGGGGGAGCACGGCACAGGTTAGAGTCAGGTAGTAAAGTGGGATTACCTAGGTGCAAGTATGTGGGTTTTGTACGTCTATGTTCATGTTGCAGGTATGGGAATGGGTATTCGAATGGGGAAACGTACAGAATTAGACGAATGATTAGTCGTACATTTAGGTACGTGGGGAAGGTACATATCTAATAGGTACATATAAGTACCTACATTATGTATTTTTCAAGATTGTCCGAGGATGAGACTTATTAGTGGCGTCAAGTGGTTGCAATGCAGACCAGCAGCCACTAATTGATCTTGAGACAGTGGAATAATCTGCAGTCTTTCTCAGCAGTTCCCAGAAGTGATTGTCGAAGAGAACCCCACATACCAAAGTATCTGATACTACGTCAAGTACCTAATATGACAAGACTTGATGCGCTGGCTACCTCATAAGAAACGGAGTAGTCCTCAAAAAGTAATAGGTAAGATTTACATACAGTAGAGACTACATACGCATGCATCAATTGATACTCACATGTATAATTGATTATGTATACATGACACCCTACCTAGGCTAATAATAGGATGTAATAGGATGTAAGTGGGAAATACAGAGCTAAGCAGCTGAGCACCTAACCTACCTAAGGAGGTAGGCAACACGGGAAGCCCCTAAGATAGATGTAAATCCTACCGGCTTAAGTCGATGGGGATGTTGTTTCTAGAGCCTTACCGAGTCTAGTCTGATACAACAAAAAACTATAACCATATTTGTTATAGGACGAAACGGTAGTGAATAGCCAATCAATCTAGACACTGATGTCTTCTATCCGCATCCTTCTTCCTCGAGAGGCGGACTCGATGAATCCTTTGCTATTTTCATGCCAGCTCTCTAAAGCAAGGAAACCCGATAGACTCGTACATACCCAGGTAGTAGCCATACTTCTTAAAATATTGGAACCATCCACCCGAACACTACACAAATTCGTGAGGGGGGGTTGTTAAGGCTGCGTCAAAGGTCTCATCGGGGATAGCTCACTGTTGAGTGCTATGATGTTCCTAGTCTGATCTTTTAGCGAGGGGGGGGTCTACTATCTCCATCTCTATAAGTATAGCTTAGGTATAGGTAATACCTAAAAAGCATATTTTCGACTAAGTTTTCGAATAAGAGCTCGGGTAGACTTATATCAAAGTCAAATGCTGTGCTCGCATGACATGCCATCGTCAAAGACATGACGACGTCACATCTGCATGCACTATATCTAGCGGATAACACATTCGGGTCGAACTAATCTACTCTAACGACGACAACAACAACTACTAGGTACCAAAATGAATTTGTCGGATGAAACAGCCCGTTCTTAACACATGTGTATATGTTTAACATTGTATAGAAACCACATATCATGTGAGGACTAATTCATGTGAAGGAGGAAGATAGAGGAAGGCAGTACATGTAAGCAAGGATGTTTGCTCGTGCCGTCCCGGCTGGAGATTCGCGATAACGAAGGCTGCTAACGTTATCTGTAATCATATGTAATCCGTACAAGCATTGATGTACTCATCTAACGTAAGACCTACATAACCTTGGCCTTTACATAGAAAGTTCGAATGCTTGAAATAGTTACACACTAGCAATGTACCTAATGTACTATGAAGAGGATGTAGGTACTGTATGAAGAGGGCGCCTGCAGCCTTATCTCTTTTTAACATTTGATCTAATCATTTTTTCATTAAAGAATTGCGGGTCTGACAGCCTCGACAGCTTGTCCGTTTTCACGAGTGTGAGCCCTGGGCAGACCTGACAGCTTTGACAACTGGCAAAGTTTCTCGAAGTCCTTCCCGACTCAGCCGAAAGGGTCAACGTAATGTCTTCTTATCACATCATCTCCTCACTTGTCTTCCTTTGATATATTTTGCTTGATTAGTTCAACTCGGCTTTATTATTGTGACACCTATCTTCTATTTCGCGGTCGCATCCCTTCCTTGACTTGATAAACTAATTCCGGCCGCTTCTACCTTCTTTCGCGGCAGAGTTATCATCGTATTCATATCACACCACCCGAGCGTTACCTTAGCACATCAGTGCGACTTAGCTGAGCGCCAAAGCCGACCAGCCTTTCAGCTCCTGAATAAATACCGCGTCATTCGCTTCCTTCTCTGTATATTTTTGTCGCACTTGGAGGGAATCCACTATGTCTGAACGGCGAACCAGGCGGCAGGCCGCTTTGGCAGCAGCAGCAGCAACAACAGCAACAGCAACACCCACAGCTGACGAGGCTAACGACACTCTTACCAACATCAGTCAGCACGAAGCCACTGTGAACGGCAACGACAATGCTAATAATATCAATAAAGTCGGCAGTAATGGCAACGGCATTGCATCATTAGATCCTAAGGTCGATAACTATCCGAAGGAAAATATCTTTCTATTTTGGCCCAATATTATAGGTATGCGCTTACTATGTTCATGCAACACTATGGTTTTGTTACACAGCTTCGTGGTGTTTTACATGATAGTTACCCTTGTTGTAGCTCGAACTGACCTAGAAGCTTGAAAACTTTAGGCTACTCTCGTATCGTCCTAGCTATCGCATCCCTCTACTACATGCCCCTTCACCCGCGGACATGTTCTATACTTTATAGTATCTCGTGCCTCCTCGACGCCCTCGATGGCTATGCGGCTCGTTATTTTGAGCAATCGACCAAGTTCGGCGCTGTTCTGGACATGGTAACAGATCGATGCACTACCTCGTGCTTGCTCGTCTTCCTATCCTCCGCCTTTCCGCGATGGGCGATCGTATTCCAAGGGTTGATCACGATAGACTTCGCAAGTCACTACATGCATATGTACGCCACATTGGCTATGGGCGGTTCGGAGACCAGCCATAAGAACGTAGACAAATCGCGAAGTTGGCTACTAAATATTTACTACACCAACAAGGTCGGTTTCTTCTCGTGCCTGAACCGCTGCCTTGAGTTTTAGCTTACCAGATCTTAGGTCGTCCTCTTCGTTTGCTGCGCCCTTAACGAAATCTTCTTCATTGCTTTGTATCTACTGTCTTTCTCCTCGCCACTTTTGTCGCCACAGCTCCTCGAACCCCTCGGCGAGTCGAAAGCCGCTGCTATCCAGATTGGAGCACAAGTTAACAGTTCAGTCCTTCGACAGCTGTTCACTAACCCATATAGCGCTGGTGCCCTGGAGTTGGCCCGCGCAAACAAGATGGATTCGACTTTCCCTTGGATCCTTGCTGGAATCAGCGCCCCGATCATGGCATTGAAGCAATTCCTAAATATCCTTCAGCTCGTCAAAGCGAGCAGGTGGCTAGCCGAAGGCGACGTAAAGTCGAGAAGAGCGGCTGGTTTGCCGAGGCAAAAGGGCGGGAAGCGTGCTTAAAGAACGCATATATATTTCTTAAGCAAGACAATGACAGACCCGCAATCAGATAGTTGTGTAGAATAACACAAATCTGAACGCAGTGAAGCCATGGCGATAGTGTGTACGAGGTGTCCTATTTCATTAAAGGAGCGTTAGGCATCAGGGAGCCAGCACGTTTCTTATTCAACGGTTGCATAGGATCGGACATGGAAAGCATGGAAAGGGATCTGACTTGATAACCGGTTATGTTCGTCGCAAGTCGATTGAGGAGGGGCTAAACAGGGTAAATTAGGTGCATGTCCACAGGACACCAAGGGGTTCGTCTTCGTTGTAAATATATAATCCTAATAATGAGTTTTCATTAAACTCACGTGTGGTATAGAGAGCAATCGATAGGTGCGACGTTTTGAACCTATCGTTTTATGATTGGAAATATATAAAAGAGAGTTGATCTTGTATACCGAGCTGTAATGCCTGTTCTGTTTCATATTGACATCCATCGGGGATCTATCTGTCTATTCGCGACGACTTGCATTAATAGGAATAGCAGTATCCACCTATTTCCTTTATAGCGATAAAGGAGAAGAGACTTGTGGTATAGAATCATGTCGAGACTTAATCATGTCTTAAGGGTACATATCAATCAAGTACCTACCTAGTACCCAAGGTTTTCGAAACATCGTCAGTGCTATATCCTGTTCATAAGGACCAGTCAGGCTAAAGATCATCAGGAACATGATTACTATTCATCGGAGTAATTAAGCCGCATGCATAAGGCTGCGTACCTAAGACAGACAACATGGAACTCACTAACGAATAAGTCCCGAATGTTTCTACCATTACGTTTCTCCGCGGTCGAATAGGAAGGAAGAAAGAAAAGAAAAAAAGAAAAAAAAGCATATAAAGAATTCGGAATCTAGTAATAATAAGCGAATGGGCTGGATCTAGCGTACATACATACCTACATACATATGTCGTGCCGTCGTGTCTCGGTAAAATAAAGCAAGACTCTTAGGTTGGTTGCTCTTGGGTAGGTCGGGGGCCGTCCGATTGGCATTATGTATGAGGTATGTATGTAGGTCTCAGCGGCAGGAGGCTGAAGAGTTTTTTTTTAACTTGGCCCCCACACCGCCTATGATGTACTTACTGTCTATGCAATTGCTTTATAGGGAGCTGTGATTGGTGAATTGGTCGTGTCTTGAGGGCTTGTCTTCAGCCCTTATGCACTGCCAGACCACATGGAGTAGGTATACTGCAGATATGTGTTTTTTGCTGGGTTAGCCCGAGGGGGGTTAAGACATATTCGGTGCGTATCTATATATGTACATGTAGTCTTGGATGCTTTTGGAATCTACTTTACGTGGTCGTGCCTAGAATACAGCGAGTAAAAGCGTCTACATATATGTATATGTGAATATAGCATCACGAAGTATACTCACTCCTCCCCCTATATTACACGGATTATCCCGTCGGTGGCGTAATACTATACTTATATCAATGCCGAGTGATAGCTCTCAAGGCCACTTGGCCATTGATTACATTAGGTAGCTATACATATATATATCTGGCTTACACATCCCTCTTTTGCTACCGGTGAAGTATGATAGGCGTAATGAGTTTTCATACCTAGGTAACTACCTACATACAGCCCAGAGATTCCCAGGAACATCATCAGGCCAGATGCATCTGGCGCCATACTCATGCGGGCTTGACGTTAGGCCTAGGGCTAGAATACCGGGTGCTGCAGAGAAAATGGTACGTGTCATACATACATCAAATGACATCGCATATGTCCGAACGGCAACGGAAACAGGACCGATCCCGCGGGAAGAAGATCTATGGAGGGGAAGCTTTGTCTTATCTCTAGCTAAGATTTTGGTAACCTCCTCGGAAACGTCATTCTTTTCTGCGGGTGCTAAGTTTAACGATGGGATTTGTACATATGGCCAGGCTATATTCTTGTTGAGTACCTCTAGACAGTAGAGAAAGAAAGCGGCGTCGAGATGATTGACGTTTCTGCATATGCATTCCGCTAAAGATAGTATACTACCTACACGTACTCTATGTAATAATTCCAGCCGCCATCCTTACGGTACTACCCTATAGTCACTGTACCGGGGTCAGCTTTACCATCAGGGGCGGCTTATGCCAGGCGATGTAATTCTTCTGATTTTCAAGCCAATTTCTGCACTCGGGCATTAATTCGATGTCGAAGTTATAAATAAGTTTGGCTAGGATAACTCGAGTCTCCATACGTCCCATTGTGAGCCCGAGGCAGTTCAATGGCCCAGAGCTAAACGGCTGTGAATAGTTAGCATCAACTCGACCTGAGACTATTGTTACATGTTTATAATTCCGAATGCATATTATATCCGAGCGTATAGTACCCATGATTTCAAAGGTATGATGGCGTAAGGGGTGAGAAATAATAGGGGAGATGCTCAGGCATACCTGGAAGATCTCTCTTGAGTCGTTGACATATCTCTCATCGCCTAACCAACGTTCAGGGACGAATTTCTTCGCGTCTTTAAAGTATCTCTCTAATCGACCAATAGCATGGTTATGGATGCCAATAATGGAGCCTTCGGGGATGAAATAGCCATCCACGGCGCAGCCTCCAGATGACATCAGTCGAGGGTTGAATGATGTTGCAACTGGAGCCCAGACACGCATAGATTCGTCGATTGCAGCTAAGAGGTATGAGAGATTAATAACGGAAGAAGCTGTAATATCCTGCTCTGACTTGAACGTAGACCGAATCTCACGTTTAACTCGCTCCATAGCCTCTAGATGGGTGAGCAGGAGGAAAAGCGTAGTAGCAGATGCTGTTGCTACTGTCTCCGATCCGGCCGTTACCAGCATCTGGGCGTTGGCATACATCTGCTCTTTCGTGAGAACCTCGCCGGCTTTGCTTTCGCTAGTAATGAATGACATATAATCCGGATGATCCGTCTTATTAGAAGCCATCCTCTTGTCTACCAGATCCAGAGTAGTCTTAAGATGATAGTCCTGTGCATCGGCAAAACTCTTTGGAATAAGGAACTTTTGCCAAACCCATAGTGCCCAGGACGAGATGTCATTTAGGGCGTGCGTGTAAACCCCTGACGTGAAGTAGGCCATGCTAATTTTGATCCAAGGATGGTATTGCTCTTTCTCGATGCACTCGAAAACATCTTCGCCAAATACTAAGTCGCCTTGAATGTCAAAGGTCGCCCACATAGTATACTTTTCAATATCCACAACATCCCCCCTTGCCGAGGCATCGCGTAGTTTCCGAATCATAGAGTCGATGTATCCCATTACGAGGGGCTCTTGTTCGCGTGAAGCCTTTTCGGAGAATGCAGGGTTAAGCTGACGACGAATTCTAGCGTGCTCCTGTACTTCAGCTTGAAACATGCCTACGGCGCCGAACTTCTCCTTAAGCGGTGCGGCCCGCGAGTCACGGGTTAAAGGTCCTCCTTTACCATAGCGAGGACCATATAGATCTTTAAAGGATGTGGGACCGGCACAGGAGACTTCGTCGGGGCCGACGCGTACGATAGGGCCATATTTCTCATGTAGTTCGGCAAACTTGTAGGGGGACTTGCCCTGTGCTCGAGACCAGCTTATAGGAAGAGGCGAGATGGCGTATAGCTTTGGACCTGGTATAGGGGCTAATGGGTGGAAGAAGGCATTGTAAACGATCTTGGTAATTCCTATTGCTAGAGACTTATACGAAGTTTAGCGAAGACAAACTTAGACCAGATGCTTTAGTCATCCTTACCAATAGAATAAAAAGGATTAAAAGCTCTAGAAAAGAGGCTCTCCGGAACGGCTCCACGAGCGTAGTAAGTCCTGTCGCCATCTTAGCTTCGTACTCGATATTGTTACCAAGGCTCAACAACACACGCGCCCTTTCTTTCCTCTAATACCCTAAAACACCAAGCTCATATATAATTACTCGTCGTTATCTTTTGGTCCATCTATTCCCGCGGCTCCAAAACAATCCGCAAGAGCGGGGAGCTATCTATGTCACGTCATACTTGATATGTAGGTGAATGAGCAATGGATTTATTTATAGTTCATGTCCCATAGGCCACGGCATGCTGGCGATAACAACCGGCTATAATATATACCATCCAGTCATCTTGGTTGATGGATTCCCGTAATATCGGCACTTGAAAGATATAAGCATCGACTATCGATATGTTAGAAGGTAACGGCATTACGACTAGGGCGATTAAACGAGAGCCGGCAAGATGCTTTCTTATCCACTCAACCGGAGCGGATATCGGTTCGTGTGAATTGTTCTAGCATAGACTGCATAGCTGCTGAAGAAAATTACTAATGATGGATGCGTAGTCTCCATTTTGGGACTTTCTTATATGAGATTGGGGAACCTGGGAGTTTCCTTAGTCGTTATCTCTTATAAGACGAGTCCAGACTCAAGCGGCATAGGAGCAATGAGAAATGGCCAAGATAGTGTAGATCGGTAGTTCTTAACAGTGTATTTCGGAACAATCTTATTGGTCACATTCAAAATGAATCTATACGAACAGTGTAATTACAGGTACTAATAAGCTATCTGCAAGTACTATGTATCAATAAATGAAAATGATGACCTAATGAATGCGGCTTACGGTGATGGAAGAGCATTTCTCCACTGGGCTGCAGCAGGGAACACCCTAACCGATAGAGGACTAGCGGCTTTACCCCACTACCTGGGAAGCTCAACGTCCATTCAATTCAATGTTCCACCAAAAGGACACAGCTACATATGTACAAGGTACCCCACATATCTACAAAATTCAAGGTTCAATATCAAGGTTCGTTATCACGAGCTTAATCGACATAACCTTCTTAAAAAGTATCTGGACCAAAAAGGACGGCACAATAACCAAACACCTACTCCTCAGCCTCATAAATCACACCTAACATCGCAACACCCGCAGAAACAACCATCAATCAGTCATCCATCCATCCATCCACAATGTCACATCCCCGAATCGAAGAAGTATCCGACAGCGACCTCTCGGACCCCAGCGAGGGAGACATCGAAGACTTCCTCGAAACCGACATCCTGCGACAAAAAGCCCCCGCGACAACCCCCTCCCCATCATTCCCCTCCAGCAGCAACAGCAACAACAACAACCCCAACAACCCCAACAACCCCATCCCCACCCTCCAACACCCCTCCTCCGCCCCCCAAGCCCAACAAGTCCAAGCCAGCGACATAAAAGACTACCAAATGCTCTACCCCGTATACTTCGACCTAACGCGCACCCGCGCCCAAGGCCGACGCGTCTCCAAATCCCTCGCCGTGAAGAACCCCCTCGCGCGCGAAATCGCCGCAGCCTGCGCCGCGCTGCGCCTATCCCCCGTCTTCGAAGCGCACAGGGTGCACCCCAAGGACTGGGCGAACCCGGGCCGCGTGCGCGTGAAGCTATCCAAGGGCGGCAACACCAACACCAACACCAACCCGTACGCCGCCAACGTCAAAAACAAACACCACCTGTACATCCTCGTAGCGCAGCACCTGCAAGCACACCCCACAACCGACGCGAGCGACGCCCTACGCCGGGTCCGCGTCCCCGGCCTCGGCGCCCCAAATGACGACGAGCCCTGGCCGCGGCCTGCCGTCCCGCGCGGCTGGAAGATGGGCGAGTTGTTACCGGCGTATAGCGCGGCGATGACGGGCGGTGGGGTCAGCGAGAACGCGTTTAAGGATATGATGCGGGAGATGCAGGGCGGAGGGGGTGGGGGCGGGGGTCCGGCTGATATGATGAGTATGCTTGGCCAGGGGCTCGGAGGGTTTGGGGGGGCGGGAGGAGGAGGAGGAGGAGCGGGGCATAGTGGAAGTGAAGCTGGTGGTGGGAAGAAGGGTAAGAAGGGGAAGGGGAAGGCGTGAGAGAAAATCCTAAGGCTTGAAAAGGATGGCTTCTAGGATGGGATGGGATGAGAAGAGATGAGATGAGATATGAGAGGTAAGGCTCCTCAAGTTAGACAAGGGGAAATCAGTCAGGGAGTATGGGATAGGCTCCCAGTATCATGGCATACCCTCTCCGAACACATCTCTACAACACAAAGATAAATCAATGAATACATCATAATGGACATGTAACTTCAACATCTGCTATGCGCTGCTGGCTACGCTGCCAAAAAATAGTGTGTATAATGATACAAATGCTTGTTAATCAAGGGTATCTCGACCTCTCCCCCTTCGTAAGCCCCCAATACTCATCATCCTAGGTATGTGATGTGGTGTTACACGTTACATAGCCGCAGCAAGTCTCCCCTGCAGCCCCTCCCACTCCCTAGACCCGACAATCTGGACCTCTCTTGCGCCAACGCCGGGAATCACCTTACCATCGGCATCAGGGAGTCGGATCTGCAGTCTTGCAGCGGCCTTACGCATCATCTTCGCGTGATCGAGCTCTTGATGTCTCTTCCTGCCTTGCTCGGCGGTAAGCACCACCCTCGTCTTCTGGATCACGGATCCTTGCCAGCTGTTCCACGTAGCGTAGTCTTCAGCCTGTTTGGCAGCGTGATACTGTGGCGTCGCCTTCGCGGGACGCCATGCCATCTTATCTTTCGGCAGGGTGCTCAAGTCGTAGACCTTGGCGGATGTCGCGAGCTTCAGGAGTTCGCCTAGCGCGTCCCTACCTTCAGCTGCCACAAGCGCCTTTCGCTGTTCTACAACGGGAACAGGTTTCTGCAGAGGCTCGGCAAGCCAATCATGTCGAGCCTGTTCCGTTGCGCGCGCGCGCCGGTTATCCTCACGTAGGTACCGAATAGCAGCTTGTAAGCTAGCGATGTCGTTTTTAAGGGCATCCATCTCACGTGCTGTGGCCACCGCGCGCTCCTGGCCGGCCTTCGCCCTACTACCGTTGGAGCCGGTCTCGTCGCCAAACGCCCTACTATCGCCGGCGATCTTCTTCCACTTGTCGCGGTCGACCTCGAGGGTCTTGGCCTCGCGGTCCTGCTGCTCGATGTCCTTCTTGAGGCTTTCCACGAGCTTCTGTGCGTCCGCGAGCTGCGCTTCAAGGTCTGCCATGCGAGATGCCTTTGCATTCGCGTCTCGCATGCGTGCCTCGAGCGTTTCGATGCGGAGGGCAGCTGTGCTAAGGTTCTCGTCGCGCAGAGCGATCGTACGACGAGCTTCGTTGTAATGTTCCTTAATTTGTCGCAGCTCTTCCTCGGCATCAATCGGGATGGTCTTGAGTGCCTTAAGCTCCTGCGCACGGAGGATCCATGGCGCCTGGCTGCGTTCGAACTCCTGCGTCTGCGATAGATCGGCGCAAACAGCAGTAAGATCAGTAACTTGGCCAGTGAGCGTGCGAAGTTTGGAGAGATAAGTCGAGAAGAGATCGGATTCGGCAGACGAGAATGCAGTCATAATAGTATTATGGACGGCGCTCTGAACCTCTGGGTATGTGAACGGCTCTGCGCGACCTTCCTCGCTAAGTAGTCTATGAAGGTCCACGCCAATCTTTCGAGACATCTCTGCAAGCTCTTGACTTGCAGCCTCGCACTCTTCAAAAGCTTCCGCAGTATCGGGAGTAAGAGCCAGCGACCTGGCTCTAAGATCCTCTAGAGATCGTACCGCCTTGCTAATAATCACCTTAGCGCTACGGGTCTGGGTAATGACGGCTTCGGATTTCTTCGCGAAATGCTGAGCAAGTTCGTCTTCATCACCATTGGGAGGCACAACTCTTTGGACCATATCCCTTACTATATTAAATGCTGTAGCAGCGGACTCCAGATGGCTCTGCATCAAGACTGTCTTCATCTGCATCTCATCTGCGAAGCTTTCTAGACCTTGTGAGATGTGGACCTCGCCCAGATGTGACATAAGAGCAATGGTGCGTTGTAGCTCGCTGGCACACTGCTTCTCTTTCAGCTCGTCACGTCGAAGGCCATCGATCCAGGTATTTAGAGCTCGCTCGACAGGTTCTAGCTCGTACAAGGCGCCTTCGTATTTGGCAAATTCTTCTAGTGAACAGTGACTGATAGCGTTGACAAAACGATCGCACATGGAAGATACCCAAGTAAGCTTATCCAATGCGTCGCAGCCAGCGAGTGCATCATCTTCAAGGCCAGGGTGCGGCTGTTTGTTGACACGTTCTTTGACGAAACCGTGTAGCAAGTTCGCCTTGAAAGCCAACCGGCTAAATCGCAGCAACGCCAGGACAGAATCTCTGTCAGTGTTGTAGCTCTCGGGCAAGAACAATTTGACAATCTGGAGATGCTGCTGCGCTTCCTGGGCGTCCATGCGCTGCAGCTCTAGATCGATGGTCTTGATCTGTGTCTTCACGGCTGAAAGCTGGAGTTTCTGGTTGAGATCCATCATCGCTCTCGATTTGCTGTTGAGCTGTTCAGACTCGGCTTCGTTAACGGCGTGAGATGCACGCATATCCTCCAGATCGGTCTGGAGATTAGTGACGAGCTCTCTAAATCGAGATAGTGTGTATTCCAAATCTCCTATGGTATCGTCCTTCTCAGAAGCTCTTCGTGCTTGTTCGGCAATGATACTATCCTTGAAATCGAGCTCATCTTGCATTTCCTTCTCATTCTGAACATGGTTAACCTCAAGCTCATCGTTGATCTCCTTGAGCGCTTCGAGGTCATCTATCATGGCCTTCAACTCGTTGATGTGTTCAGACTGCTGCAACTTCTCGTAGCTAAGTTGCTCGATCATGCTCTCCGCGCCCACGTTGTCATCTAACTGCTGTCGGAGGTCCTCAGCACGGGTCTCGGACTCTAACAGCTTCTCCTTGGCGATTTGGTACTGCTCCTTTATGGCTTCAAAATCTTCCAGGTCCTTTTCAAGTGCTTTGATTTGCGCTTTCGACTCCTCTTCTTGCTCTTGGGTAAGATCTCGTAGTCTAATAAGAGCTTCACGTAGCCGTTCATTATGTCGTTCCATTTGAAGCCACCCTGTACTTGCTCTTTCGTCGGGAGACATACCCTGGGAGTACTCGGCATTCTCCTCACGTAGAACCTCTACTTCGAGCTCGAGTTCCTCTGCCTTTTGCTTCAAGGCGTCAAGCTCAGCTTTATAAACCTCGGCAGTCTCCTCGGCCATCTCGCGGTCTAGCGTTGCGAGCTCCATGACGGTGTCATGTTCTGCTTGTAAGTTCTCGATCTGTACTAGCCGTTCTTCCGCTTCCTTCAATTGCTTCCGTAGAGCGGAGTTTTCCTGTGCCGTAGACTGGTATTTTCCCTCGATCTTTTTATTAATAGATTCGAACTTGTCCCGTTGCTCCTGAATTATCTCCAAATCTTTGATCTTTTCCCGATCTTCCAAGCGCTTCCGCTCCAGGACCTTTAGTTTTGCTTTTAGGTCCTCGTTCTCCCTAGCTGCGCTAGTAGCAGATGGACGAGTGGATGTAGCTGCACTCGGAGGCGCTTTCGAGCTTGCTGTGCTCGCTGGTTGCTTAGAAGATGTCGTCGAAGACGGCCCCGTAGAAGTGAGCTTCTCTAGAGCCTTTGTTCTAGAGCGCACGGGGCTTATCGTCTGTTCTCCATCGCTCTTATAGGGAGAGCCCAGATCCGATCTGTTACCACCCTCATTTCCTGATAAGGAATCCCCCGACCGTACTCTCCCAGCAGTAGGACGAGATCCACGAGCAGTCCCGGTAGAGACTCGTGCGCCAGGAGGCCTTGTGGCACCACTAACAGATCTTGTAGTATTAGATGACGTCGATACTTGTCTTCTATTGCCGGCAGAAGGTAGTGCCGGTGGCCCCATAGAGGTTCTGGTATTCACAGCTGGAGGACGAGGCCTCGCCCCAATGGAAGAAACGCGCGCATTCGATGGTGTACCGGTTCTCGGGTTCGAAACGCTAGGCGGGGCGGTCATTCCAAGTTGCTTCGTAGGAGACTTGGTGGGAGACTGTCATGGCAAGGTTAGAATCCAAGATATGCGGGGGGTATATTAGTATAAGCTATACGCACCCTCACCATACTAGACGGTCGAGAAGATGAAGACCTCCTAGGTACCGGACTCGGACTGGGCGCATTCAAGCTCATTCGTTTACCCGCCGAAGGGTCTGTCATAGAATTTGATCGTCCCGCTACGGAGCTCGGACGTCCCGTCACAGAGCTTGGTCGTCTAGCAGCTGTGCCTGTTCGCGGCCCTCTTTGAGCAGGGGCAGCAGGCCTAGTAGGCGGAGCAGGCTGGAGCACTGCCGCCACGGTAGCGGGCCGGACGAACATGCCTCTTCCCGGGGAGCAATCGAAGTAGCGCTCGCCTTGAACGGATCCATCGTTCTTCCCCCCATCATCCTCGAGCTCGATACCTATCCAGTCGCCCACAGCGAAATGGGTGTATCCGACATATCTAACAATCGCATTGCGGCCGTCGGTGAGCCGAATCGTCTGCCCGACTTCGACATCCGACATTCTGGGCAGGAATTCCTCGCAATTAGTTCATAATGGACCAGGGCGTTTGGTGTTGGCCCTGAAGCTTGACGTTTGAAGCTCTTTGTTCTTGGTTAAAAAGTACAAAGTACGCGTTGCTTGTTTCGTCACGCGAATGGTCATTACCTCCTTATCGGGGTTATTACGGAAAATCACAGTGTGGTCATACCGTGTTTTGGGTTAAATGCATACAGTAGAATCATCACTGTATCAGTAACATCAAATAGGAGGCACCCTGCATCAACCTATCAGATACACCTGTGATACGCCAAATAACAACCTCCCTACAACTTTTCCAATTAAGACTTTAATAAGTAAATACAGAAGAAAATTCAAAGACGCTAAAACCGAAAAGGGAGTATTGAAATATTCATCTATGTTCCCCTTATTTTACTCCCGAAATCATCACCATCGAGTCTCGATGTACCCTCAACACAAATTCGTCCTACCTAACTCAGGGGGTCTCACCTTGATCACGAATACTCCGATCTTACACGACCTGAAGTGAGACTTTGTGGCATCACGGAAGATAAAAAGAAAAAAAGGTCAAGTGATCTTATAAACCGCCAAAAAGCCATATGTAGAGGGTATGTATGCGGTACCATTCGGTCCCCGTCTCGTCTCATTACCTACAATACATATGGACATTCATACATACAACATACATACGTACATGATTCCCATTTTCCCACACATGTGTTTTTTAAGTACGTACAAGTGTAATTTAACCCGCCGCAGCTAACTGAGCACAAATTCATAACTATGCAACATAGGGTATTGTAAACCTCCTCCTCCTCCTCCTCCTCCCTTGACGCTCTTTTTTCTCACCCGTGAATGAATACGTGAAAACCCATCGATAAAAAATTCATGAACGCGGCGGCGGCGGCGGCAGCGCAAAACCCGCCTTGAAGCTCCCGCTACGCACCCACTCCATGATCTCGAAGCCGAGCCGCCGCTCTAGCTTCTCGTCTACCCCCTTGCCCCCCTCCGCCACGTGCAGCACCATGACGGCCGGGTTGGCAAACTCCAAGAGGCTGTTGCCTTGGGCTTCTGCCTCTGCGGTTCGCTTGACGTATATCGTTAGGTCGGGGCCTACGATTCCTCGCCAGAGCGTTGCTAGCCACTGCCAATGGTCGTCCGCGCGGTAGGCGTCGTTTACGTGTAGTGAACTGGCGTATCTATCTGAGACCGTTAGGCTGTAGCCATCGGACACGACGGCGACCGGGAGTCGAGGCTTGGTCTTCGGCGATACTTGGACGTCCATGGAATTCTCTCCCGTCTCGCCATGCGTCGTACTTGTTGACGGCGGGTGGCTAGTGATGTATTTTATAAGATCTTCGGATATCTTGTGCCATTTCAGCATCTTTGCAACATAAGTTGCTAGGGGACTCAAGAACCCCGACCCTCTCGGTGGGCTGTTCTCTCTTATGACTTGTTCGTTCTCACTGGTATTACTATTATTTCTTCCATCCGTTTCTACCGGTCTTAGTTGTGTCTGGGTATCTTCTGTCCAAGTCTTTACGGCATATTCTCCCGAAACAGACAACGCTTTCTCTACTACAGCTGCCACCTCTTTCAGTATGGCCGGGACCGCACCTTCGATGGCAATAAGAGGGCCTCGCGTTTCGAACAACGGCCCTCCCGGGCCGGGGGGCTTCAGGGGCGAGCAAATCGAGCGTAGCACCTCCAGCTTCAGTAGGAATGGCCATCTCGGTAGGGCATGTTGTGGCTGCGGTTGCTTTTGGGGAGCATTGGCACCATTTGGAATACCATGGCCATGCCCAGGTTGAACGCTAGGGGGCACGCGTGCCGGTCCTGGCCCCGAGCTTACGGCGGGCGAGCCTGGGACCTGTGTTTGTAGCGGTGGCAATCGGAGAGACTCGTCAAATGCAGAGGTATGACGGGTTGGTGTCGGAGCAGCTTGATACGACATTGGTGTACGCGGCTGCGGTGGTGGTTGCATGTGAGGATAATTAGGTTGGCTGACCATTTGCCATTGCCTACCTCCTAGTCTAGGTAGTGGCCCAGGGCCATATCCAGTTGCCGACACTGGTGGACCGGCGAGTGGTTGGCGATGGAATCGTGGATCAGCAGACATATAGCCCATCGGTGGCGATCCCGGAGTAAATACGTTCGGCCCGTTGAAACGACGTCGTTTTGTATCTACCGGCGTTCCTATTGGCGACATCATCGGGTAATCCTCATCGATATTTTGCATGTGCGGTGGCATATATCGACGTTCTTGGCTGTCAAGAGACATGATGCTTGAACCTGATCCACGCCGTAAGTGGTCTGTCTCGATTACTCTAGGGTTTGGTATCGCATAGGACGGCATGTTAGGGCCCAGCCCGGCACCCTCCGGCGTTGCGGCACTGAAAGGGGTGGAAGGTGTCCTTGGTGTCGCGATATAACGTCCACCGCACTTAGGACAGTGACCAGGATCTTCGCCAGTCGCCGGTATGGGCCTGCTGCCGGAAGCTTTGCCTCCTCGCCTAGGCTGGTATCTGTAGTCAGGGTATTGACGCTGATGTCGAAGTTTTTCCTCTTCTGCAAGCCGTTTCCAATTATTCTTTATCTCTTCGGGCTGCTCGCGCCACTGTTCGCCAATGAGCTTTGATATCTCTGGGTTGGCTAGTCCCGGATTCCGAGAGGCGACCTGGCCTTGGTAGTGCTGTCGATAAAGAATGAACGCTGTTGGAAGGGGTGAAAGCGAATGTCAGCTGTATGCTCCCAGATTCAAGTTTGCAACATGTTCAATTTGTTACCGGATGTAATAAGACAAGTCTCGACCCTTTCATTTCCGCCCCTTTGAATTCTAAATACAGAACACAACACACGGACAAAGAGATAGCCGTCCGAGTTACCCGTCTCGGGACTGGGATACATCTGAAACCTTGTCGTGTTTCTGGAGAAGCAAAGGGGAAATAGTAAAGGGTTGGAAAGAAGAGCGGTGGGGGATATTTTCGGCTCAGGTAGAGTCCCAAACTCGAGTTTGCTAAGGCAAATAGAACGACAGCAGAAAACATGAGTAAAACTCTTTTACGTACCATTACGCGGCCTAGGAACCTTGGGTGCTTTTGTACAGAGACATATTAGGTCCCTAAGCCCTTCGGTTGTATTTGATGTTGCTGTATTAGGGGTATAAAGTCGAAGATCTTGGATTCGGGGCTGATTCGCCTCTTCCACGTCGATGGAGTATGCTCGTTTTCGACCCTGTCTTGTAGCGGCGGTTGTTGAGGGACTACTATCATCAGGTAGATGTGCTCCTGGAGCTGCTATGAGGTTTGATCTTGCTGCTTCTACTTCCCTATCGTCGTAGGAATTCGTTGCCATCGTAGACCGAGACTCAGTCTGTCTTGTAGGGCTAGTTGTCAGCGTAGCTGAAGAATCTGTAGTCTGGAGGGAAGACCGGTCATTTTGGGAGGTAGAGGGAGAAGGATAGCTGCTGCTAGGTTCGGTCATGTTCTTCGCAAACGGTTGATAGCCAAGCAGAGAGGAGAGTGTCGGTGTGTGGGGAGGGCGGACAGCTCAAAGAGCGGAGTCCCAGTTCGGGAGCATACACGAGCTCTCGCTACAACGACTACCAAGGCCTCAGGGGTCTGGCATCTGAAGAGAGAAGGATCCTTGGAAACAGTGACGGCGACGACGATGATGTGATAAGCCAACTAACTCGTAGTAGGGTGTGTATGTGGCTGTCGATCTAAGGCGAAGACATGAGACATGAATAAATGGTGGAGGCAACAACTAAGGGCTTGTTAGGATTGTTTTCTTTGTTGATATCCTTTCTATTCACAAGGCTTCAGCTAGGTGACAATGACCAATAACCCTAGGAAGAGAGGAGGTACACTTCAGGTGGTCAATGACCTTATGCCGTTGCCACTACTACCACTGCTGACTCTCCCGCATACGCACATACAAACCCAGCGTTGGCCATTAACAAAGTGTTTTGCCAACGCAACTAACTAATTAGTTACCAGGGGAATAAGAGCCAGCAGGTTAGGTCGAGAGAAGGGAAAAAGGAGGATATGTTTCTTTGGGACTATGTCTCGGGAATATACTGAGGTCCAGGCTGTTGCAGATTAGAGCCACTTCTCTCTACCTATCTTTTTTTTCTCCCCCTTCCTTTGTCCAGCGTTTGCAACGGCCAATACCTAACAATTACTCTGCCGTTCGCAGTAGTCAATAATAGGCCAGTCATTCTAATGATGACAAGAGTAAGTCTAACAAATATATTAGACAACAAAGTCTATAAGGTCAATAGTCAATGCATACATATATTATATATAGTGGCCTTGTTCGACGCAGTCAAAAAAGAAATTAGAAAGGTTTCCTTCTTAACTGCTTGACACAACATGACAACCCCTTAGTTCAAAGCTACATTAGGTACAATACACTAGGAATGCTCTATGCTCTGCTGTCCCCCTGCTGGAACGGACTGAATACCTACCTAACACTGTCTCTTACGAGCTCTCATTCCCCTCAATTACTAGCAACAACAAAGACAATGTCAACCGAAATTAGCCTAGGTAGAAGTCACGTGGACCCATAACTTTTCATTGTCCCTAGCCAAGTTTTTCTGAAGAGTCGTCGTTTTGCAATGTCTCAGTATTATCTCTGGGGTTGGCGATCTGGAAAGCAACCAACCAGGTTGTCTCTCTATTTATATTGTGAACAACCAACACACACACATACATACACATACACAGTACATTTAGGAACTCCGAAACCCCTCCGTAATGTAATTTTCCTATCCCGAATCCCTATTTCTCGTAGTTTCGGGGCCGTAGCCTTGCGAAATTGGATTATTATGACAAGTCCCGTCCGTGGTCTAAGACCTCCCGTTTTCTTAAGACACAACGTGCTTATGAGATAAACCCACGTCCTGTCTCACCGCTCAATAAGTCGGCACTCCGTCGCGCATCGAGGAAAAGCTCCTCGCACTCTGCAACATCTTTAATATCAATCTGACTACGACCATTGACTCGAGCGAGAATGCTATTTTTTGATAAATCAGTTACTAGACCGCGTCGAAAGGAATAAGAAACACTGTAAACTGTTGAATACATACCTTGCAGGAGTCAACAGCTGAAGGCAGTATCTGAGACTAATGCGCACACCGTGCTCGGCGATCTTGTCAATAGCAGCATCCGTGATCTGCACACCTTCTGTTGTTGCTCGGATGCGTACAATGCGTTTAATCTCATCGGCCTCGTACGGTGTGGTAGGGATAATGAGGAGTCGAGCTAGGAAATCAGGGGGGATGCCGTGTGCGGCAACAACACCATCCGTACCACGGATGGTGCACATACCACGGTTCGAGGCAAGCACGACAATCGGTGAGATTGAAGATTCTAACGCTCGGTTGAGATATGTAAAACACTCGATGTCAAGCATGTGCGCCTACCGTAGATTAGCTTCCCGACTCAAAATCTAGTACGTTATGGTAGACGGGTATTACCTCATCAATGAATAAGACACCCGGGACAAGTTCAGCTACTCCTTGGTCAATGTATTTGCTGACGACCTTGTTGATTTCGTCTCGTAGCTTCTCTGTGATCTCCGTCATCTTGGGCTTCATAAGTTGGCCCATCATACTCATTATATCCTGGCCGCCTTGGGGCCGGGCGTTGGCAACGTCCAGGTCGTGAAGTGTAACATCTTGCACGATCTCTTTCTTCTTGTGCACCTCACCCTTTGGAATAGGGACATACTCCTCTGCTTCGAGATCGAATTCTGTGGCATACGCGTCTGATCGTCCAACTCTTTTGCAGGCACCTGTGTTCGCCTCAATATAGATGACATCTCCAACAGTAACTCTCTCCTTCTGGATTGCTTCATAGATACTTGGATCTAATCTGAGCTTCTTCTGGCCCCTTGCACTCTTTAAACCTATCAGTAGCGTGCTGATAGTCTTTCCATAGCCACCTAGCGGGTTCTCTGCCTCTTCTGGGGTGAGCTCTGTGACTTCACCCTCGTAAACCTCTTTCGTCTCGCGCACCTTTAGCCCGATGGCTCTTCGGAAGTTTTCCATCAACACTTCGGTCTTCTTCACTTCGGTTGAGTAGATCTCGCTTCCGACGATTGGGCAAAAGGGAATCTTGGTGCCGAGTTCGTGGCTCAGCGCAAGCGCAAGTGCTGTCTTTCCGGTCCCGGGTCCGCCTGCGAGTAATACACCACGGCCGGCCATCTTCGAAGAGCGAATGAGGTCGACGATAACGCCAGCAGCCTATGTCAAGTAGAAAAATAAGTTAGTAGTCAGCCTGATATAGCGGACACCAGGAGGCTGGAACTTACCTCTCGGGCCTGCTGTTGGCCTACAAAGCCGCCGGCCTGCCTCTCAGCTGTGCCATCGGACTTGAGGCCCAATCCTTTGATGTGAGTGTGAGCAGCAGTTCGATTTTCGCGATTGTTGCCCTTGACCTCGCTGATTTGCACCATCTTTGCGAAGGGATAAGTTTATCACTAGATGGTGGGAATAAATCGTGGTTCTAGGTAATGCAGATTCAATCAACGACCGATCTTGATTGTTTATTTGAAAAGGTTTGTAGGGTTAGAAATCATATGTAAAACTAGTTAGCTTAGAAGAAGTGCTGAAAATCGGTGTCGCATTAGAAATTATTATGAACTTATCAGAGTTGGGAGCTTGGGTCAACGGATTGATGTTAGAGCTCTAAAGTCGCGAAACTTTTCTGGGTCGCGCTTGTATGGTCCGTTTTTATACTGTGTTTGATTACTGTATATGTAGTTATATGTAAAGCTTCGATAAGTTCCTTCTAAGCTCAACGCTAAGTAGAGGTACTTTGGTACTTCATTCAATATACGCATCTTCTATCGCTTCTATACAATTCACCCTCAATCTATCTATAGAATCTTATCTTATATCTACAGTCGTTTAAGCACAAAACCTTCTTCATTCGTATCTCTATCCACATCCTCACAAAGCATCGGTGCGTTTTCGCTATCCGTAGATGTTACAACAGCTATGTCTCCTCTCTCTACATCTTCATAATCGCCGTTCTTCCTCGTCTCTTTCTTCGTAAGAACAACCCATAATGCACTACTAACGATGAGTCCGCATCCTGTGAGACTTATCCACCCCATTTTATTGCCAAAGACCCAACGGTCGAAACCCGCCGCGAATAACATGTGTGTGTAGGTCATAGCAGTTGCACGGTTGCTCTTCTCGATAGCTAGACCAGCTGTCATAAGTATCTGCATAATTACACCACATGCGGCGACCGCTATGAGCAGCGCACATTGGCGGATCGAGTGTGGTAGTTCAAGACGTAGATCCGGTTGCCCATAGTCGAGCAGCGGCGCAAGGGACAGAGTTGTGGTTGTGACGATCAAGGACCATGAGCTGAAGTAGTTGACTGATATCAAAGGGTGCGCCCGCTTCCCGATACATCTCAATGTCGTGAAAACAACCGCTGCCCCAAGGACGCCCAAGAGCGCAACGCCAATAGCTTTCAAGCGCTCGGCACTTGTTGAGATATGCTCTCCACCAGGGTAAGAAGTTGCTTCTGCCGTGGCATTTACGACGGCTTCCGCTACTATATTAGCAGCAGATGAAGAAGTTGCACCTGAGAAGAGGGACGCCGGCCTTGTGATGAGCACGACTCCTGCTAATGCCACAAACGACGCGAGCTGCTCAACTCGTGTAAAGGGTTCGTGCATGAAGATATGGCACAAGTACCCGGTGATGTTAGGGGCGAGGAAAGTAATAACGGTTGCTTCAGCAAGCGGTATATACTTGACTGAATACCACATACCATATATACCAAAGAAACCAGAGAACCCTCTCAATACCAGGAGCCACCGGATATCTTTATGCCCTAATACGCCGTGTGGGATTCTCTTCCACCATATGTATGCGGAGACACCGATAACTGTCATACTCATCCTCGCAAAGAGGATTTGCATAGGATGCATGCCTCCTTCTATCTCGAGTAGGCGAGCAATAAGATTCATCAGCGATCCGAAGAACTGTGCTGCGAATACCAAAATTGGTGCTTTGTTTTTACGCCATGTTGATCCAAACCACCCTCGAATTCCCAAGCTTGGATAAGTCTTTCCAGGTTTTAAGGGAGGTCCGGGTGACCCGCCTCGCCCATCCGAAGAAAAACGATCTGACTCAATGTCTACGACAGTTGATAAGTCTGATTCGAAATCGCTGTGTTTCTCGGGTTTGTCGACCAAGATAGGGAGATAAGAGAGGACGATTTCTTCACCATTGTCGAGTTGTTTAGTTTCGGGAATTAATATAGAGGGCGACATGATCATCAATATCTCCGAAGCGCTCCAACTAATCCTAAGGGCGCCGATTCTGTACTCATCTACACAGGTTTAAAGACGACTATGAACGAGGTTTGGAATGGCTTTACGGCGAGTACCCTATCTCAGTTTCTCCCTAGCAAGTAATATTGAAGAGACTAGGATAGGTTCTGGTAACTTATTTGGGCTGAAGATCGACCTGTCATAAGCGGGGGAAGACAAATTATTAGCAACCATAACGTGCTTCTCTGTTAGAACGTACCCATCCCAAGATGCAACCACTACGAACCAAAGTGGCCGCATCCGCCGAAAGTTTGTTGTGGGGTCTGAGGATTCATATACTTGACTGGGATACGACGGTATTGTTAAAGGTGGGAAAAGTAGCAAGCGAGTGACAATGCTTTGTACTTTGAACTTACTCAACATAGGCTCAATTTTACTAAATCTTCTATCACAGCGAATATTCCGAGTTAAGTTTGAAAATAGCGAGTAGTTTAGTTAACTATAAACACTATTCTTATAAGTTTTTCATACTTTATCTTAGACTTTAAGGCTGGAGTTAGTAAGGAGAAGCCATCTAAGTGCTAGCGTGGGTTGTAGGTATCTACAACTTATTTTGTCACTCACCTAACTAGGAACCATGAAACTGGCTCTGCGGCTGTCGGAATGCCTGAAAATGTCATCTGTCACTGGAGCAAGACAATGTAAGCTACTGGCGCGATCGTCCTATCGACCCCGATGTCGCGGTCCATCCAGCGAATCGGTAGTTACCCCGCGTGGGTCGCAACGCCGGACTAGCCGGCCTAGCAGACGCATGATCCGGGGCTGAGAGTCGCAACGGGAACCTTTTTGGGAAACTGTCTACATGTGTAAGTTAGGTTGGTAAATCGCGATGTAGGGTTGTAATACTTCCAACTCCCGATGCGACTAGGCGTAGCACCTAGTACCTGATTACTACCCGGAACCGGCAAGTGTGCCGCACTGATACATAGAGTGTTGGGATGTAAGATTGAAGGTATAAAGATGGGATGGTTTTGTTGATATGGAAAGCCTAATTAAACATGGGCACTACTAGTACCACGCTGCTTGATCTCTAAACCTTAGATGACTAGCTACGCTAGGTGTGTTTGGATCTGAGATTTACTTTGAGGCTATACCAGAGTTTGATGTATAAACTTGAAAGTGGAAACTTTACTAGGTTTCGAGATGACAGTTATTCGGCTGTCAAGGTACTGCAAGATACGACGTTTTGAAGCTCTTGGTAATATATCATGGCAATAAGCATAGATTTAGTGATGATAGTTGACGTTTGGTCTTCCCGACGTAATACTTGCTTTAAAGGGACCGGGAACTATTTTCATTGCTGTCTCGATGTATATAGGTAAAGAGTGACTTCCTTACTATCTCATGGTATAAGTACGAAGATGTAAGTAGTGAGAGACTCACTACAAGGGATTTCCTTCGATCTCCCTCGTTCTTATAACCAGCTACACATAAGGTATCGTACTAGAATAACTCTAGTAGAGTTTGGACAAGTTGGCAGTAGGGTACAATGTATTTATATATCCGCTATCCAATAGCTACTCGAAGTTATTAGCTATTCATCGATTAATGCTAGTGACTGGTGTTGCTACACACGAAGCTTTACCCAGCCGTATAAGTTCACAGAAAATATTTCATTGAGATGCAGCCAAAATATACGTGTAAATAAGTATATACACCTAATATATCTCGTTTTCCACACCTACACGCTTATAATGCCCATATATACAACATCCACCATATATATATTTATTTCCCCTCCCCACTACCTAACCCCTAATAAGACCAACTCGCAACCGCCGTCCCATCAAGCGACACACACACCCCCACCGTCGGGCCCACCACCACCGACTCACCAGTACAATTAAGTCCAGTCCAGCCCGTCAGAGAAAGCGTCTCCGGCCGCTCGTTGTACCGCACGCGCGCGGACCCGGTGCCCGGTGTGGCGGTATTCTGGCACGCGCCGCGGCTGTAGAGAAATGCCTTGATGCCGGTGGTCCCGCTGCAGTCGGCCGCCGCGCTGAAGAGCTCCGCGTAGAAGACGGCGGAGGGGTCGGCGGCGCGGGATGCGGTGGTGAGGGCTGCTAGGCTGGGGAGCAGGAGGGTGAGGGTGAGGGTGGGACGCATTTTGTTGGTTGGTTGGTAGGGATGATTTCTCGCTAGGTGGGTGAGTGTCGTGGTTATTTGGTTTTGAGGGTAATGATGAGACTTGCTTCTTTGGCACTGGTGCTCGTATCTGAGGTCGTGGGAGTGAGGTGAGGCTAAAATGTTAAGGGGAGCTATGGCCGTAGTTAACGGTCTATTTATACTCTAGACGAGAGGTTCTCGTCGGTTGATTAGGCCGCAATAATACCAAAGAGCTATTATTAGAGCCGAGTTACTCGGTTGTAGTATGTAAGTAATCCATGAGTAATTCGATCATGAACTGCAAGCAAACCTTAGAAATCCTCCCGTCTAATATCTTGGCTCGGGATTAGAAGCACTAATGGCAAAAGGTCCCTGTCTTATAAACCGGATACACAGGTTCTCCATACTTCGGAAGCACGCGAAGCTTTTACCTTCTAGATGTGGTTCGGTTGTCGCGTCTGGACCGGCAGACGCCAAGGTTCACGATCCTTCGTCTTGATTGAAGTGGCCACTCCGGAGACTTTGTATTGGCCCCTAGGTCACCGCTAAGTTAGTATATACCTTGACTAACTATGCGGAGTAAACATACATTTCCAGTTTCAAGCACCAGTGTAAGCAATCATTATAGTACTTCGTACGGAATGACTTGATAAAAATAATGTAAATTGGTAAAGCATGCATGTATTAGTCTCGAGCAAAAGAACCCGACCCAGACTATCGTGACTCTAAAATGCAATCTGGTATTTCCCTACCCCCAACGCCGTTGCTATGCCTGTAAATATGCAAATTCATCATAGTCGCCATTCATAATGAGACACCGCGTCATATCCCATCCAATGCCTATGCCCATTCCGCAACCCGCCTATTTCGGCGTTCTCTTCCTCTTCTTGCTCCCCGTACCCTTCGCCGACGACGCCGCCGCCGCCGCCGTATTCAAAAGCTCGAGATCCTCATCCTCGTCATCGAGGCCAAGCAGGTCGTCCTCCCCACCAGCCGCGGCATTAGCAGCAGCGGCAGCACTCTCCTTACCGTGCTCCTTAGCAAGCGCGTCGTCCTCCTGGTCGAAAGTACGGCGCATCTCCTTAATCTTCTGGCGCTTCTCGATCATACTCTTGACGCGCCCGAGGTACTGGGGGTTGCGGCGCAGGGCGAACTCGAAGTCGTCGAACTTGAGCTTCTGGCGCCCGGCTACCTGCGCGTGGCGACTCGCCTCGAAGCAGACGCCCTCTAGGAACTCGGTCACGATCTCGTCTAGCACGCGTACTGTGTCCGGCAGCGGGTCCTGGACGTCGCCGAAGGCGTAGAGCAGGGCGCGGACTGGAGGGGTTCGGTCAGTTTATTTGGAGTGGCTGTGGGGTGGGTATATTGGCATTGAGTAATAAAGAAGATGTAATATACGCACTCTCTTTCGCATTGAAAGTCTCCTTGCCCACATTCTTACCAGCACGGGCGCGAGGCTCCATGATGAACGCGAATGGTGCTGTTGTAAATATAAGGTGGCAAGGCTGGTATTTCCTTGGACGAAGGATTTCTAGCCTTATGAATTGGGGCTAGTCATTAATCATAGATGTGCGTAAGAGACGTTGGTGATATCGGATGTCGAAGTTGATGTTTGACGGAAAGAAAGAGAGAGAGAGAGCGTAAGGCTGAGGAAGTCGTACCTCGATGTTTGGTAGTGGGGTCTGATCAGATAAATGTTAGGTACACCCACCCACCCCTGACTTGTTCTGTCCGTGTAACTTGGAGCTGAAATTTAAACATTGGTACGTACCATCTAGCTGACGGTTTCCCCCATTCAGATCCCTGTCATCCACGCTTCACGCTACGGATTATCGCCGGATAAGCTTCCTCTTAGGTAAGCTCTCCAACTCTGTCGACAGCTGGCTTCTACATAGAAAGGCGGAAACCGTGAGTCGCCGCATGAGTACCTAAATAGCAAACCAACCGGCATTCGAGAACAATAGACGACGCGTATAACATTATCGTTAACTAACAACTCGGGTTGACAACATGGTAAGTTTAGATTTCGATATATTGACGCGATAATGCTAATACTAATTGTCAAATCCAGTCTGCGCTCTTCAACTTCCAGTCCCTCCTCCTCGTCATCCTCCTCCTTATCTGCACATGCGCCTACGTACACCAAATATTCCCAACGATTCTCGACAGGAATAAGCAGGGGTAGGTTTATTGCTATCTGAATTTGCGCACATTGCCACCTTGCGAATGAGGCTAAGTTTTGCATTACAGATTCATGGGCATTTTCTGGAAGGCTGCGAGAATAGGGGAGAGGCTAAGTCCATACATGAGTCTATGCTGTGTGTTTATGGCGGTAAGCTAAACATCTCCCTGCTACTGCAATCCTACGCGGCTCACTAATAATGAATAGTGCTCGATGGTTATCGGTAACTAGCGCATCGGACGCACCCTTAAGTGTATCGTAAAAGACGAATGGAGTCAGGTTTGTTTTCAGCAACGGTGTAAACGGCAACATGGGGATGGTAGCACGGTAATGGCGATATCGTCGTGAATAGACGAGTTTTACCTACCATCATACAATAGAAAACTTGATTATGCATCCGCCGAAACAGCCACTATCATTGATTCTGCTATGACAAGCGAGCGACAAACCTCGTCACATTTCGCCGTCCCGTCATCCTCCACCAGTTGTTCAGCTCGTCACCGTCTGTAGAACATCAGCTTGTTGCCTTCCTTGGTGATCAAGCGATGCGTTATCGTCGGCGATTCAGGCGCGGTGTACAAGCTTGGGTTGCCGCTTCGTGGAACTCGGCCTCTACGCTGCTTCTGTTTAACCAAGTTTGTGGCGAGTGAGTTACGAATATGATAAACCTCAATAAAGCTGGCGACAGTACTACGGCTATTTCCCGAAATTGATTAGTGGCCTGTTGATAATGTCTACATTGTGGTTATAATAATCTCGACGGCTAAACGGCAATGATGCTTTCGGTGAAGATGTCTCGTTATTTGAATGGCAACTTTGCTGACAGATGGCAAGTTCTTGATAGGTATTCCTAGATTCTATATCACAAAATGTTATACTTTAATTTAAGTAATAGATGTGACACTGTAATCACATTAGTCACAGATGCCCGTATATATTGCCACTGGATTATAGCCAATCCTATCCTAAACCTATGCTCTTCTCATACTTAAGTAGGGGAATATTTAGATACATCCCACGCTTCGACCGAGGCTGACCTAGGTCTATGTAAATGGGCTCACAATAGCACTCCCTACACCCTCAGCCTTATATTACCTGCATGTAAGATTATAATTCTAGCATCTTATGGGGATTGACCTACCCCTCCAACGTGACTCCCCTATTCCCGAGAACCTGGCAGACTGATGCATAATTAATAGATGCGAACACAGGTTCGTGCTCGATCCTTCGGCCTCTCTCCGGCTTTGTTAGGGGATGACTTGCATGAGTATATTAGACCCAAGGTGTTGCACGGCCTTAATATATTGATAGGAGGGACGTTACGTTGAGTCACGGTCAATTGCGAAAGAAATTGGTTTATCATGCATATGGGTATAATAGATTCAGAAACATTGCTGTAGCTTCTCGATAGTTTGAAGTATTATGCGGTCAATTCGGGTAGGTATACAATCGTACTATCCGGGTGTAAGACAACACACTCAAAGAAAGGGAGAAGCGCAATATTATTACTATACAAGTAATTTGGAATATTTGACGTCATAATCAGGGCTAAAAAAAATGTTACATTTAGAGGGCCAAGTATGTCTAATAAGAAATTATCAGTTCAGTAGATGGAGATCTTCATTGGGTTTGCAGATGGTCCGTCGATGATGCGGAGACTCAATTCCCTAGTCAAACGAGCAAATAAGCACATTCCCGAAGGCGTCGTCTTACGACAGCGCCTTATCGTTCTCGGGAGGCAGCAGGGCTCTGTGCCATCTCACCCGCGCCCGTTCCGTTCGTTCGTTAGATTTACGATGTGTCGAATCGAACTTCATACTAAGGTTAGACATTCCGGATGTGCCCTACGCGCTAGAAAGATGTGGTCGGCGAAGTCGGGAAAGCCGAACATTAAAATAGGATCGCTCCGGTAATTAGTTGTGTTGTATGACTCGCGCAAAGCTGAACTCTACGTCATCAACCGAACGGCAATAAAAGTGAAAAAGTAAAAATAAAAACAAATCAAGTAATCAAGTACGTACTATGTTAGAGCGAGAATGGGTAAGGGTAGATTTTTACGGAATTCTACGTGTACTATAGAAGTCTTCTGGCGAGCTGCAGTCCCGGCTGATACACTATCACCGGAGGGTAAACGTTTCAAGACTCATGTTATCGTACAACTAACTGGTCATGTTGCCGGTAACACGATGGGAGTAGCAAACATGTTACATTTGCCAGGAACGGAAACTTGACAGCCAAGGGTTTCAACGAATGAAACGGCGCAATACAACTGTTGACTTTCCTATGTTGGCCAATTGTTCGGTAGCCGCGCTAATCCGTACGGCGAGTCAACTGTCAACAAACGGGTGAGGCTGGATTACGTATGTGGCTAAGTTGATTCGAGTCAGGACAGCCCCGAGGAAAAAAGAGATTCGAGGCGGACGCGGCGTTCGTTAGTCTTCCCGGATGGCGATGCCCGTCCGCGGTGGACACTAGCCGGACTAATAGTAGTGTAGATGGTTACAACTGATGGATACTTTAAGTACACTTAGATGAATGGATGGTGTGAATACGCTATAGCGGCTATTTTCTCTTGGAACTATTTCTCTTGGTGATGTTGTAGGGACGGTTTAGGTATTACGAGCTGTATGTAAGTTAGGTACTTAACCAAAGCAGCCTAAGGTCCTAAAGGTAAACGGCATGGCACCGACGCTAGTAGGCTTGTTGCGTTCCAATGTGGCTCCCCAGCCCGTCATCCTCGGTACGGAGTAACAAATGCTACATAACCAAATAAACGGGCTACATTCTACCTGACCCGGTGCTGAATTAGGCGAATACTTTATAATTGTGAAAAATGATGTATATGATTGTATATCTGCCGTAAATACCCCGAAGAGAAGAACGCACGGATACTTTTCATCCCGTCTAGACGTGTACCATATGCAGTCTATCATCACTCGCTTTTTTAGTGTAGACCGCCGAATTCCAGCCCCGTAGAAGCAGCTCGCCTCACTTTTTCTTAAAGAATCCGTATTGAAATTAATATCGAACGCATGGCCATCCACACGACATGTTAAGTTCTACATATGCAAAATGCAAAATGCAAAATGCAAAGGTAGAAAGGAATATGCCTATCAGCATGAACGGCGCATGGGAAGTTCTAGGACGACGTTTCATACACCGCCAGGTCCGTCCAGTCCGTCAGGTACACATCCAGATATCTCATAATCCTCCCGCTGGACATATCCCGCTTTCCGCTAGTTTAGCTAAATCGGAAGTTAACACATTCCTTTCTGGCTTTTGAGGACTTTCACCACATCATGATCGCCGTCAGAATCGTGGCAATCTTACGGTCACTCTTTTGAGTTTTCTCATCCAAAAAAAAACCCCCCAAGATTTCCGACTGCGCCGTAGCAGTAATATCCTCAATGTCTTGTTACATACATACCCCGAATCGTGCCCAGCATGTAATGTAATGTATATGCCCAAACGCCAGCAGACCATTTTATCACCAGTCGTCCTGCCTCTCTCCTTCGGTTCGATGCTGGAGTGAACCATACTACTCACCGACAGGTGCATGCTGCAGCACACCACGACTAGTCATATAGGCCGCAGGCAATCAAGAGACGGCGGTTGGAGACTCTTTCATGGTTACGAAGAGTGTACTGATCCTGCTCTGATCCTGTCTACACGACACCTCATCCATATCCGAGAAATGACAGGGTGTGATTTGCAAATGGAATCGATGTTCGATGGCTGGGCAAAGTCTTCTACCATACCACCCGTCCATACACCATCATGATTTCTTCCAATGTTGAATGCATGTCGCCGTGTCGATTTGGCTGTCCGGCAAAATTAGTTGAGACAGTCGATGCGGTGATATGGAAATGGAAACTTGGAGTGACACCCTCACAAGACGGGATCAAATACAGATACAGATACAGATGCAGAATGATACTGGACAGCAGTACAATACAACTACAACAGGTACACGTAATGCCTAAAACCCACATCGATGCGTCCAATCCAAGCATGGAACACTAAGGTATGCATATATTGGATTACGAGGTTATGCAATTGAACACGCAGGGATATTATTTACGATTTAGGTATTACGATCCCTTGAAGAATATTGGTCCATTAGTTCGATCTGAATCCAATTAGGCCTGGACGGAGCTAGATTGGTCCCAGACCTGTCCCAAATCAATGGAACTCCAAGCCTTAAAAAGCCTTAATTGCAGTTCTGCTATGTGCAGAAAGAACCAAAAGGGCCATTAGGCTATGATGAGATAACTAAAAACTGCCTGGTATGTACCTGTGTAGGTAGGTATCTTAGGTACCTGTGTACCTAACAGCTTACCCATGCCGTAATACACGCGCTAGGTTAGGGCGACACCCCCCTGAGCCACTTTCCCACCAGCCCACCTTCCCTTGTCTTTAAGGGATTATGTACCCTGACGCCGAAACGAGTCGAAACGGGATTCCACTCGCTTGGAACTTTTATTTTTTCCTTCCCTTCCATTTGCCTCTTCCACGAAATCCACTGCTTCCTTTTTGTTTTCCAAAATTCTTCGCTTGGGGCCATCCAAGCAGGGACCCACGCAAAGCAGAGAGAGTCAGTGCCCCCCCGGACGCTAATTAAAGACCGTCATCGGAGTCTTTTCCAAAGTCGGTGTCAGCTGTGTGCGCACTACCGCCGATCTATCTGATGGGCTGGCTAGCGCTTTTTTTTCAGGATGGGGGGATCTCGTTGTTACCATCCCTTCCCAGATCACAAAAAATTTCGAACCATCTCATCAATCTCATCAGTGGTATGGCATTCGGTCCCTCAAAGAATCCCACCTTCTGCAAGCCAAGAAAGATACCGGTCTCAACCTGATTAAATGTACAATGGCAAGCCTCGTGTGAATTGAGTGGTGTATGTGCGTTCGTGCGTTGCGTCTGCGTGTTCATTATGCGAATTGTTTATCAAGTTTTTTTTCTCGTTGTTTTTCCCCGTCTTCTATTGCTCTGCTGGCGTTCGTAAAGCGCCAAGTTCTCGTTGCTCTGGACCGGACGAGACAAAATACGCCTGAGTCGTGGATGAGTCCGTCTATTGTTGTCTATCGTTCTCCTGACGAAGCTAGCGTTTTCGTTATTTTTCTCCTTCGATTGTGGCGATCTACATCAGTCTACACCAGTCTACACCAAGTCTACGCTACCTACCCATCCCTTGGACCCTTGGGGGGGTTTCCTAGGAAATGGGTCCTCCTCCTTGGACCCTCCTTGGATCCCTTTGGTGGTATGGGGCTCCACGCCGCCACCGCTGGATGAGGAATTTCTTATTGATGCTATCGTCTCAGCCAGCAGGAACGAGGCGTTCAAGGGTAACGGGTCTCGCAGCAGCGCGCGTTCCAGCTGTATGTTTAAGGTCCATTTATTAATTTTTGAACTATACAAATATACAACTATACATCTACAAATGTATTCACCATATCATACACCATAACATACCTAACACCATTGTGGTACCGGGACCTCGCGTTGGCACTGGCGCTGGCGTTGGCCCCATTATCTAAAACTTGAACGCCATTATCCATGAGCCATGTCCATGAGCAATAAGCTATGATCAATGAGCCACGGAAGGATGTAATGTGGTGTGGATGCAATAGCGCGCATTGAAGTATCAATGCTTCATAACTCATTTCCCCCGGAACCCATGCCTGGTCATTGTCCACCCCTTACCCGCCTGGATGCTGCTACCACTCTGCCACTCTGCCACCTTTTTGCTACTTTACTACTTTACTACTTTCTCCCAAGTCAATAATAATAATAACAATAATCTACTTTCCCGTTATTACTGCATTTAGAGGTCAATGCTACCCTGGTAACTTTCTTAGCTCCCTTTCCTCCAACACTACTTATTATTGATCGCCTCGTTCCTGGCGATTCGTGATATCCTCCTTTCCTCTTTTCCTTCCCCTTTGTTTCGTCCATTCTTACTTGGACTGCTATTTCGAAAAGGAAAAGAAAAAAAAAGAGACAAAACAAAAAGTATAGGAAACTAATAGGAACATACAAAACTAAAAGGTACCTAACTCCCTTGTCTATTACTCGTTCATCCAAGGAATTCCTACCTGCAAACATCCATATTTCCCCTGGCGGTAGCTGCTAGTCGCCAGTCCTTTTCAGGGTTGGCTTGCAGTATTTGCTCAAATCATAGGCGGCCATGTAAGACTCAAACCCACACGCCTTCCCACAGATGCAACAGATGCCATTGCTTCACACCTTTCGATTCCCTTGTCTCGAAGTACACAACAGCCGAGCTAGGGGTACATCTGCAGCCATCCGCTTTCACGAGACCATTCCGTCCAACATCGGAGCTGTTTGCCTAATTCTCTTTCATATAGAACCCGCCTGCTGACCAACTTGCCCGAATAGTAGTCGTATAATACTTCACCGTCAACTAGATCCCCTTGGGCTCGTAACCTAAGCTCCTATACAGGAACGAAAGGGAAACACAACACACACCGCTAGCCGGAAGATTACCTTGGACTTTAATTGACTCTTAACTACTGATAAGTCAGAAGTCGGTAGAGAACATGGGGGATCAAGGAACAGGTGGAATCGAGAGTCGGGGCGTCGAGAGCAATACTACGAGGCGCATGTCTGAACCACGACCAAATACTCACGATGATCAGATCCAGCAGCAATCTACTGAAACGAAAGCATCTAACGCAGAGAACGAAGAACAAAAGTACGCCCAAACTGGTCCTAGGCATTTAATTCCCGTGCATCCAGGTAACCCTGCATCAAATGGCGGTCTATCACGAACCCCATCCACGAGCTCCAATGCTTCCAGAGACTCCCGTATTGTATTCGAGTTTTCGCATCAGCGATCACGGGCTCCCAGGCCGTTGGAGCCGCCGGTAACGAAGGCTACTTTGAGCGAATTGGATGTGAATAAGATTATCCATAACCCAAAGCTAAGGCACGATATAAATTTCGACCCAGATCTTCATTTCAGGCCGAATGTTGACGGGGAGAAGGGGAGGAGAAAGCAAGAGAAGGCCAACCAATTCTGGAACTCACTCACGGAGCAGTTGCAATTATTTATCATTAACCGGGATGAATTTATGAGCAGATTCGGACAGGGCGAAGATTGGTGCCTCCCGCAGCTTCTAAAGTCGGTCAAGGAGATCATTCAGACTTTAGTTCCTCAGCGGGATCGCATGTATCTGGATGAAGGGCTAAACGTCGAGCTTATCATGCAACAGTTTGGCAAAGGAATAGCAGACTTGGAAAAGTTGGCCTCGTGGTTGTCTGGAGTTCTGAAATCCCATTGTGCCCCTATGAGGGACGAATGGGTGGACGAAATGTACAACCAGCTGACAAACGGCAACAAAACCAATGACATGGAGGAGCTTGTGCAAGGAATGCGCAGCCTCTTGAGCGTTCTCGAAGCCATGAAGCTCGATGTTGCGAATCACCAAATCAGATGCCTTCGGCCAATCCTGATTGAAGACACGGTCCACTTCGAGCAGCGGTTCTTTCTTAAGAAGATACGGGATCGCAAGATGGACCCTGGCCCAGCTCAGGCGTGGTACCTGACAGTGAATCAGTTTTATTCTCAAGACCCAGCTTCAGTCCAGGCTTTCGGAGAAATGGGTTCCTTCTTTGAGGCTCTGTGCAAAATGATAATCCCATCGACAGATCCGTATTCGCACCCGGATACCTTTGTTTTTGACGAGGAGCGCATGGCCAAACTCCGATCTGACATGCTCGACGCGATTAACCTAGAAGTCTGCATGCGCTTATACGAAGGGTTGGACAGAAAATACAGATTCAACGATACGATGTCTAGCGTGAGCGCTATTCCCACGCCTTTGTTAGCTACGCCCTTTTCAGATGCCTCTGGTTTTCTAGGTTCGAGAACTGAGGATGACGGGAGCGAAAGCTGCTTCAATTCTAGGCCGTCTAGTCTAGTTTTCAGTTCCGCTGGATCGGCTCATTCATCTCCTCGCAACTCCTTTGTCCTACCCGTTCAACCAGCTACCAGCCGCCCTGAAGACCAGCAAGCCAAGTCGAGAAACCTCTACAACTCGCTTGTCGCACTACTCCAGACTTCCCCCGCCAGCTCCCGTTCCGTTTCACGATGGAAGGCGATGAAAGATTCATTGGCTTTACAGATCTTCCGATTTACCAATGCGCCTGCTCAGGATCTTCTACAATTTGAGGACGAGCTCGATAACCATATCTCCGAGCTCTCGTCTCCGCTCTTCCAGCAGGTGGAACAGTACTATCATTACCACTTACTTGTGGAACTTCGACAACGCGTTAAGGATTTTAAGGGACTCACAGGCGCAGCTCTATTCTCAGTCGCTACCGGCGGCCGCCTACACAGCCCCAGTCGCGGTTGGGATGGCCCCCGCGAAAACGTAAGCCGGGAACGTACGTCGCTAGAAAATGCGATTCGGGAGGCGCGTGAAGAGGGCGGTGTCGAAGATATGGCCACGCGGCTAGCCCACATGGGTCTCCTTCATTGGAGAGTCTGGTCGCATTTGGTCTACACAGGGGATCTCGAGAATCTCGTCCCGGTGCCTGATATGCCCATGGCAATTTAATTACCGATAGAGTACGCGGCAAGGACCGTCAGCTCAGTACCAAGTCTTCTATTCACACAGAAACACGCTTTACACCACTAGTCGTCTCGTCAGCTTCTTCTCCTTTACGATTACGTTTCGAGCGATATCTGAGACGAGCCGACACTTTAATACCTATTACACTCCGCTTAATCACCTCGCATTGGTCACTTATCACTTGGACGATTTCTTCAATAATCCGGAACCGGCATTGTTTGGGTGTTTGTTTAGGAGTAACAGGATTCTCATATGGTTCCCTGGGGTTTTGTGACAAGGCATGGAAGAGGCATAGTCAGTTTTTAGATTTGCGACCCCCTTTCTCGCTTTACATTTCTATTTTGTCTGTTTTTTTACTTGGTTGCACCGTCTCTTTGGCGAAAGGGCCCGCATTCAAAATAACATACCCGGTCTACATGTCACAGGCGTTTCGTGTGTTATTCCTCTTGTTGTTTTTCTTGGTGGCGGCGGGAGGCGAGGCGAGGCGAGAAATTGATTATTTTTTTTGCATCATAACTAAGAATACAGGATAGCTTCCTTAGGGGCTTGTGATTCTGGAGAGAGCGCAAGCAAGCAAGCAGCTTAGCTAGCTAGCTAGCTGAGGTGGTAGTTTAGTTTATCATGCAAAAGAGGAAGATTTATTTTACGCCTCGGGGCGTGCGGGCGGCGGATGACGATGGTTTTCGCGATGATAATGGGACGGCCATAGTCTTACTAGGGAAAGATACAACCTCGCCGCAAGGTTTGGTCACACGCAGATAGCATTTTTTTGCCTTCTCGGCGTAGCGGGTCGCAGGCGACGGGATTATACACGTCGGCAAGAGATCCAGCACGTCTAATAGATTTTGCGCTATGGAATACATACACACATACATTCATACACAATTGCTGGTGCCTGTTTCTTTACCGCCTCTCCGAAGCCCAGGGGTCCACTCCTTATAGACGTGGCAGTGATGAATCCTTCTGTGTGTGGTGTATGTATGTATGTATGTATGTATGTATGAGTCTTTAATGTGGCATACGATACGTGGACACGGGACTAAGGAAGCATGGCGAATTTTCAAAGAAGCAAAATACATAAGGGTAGTAAGGGATTATTAGTCGTCTTCAGCCGACGTAGACGGCTGATTATATTACCCAGCATGGAGGCGGATACATGTGATTTGGAATAATATGTACTATACCCGCCCCCTTTTTATACCCGCTAGCCCGGCCGGAAAACGTACTTGCCAAATCGGGTCGACGGGCGCACTTTTTAGCCAACCAAATCTCGCGGGTTCCTGAAGATCATTTGTTCGGGGGTGGTGGTTTTTTTTTTTGTTCTACGCTACCTATGCCATACCTTTTTTTTTTTTTTTTTTTTTTTTTTGCTTGAGCCACACTGGCCGACTAGGTAATCAACCGCCCCAAGTATGTAATTACGGGCCGAGGGATGGGATTTTACGGACCGCGCAGCTGAAGGGCTAAAAATACATACATGTACTCACTTTACGTAGCGTACAGCGCGAGGCGGGCGGACGCGCGTGTTTTCGCGGATTTCCCTCGCCTCAGCTGAGAGGAGCGAGGAGCGGTGTTGCATCGGGGATTCCTTGGGTGTTCGGGTTGTATTATGTTATGTCTGCGTTGAATCGGAAATTTTGAGTGCTGGGTTGGGGATGGGATGGGATGGGTTGCATGGCTTCGTCTTATGTATGTACATACCTAGGTAGGTACGGTAGTTATATGTATGCGCGTGTGTGTAATATTTATACGCCCTTGCGACGCTGGCAAATAGAAATGGGGGATGGAAAATGGAGAATGGAAATGGAAGATGGAAGATGGAGGGAGTGTAATCCTGTGCCGCTCGGAAAGTCAGAGATTTAAGGTGCTTATGTTTGTTCGCCTGGCTTGCGTGGTTGGAGACGGTAGATCCGATCGCGACGACGGCTTACCTTACGTTAGGTAGGTATACTAGGATGTAGTATGTATAGATGTGTGTGTGTGTGTGTGTGTGTGTGTGTGTGTGTGTGTGTGTGTGTGTGTGTGTGTGTGTGTGTGTGTGTGTGTAGGAAAAAAGAAATATGCGTTTACTAATTCCTTGCTAGTTGTAAGATATAAGATATAAGATACATTTGTGTGTATTATATCATATATGTACTACTAAGCTCATAGCGGCCACGTTGGCCATACGAGATTCGCCAACGGATAGTTAATTAAGATAATGTATATGCGTATATTTACGTATGTAAATACATGGCGTTGTATAGGTTAGACAGACAGACAGACCTGCAACGCATAAAGGTGGCTTGCGTAGTCGGCTCTTATGCACGACGGCGGTGAGGATGTAACATGCTTTGCTTCATCATCTGTTTACTTCCGTGTCTTAGGTATCCTTTAGTTATATCATATATGCAGCCCGAACCGGCTTTACCGCTTCTTCTCATCGCATTTCTTTGCTTTTGTCTGGCATGTGGCGAGAAGCTGCATGTATATTATATATTCACCGAGTCGTAAGTAAGTATCTAGGGATATCGAGAATCAAGAAAAGGCCCTCTGCTGAATTGAAGACCGAGCAGTCAGCTGGGCTAAACTCTTCGGGCTGGAAATCGGGTTTGGGATATATGGGTGTATATCCCGAAAGAAGAAGGATAATCCCTTATTCTGGGCTCGCCGAGAAGAAGAAGAAGGAACATAATGTTCCCCTTCTTGCTATAAGTTACACCAAGGCCTAACAACGCATCTAATACACCCGCTAGGAATAAGAACAGGCATAATCGCCGTTAGTGACGTTTAAAATACTAGGCCCGAGCACAAAGGGCAAAGGGCTATGACATCGCTATTTCTTTTTTTTCTTCTTCGGAATGTTTGCCTCAATATAATCCATACGCCAATCCCAATATACACCGAACATTGTGCAACAACACCACCGCCATTTACAGCGTGTCACGGAGGTCATGTTATACTTCGGAAATATATTGCTAAGCATGACTAACCGTCACACGGGCCTCGACTTCATGTGTGCATGTACTTGTTTATTATATCTTAGGTAGGTTAGGTAGTTATTATATTTCTTACATATTTAGGTACATACATTTACACACGCACCCCTGAACTACGTATATTACTATGTAGGTATGTATTAGGTAGGTAACGTCACCGGCAGATATCAAACCTCCCCACGCTCGGATCGTGATCCGACGTCCTCTCCGAGTACGGCACCCAAGTGTTTACGTGCACGTGCTCGAAGCGCGTGCTCTCCGCCGCCGCTAGCGCCGGGCTGACGAAGACGTGGTCGAGCTCTTGCGAGTTCATGTCGTACAGGTATGTGTACCGCTCCTCGGGCGGGATACCTACCGCGACGTCCAAGTCTGCTAGGCCCGAGAGGGTGCTGAATATAGTGACTGGGGCCGCGAAGGCGAACTCGTTGAAGTCGCCGAGCGTTACTATGGCTGCGGAGGGGTATTGGGTGAGGATGTCTGCGATGAAGGACTGTTTAGGGGCTGGTGTTAGTGGTTTTTCTTCTTTTTTGGATAGATAGGTAGGTAGGTTAGGTAGATATTACGGATAAGGGGTTCGGCAAACTCACAGCAGTAGTCTCAGCCTGCGCCAGTCGATCCTCTACGCCCCCGTTGACAGGCGGTCGGGCGTCGCCGTGTAGCGAGGAGCTGCCGCCCTTGGAGCCCCAGTGCACGTTCACCGTGAATAGCGTCTTGCTTGTACTACTGTTACTACTACCCACGAGCTCCCACGCTGCTGCTAGAGGCTTCCGGCTATTGGTCCAGGCCGCGTTCGACGGGTCGATGTAGCCCGGGTTGAACTTGAGTTCGGGGCCGGGTAGCACTTCGTTGGCCGTGGTAGCATTACCTGGGCTCGGGTTCCGGAGCCGTAGGCGGTCTGCTCGGTATAGGTATGCGACGCGGATGTTGCTGCCGGGAGCGCCGCCGGATTTGTCGTTTAGGGGGCTGATGTAGGTGTATTTGTAAGTGATGTTAGCAGTGCTAAAGGCCTGAATAGCTGTCGCTAGTGCCGTGAGAGTTTCGTCAGAGCTCACGGTGCCGTCGTCTATCTCGCCGTTGTCGTCCTGGATCTCCTGAACCGCTAGTAGATCCGGTGTGCGCATGGATTGGACGATATGCTTCGCAACAGCTTGGACATGTGCAGTGTCACCAGCGTAGAAGTTCTCGATGTTGTAACTACCCACGGTGATGCCCTTGCACGTCCCTTCGCTCACTATTGAAGTCGGCGGAGCTACTTCAGGGGCGAGGGACTCAGCGACACTCACGTTCGTCAACGGGAGGATGCGGTAGAATCCGAAGGCCTGGTAGACGACGCCGGTAATGGTTTCGAGTTTGTCGCCTAGCTTCGTGTCCTTCGGGTTCTTAGATCCGTCGAGCGGACTACCGATGATAATAGCCTCCGGGTTACCGTCCGCAGCAGAGACGGTGAGACCCGTACGGTCGTTATCGCCCGTTGTATTCCAGTTTCCAACAACCCATGTGTCGCCATACTGATTAGGTCGTCCAACTGCACGTGGGCTCTCGATCGTAACCAGCTCACCCGTCAGACTCTCCCAGAAGTCTAAGCCGTACAACTCTGGTTCTAGTAGGGGGTTCTCGACGGAGATCAAGCTCTGGTTATTCGGCACGGCGAACACATCGCCCTTATCTAGGCCGGAATACTGTTTCGTCGGCGGACTAAGTGCCCCCTTGCCAATCACGATCGGCTCAACTTTCCCACTACGTTCTAGGATAGCCGTAACCTTTGGCGATGCGAGCTCCGTCATGTACAAGTAGTCCTTGTTAGAGCGGTACTCGCTGACCTTTCCGTCGACGACAAGGACATCACCAACATTGATGCTGGTGTTCTTGGCGAGCGCCGAGCCGTACACGTATAGGCCATCTGAGACACGCTTGTCGCAACTCGACTTGATGGATCGTAGCCAGATGCCTTCAGGACCCTTCGCCGTTACGATTCCCGTGACGTTAGTGACATTGTGGCCGTTGAGCGGCGATAAGAAGCGATCACCGTTGATCTGAGCGATCGACTGCCCAGAAACGCCAGTGGCTGCAAGTAGGGAGGCCGCAAGCCACCTGAGCAGCGTAGTGGTAGTCTTCATTGTGATAGGAGCTCTCCTAGCGACTTCAATGTACTTGAGACCGAAATACACTACGGTTCTGGACCTCCATTAGAACAGAGAAGGGAACATCATCGTATTATATACTCCCGTCTGTACGAAGGGACCGCGTGCATATCAACGCGCGGATATGAAAAGTGGACGCCGACCCCGAATCAAGCTATCACCGAGCTACAGGAACACGGAATCTAGATCTAAACATCACAAGCATAAGAGGAACCCCATCGCAAGACCTTCCCATTGGCCTCGTGGCTGCCGAGCTGATATGGGGGAGATAACCAGTCGTATCGACCAATCCAGCCCACGTTGCACGCCTACGGTCTTGGCGATTTCCAGAAACCGAAGGTGGATGATACCTTGCGGTTCGGCCGTTGGCCTTGGCATCGGTGACCCAATCTATTGGTACCCTTCGTGATATACGTCAAAGGGGTAGGTAGTAGGAACTTCGCCGCAATCTAAAAGACTTGGACTAACGAAAAAGCAAAGGCAAAGGCAAATATATCATGCAAGATTAGATAGATGTGCTTGCGATAGAAATCGTATTCTCATTCTCATCTTCGAACTTAAACGACTCAACTCGCTCGCTCAAGACGAACATCCAAAATCAAAGCAGCCAGGTTGTGTAAGGTAGGTACCCAAGCCGAGTAGTACATGGAATATAATCCAAGAGTCCCCTGAATCCCCTCCCCAATGCATAGTATCTAGATGAATAGCCAAACCGTTGGCCACTTTTATACAAGAAGGGAAACACAGAATTATGCCCTTGATGGCTATAGGTGGCATCCCCACTAGCCAAAAAGGATACATGAGGGTATAATAATATTCGACAACAGAAAATGAAGGGTTGGACTATCGGTCTAATCGAGGACTTAGTGGACTCTTACCGGGTCCTTGTGCTCTCTTCAACGCTCTCAGTTCATCCTCGAGCTTCCTCCGTACCATTTGTTCCGACTGTGAAATGTTAGTTAAATGAGATTATGGGAGAAAAGACGGCCCTTGGGAGGCATACCCTTAATTGTTCCTCGTACTTCTTCCTCTCAGCCCTCAGTCCTGACCTGTAGGAGTCGGTCAGGTACGAAGTCTTCATACCGCCAGGCGATAGTGGTCCTAGACGCGCTGATCCTAGTCGCTCTTTATCGAGCTCTTCCTGTAGTTGCTCCTTCTCCTTGCGTAGTCTCGTAATCTCGCGATCTAGTCTCTCTTCGATATCACTGGTAGCTTCTTGAAGCTGCCTCTCGAGTTCGTCATTCATCATATCCTTCTCATCCTTGATCTTGGAACGTTCAGCTTTCACTCGGTCGAGCTCATCCTCCAGTTCCCCGATCTTCTTCTCGCTCTCGAGCGACTGCTTGACAACATCGGTCAAGTCTTGGGCGGTGGCTTTCAGCTCCTTCTCTAGCACTTCAACTCTATTGAGCATTTTAGTTGATTCGTTATTGTTATGCAGAGCCGCAACCTCCGCAGCCCTCTCTTTTCTAGAACCGTAGGCGCCGTCGAGTTCGGCCTTAGCGAGAGTAGCTTCCATCTTAAGTTCGGCAACCATGCCTGTCATCTGTTGAAGCTCCTCGTCCTTAGTCTTGAGATCCCTCTCCTTCTCCCCAATAACCTTGTCGGCAGCCTCCTTAGCATCATTGACCTCCTGTAATTGTGTCGTGATAGCTGCAACATTAGCCTCCGCTGTTGCTAGACGCGCCTGGACTTCTCTGACGCTTTCTTCTAGCGATGCTATCTTAGCATTCCGCTCCTTGAGCTGTTCTCGCGCTTCGTCAATAGCAGTGGATTCTTCTGTCCGGCCATTCTGTGACTCTTCAAGGTCCTGCAAGGCTTGTGAAAGTTGCGAGCGGGCATTGTCTGTTTCCTTCTCTGCCTGATGAAGTAATTCTTTGACCTGCTCTACTTCATCGATTTTGTCCCTTAATGCTTGATCCTTCTCGGAGTCAGACCTGCTGTTGAGCTCGCGCTGCTGCTTAATTTGACGTTTCAGAACACCCTTTTGCTCATGTAATTTGGTAGCTTGTCTGTATAGCCACTGAATCTTGACTGAGAAAGCTGACAATGAGTATTGCTCGTCAAAGTCGATAGATTCACCGTCAGACATATCATCCTCGTCTGGCTCCAATCCCTTTTCTTGGCGAGCCTTTCGTCGTTCCTGCTTCCGTTTTCGTAAATCGGCGTACCCTGATTGGATGATGTCCCAGAGTCCCATGAGAACTGTTTCGTATTGCTCGCTCTCGCCTCTGGCGGCAGAGTTCGTACTGGATGCATCCGCAGCTCGCCGCAGCTCATCCTCGATAGTTGGTAACGAGTCCCGCAAATACCTGAGCTGCTCATCAACGCCTAATTCTGCGTTCGGTGGTGGCGGGTGATTTGTATTGGCTCCTAAGAGTATGTTTTGGACCTCGGCGTTGAGCGTCCGTATCCTCTCTGCCAATTCAAGGCTATTACCTCGGTCTTCAGCGATGGCAATTAGTCCATTTTCAAGGTAATCTAGATGGCTACCGATCATATCACCAGGCTCTAGTCGGCCTGATGGGATAGCACCGTAAGTATCGCTCTTGGCTGGATCTGTGCTGATAACTATTTCACGTAGCCGGTAATTGAGCTGCTCTAGTTTACCTTCTGTATCAGAAATTAGGCTCCATGGGTCTGAACCCTGACCTCTGAGCTCGTTGATTTGTGCCTGTAGCTCACGATTTTCCTCACGTAGTCTCTCGGTCTCTTCCGTTAGCTGCCTATTTTGTCCCCGAACAGGCGACTTTAAAGGGATTTCAATAGCGTTCTGCCGGCTTCGATCCTCGGCTCGTTCGGACATATCAAAGGATCGATACAAACTTGCTTCGTCAAAGGTGAATCCGTCTTCCAAGAAGTCCATGCTAAGACTGTCACGGCCATTCATTGTAGTATACATGCTCTCGGGACTAGCGGGAACGCCGTTAAGAAGGGGGACTCTTGGGGATGGTGTTTTGCTGTTTCCTTTGTGCGTGAGCTGAAGAATACCAGCAGTATGCTCCAACAGTCGCCTCTGGGGTTCCATGGCGCGCTTCTCCAATGACCATAGTTCGGATGCTAGGTCTTCGCACTTCTTTTGGATCGTGCTGAGTTCGTGTTCAGCCTCCCGTGCGGCATCAGTCGATCCACTGTGTCGATGACCTAGGAGACTCCTTCTCTTGAAATCAACTTTGGTTGGGGAATACAGTTTAGACATTGATATAGCAGCATCGCGATATTTGGATTGGATGGCAAGGTTTGACCTCGTCTGCTCGATTCGTTGATTCAAGATCTGACATTGTTTCTTGAGGTCGTCGACTTCCTCCTGAGATAAAATCTCATACTCTTTGCTGTCGAGTAAGGCGGTTTCGGTGAGTAAATGCACTTGGACAGGATCTTTCAGGTCGACCAGCACCGAGCTTTGAACGCGCCCCGGATTCATCTAGTTTGATTGTGAGTATACAACGAGGTGGATACGATGGCCCTCGAGATAGGAGGGAGTCAGAACAGCTGCTTACTGGATTAAATCGCGGCCTGTCTCTTTCGAAGTCGTTGAGGCTGTCTTGTCGATAGGAATCAACTAGTGCTGGACCCCTCGGCGCAATCGTAGGGCGCAGCGGTGGCGGACCTCCGTCAAAGCCATCATACCCACGGTTTGCAAACCCGTTCATTCTTGTCACTTTCGAGTAGAAAGGTTGGTTGTCAAATGCATTATACTACGGGAAGGGTCGCGTAAGAGTCGGTTACTCGTAAATTTATTATGGTTGGATCGTTTGAATCGGTTATATTAGTAGTTGGCGCAAGTTTTAGTCGCCAGTCCGTCGAAGAAGAAACCAAGATGAATAAATAAAACTAAGAACGCCAATTCAAACAGAAGCCCTAGTAGAGAAACAATCCGCAAGAATGATTCACTGGAACAATGGCGCAAGATATATTGTAAGCAAGTCAGAGTCCAAAATGTGATGGTCGGTCGGGTCACCTGGTAATGAGATGGAAAAGGAGTTTTGTCGATTGAGGATCTACGATGTATTGTATGTACATTCTTTACATGGGCTATTTGACTGACTGCCCGATAACCTAAATTTAATTAGCGGCGCATTTTGCACATAGGTACCTTACGTACGCGCTCCACGCTGGAGCGCCAGCGCTAACCTGCGTTGAGTAATTAAGCGAAGCGCGCGTGGATGTGGCTGGGGCGTAATATAAACATATTTGGCATAAGCATAACTTGAATATTGCACAATTCTTTGGTTTTTTTCTTCTTTGCTATCCCTTCACTTATTAATCTCCCTTTTCTTTTCCGTATCTGAACCTTGGTCTTTACGTAGTAATTCACTGTTTGTTTGCTACTTGTTATCTACTTTAGGTAGGTATTGTGCGTGTATAGATCCGTAAATTCACCAGCATTAGCTTGTCTAATATGACACTTAAAATAAATCATGTATCCAGCCACCCCTGCAGTAGGACATGCGTGCACTTATCAAACCTCATTAGAGTCTGATACATTTACGGATCGCAACCATATCTATGCTTTGCTCTAGCACATTAAAACGTATAGAAATGTACCAAAATCGTAATTTCGCTTTGCGCAATGTTGATCGACCGTCATAATTAATCGGCTCGGACCGTTGACAAGGATAGATAGGTCCTTTACTTTTAAACTTCTTTATACTTCTTATTTTTATTGGTATTGCGCGAGATTAGATACATAATTACTTTTGCGCCACTTCCATCTCATAAATAGTTAGACCCTAGCCAGGCTATGCTTGCCAGCGATATCTTTGCTGCACACGTGGATGGCTGATGCAGTGCCATAATTTTCTAAATACGGCGTCGGATGTTGGGTTCGCTCTTTATAGGAGCTTCTAAATAAACCACGGGTCCCGAAAATAGGGAGACGTCGTGGCCGGTAGCGTGTAAGGGACAGTAGTTGATTTGATCGGACACTGATACGTCTTATCTATAGACCATACGCCAACTCTCCTATACGCTGTACTTGTGTAAGTATGCTATTTTAGGTATTCAATGCTTGCGAATGACCTCTGGGGGCCGAACACGTTGGATCTAAAACCAACGATGGGGTAAAAGTCGAAGTCTTTTTTTATTTGCTTGCCAATGGGTCTAAAATGCGCCTTGGAACTGGTCTATAACTTGTTGACCCATAGTCCTGCGTCTTCCGCCTTCAGCGTCCGCTTGGCCCTGTGCGCCGCTTGTCGCGGCTGTAGATCCGTTTTCACCCTCCAGTCTCCTACGCAACCCTTCGAACTCCTGACTCCTTCCCTGTGTTCGCATCCCCACGACCCAGCCAGGTAATCGCCATCGTATTAGTGATCGTGGTAAAACTTCCATCCTCCATGAGAGGCCCAACATCCATCCAACTAGCGCGCCGAGGAGAGATCCAGGCCACTGAAAGAGAGCTAGTTGAAATGCAAGGAGGTATCGATATGACTTGTCAGAGAACGTAATGCCTTGTGTCTGATCGTCTGTCGAAGTAGATGTTGATGTTGATGTTGCTATCTTATATTTATATATCGGCGGGATCATAGCGTGGTACTGGGCTAAGACCGCAAAGATTATAGGTGTAGGCCCGGCAGGAAGGTAGTTGAAGAGCCCCAGCGTAAGTGGCCTTAGAAAGAGAGCCAAAACTGCGGGGACCAACCAGCTCGTGAATAACGATGTGACGAAAATGAATGTCTATAGTATACCCGTCGTTAGCTAGGTAGATACACCAATACGGTAATAAGGAATTGCTCTTACAGCAAATTTCCTGGACCCCCACATCCTCTCAACTGCTCTCATGTTGTATAGGGTCATGGCAGCAAATAGTACCTCGGTCGAATTGGTGTAGCAGAGCTGATAAATGAGAGCCCTCCATATCTGGTGAAACTGCCAAAGGTGCAAGTCGACTAGGATATAGAAGTAGTGCTTGATATCAAGTAGGCTGGCGCCTATTGATATCCCAATAAGTCCGTAGACAAGACTGCGCGTCACCGGCGCATTCGTAAAGGACATGATGTCAACTCGAGGTCCCGCGACAGCTACCGGCGCATCGTAGATCTACCGTTAATGGGTTAATACAGATAGCACTTAGGTAGCTTGAATCGATGGTATTGATCCTGTTGTACACGATCCAAATTAGGTATTGTATATGTATAAGTATAAGCACGTAGATACAGAAAACGATGTCATTGAACTATTAACTTCTTTCTCAGACTAGGGATCGCCCGGCAAGAATTGGACATGTGTACTATAGATAGGTACCTGCGTATCTTAAATAATCCTAGTCGGACATCTTTAACTTTAAGTCATGGCCAAGTGTCTTGATGACGGCTATTACGTTTTGTTACATATATCCGTCTACCCGACACTACCGACACTATGAGGTAAATGACAGGGTCTGGGATGGCAGTACTGGGCAGCTGAAATTCAATTCCATCTAAGCTTATCGATAAGCTTCGTAGCTCTTGCTAAGCCTCAACGTTGTCAATCATACGAACATTCCACCTAGCATTTACGACTTCAATTCATAACGGCTAATAGCCACCATTGTCGTCATCACCCTACAATGCAAAATATATAACTTTCCTTGAATCATTTTTTACGTTTGTTTTTTCCCCTCTTAAGCTAGTCAACCCTGTTTTCACTATCAATTCAACCATGTCCGACCTGTACCTCTCGCATGTTAGGAACTGGATTCTGAAGTCTCCGCCGGCAGAATGGGTTATTAAAAGTGGCCGAGAGCTGCTTATAGGTACTCTGAAGCAAGGTCCGATACCACAGCATGTCGCTTTCGAGATGGACGGAAATAGGCGCTTCGCCAAGAATCACAAGATCGAAACTATAGAAGGCCATCACCTAGGATTTGAGGCCCTGGCGAGGGTGCTCGAGATTTGCTACAAGTGTGGCGTCAAGGTGGTTACCGTATATGCATTCAGTATCGAAAACTTCAATCGACCCAGGCACGAGGTTAGTGGCCTGATGGCAATGGCCAAAGTTAAGCTGGAACAACTTGTTCAACACGGCGAGCTTCTCGACCGGTATGGTGCTGGTATCCGGGTATTAGGAGAGCGTGATTTAATCCCGGACGATGTGTTGCCCTACGTCGACCGAGCCATCGAGATGACAAAACATAATAAAGAGTGAGTAGTTTCCCACGGATATACTTGGGGAGGCTGTTGCTAACGATATATACTAGTGCCGTGCTCAACATATGTTTCCCTTACACCTCAAGGGCTGAAATGACCAGTGCGATAAAAGCTACGGTGGATGAATATACAACATCACCTCGATCAACGAACACACCATTCTCACAGTCGCGAATCACACAAAAGATAAGATCCAACAAGTCGAAAAGGTCGGACTCTTCTTCCCCTATGGACTCTTCCCTAGATGAAAATGGCGTATCGGACGTTGATGATTCTATGTCTTCGACTACCGCATTAGATCCGGATTCGCCTCCTCTACAGTCAACACCAGTGAAGCCTACCAGGTTCAAGAACCCGGAAAGTATCACAACTGAGACTATCAATAGCCACACGTATACTGCCGAGTGCCCACCCTTGGATATGTTCATCCGTACTAGTGGTGTTACGAGATTGAGCGATTTCATGTTATGGCAATGCCATGAGAATACCCAGATATTCTTTCTGAAGTGTCTGTGGCCTGAGTTCGATTTATGGCACTTTATTCCCATCCTTTTAGAATGGCAATGGCGACAAAAGAAGCTAACGGAGAAGGAGGGATCGCGGAAATGAGTAGACGAACGATGCAGCATACCCTTTGTATTGGCGTTGAGGCGTACTCGTTTGAGATTATCTTGGTAGAACCGGCGATGTACACTTGTCAGCGGTTGAATTGTGGTGACGTAGGATAAATAATGTACTATAGAAAATGGTCTTGTCACGCAATGATTGTAAATATTGTTTAAAGTATGCCTAGGTAACTATATACTATTATACTATTATAACTAGACTGGCACCATACTTAACACTACACAATGGCGAAGACTAACTAGGTAATCGATTCTTTACTTTTAACTTTTATTTTCATTTTTATTTTATTCTATATCGAGTTTTAGTTTACAGATCCTGTAAATATACATGTGCTGTCATACCAGCTCTGTTTAGCAAAAGCTTATATGAACGCGCATCATGTATTTGCACGGCAAAACGCGGGTTAGGTAACATGTTCGCGAACGTATGTACCGAGGCTCGTAAGGACTGCAGACGAAGAGCGGAGCCTAAGTCTTGGCTGTTGAAGTCATTGTTTTTCTTATCTTATCAACCAGTATGCGGATTAATTATCGGATCAACGGTCGCTTGTTTTCTGTGGTGTCTGGTCACAGTTACCCCAATCAAGCCAATCGAAATGCCGCTTCCGTGTGTAGTACAGGCATGTACAAGCCCACATTACCAGAAGGTTGCCCGCCGATAGAAACCCGCGCGCAAATGGGGGACTTAGCAACTGGGCTCAGCAGTGCAGAGTGCTAAGTGCTACTTTCTGGGCCGACTCAATTAATAAATCTCATCCATCCGGTTGTCCACCTCATCTTCGCAGTTTTGCGCCTCCCCCCTTCTATGAAGCTCTACTCGTATTCCCATTCATACTACTTCATACTACTTCTACTAGTATCATTCTATTTTTATACTCAAAATGACATAAACTTCATTTACTGAAGCTTGTCAACTTAGTTCCTTCGCAAAGTCTCCGAACCTCTCGAACAAGAAATCTACTTCCCGTTTTCTCGCGTCTCCCATCTCGACTAGACCTACTATTTAAACCCGCCCGAGAAACCAAGATGAAGACCGCGAAGCTACCTCAAGCGGACGCTGGTCCCTCCTCAAATAGAAGAGCTCAACCTGTTCGCCAAACCCGAGCAAATCCCCCGCGAACGTCGTCTGGTACAGCCCGCACTTTCGCTGGTAGAGACTCGCTTGGAGGCGGCCATAGTCACGATCAACCTATCGAGGTTTTCCCCGCAATTACATACTTCACCGATTCTATAACGTCGCTCCCTAAAGATCTCGTCCGACATTTCACCCTTTTAAAGGAAGTCGACGCAAAGATATTTGCCCCCGAAGAAACCCTCTTCCAACTTGTCGACGCCGTTCTCAAGTCGAGCCCCTCCGAACCTAGGAACATCAACGATGCATCCGGTAGCATCGCCACCGCCTCGACGCCAATGAGCGCCCAGAATAGCTCAAGCGGGTTCGCTGCGAATGGCAATACTAGATCGATCGACGATAACTATAGCTCTACGGTATTTAACCCGAGTAATCTCCCGCGACGGCAGCTATTTCATCAAACCGCCCTGAAAGTCCAGGAAATGCTAGTGTCCTTAGAAGAGAAAAACCATGTCATATCGACTGCGAACGAGGCGCTATCTAAACAACTAGCTCGGATCAATGACGTCTGGCCGCACCTCGAGGGTGAGTTCAGCGACGAAGCTAAATGGGGTAGCACTACACACTGGGCCTATCCAGAGAACAGGATCAATCGAGCGAATCAAGCTGAGCGATCGCGCCGAGATGGGGCAGCTACTATTACAGCTGCGGCCCAGCAGCTTGCAGAAGAAGCTGCAGCACGAAGTGACGCGAGAAAACAAGCGATCATAGCTAAGAAAGGGCTTAAGAATCAACACCAAGACTCGGATGTAGATGATCACGAGAACAAGCACAAGGGAGAACCGACAAAAAAGGCATCTAACAATAATCACGGCAGTAAGGCTCGAAAGGCCGCCGAAACAGCCGCGCCTGTTGGACTGGGTATTACTTCAGGCACTGTTACGAATACCCCCAACGGGAATCCTCCATCCAAGAGACGAAAGGTTGAAGCAAATAAGCCAACTAATGGGGGGCAGCCGATGGAACGCGCAATGAGCTCTGTCTTCGGCAATGGAACGAAACCCAAAAACTCGAGCCCTAGAGCAACACCTGCACCTGAACCGCCTAAGAAGCGCAAAGCTCTTCCTACCGTAAACGGTACCTCGAAAAAGAGGTGAGCATATCTACTACCTACTTCTCCTACGCTTCGGGTATTTCAGTTTACTAACCTGAAGATTCTCCCCCTAGCAAAACGACTACCGCAGCCGCCGTGCTTTCTCCTTCCATCGCAGCCTCTCCAATCCAACCAAACTTCGATCCCAAAGCCGCCGCCCGCGGTTCACCTGCGCCTTCCACAACCTCAGCGCGCCCCGCATCGTCTCGAGCGAGACAAAACTCCATACAGTCCACTGTAGAAAATGGTCGGCAGCGACCTGCCTCATCTGCCTCAAACAGGCCGAATGGCGTTGCGGCTACAACTCCAGAGCTTACGGCGGCGCATAACGGCGTTCGTCCCCCGGCTGATACTAAACAAAATAAAGAAACCGTAGCAACCGTGAAGGTTGAGGCTACTAGGGAAGAAGCGGTCCTCACCATCGCTAGTACTAGTGCCGCCACTACAAGTAACAAGGCCATACCCAAAGGCGACGATGCGGAACCGAAAGGGGATGCTACACAAGCCCCATTAACAGCATCCACACCTATTGTCACCACCAAGAGCGGACGAGCTAGTAAGCCGTCAACGCCAGCATTAGGATCATTCCCAGACCCGCCACCACGATCTCGGTCATCACGAAATGCGTCGACTACCAACGGGAAGAGGAGCCATAAGAAAGGCGCAGCCCAGCAACTCGCAGCTCGGCTCGCGAATGCAGATGCGAACGGCAGTATACAGGGCGACGACGACGCTGACGTTGATGCTGACGAGCCACTGTACTGTTATTGCAATGGAGTCAGCTATGGTGAGATGGTCGCATGCGATGCCGATGATTGTGAACGAGAATGGTTCCATCTCGATTGCGTTGGCCTAAAAGCAGCCCCACCATCGAATAGTAAGTTTGTCAAATGTCCCCGGGATCAGGGGTGGATCAGCTAATAGTTCTCGTAGTGAAATGGTATTGCGATAATTGCAAAGATCGTATGAGAGCCGGGAAGAAAGTAAATGGCAGATGATTTGCTCCTTTGCTGCGTGTTTGCTTCAATAGGTATACCAAGCGTCTACTTAGAAATCATGGAGTTCACGGTGTTCATTGAGCCATACGATAGTCGGCATTTAACAGGGCATTTTGGGGTTGGGGATGCAATAAGACCTCACGTACATTGGCGTCTCGGAACTTGAAACCTCTGGGAGGGGTACCTAAAGCGCCTAGGTACATAATCATTGCTTTGGGGGACTACTTACTACATAGGTAAAGGCTTGATATGGTGCTGATGAGTTGCTCCTAGCCCGGAGTATGTTTTGGGGAAATTTATCACGCCAATGGAAACGTGGGTTAGATAGATATTGGCGTTTCTGTACATTGTTCAGACTCCTAGAGAGTTGTTAAGCTGGGAACATATATTGATATTATTGTGAGCTCTACATGTATGCTCTACATGTATGTAAAGTATCGGTAAAACTCCTGAGCAAATCAGATCTACTCGAAAATATCTTACCACCTCCGAATTATATCCAAAATAAAATACTACCTTAGGTACTTCTATGCATGGTATATATTTACATACCTAATACTTATTTCCCTATCTACTTCGATGTACCTTTTACCTACTTACGCTTACCAGGAATAAGTTTAGGTAGGTTTAGGTAACATTTCGTGCCGGTAGCTTTTCCTTAGAAACCGGAATATGAGCCGCAATGTTAGACATGGAGTAGACGATATGCGAAGTGATTGGCCGTCCGGAATTTACCAACAAGACGTGAGGCTATTTCCCCGCAAACAACTATGCATACTATGCATACTATGCATCATCTAGCTAAGTGCTGCAGGTCCAGCACATATCAACGGCTTAGCTAGATCGGCACACCCGGTCTCTGCAGGCAAGGGGTAAGCATCAAACGTTGCATGGTAAAGGAGGCTAATACCTAATAATAACACCTACCGAGGACTTTGAAAATTGCATGTTTATTCCTAGAGCGTTTGATTTGTCTTGAATGACTCTTTTCGTTTCTTTTCTTTGGCCACGTGAACTCGGTTGCACATGTCCCAACAGAAACTAGTTGCGCTTAAGGAACCAAGTCCACGATATATGTACCATCGGGTTGAGTCGGCTAAGACCGAAACTAAAGGCGGTCAAAGACTCCGTAAAAGGGTGATGTTCTAATACTATATCCTCCTCTCCTTATTTTCAACTGGAATGCTCAAAACGGATCGTCATGATTATTAAACAGCCTTGGGTAATAACTAAAGGGAGTAAGAAACGAAAGCATCTGATTATGTATGTAGGAAGCACAAGACCAAAGTCACTCGTCATATCCTAAGATGACGACAAAGCACTTCCAATATGTATGTACCTAGATGTAGTAAGACGATGTAATTTCAGCTCTGCGATATCGCAGCTATATGGAGCCCGGATCAAGCATTGCGAATGAAGTCTCCAAGTGGGAAACAAGCAGATCATACTCATACGGTAGTATTTCATCAGCCGCCACCATTCTCAAATACTACCTACCTCGAAAATATCATGGAGGGGGAGGGACTCACTTTAGTATACAAGATAAATCTGTGTTCCATTAGAGGTTAAGTACAAGTAAGGCAAGTACATGCAGTATTGTGATAGACGTACGTTATGTACATCTAGCAGGTATAGGAAGTACCGCGTAAATTGTATAATCGAATCCGGGGAAAGGAGAAGGAACGTCTTAACGCCAATTAGCCAATAATATTAACGACGGTCCACGCAACGTCGTAGCAACTACATACATACGCAGCCCACGGACGGGGCCACGGAACTAAACTTTCGCTAGACTCGGCTAGCTTTGAATTTTTAACTAGTCGGTCCCCATAACAGAGTGAGGAAAGCCAACCTTCGTTCCGGAAGCTCCAGAAAAAACTTGACCTCCCCTTCTGCTAGTTTCCCCAGAGTTTAAAAAAATAAAATTCCACATCGCGATGACGATATTGCCCCGTGGGCCGTAACAATAGGCCTAGGTCGTCTGACATTCTCATTACCAAATAAGTATCTAAGCGGAGCTCATGGCCAAGGCGCTTTCGGATTTCGCACCATTTGCCGCCAGTCTCGAAGGCAACAAGCGTTGGTGGGTTTGGCTCATGTGACAAAGAAGAATCCATCTCTATGCCATTCTTTTATTTCTATTACCCAATCTATGGTAAACGGAATCATGGGAGGTTTTCTCGTACCATTTCTGGCCACTTGCGGACCCTTCGTTCGCGAGCTGTTGCTACTAGGTACATCCCCTAATAAATTAGACGGTGAAGGACAAGCAAGACCCAGACTCTTATTAGACGGTTCAGGCTGGTATTTTTTAATTTTTTTTATATACTATTGATATTGGCAGGCCAGGGAAGAAACAGACTGGAAAAACAGCCCATACAGGTGCAACCTGGTAGCTTCCTCCTTGGTGTTTCTCATACTCCATACTTACGTATGAAGAACTGATAAACCTCCCCCCTTTAGCTTTTTTCTCCGGGCCTCCAAACACCGACGACGACAACGCCCCGTTTCTTTACGTAGCCCGGTAAACGAGGGGGATCCAGCAGGAACAATTCGCGTGCCGCAGGTTCATTTAATAACTAACCTAACCGTACATATTTACCATACTTATAAGTGATTCCGGCGGCAAACCCATCTCATCAATCCTTCCCCGCATTGCGCCAACGAAACCTGTTACCTAAGAAATCGGCGTTTTGACTAACAGAAAAGCCCATCCGGGTTACCTGGGCCTACTTTGCATCCTCTGGTGTCTTTGAAACCTGGAGCCCTGGCCGGTTCCCTTGGAGGACGGTTAGCATCTGTGCCGTGTCATACCGGGAAGGAAGAGGAAGAAGAAAAAGAAAAAAGTGACATTGCGCTATTGATACCACATCTTGCATCGCTCGCCTGCGCAACTGCAACCCTGGCTCATCTTCCGATAATGGATCGAACAATCACCTCCTCTCCTGTTGGACGACACCCAAGCCAGAGGCATATTTCCAGCAAACTTAGTCAAAGCCCTACTTCTAGCCTACGTGACACTATGGATCCTCTCGAAATCACAACTCCGCCGGACAAATCTCTTCGGTCCTCTTTCTCTTCCGTCCGGGAGGCCGACTCAGACTTAGCTCAGAACTTTACCTCCACCAAGATATCGTCTTATTCTAAGTTAGCAGAAGAAGCTGAAGAAGCTGTCGACGACTTGCCCTCGCCCCCGGAAATGGCCACGCAGACCCAGTTCATTCCTCCCGTGACTCAACCGGATAGTAGGCTGCACGGCTGTTGGTTCCCAGCTGTCGCCGCCGAGGGCTTCCAAGGCTGGAAGCAGATAGGTGTGAGGGGGAGGCAGGCCAGCAAGAGTTATGGGGATTTGCAAGCTTTGAAGATCGTGTGGTCTCCGGCGCCTCCAATTAAGAAGAAGGACCCTGAGAAGCCCTCTCCAGGACAGTCCACTATCGAGAAGTTGCCCGCGGAGATACTTGGTAAGTCGAAAAGAACGTCGCCATGATAACTGGAATAAGCACCTTACAAGTTAATTTGAAAAATAGGTCAGATCATTGATCATCTTGTCCTCGATGTCCCACCCAATGGGGTTTCCGCTCGAAACGTGGATCTCATGTCCTTGTTGCTGACGTCGAAAACGCTGCACTCTGCAACGTTGAATGCGCTCTACAAGAACATTACCATCCCGCACTCGAGAATTTTCCGAAAGTTCTTGTCCCACATCGCACAGAACAAAGAACTGGGGACTATTGTGCGACGGCTAGACTTCAGCCACTTTAACCCCACCACGCTCTTTGCGACGGCAAGCGAGCGAGCTACTACTCGCAACTTAACACCCGAGACTCTGATGCAATGCTTAGAGCTAACTCCTTTCCTTCGTGAATTCTTAGCGCAGGAGTATATCGAAGACGAGATCGACGCCAACGTCTTGCGGAAGGTATTTTTCGGGCTCGAGAGGTTACAGGGTATCGACTTCTGCGGCTGTTCGTCGACTCACTTCAAGAACGCCTTCCAGTCGATTCTCCTGTCGGATTGGCCGGAAGCGCTTTCGATTTCTCGGCTGTCTCTGCACAAATGCATTACTTTGCCTTCGTCCGTGTTTGAGACGTTGCTCCCTCGACTAGGGAACTTGACTCATCTGGACCTCGCAGGGACTCGGGTTACGAACGAGGCGCTCCTGTCAATCCCTCATAATGCCAAGATCACGCACCTAAACTTGTCTAAATGCAAGCTGCTAACGGCAGACGTTATCATCAACTTTATTGCAAACCACCCCGCAGTTAAAGAATTAGTGGTTTTGAGTCTTGGGGTAGATGCACGGAGCCACCAGCTTCTGGATGAGGATGATCTGAGCAAGCTGATACCAGTTCTTCCCCAGAGCTTACGTTCGCTAAGCTTGAAGGGTAGCAAAATGGCCGCGTCGCACATTGATTTACTCCGTCCATTAACAAAACACCTAGAAGAGCTTGCGTTGGGTCGGAGGTTGAAGATCACCGATATTGATCGTCTCTTTGTGCCCGACGAGAGCAATGATGATAACATAGATGAAGAGCTGGAATGGATTCCGCACTCGCTAAAATACTTGGATCTCTCTGACTATACGGCAACAGAACTCGACCTCATTACCATGTTCGGTCGAAATACGTCAATTATGAAGAAATACTCGGCGCCATTGGAGGTGATTGAGGTTACGGATGATTTATACGCCCGATTAGCAAAGTCACCGGTTGTAAAACAGCTTGGATGGACGGTCACGGAGAATGGCAGCCGGGCTTGGCTTGTCCGCGTCCACAGCCCCGAGGACGGACCTAGGGACTCCGGACTTCGATTTTGGAAGATGGGCGCCTCATTTTGGGGTATGCGCAAGATACCCATCGCTTGCGCCGAAGTTGGCGGCATGTACGGCTCATACATGTTCAAGCGAAAGCTATAACGGATAACGCGCGCGACGACCTCCCACTCTCGCCTCTACTCTTCTCTTCTCTTTTCTCAACCCGTATTTCTTGTGACTACACTTATAGGATGGGCGGAGCTTAGACTTGCCGAGTATTTGATTAGATTATTAGCATAGCGACATGGTGCATCGGTTGGATTGACGATTCCCGAACGAGCTACGATACGAAAAGTTGGTCGTTATTACATGCTTTCTATGGGATAAGGATGGCGGAAAGGCGATTAGTGCATAGTAATCATAGCGTGTTAGCGTTTTGTATGCTATATTCCTTACTACTACTATTTTAATATATTATAATTGGATTCTTAATGAGAGTATTGGTCTGTTGAGATGGTTGGAAGTGAAGAGATAGTAGAACCTTTTTAAGATATTTATGTAACTATGGAGGTTTGCTGACTAACATCGTATATGGACTCTACCTGCAAAAATCCCAAGTAGCTGCCACTTAATAGTCAAGTTGCTTTTTAAATGCATACCTCAAGGTTACACCCTGATTAAAACGATACCTCTCACATTATTTCTGAAATATTGGACCAGTGAGGCTCAATCGCTCAAATCGACCCTCATCTAATACGCGCAATACAAAACTCGGAAATAAGAAAGGAAATCTAATCACGATGTATGCGCTCACTTTAACAGCGGAATTAAACGGGTATGCAATTTGGAAACGAATCTACTATTTCCCATTCGGCTGATAAGGAGGACTATATATACAGGGTTACCAACCTCCGACCCAAGGACACTGCCGAAAGCCCGTTCTGGTATACCTTCACGGTCCAGTGCACCTCGTGTCGGGAGACACATGGGAAACCGGTTGCGGTCAGCAGATTTGTGAGGATATTAACATACGTCCTATGTATATAGGATATAGGGAACTACTCGTTACTAATTTTACTTGCAGGAGACCAACGAGTTAAGTGGAAGTAGGGGAGAGGCGAACTTCGTATGGAAGTGCAAGAATTGCAAGGTTGGTCCGCGGAACAACAACGACGACAACTCGCTACTTTCATGACGGGGGCGCATGTTTTCTAATTATGCGATATTTAGAGAGAGTCCTCTTGCTCGATTAAGACGGCGCCTAAGCCCTACGCGCAAGGCGAGCCGCCTAAGCAGCAGTCTATTATCGAGTTCGACTGTCGGGGCTTGGAGTTTACGGATTTCACTCCCGAGGTAAGCAGAATAGATTCATGTAGCTCTGATCGGCCTTTTGTTCCCACTTTTGGCTAATTTTTCTAAAAATCGGCGTAGGGAGAATGGCTGGTAGATGGCATCGAGTCGAATACTAAGTTCGAGGGGGTGGAGCTACAGGATGGCGAGTGGTATGAGTATGATGAGAAGGCCGGAGATGAAGTTAGTATTAAGGATTTGAAGTGGGAGATTAAGAGGGCTTGAGGGGGGTTGTTCTAGATATGTAAGTAGGTTGAGTCTCAGAAACCTATATGAATCAATTTTAGTGAAGACATGGCATAGTGATAGTCACACTACCCAATGCGTCCCAGCTCCTTGATATGAAGTTTACCGTCGACCATTCACAAGGGAGATATATGCAATTCCAACTCTTACATATGTAGGTACCTATGTTGTACGTAAGTCGTTCCAAAATCCATTTACCTTTATCTTATCATCTTTCAAGCTCAAGTGCGGGGCAGAAATACTGCATACCCCGATATATACACGAATCCACCTTTAGTTACAAACACCCCCATTAATCAATTAAGCTAGAGTTTAAGCATTAAACAAAGCTCAAAAATTCCATGTACACTACTACAACAGCCTTCAAGCTTCCCGCGAGTTTACACGCGCTCCAAACACATCTATCTACAACCACCCATCCGCCACGAACCTCACAATCCCTTCCGCCATGAGTGTAAGCCGCCCCCTAAGCTCCCACATACCATACCTCCCCCATCTCTCTATATAATAACTAACACAAAAACTCCATACATAGTTCGTACCCGTTAACCCGCGGCCCATGCTGCAAGACCTGTACGTTTCCTCCTTTCCTCCCTCCCCTCCTCCCGAGCAGCAGTACAACTCTCGACAAGAGCCAATCGCGTGAGCGCCGGGCTATGCTAGGCTACGCTAACACCGCAGGCAGCGTCAACAAGGACATCGTCGTGCGCCTGAAGTGGGGCGAAACCGAGTACCACGGGCGCCTCGTCAGCTCCGACAGCTACATGAACATCCAGCTGACCAACGCCCAAGAGTTCATCGACCAGAAGTTCACCAGCGACTTGGGCCAAATCTTGATCCGGTGCGTGCCCTTTTTTCCTTTCCCTTCCCTTCCCTTCCTCGCAGCCAGCCTCGGAAATCCGGGGGAAATAGACCGTGCACTGGGCTAACATGTACCAGATGTAACAACGTGCTATGGATCAAGGCCGCCGACCAAGGCGACAGCGGCGACGTCAAGATGGGCGGATAGACGAGACTTGGGGGGAACGGTCGGATGAAAGGCGGCAGATATATACCCCGGTTGAAGTACAGCACGGTACCAGTACCTTGGGAGAAGCAGGCCAAATAAAGATGCACCAGGCACATCTCGACAGCAGGAGATAATGCCTAATATACACGGGCAGTCTGGCTGCTTGGCCGGGAATACAAAACAAACATAAAGGAAAGGGTTTTACGTCTGGTCATGCTAGTCTTTTTTTTCATTCATCGCGAAGGCGCAGAGCCCATTCAACTCGCTAACTTTAGTGATCCTAATCCTTGGGTAGAGCTTGGTAGAGCCTCATAAGAAAAGAGGTACCTCAAAAAACAACAGCTTTTCCCCAATGTGTTTCCTACCGCTTCGGCTGTCTCGCTTTGTAGAGCAATTATTTCCCTAGCGTCTTATCCTGTAACCAGTTGACATCCTACCGCCCTTTCTATGTATAAGAGAATCACAAGAGACAGGCCACTTTGCGGCTGCTGCACATATCCGAACCCCCAACCTTGACCCGCTGGGATGGCCCAACCCACATGAACGCCTCGACTATCCATTCGTACCATACTTTTGCGTCGTCAGTCTGTCGCCACATGCTGACTTCCAACTCAGTATCCGGCGGGAAATAGAGTGGTTGCTAAGAACTATTAGTAAGTATATCCGTATAGGAGGTTGGTAAATAGATGTACCTTAAGCGGGAAGAAGATCGGAAACCAAGAGATCATGTCCTTGCTCTTCCGATCGATCATATCCGGCAACGTGCTCAGCTCGATCTTTTCTGGAGCCACCTCCCCGTGCTCCCGCCCTTCTTCGCCTGCCCCATCAGCAGCTCCACTAGGCGTGTACAGAACCGACTCGAAGTAACCCGCGAGTCCGTGTACGACGCCGCGGGTACGGCACACGAAAGTGAGGTGGCAATGTCGCGTGTTGTGGTCGTTGGCGCCGACCGCGCCGGCCATGCTACCCCCACCACCTCCTGCTACGCCACCCGCTCGCCGGGCCTCCATTGCGTCCATCGTTGCCTGCGGCAGTGGATGCGCAAACTCCCATGCTTGCTGGAACCGCGGTCGATCAGGTACCCGCTCCGCGACAAAGTCTAACGCGAACAGTCGTACCACCCACGGCGTGTCGAAGGCATCGCTCGATGGGGACGAGGCAGCCCGCTGCTTGATGTCTGCATGGATACGAGGCGTCGAGATGGGGCTTACATGCGCCGTGTACGATGCCGGAATCGAAATACCGACTTGCGGTGCCAGCACGTGTTGAATGCCGTCCAGACACTCGGGGCTCAGCTCGTTGTCACCGAACGAGCCTAGGAGCTCAGATACCAATATGTCGACTTTGCCGTAAACGGGGCCGGTAGAAGAAGACGGATCGGAGAGTAGTGGTCCTTTCCACGCACGCATGTCCGTCTTGACGACGGTGACACGACCATCCCATTCCTGCTGGTTTTGCCGTAGTAGGTATACGTAGGCGTTAGGGTTCTTCTCAACAGCCCAGACGCGCACAGGAACGCCAGTAGATTGGCTAGCTCTCAGAGCACGGGTGACAAGCGGTCCACGACCAGACCCGGCAACAGCTATAACGACCTCACCGCCAGGAGAAGATGTGGGCTTGCCCTCCGCGGCCCAGTCCCTAAGTGCGGCTGCGATTGCCATCTCGTATTGGAAATACTTGACCGGGTCGCCCTCAAAGACTTCGTACGTGACGGACTCGAGGTTATCCGAGAGCGGTTGCAATGGCGACTGTAGCCAATCCTGGAAGTTGGTCAGGGTATTTTGCTCCAGGTCACTAAGGGACTCCTGCTGCCTCTCGAGGTGTCGGAGATAGGCGGAGTAGGCGTTCTGCCCTTGGGACTTGATTTTTTCACTGGCACTTGCAGTTCGTTGTGCGGCGGCCTCGGTGAGAGTCGGGAATTCAGCTGACGTTATCTCTTTAGGATGAGGGTCTGCTTGCAATTCTGGACCGACGTCGCAGAGGAGAAAGTAGGGGGCATTTTTTAAGCGCATGTAAGTGAAAATCATGTCCTGGTGGTAGCGGCTTAGGGAAGGATGGCCGGCCTTGTTCGTCTGGAATGTCTGGGGACTGAATGTCAAGTATTGAAGGGGCTCGGAGAACCACCTCGTCTGGAGTTGCTTCTCTGGAAGGACCCGCGGAATTTTGAGCGCTTCATATTCCTCCAGTCAGCACCATTCTACTTATAATGATCCCGTGATAAGGAGTAGATGGTATTATTTAACATAGAAAGTAGCTCAAGGTGTACTTACCAACGAAGAGTCTAGTATCATACTCGCAAACGGAACGGATGACATGCCAAGAATCCCAGGAACTGAAGAGGTCTATTTCCTGTCTAGCAACAGATGTCTGGTCTGCATTGCTATCTAGCACAGACAGAAGCGGCACTCTCTCTTCCAGACTTGGCTCGCGATACATAGGAATATGGATGATGATGCTGACTCGAGTACCGATGGAAAATGCTTCGTGGATAGCTCGAGCATACTGCGCAATACCTTGGCCGTTACCTGTTCTGACCGAGTCTTCTCTGGGTCCAGGGATTATAATGCTCCTCGCCCCGCAGAAATTAGCATAAGAAACTTCGAGGTTTAGTACCTGCCTCGAAATGCTAGAGATAACATGGTTGGGAGAGCACAAGTCTATCCAAGGACTAGAATAGGCGACAAGCCCGCTCGTATAGGTTCCCGGAAAGAGGGTAGTATCCTCGGTGGTCAATGGAGGTACTACGGGATCGAGAATAGAGCCGGCTTTCCCATTGTATCTGGCATCTGATAGACTGGCTTTGACCAACTCCACGACGCGCTGATGAAAATTCTCATTTGTAATCGGGGTTGTGACGAAGCTGAACTGTAAATATATAAGCCTTGTTGTATATTTACATATATTCTAAATACTGGTTACTTACACCAGCATTCAGCACTTGGCCATATTGTAAATCGGTCAAGGTCTCCAATCTCGTCGAGTCATGCTGGCCAATGTAAAATGTTGGGCGGATCTCGTTGTAGTCGTCAGACTCCTGATCCATATGGTCCATATATTCTTGCGACATGCTGAAATAACTCTATTCGCCTATATCCTTTTGCTATATCCTTTCGGCGTGCTGAGCCGCTGAGAGACCCCTGTCAATACGCAGATACTTTGGGGAAGTACTAATCGCAGTCTGCTGGCAGCACCTTAAGGTAAAGCGGGAGGGTTTTAATGATGTATGAATATTTGAACTGTGTCAAGAATCCATCACCACATAAGGGAACAGAGATTCAGGATGATTGGGAAATATAAACCTGTTGGGAAGGCTCGCTTTTACCTAAAGGAAATACCTAAAGGAAAAATGCATCCCAATATACATATTTCTAGTGTGTGGTATGATTGGTGTATCAAACGGATTCGGTCTACTTAAATTATGTACAAAAGGAAAAAAAAAAAAAGGTGATAATATTTAGGAAGGTACAATTGCATTCATTGGCCCGGTGGCAGGTTAGCCCCGATGTATCATAGTAATGCCTAAACTACGTTGGGTAGCTTAAGTTTAACGATATGTCAAAATGACAGTGTTATCAAGTGCTATATGCATGATATATAAGACAGCTTCTTGGATTAAGTGTAAGTTTATGAAGTTTCTGTAAATCTACTTGGGTATGGTTACTCCTTCGCTGAGCTGTTTGATATTTGATAATATGATTAAAGACGCTTGGGTGCATATCGGAAATGGGGAATGAATGGGTATAAGCATTGCAGAAGTTAAGATTCCTTATCGATCATGTGATTAAGCCCTCTATGTAGATCAGATACATTAGTACACCATCTATCTATCTATCGCAATGTACCCGCTACACGTCTACCCGCACTTAAGCACTTAGACGCGCCCAGAATTCACCCCACCTTCTAAAGCTCTTAATAATTACGACTGCCCCCCTTAGTAAGTTGCTCTTCGTCTAAGGAGCAAATACTTCTAATTTCCTACAAAATGAATAGGCGCATGGTTCGTTTCTCTACATTCCTAAACCACTAGACTCCCGACATACTAACCGTCGGATTTCCTACGTTAGCTTACTAAAGAGGATGAAGCGGCCGGCGATGAGGTCGAGGTGCGCCGCGAGGACCAGGACAAGATCAACAAGTTCAGTCGTCTACATCAACGTGAATTAATCCTGGAGGAAGAGCTGAAGGCCAAGAATGTATGGGAAATGAACCACTTGACCGGATGAGTACGGCGCATGTACTGACGGAGAGCATTGCATCGTATAGAAGGAGAAGGAAGAACTCGACGATGTCTCCACTGAACTCGAGCTTGCAGACGAAGACGACACGGTGCCGTAAGGATCCCCGGCCCAAGTTTCTACACTCTAGGATATTATATATGAGTTTTGGTGAAATCCAGGTTTAGACGCAACTAACGGTTATCCTGACCATAGTTATAAGATCGGCGATGCTTTCTTCCACCTACCGCTTCCACAGGCACAAGAATTTTTAGCCTCGTCAACTACAAGAGTGGAGGAAGAGGTGTCGGCACTTGAAGACAAGATTGGTGGGCTGAAGGACGAGATGACGCAGCTGAAAGTTGAGCTCTACGCGCGATTTGGGCGTAGTATCAACCTTGAAACATAGGAGTATCGGCTAGCCGTTGCATGAATGAACTGGTACCAAGGTCATATGGTGCCTCAGAGATTTCACTCGGAGGTTGGGTTGTCTTGTTACTCAGGCAAGTCTCACGATGGCCGCATTGTGCCGACCAAGTTCTCGGTGCTGAGTCTCTAGCATGGATAGAGATATGAACTAACTGTCCTCAAGTAAACCTTCACGATGCCTGCTTGCGCAGCTGAATAATAATGGAGACCTAGACAGTAATTATCTGTTACGAGTCTACGTAGATTATACGATCCTAGGTCTCATAAACTCACAGCTTCGCTACATGAAATACAACAAAATCTAGAATCTTAACCTATTATCCTATTACCCTAGGTAAGGTACTTAAGGTATACAAGCCGCTCCAACCATGCTTAAGGGTGAAGTCAATATTTTGTACTTATTAAAATTCGTAAGACTTGGGTAAGCTCTGATTGGGTTAGGTATTTAACTGTATACAGCCACGATGCGAATCCAGCAGTGAGGGAAATAATGTCGTTATTACCACAAAGAACTATCAATCTATAGTAAGGTACATAAAGGAACCCTTTGTATACGACATTTAAGAGTACATACGGTCCTTCGAACGAAAATGTTTAAATTCTTATGCTATCAAGCCAAGGATATATCTTATTCGAGCCAGCCAGTTATCCAAGTCATATCTGAATCCGTCGTATAAAAGAATACCTGATTCAGATCGACTCATGCCAAGGCATTGTATGTAGGTGAATACTAGGTAAGGTAGTTACTAACGTGACATATGTACTTCTATGCTATCCTATACACAAGGGCGTGTTCTTACACAGCAGTCACGATATAACCTGTTGAAGAACACTAACAAAATGAGCCTGTTGTTTTATTCCTGTTTTAGCACACCTACACGTCCCGGAAACGTGTCATTATTCAAACATGTTCTCTAAGCAGTACTTATATGCCGCAAAGTCCGGCTTCTATGGAGTATTGCTTGATCATACGAACTATACATAACACAAAACATACACCAGATACTACATACACCACTTATCATAAGCATTTTCGCTTCATCAATAATAATGTCTTCCGCAGAAGCTACAGTCGGAGCATCCTCACAAGGTCCTTCCTACCGGGAGAAGCTAAATAATATAGGGGACATCACGCCTCTTAACGCACCTTTGATATCGTGGGGTGGGCAGCGCGGCAGATCACCTACAGAGTATTTAAAGAATTACAAGACATCCTACACAATCCCTTTCGGCTACAAAGTCGCGACATGGCGACAGAAATTCTTCGGCGGGGGGGATATGATGTTGCCGTTTTCTTTCCGAACAGAGCCCGAAATCAAGCCCTCTAAGCCTAATGAGCCAACTATAGTACTCCTCTTCTATCCGCGCCCCGATGAAGACGACGCAAGACCGATTCATAGATCCGCATCGTACCTTCGACGGATAGACCGGATTGCCAGAATGGGAGAACAGACCATCATCTATGTGCCACCGGAGTTGAAGGCCGCCGTTCAAGGCATGCGCGGTGATGCTTATTGGCACGTTATCGATGATTACCCGACGATTTGGGACATGCCCAACAACGCGTATCAGAAGGATAACTTTGCGACCAAGCAGCCCGCGCTCTTCGAACAGTTCGATGGGTACACGGATGCGGACGGGGACCTGAGACCCGAGCCGCGGTACAATCGTGCACATCATAGCGCTGTGTGTAATGCGAAGGCATTCGTCATGTATGATGCTATCATGCGCAATCCATTCGGCTCAGACGACTGGATGTACGTCGATGCCGGGTTCCTCTTCGATGATGGCCCCCAGGACGACGAGGGCACACCCTGGGGCGACCTCTTCCGCGCCGGCCTCGACGCAGACAAGTTCGAGCGTGCCATCTGCATGTCCCGCGACACGGGGGTAGTCATGGGCGAGTACTCTCACCGACACGGGTATCCCGACGCCGAGGACGAGTGCTTCACCAACCCCAAAAGATCATGGCGCGCACGACAATTCATCGCACAGGTGTACGTCGGCAACTCGCTCGGCATGCTAAACTACAGCGTCCGGTTCATGCAGACGGTCGACGACATGGACGCAAACGGCTTCTACACGGGGCGCGAGGAGCTCGTGGTCCCGTTCGTCGCGCTGCGGTACCCGAATACGGTCTTCTCGGTGCCGTACTTCCGGCTTCCGCCTCACCTGGACTACCAGTGGCAGTTCCCGATGAAGTTTGTGTTTTCTCGGGTGGGAGGCCCGAAGTCCGTCCCGCCTATTGTCGATCCTATTTCGACTTTGTACTGCAAGGGGTATACCCCGAGACGTCCGAATATGCCGGCTGGGGGTATTTATGAGGACCCGAGGAAGGATGATGAGGAAGAGTAGGCTTGACGATGGTGAGTTTTTGTGTTTTGACTGGTTAGCGTTGTAAGATAGATAGAATATTAATATTTATTTATAAAAAGGGGGTACTCCTGATAATGCTTTACCTAGGTAGAGTCCCACTAATTTATATGTTATGATATTATAAGATGTTAGGGATCGTGTTGCACGGAGTGGGAGACAAGGACCTAGCTTGTAGTATCTTTGTTAACTGTATTAACCCATGCCCTATAAAATAGGGGGGGATACTCCCCCTATATATAGATCTGGTATCTAGCGGCTACCCTACTGGCTAGTCCTATCTCCTGACATAGGCGGGGAGAATGGCAATATTATATGAACAATACACTCTAACAGTCACATGTAAAGTCCAAAGTTGACAAAGAATTGGTTTAACATATATTGTCCTTGGCTACATTATACGACACCGTATTATCATGCCCTCTCCTCCTTTTAGAACGTCGTCTTCCCGCAAGAGGATCCAGCTGCCGTTCTAGGCCTCGGAATCTTGCGCCACTTACTGGCCGCATTGTCCGGAAATGAACTGGAAGGATGTCTCGTTAGGAGGGAACTGCAATCCACAACGACCGTCGGCCCGGCAAAACCCATTAAATTTACCGTCGGTGCATGCTTGGCCATCGACTGAGGCCTGGTTAGCGCCTTCGTCGTCGGTAGCAGCGTCGTCGTCAACTTCATTGCTCTTGCGGCCGAAAAAGTTGTCAAAAGCTCCTCCGGTGCTATCAGCTACACCACATTGTCCAGAAATGAACTGGAACGATGTCTCGTTAGGAGGGAACTGCAATCCACAGCGGCCATCGGCGCGGCAGAAACCTTTGAATTGCCCGTCGGTGCACTCTTGGCCCTCAACGGATGATGCTTGACGTGTTGTTAAGGGCACTGTTAAAGGTTAGCCGATGCGGTTCTTCTAAGGTAAAGTGGTAGAAATCAGACTTACCTGCGGCAGCGTTACCGGCAAGGAGACTGGCAAGAAAAAGGGAGGCGGCAGTGAGCTGCATTTTGAGGATTTTATAGAAGAGTGGTTTGGTGAAAGGTGGATAGAAGAGTGGTTTGGTGAAAGGTGGGAATAGGCGAAGAGATTAAGGATACGAATAATACGGTGATGTTAAGATGTGACCGGCACAAAGAAGAACTGAAAGGCTGTTGAACTGGATATCGAAACGCAGCTGAGGGATTCAAACTCGAAAACTCGGAGAATTCATGGGTAGATATGGGCGCGTTATTCACTGAGGGTGCTGGCCTGACGGATATCGGCACTCATCAACGATACTGCCCTGGTGAGGCCAAAACACAAACCCTTCCCCTTTCGGCCCCTCAGTAGCCGACACTGAGAATAGTTGGGCGCCATAGTGTCGTGAGTTTCATCTCGCATCAACACGGCCAAGACTACCTAAATGACTAGGAAGACTAGGATGTCTACCTAGACAAGATAATGCATCGTCCCATTAACTTATAAATAGTAGCCCTAGTTGACTACCCAGCCGTCGCTGTATTGAAAGATAGTGCTGAATTACTTTTGTAATTACATGTGCTGTGAGATATAATTAACCGTAGCCATCGAGTATCTGATATCTGATAAATGTTCACGGGGAAGAAAACGTGAAGCTTAGCAGTAGATCTGTAAACGGAACGAGTTGGCCTAAACCAAACAACCCCCTGTTAGCTGAACTAAACCCCGTATTTGTCCCCGTGTCGCCCAGATGTTTCGGGAGCTATGTAAGCGCGCTGCCAAGCTGTTTGAGCAGGCAATTTACGAGGTAGCAAAGGCATAGCATAAATCTCCACTCGTCAATATCAATCAATTTATCGTAATAGGCTATATGAAAGACATCGATCTTGTTGTAGGTGCAACTATGCTCAAGTAATATAGTCATGGTAACGAATTAAGGCCGAATAAGCGATTGGTAATAAAACTCTTTGAGAAACGAAAGAAGTTTTATGTCCGATTTACACTTCTAGAATATCTGAGTTCTAATCTCGTTTCGTTAAAAGAGGCAATGTAATATGTTGCGAGTGTATAACCTGTTGGTACAATTTATGTAGGGATAGGATTATATCTTTTGCTGAAATAACGTAATAATAGTATATTGTAGTATAATATTAACAACCTTTGTTAAACTTTGGGTAATAATTGAGTTAATATTAAATATTTGTATGTGACTACGCTAGACTTGGGATATATTGTCTTTCTCCTTACATAGAAACATGCTCCAATATTTCCCCATCAGCTACTGAAGCCGCCATAAGTTGAGCTTGGACCATCGCAGGATCTTTTGTTTCTCTTTCCACCTCTTGCGGTCTGAGGATATGATCCACAATCCTGCCGGCCTCTTGAGCGTACTTGCTCCGATCGCGAAGCCATTTACCAAACCTATTAAATAAGAAGGGCATCGGGGCACAAGCAAGAGCTAAGAAAGCCGGTATCGACGAAGCCCATTGTACCCCAAGATTCTGGTACATAATGGGCGTGAATAATGGACTATGGCGTTGTTAGTAATTATGATCACAACTAACTGGGGTTGGTTCTTACAAAGCAGCGCCGAATAATGCTCGCAGAATGGCACTACTCGCCAAAGCAGAGGAAGAAAATATAGTATACGCGTCAATCATATAGTTGAACAAACTGATGAAGAGCAGGACCTGGCCGAATCCAAAGAAGCTCGAACCGACAATACTCACAGCCCAATGGATATTCGGAAACGTAGTCCAAGCGAACCAGAAAAGGCTGATCGGGAGCAGTACTCCTCCGATCATAGCGGGTGCTAATCGAGCTTCGGGTGTTGCTTTAGTGGGATCCTTAGCGATCGCTTTTCGGTATCGGGTTTCGAGGAAGATGTAGAAGAACATGGCAAGAAATTGGCCAATCATAATACCCAAGTATGAGAGACCAGCAATTCCTTGAGACCATCGCCGCTCCTGCTCGAATACGATGGGAAATGCTGTAAAATTAAGATAAAGTGTCCCATAAACTAAAGTTGGAACTGTTACCTAGCAAGAGGCATTTAATACAAAAGGGGTAAACCTGACTTACCGATCGAAGCATAGATCGAAAGTACTAATACTATAGGTTCGAAGAAAAGAAGGATCCAAGGCCGAGCAATTGCATTCCGGAAGACACCGCCGGCGGTCTTCTTGGGTTTCCCAGCCTCAAGTTTACTCGCATATACCTTTCCAGTGATTTTTGACAGCTTCTTAGCGCGGCGAATAAGAAGATAGGGGGTATAGGTTTCAGGAAGACATAGAACCCCTAAGATGAACATGGCACCGCTGAATATGACTGTCAAGCCATCAACCCACTTCCACCCACCGCTTTGCGCGAGAAAACCAGCGCAAATAGGACCTAACGTCGGACCGACAAAAGGGGCAATCGTGTAGACCATCACAGCAAGACCACGTTCCCTAGCGACGAAGATATCAGAGACGACACCGCCCGAATTCACGATAGACGAGGAGCCAAAAGCGCCGGCGAAGAAACGCAACACCAACAAGGTCTGGATGTTAGGGCTAGCTATCGACGCACCGCCAAAAAGTGTAGTTAAAAAGAACATAGCAGCGTAGATAATCTGCCGACCATACAGCTCGGCCATAGGCGCCCAGACCATCGGCCCAATAGCGAATCCAAGAACGAACAACGAGACGCTGAGGATGCCAAAGCTCCGACCCAACGTCGAAGCCACTTTCGATCTGCCGCAAGCTTCCCGGGAAGGCGCTGGAAGAGAGCGACACGGAGAGCGTGCCGAAGGCCAGGATGATAATCATCCACCACTTCGTGCCGGTGGCGATCTCGTACGGATTCTTCGCGTCGCCGGGCATCCAATCTACGAGATACGGGTCTTCTTCCGTGCCGGAACCGGGGTATACGTATGCAGTGACCTCCGGCGTCATGTGCGTCTGCGACAAGACTAGTGTGAAGTGAGACGGCTTTCCGGCGGCCGGTTTGAGGCCGTCGTCGGTAGTCTTGATATCAAACATTCTGAAATACGGCAGATATTTCTAATCATTTTAGTCGAGAGGTATCTGAAGCCTAATAGTAAAGTCGACTATAGGGTCACATTATCAAAGCACGACAACTTCGGGATAATCGATGCCATGATATATGTTGCCAAGGACGGCCAGAAAAACAGCAGTAATAATATCAGCCACACCACTTCGTAAAATAACACTAGATCCAGAAAGCGAAAGAGGACTTTGGAGCTTCTAAGTCCGTGAGACAGGTAGTTACCTCCGGCAATACGTACGGGATAAGTTCGTCCTTGAAGTTGGTGAAACCAGGATAAACATCGGGCTAACATCGAGAATTGAAGCCTATACCGGAATAAGGGCTGGAGTAAAACTCCCCTGGGTTTATTATGGTTACGATATAGTCACATATTAGGTAGGACTAGGCTTCTATTCTATTTACAGGTCGGGTGGATTTTATTTGTTATATGGTGAGGGTATAGCCTAGAGTGGATTTTAAAACAGAACTTGATTGATATGAAAGAAGGCTAGTTTGACTGGAACCCCGTTTTGTATACTATCGTGGTTAGATACACTGGTATTTACTATTGCTTATTAAAACATTATCGAACCGTCTTGACTGATACCCCCTATTCTGTAAGATGGCCGGACTGTCTGCTTCGCGCTTTATATAACTGGTATGGGCTAAGTCCTGTGTTATCGCGCACTACCATTGACTCTCAAGGACGCTGGGGTTTACGAGATAAGGATAGTTACGAGTGTAATTCACCTGAACTCCGGGCTTATCCGTTGTAAGCCTAATGAAATAAATTAAATCCGAAGCTCAATTAGCACGTTGCAGCATAGGATATTATGTGTTCGTCGCTTTAAGATTGGTAATAGCATACAAGCTAGAGCAGCTATCTTAGATCATTTGAAGTCGTATCCTCATTCCTTCGTCAATACACTAGCCTGGATACATCAAGCCTTGGTTCCTGCTACCAAAATACCACAACTCCTATTTAACAGACTGACGTTCGAGCTAAAGCAGAAACGAAACCTACGCGACGCCACCTAATACATAACTATAAATACAAGGCATTTAGATCCCGATGGATACTAACTTATTGGTCATTGGTCACTGATTTAGCTACTCCCACCTCATCAGCGTTCCCTACTCGGATTTGAATATCAGTACGGACGTAGATATCACTCGATGCTGATGAGTTTAGATTCACTGCCTGATTAATATGGTTGCCGTCGGGAAATCTTGTCGACAAGTGAGAATCTTTTGTCTGATTCTCGATATTTTCGACGTGATCAGGTGTTTGGTGTTGTATATAATTCAAAGCGCTATCATGCCTATTGTCTTTCGTATTCGAGTTCCCCGTAATCTCAATAGTAGTTAAGGGGATACCGTCTTCGTGGGAATTATCCACTTTAGAGGCGTCAACGGTCGTCGGCATGGTCCAAATATGGTTCAAGCTAGCGACACGCTTGAAGCCGCGGGCGCTCCGTCTCTCGGAAGAGGCTTGAGCTGCGTTTTTGTCGTAGACGTAACTACTACCTCCAGCCTTGCCTTTGAACCTCCTGAATAGCTGAGGTACGATTACGGGTAGGCTAGCGCACACTACCGCGGTAGTCTCCTCGGCGGCAGTGAGTATCAAGAATACGGCAACTCCATCTATCGCTATAAGTGAGCCAATGCATCTAAACTATTGAAATAGACTCGCAACTTACAGCTGGGATCGGTCTTATCATCGGTATCGAGTAGGAGGACCAGCACGCGAGCCAGTTCAAGAAAACAGGCAATTAGACCGATGCCGAAGACGACCATGAGACCACGTTTCTTGTGCTTGTTGAGCCGTAACTGGGAGATGGCCGAAATTGGTAATAGCAAGAGACCAATGTCTGACACAAGACTGAAAATGGGTGGTAGTGCTACATGAAGCACGCTTGTGGCATCACAATTTCCTATTATGTTTCCAGGGACGGGTTTGTGGTATCGAGAGAAATATTGGATGAAGTACCATCGCACGGGCTTGCACTGGAATAGGTAGAAGCTCGTTGCGCCGAAGAACCAAAGGACAACATAGACGAAGTTGACCCACCAGAAGATGCGGAGTTTCTTGTTGGCCACCAGGAACAGTCGTCTGTAGAAGAAAAGCAGCGTCATCTTTATACTGGTGAAGAAGCTTCCCATCAAAACCATGGTGATCCAGATATGCTTTCCTCGTGCGATATAGTCAGCTGGCTAGGGCTACGACAGAGAATAGGGGGTAGCTGTATTATGTACCCTAAAAGTCTTAGATAAATTTGCGGGATATTCGGCATCTAGGAAGTTTATAGCGAAAACGTGTAAGCCGAGTCCGTAGTGGGTTGCTACCATAAGGTTTGCGATAATAGCATTCACAAGGATCTGATGAGTCCTCCTAGGTATTAGTAACCGCTACAGATAGGCACTTTTAAAGGGGGTGGAAACTGACACCGCTCAAAATGATCGATACGTCCTCAGCCATGACTCGCGAACGGCTCGCTACTGAAGTCCATGTTCCCCATAGCCTTCCAGCGATGGCTACATTGTTGATGACAAGGAAAACGGTTAGACAACCCCAGAGCGCAGGCTGTCTAGTATCGTTAAGATGAGCCTCTTCCTCCTGGGTCAGCACGAGTCCAGACATTATTCAGCTGATGGGTCTTGCTAAGCTCCTCATACTCCATAATACTAATGATAAGCAGGCTAAGGGGTTTCTGGGGAAGCGGAGATCATGTTACTAATAAGCAACTCCCGGTATCCCAGGCAAGCTTACCTTAGGTATTCACGCGATTCTGTGCTCCCAGAGAAGCCCAAGGCTGAGTATTTCAGGCCATGTAGTTTTGATTAAACATTCTACGCCATGCAACCTTGGGATACATTATTAACGCAGGTGGCACGAGTGGGAAGAGAGCTGATAAGCGGTATCACTCCCTGGGGCACTTCCGCGTTCACGATGAAGGCAATCGGGCAACAGGAAGCAAATAGCAACGGATAGTCACGGGTAGCTGATGTTATCAAGCCACAATTCTGTGTGCTAGGTAAGACACGTGTTGTACTATGCCAAAGCAACCAGGAACGATCTCTAGAATGCAGAAATCCCTATGCAGTAAGACTGGAAGTTAGTTAGTTCGGTGAAGCCACGAGGTATGAATGTTCAGCTAGTAATCTCATCTCATTTACTTACAACTTCCAGGCGTCTGAAGAGAGGAGGCTGCGAGTGTAAATAGTAGTGAGCAGTAGGATTTCATGTATGTCTCGGGTCCGGGCGCATATATGCAGCGGAAAGTGTCTATGAGGAAGTTGATTGAATCGTCCTACCCCAGAAAAGTGACGAAAAGCAAGGATACCCTGTATAGTTTATATTAACACTCATTGATCAGCCACCCCTTTCATCCTGCATCGGACGACAATCGCCGCCTTGTACTGCGAACATGGCGGTTTGGAGTCATAAGTGCGAGCGTTTGTTTCGTGTTTGTGATGTAGTACTGATGTTAGAAACGTGTGTCCGTGTAGGACATGATTTCGAAGATTGTACCTGTTGGTGATACCGTACAGATTCCAGAGCTTATAATTAGGTAGCCATGAAAGAAGAGGTGTAGGGGGGTTGGGGTGGGTGATAACGAAAAAGGGAGACGAAAAAGGGAATGGGCTCAACCCGAAGATGTGGTTGTACCATAGTCACAAAGAGTTCGGAGAACAAGCTGGATTAAGCTTTTTCGCCAAAGGCATAATCCAGGATACATTTATTGCCCAATCATCAATGAGATGGACTTGGAGATAAACGAGGCTCGCAATGTGTTGCTACCGTGGTAAGTGTTGTGTTTGGGGTGGCGGGCAGGGATGGATGGGATGGACAACCACGTTCGCTGTCAATCCGGGGGCCAATCCTTCCAGAAATAGATATCGGATGCTTTTAGAGTTAAGAGGTAGGTACTATATGTATGCAGGACCTGCCTCCCTAAATACAGCGCATTCTATGTGGATTAATTCTAAAGATAAATCTAAGTATTGTGTGCACTAGTTAACTAGTAGTAAATGAAAGTAATTTCAAGTTTCTGTATTCCCTTGCATCCTAAGTATGATAATATACCTGATAGTGACCTAAACTTACATGATCGCTTTGGTGCCTGAGTAACACAAACCAGATGATACATGTACCTTAGGGATAGAAAATGAACTAAGTGCAAGTACCCTAAAGATACTAGCTGCTCATTAGGTAGTTACCGACAATCTGTAATGAGCATTCCCCCAAATTATTAATTGGCCGGTAGCGAGATCCGTGGTCTTTCTACAGTTACATGGCAGTAGCGATGGTCTAAAATCCGAGGAAGGTGCGAGACCGTGAAGATCAGCACTTGTACCACACAACTTTTTAGGACAACCCAGGAACAAAGAATTATAGATTCTTTTTTTATTTCTTTAAAACTGCGAAGTCGGCGAGTTGATATTTTGAGCTTTTTTGAGGCGTTATCATTAATGAACCGGGGGCTTCGGACCCTTAAATATTTCTTTCGTCTTTCGCAGCCAGCCTGTTCACGTTCATCTTCAATTCGTGTTACCCGCTGGTCTTGGGAGGTTCACAAGGTTGCATTACCGCGCCAAGTCTCCCTTACCCAGTTGTCCAATACCTTGACAATTTGACAATAACTTGATCGGTCATGTCCCAAGATAAGACAGCCTCTGCCCTCGAGGCAAACGAGACTGCAGTCTCCCAGCCTGCCGACTCTCAAGATGGCATCCCTCAAGATGTCAACCTCGCGGATTACACTCCCGAGCAGGAGGCCCGCGTGGTCCGCAAGTTGGACTGGAACTTGATGTCGCTCTTCTTCGTACTATGTGAGTTAATAACCCAAATTGTATATCTTCGGCAATATAATCAATATGCTAATATGAACTTTTAATGCCAAGACATGCTGGCCTACCTCGACCGTGGTAACATAGGCAATGCTAGAATCGCTGGCATGGCACAAGATCTCCATCTTGATGGCAATCGATACCAGTGGCTTCTCAACATCTTCTACATTGCTTATGTCGTCTTCGAATTCGGTGTCCTAATGTGGAAGATCTTCCCTCCTCATATTGTTGGCGCTATTGTCGTCTTTGGTTGGTAAGCTACTCTAAAGCATCCGTGTCGATCTCTTATAGTGTTCTGTCTGACTAACCATGTAAAAGGGGTTTGATCGCTACGGTGCAAGCCGGTGTCCACAACTGGAGTGGTGAGATGGCTCTGAGATTTTTCCTCGGTGCCTTCGAAGCTTGCTACGGGTATGTTGTAGACTGCATCAATAAAGCCAACCCTTCGTTGATACATGACTGTTGCTGATACTAAGCCCATCTAGACCAGGGATCATCTACCTCCTTTCGTTCTTCTATCTTCGACACGAGATTGGTTTCCGATGTGGCATCTTCGCCTCTGCAGCTCCGCTAGCCTCGACATTCGCAGGTGCTCTAGCCTATGGCATCACAAGCGGACACTCGCACCTCGCTAACTGGCGTCTGCTCTTCCTCGTCGAAGGATTGCCGACTATTATTATGACCATATTTGCCTTCTTCTTCATCCCCGATTCTGCGGAGAAAGCCAGATTCTTGACGGCAGAAGAAAAGGATATTGTCAGATCCAGGGCTATGCGCCAAGTCGGCACCAACGCGAATGCCAGAATCGGAGGATTTAAGATTACGGACCTTTTGCCGGTATTCACTGATTTAAAGGCATGGTTATGTGGACTAATGTACTTCTGTGGCAATGTTACTTACTCCAGTCTGCCTGTTTTCCTCCCGACCATCCTACAAGATATGGGCTACACTGCTATTAATGCGCAAGGTTTATCCGCTCCCCCGTCCTTCGCGGCCTTTTTGTTCGCCTTGATTACGACATGGATCGCAGACAAAACTCAGCAGAGATGCATCGTCCTCATGGTTACTTCGATCGTGGGAGGGATCGGTTACATTATCCTTGCCACCGTTGAGACTGTTGGCGTTCGTTACTTCGCGACCTTCCTGGCATCGGCTGGCGTTTTCTCTACCATTCCTAACATCCTCGGGCTGACTTTAAGTAAGTACGCCCGTATCCCTTGTGTCTCCAGTCAAGTATCTGGGGGAGTATTCGGGTATTAACGAGTTTCATAGATAACCAAGGTAGCGATACCCGACGTGGAATGTCCATCGTTCTCATCAACGTAGTCGGCCAGTGTGGACCTTTCCTGGGAACCAACATGTTTCCTACGAGTGACGGCCCCAGATTCATTAAAGGTATGAGCGTTTGCGCTGCCTTCATGTTCTTCTCAGCATTCCTGGCATTCTCCCAACGCCTACTTTTGATGTGGGAGAACGTCAAGCTCGACCGAGAGTACGGTACCACCACCAAGGACAAGACCACCGCGAAGTCGAAGGAGGTTGCTGCGGAAAACTACGGCCCCAACTTCAGATACGTACTTTGAGATGATTCAGGATTATAGGCCTGTCAAGCAGCCTAGAATCGTTGATTTAATACCCCCTTTTCCAGCATAGCCTTTCAATTAGATAGAGACTACTAAGACAGGGTTACTAGTCTTGTTAGGAGAATGAATAAGAATGCAATGATTAACATGGACAAGAGTTTTCAGTGAAATAAAACAGTGTTCGACCAGCTAACTTGGGCTTATGATGAATCTAACCGTGTCATCCAATTGCCGTGAGCGGCCACCAGTAAAACGGTTGATGCTCACAGGATAAGTTAGGAACATACAATTCCCAATGGGATTCGAAACAGACTGACCAGATTCAGTTTGAACCCTAAAGCGACCGAGGGACCTAACCGAATGGGTTCACAACTCTCTATCTATGGCTCAGAGGCTAGGATTTTACCTTGATATTAAGCATTTCCTCATCCACAGGAGGTGGGTCACGAGAAGTCCGGAATAGGGGCCCCACCCACGATACGATTCGGCACATCATTAATAGCCATCCAGAAATGCATTTTGGACATATTATGTTTGGAATTTGCTAAATTAGGAGACCGCATCTCGTGTCTAAATTTTAGAGTTACGAGCAACGTAGTTCTATAGTTCTATTACTATTAGCACCAGCCTCCAACCCGCAATCTTACGGCCCATCCCGAGGGGAAGCTAATACTTAGCCCCGGTATTCAGCGGGCTCTTCGGGTCGTACACATCGGTCGTAATCACATCGGGGTACTTGACATCGCCCTGCTTAAGCGCCTTGTCCATAACCTCCATGATAACGATACTCTCGGACCACGGCATAGTAGGGCTCTCCTTCTTGCCGTCGCGCAGACATCGCGCGCACTCGTCCGCCTCCCAGAACATGCCGTGGCCCCAGCCTTCGCGCTCCGGGTCCTTCGGGATCGGGCAATCGACGACTTCGACATTGCCGCCGCCGTCCTTGCGCACGATCTTGTACTGCAGGGGCGAGTAGGCGGGGCCCATGACGTGGATCTCGCCGAGGCCGCCCTGGATCTTGATGGCGGGGCCGCCGCTGTTCTGGCCGTCGGTGTTGGTGGCGAGGCGCAGGGTCGTCATGGCGATCCCCATGCTCTTGTGCTTGGGGAACTGCAGGATGATGTTAGTCGATTCGTCGGCGCCGGTCGAGTACTTGTTGATGGCGGCGATGGTGTGGGGGGCTTCTTTTTCGGGCTCGGGCTGCAGGTGGTAGAGGATTTGGAAGAGCCATGTTAGGGAGTAGATTCCTAGGTCTAGTAGTGCGCCGCCTGCTAGGTCCGGATTCACCATTCGGTGCTCGTTGGGGAATGTTAGGGTGCCGTTTGGTCCGTCACAGCCAAATGAGTTGTCGGCTACGATCTGGTGTTAGTACATATGTGGAATTTGTAGCTTCGCTGCTATACCTTCCTGGCGCCTCGTCTAGGGTCTTGGAACTTACCAATAACTCGATATACGGGGCCAATGGCTCCGGACCGTACTAGTTCTCGGATCTTGATGCTGAGAGGGAAGTACCGTGTCCAGACGGCTTCCATCAGGAAGAGGTTCTTGGCCTTGGCAGTTTCAACCAGCTTCCGCGCCTGGGAAGCGGTGACTGTAAAAGCCTTCTCACACAGAACATGCTTACCGGCTTCCAGAGCTAGCATAGTGTTCTGGAAATGATGGCTGTGGGGAGTTGCGACGTAGACGATCTCGACGTCCGGGTCGTTTACCAACTCGGCGTAAGAACCATACGCTCTGGCGCCTTCTGGGGCCTTGACCTTTTCGAGGAAAGATGTGGCGCTCTCCTTGGAGGATGAGGACGCGACTGCGATCACCTTGTGAGCGACGTCGTGGACATCACGCCTTGCGGGATTGGCAAGTAGGTCCTTGGTGAAAGCTATAAAGATGAATTGTTAGATAGGGGAGTATAATCGGTTGTAGCTGAATATAGAACTCACTCTGAGCAATGCCACCGGTGGCCATAATACCCCACTTGAGGGTGAAGGGTTGAGAGGCCATATTTGATGTTTTGTAATAGTCTAACTATAAGTTAAAGTATTCTTATCGACTATAAGAGTACTATTTTCGGAGAAGATAGTATGAATTAGTAGTTTCTATTTCTATAGTGAAGTTTAACTAAGTAAGTTAGATGGGCAGATGGCGAAGTCGTGAGGCACCCCGACGCTGGTCGGTCAAACCGTGGACTCCGTGGAGCGGTGGTGAAGATAATCAAGGGTGGGGTAGTCGGTACGTTACATATATGTACCTATCTTTTTTTATCTACGAAGCTTGTATACCGAGGTAGCTTTTATTCTTAAAGTAGTTCGATAGGCTAATAGTAAACAATATGCGCCGTCTTATCGCAGCGTAGTTCTCCATTCTTCTCACGGGGAAAGTTTATACTACCTAGTGAAAATAGGCGAAATAAACTTCATTACGTCAAGTCTATTTCTTTTTTTTACCCCACGTACGAAGTTCGGGATGATATAAAACCGAAATTGGCTAATTGAGATGAATTGGTACGGTGCTGTACTATTAGGTAATCTCGGAACTCTTAGATGCATTAAATATGTGTAGTTACCTATTGTTGACCGTTATTCGTTATGTATATAGCCTCTCTCATTCTCTCTTCTGATTACCGATATCATTATCAACCCAATCATTGCGTGTTGTATCATCATAGGTCAGATGGACGCACAAGACTTTGGGGAGATGCTACCTAAGAGCAAAGTATCGACACGGTCGAATGACTATAAAAATATACAACTCGGACTAATTCTCGCAGGTTCGGAGAGATCCTTTCGCGCAGATGAGACACAATGCCAGTGTCTGAACCATGGTAATTCAAACCTACTGCTGCTTAATAACTGCTTCAAGTATAATAACTGGACAATGATGCGGCCCACCATATAACCTCAAACCTCCACCTGACCAGCATGCGACGTGTAGGGATATGTTTAGATAGGGATATGTTTAGATATACCTCGGTACATTCTCTAAGCTTCAACGAGTAGCTCCGAATATTTAAAAGCCGCGTCTACCTAGCTTATCCAAATATACTTTATCATTACCATGTAATGACCAGTTAATTGTGATGTAATTGTAACCATAGAACGGATCGGTGAAAACTCCGTGATAACTCTTTCTCTTCTCATTGTTGCTTCAGAAGCCGTGCTACGAATAAGGAACTCTCGTGGACGGGGGAACCAAGGGAGCCGCTTACAAGCATTTAACCTAGACAGTCCAATCATAACAGCCAACAGACTATCTATCTGTCTTCTGGCAAGAAGACTTCCTAGGTAGGTATGTATTGGAACAGTCGCAATGGTCGACTGCTAAGTGTAGCAACGTTCCCTCTATCGTCTGCCTGTAGGCCATGCGGTGTAAAGTATCGCAATCCAATCATAAAATGCTCGCATCACGGACAAGTCAACCCAGCGTTGACCCAGCAAACTTTCTATCTCAGCTCCCTTACAATGGATACGAAAGCGACGCCGATGCCGAAGCTGTTATATGGGACGGCCTGGAAGAAAGATGCCACGGCTGACCTCGTATTCTTAGCCTTGAAGACCGGGTTCAGGGGTATCGACACAGCAGCTCAACCGCGACATTATAGAGAGGATCTCGTTGGGGCCGCTGTTAAACTAGCAATATCATTAAATGTCGTAAAGCGGGCTGATTTATTTGTACGTTGTTGACTGTACGTTCTCTATTAGTTAAATAACATGTTAACAAGTGCCAGGTTCAAACCAAATTCACTTCAGTAGACGGTCAAGATCCGAATAACTTACCTTACGACCTGAATGCGCCCCTGGAAGAACAAGTCCACTCCTCTGTAGAGTCATCGCTTAACAATTTCTGTTATTCGGAGTTTGAGGCACCCTATATCGACAGCTTGGTTCTACACTCCCCGCTTCGTACGCTATCAGACACGGTCAAGGTTTGGGAAACGCTAGAGACATATGTGCCGCACAAAATCAGACAGCTGGGAATCTCCAATACGCCACTGGAAGTTGTTGATTACCTAAACACCAGTCCTGATATTAATATTCGTCCGGCCTGCGTACAGAACCGCTTTTACCCAGCCACACGCTGGGAAGTGGATCTGCGGGCTTACTGTCGAGAAAGGGGCATCGCTTTCCAAACTTTCTGGACGTTGTCGGGGAATCCTCAGCTTCTAATGAGTACAAATGTCCATAAGCTAGCCACGAAGGCGAATGTCGAACTGCCAGTTGCGTTGTATGCGCTTGTGCTTGGTCTCGAAGGTACATCGATTCTAGACGGGACGACTAACGAGGCACATATGAAGGGTGACCTAGAGGGTATTGACACTGTGAGTGCGTACGCACGGAGCGAAAACGGTCAACACGTCTGGTCAAAGTGTCTACGCAATTTCAAGAAACAGATTGGAGAAAAATAATAAAAACGACTTGTATTATATCATATTGACAAGAACTCAACAGGGGCTAGGAAAAGGGGGCGGACTAGCATCAAGTCATGGCACTAAAATGGCGAAGGCCGTTTGGATCGTTCTTAACCGATACGTGGCACGATCGTATCTGCTAAGCAGTTGAAAATTGAAAAATAACACTAGATGAAGATGTGAAATTGACGTAAATTCGCCAATGAGAGAAGAGGTCGGCTAGGTATTACCTTGGATGTCTGGAATACACCAACTGGGAGTTTTCGTAAACCTATGAGAGATTTAACGATCATAAACCACCGGGGAGAAAAGTTAAGAAAGAAATAACAGCTCGTTCCCCTCACCAAATGGCTCAACTTCCACTTTCATCCCCAACCACCCTAGACACTTCTTCAATCAACCATACCCCAAACACCTAGGTAATAATTACGACACCCATCGCTGCTAGCTTAGAGATCCTCCATAGAAGAGCCTCTATCTACGCCGAAAATACAAAGTGTCATGCAATCAAGTGAGATGAGGCAATGGCCAAGTTTACTACGAACACGGCCGTCGTGTGCTAGCCCTCTATAGCATTAGCATGATCATAAGAGAAATACCCTAGGTAGCTTCTAGGCCACTCCCTTATTAACTTATACATATTGTAATTGCCGTTGGACGTGCCTCCCAAGGTAAAATCCCCGATGTTATATTTATAAGACTCGATATGTAGGTAAATCTTCAGCCTAGGAAAAGACATCGGTGTCACGAGGTAGAGCAAGAAACATGAAGATAACTTCGCTGTTCCACAAGGAAATTCAAGCCTAACTATAGAAGCTTGAGCTATATATACCTCTGAAGGTATTTATTCAAGATGTCTCATCTAGAACCCTAACAATCGGTAACCCCTTAGGTAACCGACATAAACTACACCTCCACTATTTCCTTCCGTACTGATACATGTAGATCGGCTAATTATATTTTCTACTTCTAATTTTTAGAGACTGATCGCAAGAGCCTTTCCTATTGCGTTAGTAAACGACCGCCGAGACTTACGTAGTCGTGAGCACGATGCCCTTCCGGACGTTACTCGGCTGAATAGCGTCGAAATAACGTCAAGAAGGGTGGCGCACCTACTAGCATAGTTGTTAGGTAGTAGGCTGCGCCGGTTATTTTGACGCTAGGTATTCTCTGCTCGGTTTATGTAGCCAGCATAGGGATGATACCTAGCACTGGCGGTGGAAAGGGGAACAACCCCTTAATTTGTTTAGTTTACTACGATCCTATGGACATCCGGGCAGTAGGACCCTATTATAGACTACTGCGACCGGTAATCCGCGAAAATACAGCAGGTTGCCTAGGTTCAAACTCCCTTCTTCGTCATAATGTATGGGCACCCCATATAAGGAGGCTTACTAGCCTACCTGTCTATAAACTGCTAAGGGAGATATCGTGTTATAGAATATGCGTTGAAAGGGTTGTACAGCGTACACAAAGGAAGATATAACAACGGGAGGGCTTATCAGGGATGGAAATAGACCGGGATGGGAACAGAGGCTATATAGATCAGGATAAAGCATATAAATAAAAGACTTTAAGCTCGATGATATCACTGGCTGACAGCTCCAAAGTCGAGACCGGGAGGCGTAAGACCGCGCGGCCAATGAGCTGAAATATTAACCAGGCAACTAGCCTACAACAAGCCAAGGAACCCGCCAAGTGTATCTGCCTTCGATTTGTCCTATATTTCCTCCGCCGGGATGTTAGGATCTCACGCATTTCTTCTCTACCTACTAGCTTCATGAGCTAGTGGCGAACAGAGTGTCGTCCTGGGACTACAAGAGTAAGCCGCTCATGTCCACTAAAATGCCTTGTTTAAGGGACCGGTTCACGTGGCTGAGGTGATAGGATTATTGGACGGATTCGTTGGCTGGAACGTATCGGCACATGGCCGTGGCAAATACAAGCGCCGGGCAGACGGCAGCCAAAAACATGATACATCCATTTCAGCTGCCGATCAAATGTTTTTAAATCCCTCTCTGTAAGAGGTGGGACGTTCAGGCAGATTAGGATAGTCGTCTAAGTAGGTTTATAGGAATATCGTAAAGAATGATGATCAGAAAATACCCGTTGTGCTCCTTCAATTTGGTGCTAAAACTAATGTGTTAACATTGACCAGATCAAGGGAGGTATCGTTTTCAGTAGTGAATGGTGATTATGGACGTTACTAGTAATAGGGTGGTCAGTGCAAGAGGATAGGTTATAAATACCTATATCAAGCAATACAACTAGTATTGCTGATCAGGCAAATATATTACCTGTTCCATACTACGGACTTCACGTATGCCCTATGTAAATAATAGCAATCACTCGGACGTGAACAGCCCGCTAGAACGGCTATAAAGCTAACGAAGGTTACTAAATAAATTTCCGTAATTTTTGCTATATTTTCCCAATTATTCTTACTATGATCTTCTCACTATTAACGGAGGTTAAAATTGGTGTGCGCAAATGCACACATATATGGAGATCACTTTTGAATCATGAAACTTTAGCTCTTATTTTATCTTTTTCAACCTAACAGTAAGCCCATTATAGAAATGTACGAGAAAATTAATATACGCTGTCCATCTATGGCAAAAAAGAAGATATGGTAAGTTGTTGCTCGACAGGTTCATTTTTCTACCTCTGAAGCTACCTAAGATATCAAGCTTAGAGAAATTTTCTTCTTTAAGGCCATGAAGAGGCTATATACAACATCCAATTCTAATGCGTGACTAGTATCCAGTTATTAGAACTTAACTTCTCGGCATTGTACGGTGTATGACCCTAGATAAACCGACCGAGACAGCAAATACTTATGCCCGTCCATTGACGTTAAAAAGAAACAATATGAAACCGCAAGTTGCCATCGCAAAACCTGAGGGTTTCTGGGGCTCAGAGACCGCGCGCTGCGTGACGTGTGTGAGCCAAGTGTAGAACATAGCTAGGTAGTTACTGCTTTCCTAAGTTCCTTAAACTGCATGCAACTGACCCTGTTGGCTTATTATATGCTTAGAAATCAACCCCCCAAATGGACGCGCAAACAAGCCAACGATAGTGGAGGCCATACCTATCTAAGTAAAGCTATACGAAAAGTGCAGTGACTTGATGTAACATCACAGACTTGGTACACATTCAATAGTTTCCAACTCGATCATTAGACCCCTGAGCATCTTGCATATGTATGTATGTCTTAGCATTTACTAAAGTTCATCTTTGGGTCGGAAATGGTCCAATCATGCTGATTGCTCACACCATTAAGGGGTTCGGCATTTGTATATTACCTGTTCGTGTAACAAAAGACGACAGGTAATAATTTATACTAGCTATATTTAGTTATTTCAAAAGGCTTGATAGCCTTTAATACCTAAGTAATATTATTAAGTTGTTGATAAGTTGGGTAAATCAGTTAAAATATGCGCATAGTTAAACTATCACAACTGCTACGGTAAAAACTTTGCTGGTATAACTATTAAAAAACTTTAGGTTCACTAATAAGAAACTTGGCTTTAAAGTTGAACAGGTTTTATAATAATACTTTCATACAGAATATTACTTGGAATTAAGTACATGAGAGATGGGAAGTAAAACGTGGAAACACCAAAGTAATACTGACGGGCCCAATAATACTCATGGTTTAAAATTTTTCTCGTATCATTAACACTCGGACTTCAGAGTAGACAATAAAGCACTCAAAGGCTGGAAACTACTCTATTCCATACTAATGCTACAATGCCAACCATCACAGAGAGCAATACCAATCCTAAATCGGTACACCCAATATTATTGCTTTGACCTTTTAGATCTTGTCGCATTGCCACTCCAATCATGATAGATTCCCGTGAATCAAACCCCTCCCGTTCGAGTGGCCAAATCCTTGAAGTGGATAGTTCCGATCAAACGCTTGTGACAGGCATTCGATCCGGCACAATCGTCACCGCTGATAGCAAAGGACCAATTGCAAGTACAGCCGTAGCTCAGCAGCCAAAAGCCCAAGCACCGGTGAGAACGTAATAAGTCCACAGACGTATTGGATTGCTGCCAGGATGATAACATCTACATTATACCGTAGCTCGACGTATTTCCAAGCTTCTGTTATCGCTTTCTATCGTCGTCGCCAACAATGGGGCCACGTCGAATGATATTGCGCCACCGGATGGACTTATCGACTTCGGTAACAGAGTAGTATCCGGCAGCTGACCGCCTTGCCCTTGTTACTGTAATAGCGTCGCTCTAAAACCTTGGCTACTACAACATATTCCCACGGGCCAAGAGTTTCATAGATCAAGAGAGCTTGGAAGATATGCCACTATTTCTAACTTTTGAGGTATTGAGATAGTTGATTATATTAGTCATTATTTATAGGATGTTACCTGAAGTTGTATAATGGGTACTCCCGGCCTAATACTTCGTGTAAGTGCGACTTGAATATAGTAGCCGCAAGTATTTGCAACACCCCCTTTTCCAACCCCATCTAAGAAGTTATTCGTACAACCACAAACACTCAATCGCTAATTTAAAACCGACCAATAAGTTAACATGCGCTTAGTTTTATCAATCCCCTGTCCCGTCTACTGCCCGACTTCAAAAATATAACGGGAGCTCTACGGAACGGCTAATGACAAGATACATATGCCCGCCTTGGGACTAAGTAAAGTCCTACTGCATCGGAAATGCACTCTGTCAAGTTGAAACCCTGCTTTTCAAGCAAGGTAGGACACTTGCCCCTTGACTCTACCGAATTATTCAAACGGAACGTAGCCGTCAAGGGAACCCCAATCCCGATGACTTGTAATATTGATATTCCAGGCATGCCGGCTCAGATTATACTTCCCCGGTCGATCTCGTTCCAATAACGAATAGTGCTACAAGGTCTCTGTTATTCGCCCCGATCTCGATTTGCCTTTGGTACACCTATTACAATTCTGGAGTGTCATGAGGTGATACCAACTACGAGATCAGGGTGATGATTGCTTATAAGAGTTTGTAGATAGGTACCTACATATGTTAGGTACCTTAGGTAACCTTAGGTAACCTTATGTACCTAGGTACCTAGGTAGGCATTGCAGATTAAGTGCGGACAACACGGCACATACCAACACAGCATAAGAGGTATGTACCTAATATACCTAGGTAGTACCTACGATTAGTACTGTATTAATAGGTAACGATACACTCGAAAATACCTGATATACATTAGGTAGGCATTTTTTATATAAGGAGGAGGTATGTATGCTCTACACATAACCAACCAGAACAGTTGAGTTGCTATCAATTCTGCCAATGCCGCCAATGCCGCCAACGACGCCAAGCATAATACTTACAGAATTCGTCAAGTTAGGGCCATGCAATAACGCAATCAATGCATTGTTATAAGAGCCGAAATGAACATGTCTGTCTGCATGTCTCGGGATCGTACCGGTTCGGATTTGTCGGTCTTGCTTGCGGTGCAACGGAAATATCTGAGCACATGGCCAAATTTTTATTTCTCCTTGTGCGGGCCGCATCCATGCCCCATGCTTCCAGGATCTGGGGGGTTTTGGGAGAGAGGGGGGGGAAAAGAGATAGGAGCTGAGCTGCAAGATCTAAGACATGCAGCAATAAACTCAGTAGGAACCAAACCGGTTCGAGCCGGGCCATCGGGGCACATCACAATCCTAGCGCTTGAACGCTTGATGCTTGACAAGTTTGACACTAACGGACGCTTGACAGCCTGACAAGACGAACCACGCCATTAAAAAACGAATTCCCCACTTTGGATCTCGGAGCGTTAGTTTAGCTTGGGGGGATCTTACGTACCTAATATACAAGGTACCCCCCACCTAACCCTAGTACCTAAGTACATGAAAAAGCCACATAATAGATATCACGATTAGGTACCTAATATTTATTCCGTAGTTTAATCCGATTTTTCCCCCACTTTAAATTTTTTTTTTTTTCATATTCCTTGCTGCTTTTACTATAGTACATATGATTATGTACTTGATCGATATTGGATTGGACGTGACACAAACTATACATTTAGCTGCATGCTTTAGGCACATAAGTTATAGGGCTTTTAAGTCACACAGCAACAAAATCGATACATGTATATAATAGCAGCGTTATATAAGTATATATACATCTACATATACATACATCCGTAATCAACGATCTAGCCTTCGGGGTCATTTGTCAAACACCCCCACTCACCTACCCGCCAAGTGAGCAACTTTACCGGGTTACTGGAACCTTCACCTCCTTACCTTATCCCAACGACAGCAAGCTTTGCTGTACTACCGCGAGCATATACCATACCTGGTTTAATCAGAGATAACCCTTGTCCTGCCTATACCGAGCGATATCAAGTTATAAGGTAAATGTATATATGTACCTATCTGCATATGTATATCTGACTCCAGCTGCCCTTGTATCTCGGTCTCGATTTGATCCTCATCCCTACCACTGCACGCACGCACGTACTGTATATGCATGCATCATCCAGGTCGCTGCGTTTAATCTAAACGCACACCCCCCTAAACCTACCCTGTACTAGGTATCCTTACTCTGACTAGATCCAGCACCAGCATCAAGCAACTTACACGCCCGCCAGCCAACCATAGCCTCGCGTGTGTACCACCATGCAGCAGCAGCAGCAGCAGCAGCAGCAGCAGCAGCATCAGCAAGAACAAGCGCAGAAACCTGATCTAGGCTATGCAGAAAGTGAAAGTGGGATGGAACGGCGGCAAGACCGCGGCGAAAGCAGCGACGATTCCGCGCATCTTAGCGCCAGCAGAGGTAACTCTTGTTCTGCATCTGCATCTGCCGTTGTCGACGGCACCGTGCCCAGAGAAGCGGTCACTCTGACCGGTGGGCGAGAGTTCCACCACCACCACCAACAAGAAGTCCGGCATCAACGCCAGCCGATGCACGAAGCTGTGCCCTCCACCTCCACCTCCACCGGTTCGCATGGCGCGGCTATACGAAACCAACAAAGCCACGTTTCCTCATCAACTGGTACTCGAATTAACTATCCCAGTTCCAGCCCTAACGCTACCGCTACCGCTGCCGCTGCCGCTGCTACTATCACTGCCGTTGCTGCTACCGCAATGGACGCGAATACTACTGCCGAGTCCTACGAGCAGCAGCACGTGCATAGCGTATACGAGACTATCGCGTCGCACTTCTCCGCCACGCGGTACAAGCCCTGGCCCTTCGTCGCATCCTTCCTGTCGTCGCTGCCCCCCGGCTCCGTGGGCCTTGACGTCGGCTGCGGGAACGGCAAGTACCTGAATGTGAACCGGGACATCGTGATAATCGGCTCGGATCGCAGCGCTAACCTGGCGCGGCTAGCTCAAGACCTAAAAGCCAAGGGAAGTAACGGTGCCGACGTAGCAGGCGTCGCAGACGGGCTATCGCTCCCGTTTGGAGGCGCGAGACGCGTCGACTTCGCCATCTGCATCGCGGTCGTCCATCACTTGTCGACGCGGGAGCGTCGCGTCGAGGGCTTGCGGGCCCTGCTCGACTGCGTCCGTCCGCGCAGCGGCAAGGTCCTGGTATACGTCTGGGCGCTGGAACAGGGAACCAGCCGCCGCGGGTGGGACGAGACTGCAGATCAGGACCAGCTAGTGCCGTGGGTTATGAAACCTAATAAGTCCAAGAAAGAGAAGGCGGGAGAAGAGGCTAGTAATAAAAAGGAAAACAACAATACCAGCGGTGCGAGCGGTGCGAGCGGTGCGAGCGAGAGTGCAGGGGTAGCAGATGCTACGTATCAACGATATTACCATCTGTACAGAAAAGGAGAGCTGGAGGAAGATGCTCAGGCAGCTGGAGGCGAGATTGTAGAGAGTGGCTACGAAAAGGACAATTGGTGGGTTATAGCGAGTCCCAAAGAAGAATCCTCGTCGCCGTCTATAGGATCCCGATAGCAAATAGCAATAGCAATAGCAATAGCAATAGCAATAGCAATATTACTACTACTAGTAATGATCACGCTGTCAAGTTACACAAGCAGGCAGCCATGGAACTAAATTTTTATTTTGGAAAAAGAATAAAAAATAAAAAACAGAAAAATGCTGTACATACTAAGAAGAAAAGCCTAACTGCCAGCTACGTTAATTCGTATCGCTACCCAACAACTCATGACATACCCAGTCAGCCCAGCCTCGTCTGCCTATTCCCTCAACCCTCCCTGTCCTAGTAAATGCCCGCCCGTCACTACAACAACAACAACAGTAATAATAATAATAATAATAATAAAACCTGATACAAACAAAAACAAAAAGCTACACAAACATAGCATAATCCGTAAAAGCCCCGTTTCCTCGATACCCATACACATTGATTTGATAACACCTCTCGCCGTTTGACTCCTGCTGCTGCCTTGTCACATACCTCATACCTCATACCTATCTATCTATCTATCTATCTCCCAGCCAGCTTTTTCCGCGTTTTGCGTTTCACAAAAAGCAGCCACCACCGCGATCGGGTAAGTGGTGGTGGTGGTATGACTACAACGTGGATCGACTACCTATGGCTAGATAGAGATGATAGACAGACAGACAGACAGACAGTAAAGTAATAGGAACAAGCAAACGACACATACACACACAGAGGAATAAAACCCCGGAAACAAAAAAAAAACAAAGAAAAAGATACGTCGTCGTAAATAGTAGAACAATACAAAAAAAATAAAAGTAAAAAATAATAAAAAATAAAAATAAAATAATAAAAAATTAAAGCACTTTATGTTTCGTCCTTTTCGCCGTCCCATGATTGCGAGGAAGAGGAAAGACGGCCGAGAACAACAAGAACAAGAACAAGAACAGGCCAATCCATTCGGAATCTGAGAGTAGAAAGAAGAAAAAAGGGAAGGTAAATCTGGTATGTAGGTAGGTATGCCCACCTACCAACGCGAGCAACATCCGGCTCTTTTTTCCACCCACCGCCCAAGTTCCCAACCGTCCCGCCCGTACCTACTACCCCATTCCACCTTTTGTGAGTGTGTGTGTGTGTGTGAATGTGAATGTGAGTAATCTGTCTGTCTGTCTGTTTGTCTGTTTAAGCTTTTCCTCGCTTCTTCCTGTTGCTGTCGATACATGAAAAGTTCGTTTCCCGTTGTCAAGCCTGATTCTTCCAGATCAATCCAATCCAATCCAATCCAATACAAGGCCTGCTCCGACCCTTTAATACATCTCTGTTTCTTTTTTTGTTGGGTTTTTTGATATTTTAATTTTGATTTCCTCGGCATTCGTAGCACTCATAAATACCTCCCAACCAAGGTAAAGGGGAACCTAGGTCGGCAATAATAATTCAAGACCCAAGATCGAGTCCAATAAACAGACATATCTACGTAAAATCTCGTGATTAATCTTTTTCCTCTTTTTTTTTTGTCTTGATGAGACTTTGGTCTAGTGCCCACGTTCGTGCCGCGGGATATTTGTAATGTCGTAGGGTTCCGGCCGCTGGTCTAGGTGGTGGTGGTGGTGCCTTCGCCTATTTAACTCGGGAGAGAGGCTGTTGATCTCCGAACCCCTACGGCGTTTCGGACCGGTCGACTCCAGAGGCGGATAGCCTAGAGGCGTCATATACAGTCCGTTTGGGCTTGACGCGGCGCTAAGAGCAGGACTTGTGTTCGGAGGGGGGAGGGAGTATGCCGGTGTACTATAAGGGCTGATTCCCGTCGTAAGCTCGGCGACTCCGGGTAACATGGCTGGCCGCGGTGGCTGGTTTTGGGTTTGTATCGGGGCTAGAGGTACTCCATGATGCGGATATACAAAGTTGTCGGGGGATTGTTCAGGATAAATAGGAACGCGAGGCGGTACACTTTCTCTCCTCGACGCGAGAGGCCGACCTGGTGGCGCCGTCCCCGCACGGCCGTAGCCTCGTCCAGGTCCCGCATCGCGAGAAAGATTACCTTGAGAATGAGAATGGTTGTGTCGTGAATGTGCCCTAGAGCTACCGCGAGGTCCTTCTGACGTCGACGTCGCGAGGGCAAAGGGCACCGTCACTCCTGCACGACGTCGCATGTCCTGTTCTCCGAGTTGCCAGTGCATTGCCTCTGCCGCCCGCCACGGCATCGACATCTCCTCTGCAACTTTAGCCCACATCTCGGACTTGAACCTGTTTCCACCTTGTCAGCTACTAGAAACTCTTCGATCTGACGGATCAGGTGCCGGAAGCACTTGTTCCGAACTAATTTTATCTTCAACTTCAACTAACACCCGCAAATACTATGCTCACCTTTCATAAAGTCTTGCTAACTTATTTTTACGCTCTTCATCCCACTCGCTCCGCTTTTCGAGGTAGTTTTGATAGTGTAGCCTGCAGCTGATGGCACTTCTCCCCGGTAGCTTCTTGGAGATATCATCCCACTTGAGCCCACTGCCCCGGAGTTCAATGATTAAGGCATCTTCTTCAGTAGACCATTTACTTTGTCTCCTGGCAGGGGACTCCGAAGCGTGTGGTGACATGCTGCGCTTTTTAGACGAACTCCCTGTTGGAACTAGTCCTGGCCCTTGCGGTTCTGAAGTGTAATAGAAGGGTAACCCGCCGACAGGTACCGAAGTAATGGTCGCCGTGGTTGCGATGGACGAAGCCCGCACTGATAATCGATTGTACTCGTTGTACTCGGGAGGAGAAGGGGAAGACTCATCCGAGTCGGGAGCCTTGAGGAGGAAAGTGAGATCCACGGTGACGGTAGGAGCCAAGGAAGCCTTGGGTAGGCGGATGTTTATAGAAGCGCGATCTAGCGCTTGTAGTCCTCACGGGCTCTGAGGAGGTTGTAGTGAGTCGTTTTTCTCAGCACGGCTCGTGTTGCTTGGTGATCTGCCAAAACTGCCCAGAAGAGTTTCGGCTCTGTTTGCTTGATTTAAGGTAGGAAGGCAACAGTGAGTTCTCAGCTCGTCCAGATATGCGTACTGGAGTCTAAAGGGCAATTATAGCAATCCGATATTATCAACTCCTTAATACTGGACAGGTACAATTTGGAAACTATCAGTATCAGGTAGAAGACTGTATGATATTTGAGTTAAAAGGGGGGCCTTAGATACGACTTAGAAGTGAAGGGGAGGGGATATCTAGGAAAGCCAGGAGCTCTAGATCAGTAATGTGTGATAATAGTGTTTTTGTGAGTGAACCGCGGCATATGATTGGGTATTCCTCCTCAGCCAATAAACGAACACACGATAACCTAAGAGGCTTTGAAATAATAAAGCGCCGCCAGGCGGATAAGTACAGTACTTCAGTCAGGTATATATCAAATATTTGGCTAGCACAAGGTACTTTCTCTTGTCATTCATGATCTTTGGCCTATGGAGTTATTACTATAGTGGCAATGGACGTACCATAGGTCCACGTTGGGGATGCGCAGTGAAATTTGATCTCGGACGGGGAAAAACAGGAAAAGGAACGCTAGGCGAGAGATGCCTAGAAGAGCTGGCAGAGTAAAGGCTTTCGGTTGATGGGCAGCGCGTAGTGGTCAGTGGGCAGTGGACGAGTAGGTAGCCAGGGTACAGAGAGCCGGTTAGGTTAGTAGCCCAAAGCTCAATGGATCAGGGGTGTGGGTGTGAGAGGGTGTGAAATAGAAAGGTGTGGAGACGATAGACACCGGGTTTTCTACGTTTATAGGTAATAGGCAAGTTGTGTGAGGTATAATAGAGCCCAGCAGTTCGTGTGAGAGTTGGGTAACCTCACCGACTATGCCAGCGCAGAATACATACCGTCTGTTGCCCTCCTCCCGAGGGGATTTAGAAAGGGGGGTGGGAGGAGTTGAGTTAAAAAAGTGACAGCTTTCAGGTGATACACCCTTCCAAGTCGAAAGACATCTAGGGACATCTAGGGACATCTAGGGACGTAACGCGCAGTGGATATTCATCTGCCCGTGCCTGGGGAGACGACTTTCTCATTGCAAGTCGAACAAACGGCTCGTTGGCCATGCAAGCTGTTGACCGGGGGGCTGATGAAATGGCCACGACATTCATGCATGACCTCGCAGAGAACAATTCACCACTTTCCATGTAATTTTGGTTAGTACACTAGGGGTAGCTGCTGAATCGGCGGATTAATGACGCAAATTGAGCAACGAACTGGACAAGCATACAAACGAACTGGGTGTTCGAGAGACCCAGGGCATGACCCAGGACATCTAGGATTGAAGCATCCACACCCCTAGAAGGGTAGGTAAGTTGTCGGCGTCGGTAAGGAAGAATGTCAAGGCGTTGCGGCGCCGGACCTCAAATATAATGGAAAGGTCCCAGGATGTATGTATACTGCAACGTACGCTTTTAAGTCTTTGCGCCGTGTCAGAGTATCCGCATCCAGGCACGACAGGCAGCCTATCTTGCCTATCTTGCCTATCTTGCCATCCATGACCGTTCGGGGCTCTAACTGCCGTTCCCGGGGCTTGAAAACCTAGGACCCTTTGGCGATCTGTTGCAGGGCATCCACAAGGCTTGGGATAGATCGATTCGGAGAATGCAATTCCCCTTGTCGAGCTAATGCCACCGACTGCACATTCCAGAAGCCGCAAATAAAGAGAACGGGTGGCGGTGGCAACTACATACATACATACATGTAATGTAGTGTAGGCCATGAAACTACATAGTCGAGTGGAGATCATGAAACCAGACTCTGCCATACCTACCAGTCTATGCTACTGCTACCTAAGGGTAGTTTAGGTATGAGGTATCCATTGTAGGTATGGTATATGGGATGTACGTATGTAGCTACCGCTGATGTGCATGTGCGGATACGACCTTGACCTACCTGGAAGGGTTTGCGAGGGCTAGCGAGCTAAGAGAGAACGACGTACGTTTGGGATATACCAGTACCGGCCGGACGGGATAAGGACAAGCAAGGTAGGGCTTTCGTCCGGAGGAGTAGGGCACACTAGTATAATATACATAAGGTATAGCATACATATAAGTGGCTTACATACTTAAGTGTGTAGTTCTCTGCCTTCGTGAACATGGGTACATGGGTGTCGATATGTGGCATGTTTGGAGAGGTAGTAGTGGGTGTTGTCAGTTGAGATCGGAGCTGGTTAACCGTAGAAAAGAAGAAAACGGTGTGTGGGTGGAAAAAATATGTAGTAGGCGAAGAAGGTAAGGGTATTGTCTAAGTGATGCGTTCGAGGTTGCTAGGATGGGGTATATCATGTACAATGGGTATAGTAACTTTAAGTATGTACCTTACCTAGTATATTACATACATGCTATACTAAAGCATTGTATACCTAATGTATGTATGTAAGTAGGCACATGTAGTACTATAGACAAGACCTTATGTACTGAGTTTGCAGGTAGGTACGTATTAATGACCCACTAAATTTGGACAGCACTAACCTCTAGTGTTAATAGCAGGGGAAAAAAAAACTGACAAAGAACAAAGACCCTTGTTTTTCGCTCTCGCGGGAAAACGGGCTCTCTCTCTCTCTTTAACGCAGGGTACGTTGCAGAACAACCTGTTCTGTCTAAGCCCAACGTCTGTGCGTGGTTTTTTTTTTTTTTTTTTTTCACGTTTTCATGAACGTCCCCCATGGCGATTCTACATGCTACATGCTACATGATACATACTAACTACATTAGCCCTGGTTCATCTCATACATACGATCACAGTACATCATACGTCTCCTGTAATGGGATACGGGCGCTTATGCTTCTTATTCAATAAGCTTCTCAGCTAGGTACTCATCACCTAAAGAAGTCCCCTCCGCCCAAGTCGTCATAGGAGTCGAGAAAGCTGATCAGTGAACAAACCTTTCCGGGTCTCCGGGAATAGCGATCTGGGGCCGATGAACTGGCGGTCAGCCGACTAGTATGCATGATAGACATTAGACATATATACATATATAGGTACATAATACCTTACATAGATGGTTACTACCTACATGTATGTACCTATTTAGAACCCTACCTAGACCTACCTACCTATTATCTCGAATAGATGGACGTAACAGCTGTGCTGGCCTCCCGTTACGTATAGTACATATAGTACGTATACTCCTCAGCTTGTTTTATTACTCCTCCCCTTTTCTATTATTTTCTCTTTCCCCCTTCAACTTGCCTTACACGTCAGTGCCAAGAAAGGTAGGGCGGTGCCGAACTTCTGTTTTAATGGCGTGCATGGGGGAACAACTGCCATGAGCCATGAACCATGATCTGCTTTGCCTGCACCGCATCACAATTAGAAAAAAGTTGGTTTGGGTCCCATTTTATCATAGGTACATGCAGACATGATGCTTATGCTTGTCAAAGCTCTTACCCATGCGCCACAACAGGAGAGCTCGCGTTGTTTGTTTGCCCTACCAACTTCTGATAGGATAACAGCTCCCTGTCAGGCTGTTCCGTCTTAGGCTGTCTTATATTTCGCACCTCTTCAAGTGGAGGGGTTTGCTACGGTTGGACCGATGTATCGCGTGCGCTATGCTTGAATTCAGGGACTGGATTGTTAATAAATCGGGCAGAGAGAACAGGGGAGAATGAGAAGCCAAAAGAGGACAGCTACATGTCAACTACATGTACACATCTGCAGGATACAATTATATTGTATGTACCGCCTTTTTTTTTCTCCTTTGCGAGTACATACATATGCGAGTGTTGCGGTTGGCGCAATCTGTTTTACTTACTGCAGCTTCACTGTAACTGGTAACAAAATCGTGCTACGTATACTATTCTATCCTTGCAGACGAGGTAACAGCTCATTACATACCTCTCTTCACTTCCTTATGCAAGTACTTCACTGCCTACTTACATGTAGGTACTTGGTTTTCTGCACGCGCCGGATTGGTAGGAAAAGCGAAGCGTGGGGGCAGTAGTGGATGGGGTCGATGAGGAGAAGTAAATCGTTTACCGGCTCGTTTGAAATGTTGCTGCCCGAGCAAAGCGGAGCATATCTAGGCATGCCTAGGCATTATTATGCTTGTCCGTTTGTCAATCAATTAACGAGAAGCGCGCCACAGCCCTGTTCGAGTTTAAGGCACCTAGGCGTACATACCTATGTCAATCTCAGCCATTCTACTAGCAGCTGTGAGAAAGCGTTGGACGAAGCGGTAAACGATAACCTCCGGAAGAAAGGACACACGTAACGCTTAGAAAAATTACTACTGTTGGTCGTCCATCAACCAGTCGTAAGTCGAGGCAAGCCGTCCGTGAGTGTGGCCGTGCTAAAGCCTGATAGACCGGGGGGCGTGTAACGTTCGTGGTCAAGTGAGGCAAGACATATGTATGTACGTATTCTCTACCTTTTTCGGCCTAGGCTTCGATCGAACCAGATTGTCAGGAATCAGATGGGCCAGTCAATCCCGGGACCGTCTAGTTGGGCTCTATGTAGCCCCCAACTTCTCAGCTACCAATATGTCTGACGAGTTCCTCGATACCCCATTGAAAACATTTAGATTCCATCGTAGCCTACGTAAGCAACCTTCACATTTTGGGTTTCGGTACCTGCAACCCGTTTTTGCCCGGCCTCTAGATGGTTGTGTTGGCCTTACATTGATGGATGGTTCGGTTTGGTCGTCTCCTCCCGTTCACGCCACCGGTTGACACCCGTCTAGCCGCACTACCGTGGCTTCACCTAATATGTTCAGCTATTATTATACCCTGATTGAGGAGGCTCTTAGATAGAGATCAAGTAACGGTCTGAGCGCGACAAGACGCCCAGAAAATGTATATTTCGTGGCAGGCTCGATAGAAACCATTATGCTGCCGGATAGTTGGGTAAGGCATTGTTATCAATGGCGGTTTTGCTACTAAACCCATGCCAGGACATGTACCATACCACGTCGACCGAAGGACAACAACAATACCGTTATCCATTATTGCTAAGTCGGGCTCTGACAGCGGGAGGCTGACCGCCCTTAGGGTAGCGGTGAACAATACCGTAGATACCGGATGATGCCGGCAGGAATAGCGCATATTTACCTCCATAACGAGGTCCTGCTGCCCATGTTAGATACACCCACCTTTGGGCTTTATTGCGCTCATTTGACACTCAGAAATCAAAAACATCCTCGACATATTGGTAGAAGGACGGATACTGAATCCATTTAGGGCTGCGATATAAGCGAAAAGGGAATGCAACAAGGGTGTATAATAAATTAGGGCGTCAATCCTGGCTCGGATGGCGCAGTAGGTAGGAGATATATGACTTGTCAACTTTTATTCTGTCACGTTCCAGATTTCGAGGGCAGTAGATGGGTATTGTTTGCTCGGCGCTGTGGTTCTGGGGGGTGTATTAGAACCCAGCTCCCGTCTTCCCCGCGAAGCCCGCAGCCCGTAGAGCGGCTGAACATCCGCGCCTCGTCCTAGGAGGATTGATAGATCTATTTGGAGATCGCCGGTAGGCTACCGTAACTATCAACACATCGTAAGCAGTGAATCATAGGTGGGGGGCATGGTAATAATGATGCTGCAATGGCGTATCATTTCCATGTTTTTCATTTTTCCGGGTACAGGATCTCATGCTGGGTCGTAAAAAACTCGATGAGGCCAGATGAGGCCAGATGCACCAGGTACGATGAGGCCATATGTCCATATATCTCCTATCTTGCTTCGATGTTGCTGAAGCCTGTCGTGGTACCTACCCGATGAGTTGGATCTTCAGGTACAGAGACAATGATGCAAACGGCGCTATCCAAATCGTTGGTCCTTATTCAGATTTAGTGCTCCTTGTTTGTCCTACGTGACAGTGACAAGCGACTGGATCTCGGATACTGGCTGGCTAGTCGCAGGCATCAGTCGGTGGCCGGACGGAATCAATTGACACTTTACGATGGTTTTTTTTTTCTCTTTCCTTCCTCAAGTCATGTGCCAATTATGCGGTACCGATCTGAATTTGGAGTCAACGCTGAGTGGGTTAGGTAGGTGTGCATGCGGACACAATTAGAACCTTGGAAGGTTCTGATACGGAAAGAGAAAAAAGAAAAAGTCGAGAAGTCAGAAAGAACATTAGTCAAGAAGAGTTTGGAAAGAGGATGTTGGGGGTGCATAAACTTATGTTGTACAATGCCCAGATAGGTATCTCTAATGCAAGTGACAGTTGACAAGCATCATGACAGCATGGGAAGCAGCATGAGAAGTCATACCATAACCGCGTAGTCAGCGTAGTATATACTGCATGTACATACCTTCCAAGATCAATGTCCGTGGAACTTCTTTGTGGCTTGCATGTTGTGGAGTTGTGGCGTGCTTTTTTAGTTGCCGCTTCCCCTTGTTTACAGGTTACCCTTGCTAAGTTGCTACCCTAGCAGCCTAGAGGTAGCAGTGTAACCTATCGCACAAGGGTTTCAAACCCATAATTAGGTACCTCTCTTTCGAGATTCCCTCTTGCTCCAACTACATCCCCATTCTTGGATCTTGCGAATACATCGACGCACCCACAACGGAAATTTGCCTTCTTCCATGCAACTATTACCCAACAATCTCGTGTTCTCAACAGATTACCGAGTCTAGCGGCGATCTCATTTGTGCGGCCCGAGAAAAGCTTACCGAGTCGGTCTGGGGTTTGAGGCTTAAACGGCTCCAAAGATTGGCATCTGGAGCCTCACTCTCTCGCGTTCTAGCTGTATCACGCCACCTCCTGCACCGTGTGTACGTGGAAGAAGGCCTGCACGACCTTATCCAATCCCAGAGATCGTCAGCGTTGATACGCTTTTCAGGATCATAATCACCTCGTCTAAGCAGTACTACGATCTAAGCGAGCAATGGCGGATGTTCCGTTGCAAGTCATCTCCGAGAATTCGACCTCTGAACGGCGAATCACTCCCTCGTGGTCGATCACTCAACTGAAAAGGAAACTTGAACCCATCACAGGAATTCCTCCTTCATCTCAGCGCATTAGCTTGAAAACTGCCTCGAAGAAGTCTATTCCAATCGAAGCTGCAGATGAAGATGTTGTGCTTTTGTCGAATTTCCCTCTCTCTGCTTATGCAGAGCTTCATGTAAGTAAGCTGGTTCCCATAGATGCTTTAGGGTGGGCAGTTATCGAGCTAGTCATTGCCGTGGCGGTACTTTATTTTGTCGATACGTGTCATCTCACTAGTCGGCTGAATATGCTTGCATGCGCTCTATCCACCATTATGCACAGCTGCAAATGACTAACTATGTTGTCAAGATCATTGACACTCGGCCAGCTGGTGCCAAGATGAACTTCAATGACACGTCGGGCATCGAGAAATACATCATGCCCCCAGAGGAATACGAGAAGAAATCTGACTCGGTCTTGGCATGGAAAAAGGCGGAAAAACTAGGCCGCTTCAACCCGGATGCTCCCAGTCTAGAGAAGGCTAAGATTGACGCTTTTGAGTTTGAAGTCAAGAGTAGGGGCATAGAGGTAGGCAAAAGGTGCAGAGTTGGCGGCGACGACACTCGTAGAGGAGAAGTTAAGTACGTCGGCGAAGTAAAAGAAATTCCCGGCTCCATAGGTGCTTGGGTTGGAGTTCAACTCGACGAACCGGTAGGGAAGAACGACGGTAGCATTGGAGGTACTAGATACTGGGGCACTGAATCTACGCTTAAACATGGCGTCTTTGTGAGACCAGAAAGAGTGGAAGTGGGCGAATGGCCTGTGCTCAATGATTTGGAAGATATGGAAGAAATATAATTAAGTATTTTATTGTTTATCTATAGGTACATAATCCGTGATAGGGGGTTTTTTAAAGATGCCATAGAACTGATAGAGGTATCCCCACCAGTATGTTCATAAGGGATAATTAGGTAGCTAGTTAAAAAAGAAAAACATCATTTGGGGAGCACCCAGTCCTTAATCATTCCTACTATGTCTTAGTAGGCCTAGTTTTGAAACGAAATTTGTACGTGGTGTAGTTATATATATGATGCCTCAAAACAAACAATTAGATGCACAACATGTCGTCCATTCATCTCGTATGCTTTGAATCTACTTAATCATCACATTAATCGAGTACACACCTCCACGCCGAATTGGAGCATGGCCCTAATAGTGACGAGGGGCCGAGGAAATTTACTAAATAACGATTACCTAGGTACATAAAGTAATGTTCTTTTATCGAATATAATGGTTATTTGAAGCTAGTGGTAAATTGGTTGAACAAAGGCGGTGTGAACCAGGTTGACGTTATAGTGAACAGTGCTGTCCGACTATTCCACGAATTCCCTCAAACATAGCAGGTGTTTTATTAGATACCGTTAAAACGCTACAAGATGTTTGGTACTCAGCACACAAATCGGCATCGCGTCGAAAAACTTGATCCGACATCTCCCCCAGAGTATTGTACGATAAGAACATCAACTTATGTAGTAGTTACATTCGATGTAGGTTTGGTATCCAAGACAAGGAAAGCCTTTAAGTAGACAAGAGACATGGGTAGATCGTACAGATGCATTTTAGGAAGTAATATTGTGTTTGGTATCACAGCAGTGCCGAAGATACCGAGAAACCACAGTACTACCTACGTGATGTTGTACTCAGGAGGAAGCATGAGTTCCTAGTGGAACAATGTTTATGAAGAGATAATATTTTCCAGCTGACTCGTGAGAGGAACAGCGTAGTAGGAGGATTCTCGCTTTGAGATTACCAAACATGGCCTATAATATTCGCCCCATGCAGTAATTCAACTTGGAAATTTTACACGTAGGCATTGAGTTGCAAAAGAAGTATTTATGTACCCGTGAACTGAACGAACTATACATTCACCACATGCTATACTCAATTGTCTAACCAATCAAAAACGTGTATCAGTTTCACAATGGGCCATGTACTCGGTTTACTTTTATTATTCCAATTTAGGGGAAAGTTACTACCAAAACCGAGGCTTTGATATAGATAGCTGAATTTATACAGTTACTTAAGGATTAGCAAAGTACCAGCAAAACATCTACGGTAAGTTGATGCGTAACTAGTACATATTAACCCAAACATATGTACAAATTGGACTTTAAGCACGATGGCTAATACTATATGGAAATCTCAAGAACTCTATTGAATCGATATAAATTTGCCCTATAACAAGAACGATAAACACTTTAAACTAAGTAATTTTTCTACTTTGTAAGACTGAGTTGCATTGAGCTATATCGGAGTATTAAGGTTTTGAACATGGGGACCGTGCACTTTTCGGTAAAGTTATTGTGAATCAGATCTGAATCTGACATAGACCAGGGTCTTAACGTGTTTGAGGTTTATCTGCAGCGCCTACCAATTTCAGCAGGTATTCCGTACATACTAGTAGCTTCGGGATTGTACACAATGGACCGAGCCAATTATGGACATTTCCTTACTTGGGTAACTGAGCGCGTGATTTTGAGTTCGAAGTAATAGTTTGAATTATTTATAAGAATAAGTTAAATGATTATAAATGAAACTATTATAGAAATTAACTACTAGTTAGAAAGAGAGACTGAAGCTAAGCGAACTAGTAATTCCCGCGCTTCTCCTCAAATCTACCCCAGAATACGAACTAGGTATGAGATACCAAGTAACCTGGTTAGCATAGCGGGGGCGTAACAGATAGCCGAATTTCCGCATTTAGATATGCATATTCTAGATGAGGCTTGATATCTCATGCAAGACAGCCAACTCAGTAACAAGGCATCTATGATACAATAGTTATGTTAGATTGCAAGCATTCTATAAGCCTCAATCTATAGGGTGGTAACAAATACCAAAGTTCAAATCACGTTGTGATTGCGCGTAAGTATAGTAATCATAGTAATCCATCATGTCCGTTTACGTATTCAAATGGCTGTGCACCGGAGAATCCTACTATTGTTAACCGTGCCAAGCTGGCTTTGCTTTAAAATAAAGATGGTGCCAAAACAATGCTCGTCTCGAAATGTCCATATACGTATGATAAACTACATGGCAACAGTAGCGGTACTTATTAGATAGTAGATAGAAGACCTTCGATTAATAAACATAAGAGACTATATGTAACGAAGTCCTTTTAGACATATTGAACTGATTACCAATTACGTCAAGAACATAGGTAGTTATTAGTGTTACGCAACCTAAGGGAAAGGATGACCTACAGGTAATAGCATGTTACAAAACAAGGCCGGACTAGTGTCGTTGCGGCTTAACCTAGGGAGTTGCGACTAGCCGTCACTCCGATCTTGGCATTCCAATGCCGTCGAATCCGTTAGGTGCAATGCATATGCTGCACACGGTCGGAAACCGCCTTTTCCCCACATCCCACCCGCTCGCTATTCTCCAAGTCAAACCATCAACACGTACTCATACAACCTGAACATTATCCCTCGACTTCCCATGTGTGCCGTCCGACAAACGATCCAAAACAAAGCGCATTGCCGCCAGCATTGTCGATTATACCCGATCCTTCCACGATACCCGTAGTACCGAGCGCTTATTATCAATCGAGAAGATAGAGAAGCATCGCCGAGCTCGAAGAAGAATCGTATAGTTTTATGCTTGACTCTAGTGAGCATAAACCTTGCTGAGATGCGACACCAGCTCTGCGTGTGTGGCGCTAAATAGGGCCGTCCTCATACAGGAGCCAACGCACTTGTTGGATTTCTTCCTGCTTCTTACCGGCCTGGTTCCGTCTATTCCTCTCTTTTCCGCTTTATTCCGCAACGGCTGGCCGATCGTGCGAAAGCCAACAAGAGACTCAATATGGCGATGTCGACCGTCGCCAGTTCCGCCAGTGCGGTATGCCTTCTCTTGTATCTCACTTGCATCATTTCCATCGTATCCGCCGAGGTAGCTACTACGAGTCCGATGCAAACCCTTCCCGATTATTACGAACCATACACTATGGGCCTTACTCTTACCTCCGCGTCTGGTCCTGTTCAAATTGATTACAAGGTTGCGCCTTTAACGGCAGAGGCAGGTTTGAACCAAACAAACCAGAATACTCTGGAGGTATAGCATTATTCAATCCCACTCCATTGACGTAGCAGAGCTGAAATATATGGCAGGCATTCAATGTTCAAGGCCGTATGGTCATTGTAGACCAAAGCAACTATAATAAACTTGATGACAGTATCAAAGACGCTATGGCCTATATATCATGCGATGCGACTACCAACGACTCCTACATCACTCCTGACGATGTCTTGAATTTGGTTATGACTAAGCAGCCAAAGGCTATATTGCTATTTAGCACTTCTGAGGGGACATGTTGCTCTCTTGAGGGATCCGATCTTTCATTCAAATCTGTCTGGACTATGACCGACCAGTCGGATGCTTGGGAGATCAAGAACCAGACTGTCGAGACTACCGTAATTCGTGGGACAATATCGGGGACCGACGCCGATGGAGATTCTGATATCGGTCAATCACAGGGTGGGAACAACTCGGCAGTTGCAATGAGCATTCTATATAGTATCACTGGTTTGATTACTCTGCTATTTCTCATTATCATTGCTACCGGAGCGGTCCGAGCACACCGTCATCCCGAAAGATACGGGCCGAGAGCCAGCTATGGCGGAAGACCAAGACAGAGCCGAGCAAAGGGTTTAGCGCGAGCTGTTCTGGAAACACTCCCTATCGTGAAGTTTGGAGATCCTCAGCCCGCAAAACCGGATCCAGAGAACGAACTTGAGAGTATTTCGGGAGACCAGCAACAACATTCATCATCTCCAACGCAGCGTGAGTTGGCATCAAATAACGCAGAGCAAGGCGGGTCATCCCTAGATGCAGCAGCAAAAGCTATTTCCAATTCCACCACTGAAACCCCAGGCGCTGGCATGTCGGAAGATAGCGGGGCTAATAATGGGCCAACTGAAAACGATCACCTTGGCTGTTCTATCTGCACGGAAGATTTTACTGTTGGACAGGATGTGAGAGTGCTTCCTTGCGACCATAAATTTCATCCTCAGTGTATCGACCCGTGGTTGGTCAACGTGTCTGGTACCTGTCCTTTATGGTAAGTAATCCAAATTAACGTATTCTAATGTTTTGGAAACTAATAAGCATCCAACTAGTCGACTCGACCTCCGCCCACATGAGGAAGAGGAAGAAGACGGCGAAGGCGCTTTGGCATCAGCTCATCCAGATACAGTGAGCAATGGTCCCGTTGACAGTCACCTAGCTCCTCCGCCTGAGGATGAGGTAGACGCGACGCAAAGGCGACGGAGGTCACGACTCCTAGACTGGAATGGGCTGCGCCATGCTACTGTCGACGAGCGTATTCAGGCCCTTAGACAGTATCGGCAGACACAGGGAGCAAGTTCTGGTAATGGTTCGGCCGAGGACCAAAATCGACATGCGAAATTGTCAGACCGTCTACGGGAGAAGTTTCATATTCGTACGAGAGCTCACCCCCCGAGTGACCTACCACCCACAAGCCAATAAGCTGCTTGAGTTCACACTAGCACTTATTAGGTATACCCAGCCCTTTTATTGTTGGTTTGATAGATTAGTGTACAGTTGCAGCTGTTTTAGTGTGACAAATAATGCAATACGCGGTTTCGATGTGGTTATGAGGTGATGATATGAGGAGGGAAGATGTTATACCTCGGATAGAACGGCGTTAAATCTTATGTTGGAAGTTTGGGTATCAGGATACGAGGATTGCATTGGCCGGCGTTGGTGGCTATCGAGTTATCGGGTAGTTTTGCAACTAGATGAACCTAGGATTGTGCAGGCGTTACGCGAAGGACGCGATGGATTTGAAGCAGGACGGCGACGAGATAACGCCGTGAGAGTACAGATATATAAGTTTGTTACTCTTTAAACTGGGCTTTGCGTGCAAATGATATTGAAGAGCGAGTATGGTCCATCTCACTTGGTATTCCTATCTACTTGACCCAAAGGTGAACTTCTGAATCAATTGTTGGGGCAATAGATATTCTTGATCATCCTGTAACCGATACTAATACTCTAACCATACTCATTACGTCTCTTATTTAAGTAGGGCGTAGCTTAGATGGTTTACAATGGCTCTAACGTCCTTTAGGGAGCATCATGTGTTCAGCTATACCTAGATAATATCCGATCAAACATGACCCCCCTATAATGTACACGGACAACTAGTAGATTCTAGGAATTAGGTATCATTCCCCTTTTTAAAGGAGGGTAGGTCCAAACCTACCTTCATGTGATAGTGGTGGGGGAGAGCCTCAGCTTTGAAACCCTAAAGCCTTGCTAATCGGCAAGTTTGGTAAAAGTTTATCTCGTCTCACGCTTTAGGGACACGTCTACTTCTCTGCTCGGCTGAGCCTGTGGTAGTAGGGGAATGGTAGTATGTGAATACTGCTACGGGGGGCTGGAAACACTCTACTTGTGGCGTTCACGCAAGTAAGCAGGGTCGTGTTACTTGTTCTTATAGGATCGAGATATGTCAATGAATAGATCTTAGACAGATCAATTTAGGTAGGTTGGATAGAAATGTTCATCTTTCAGACGGCGTGTTAGATGTTAGTTAGATTCGAGGATGAAAATATGTTGTATTGTTTTAGGTTTCAATAGGGGCTCCTTGCCCCCGGGGATTCAAATACCCCTTACCGTGTTCCTCGCGCTTTCCTTCCAGGTAGTTTTCCTTGAGCTGTTAAGTGAGGTTTTAGGTTCGACCCCTATTGGCGCTATTGGTATCTCGCTTGGCAGATCATTTGTTTCCATCTGCACAACATACATACATATGTTTGACCGCGAAAGTTCATCCAAATGGGCACGCGCCAACTATAGCAGGCTTGGATCCTCAAGTTAAGATAAGCCGACAACCTTATTAACAGCGCTATGGCGGCCCTGGGGTCAACAGATTAAACTTTATGTGAGCTCAGTTGGCTCGGACTATGTCCTGCTTCTTTCATTTTGTGACTGGCTTCGGTAGGTCCAGTCATTACTTTGCTCGCTTTCCTCTCGTTTCCTTTCCTAATCATCCATTTTCGTTCGCTCCAGCTTTGAGATTCTCAATATAGGTAGTCTACTAGGTCGTGCTGTCGAGAATAAAACACTCGATATGGCTTCGCTTCTGCTATTTAGGGATGGCACGCCTTCGCTATCGGTTCCATCCCCTAGGCCGCTCGCTGGCACGGTTATTGCAGTGATCCTATCATTCGCTGCTATTACTATTCTATCATGCTTCATCAGTACGTGTGATATCTTATTCCATCTCGTACGGGAGGATATCCGTGTGCTAATAATAGATATAGCACAACGGGCGCTTGCCGTAAAGACATGGTCGCGTCTATCGCTTGTCACGTTATGTACGTCCAACTGCCTAGATCATCGCTCTACAGCCGAGCGTTATACGTGGATAGCTAATTTAGGACATTCATATCCCTAGTGGTCTTCGCAATTTATGTCGATTCCTGGGCCTTCGTGTTCGGGTCGAGTATTGTCGACTACGGCATAGGCGTCGACTCGAACTTAGGCGTCTGCTCGGCGGCCATTTTGCTGTGCTTGTTCTTCTATGTAACGACTAAAGTCTGTCCAATTCTTTCCCCTTCCTCTGCTCGTGTATTGACTTAACGCGAAACCAGATTGTGAGAATGGAACCCGTTCTTAATTGGAAAAATCCACTATGCTCACATTTCTATTTGGGCAGTTAATCTATATTTTCCAGGTCGAAAAAGCTGTATGTGCATGAATTGGTCTGCTTCTCCTGAATTAGATCTGGCATCTCACTAAAACGAATTAGTTTCTACTTCAGGGCGGCACGAAACGACGGGTCGAGTCTAAGCTCTACATTTTCAACTTGTTTGGTGTGCTCAGTAAGTTTATACCCATTGTCAGTTGACTAAGAACAAGGCTCGCTTACTCGTCAATAGCTATATTTGCGGTTATATGTATTTTGACTTTCATCTAGTAAGTCTGGAAAAGGAGCCTTGTAATGCATGAAGAATTTGTTACTCAACTGACCACCACTCAACAGCCGTACAGCGCAAATGAACAAGGGACAGTGTATCATTGGAATGGAGAAACAGGCTCTGATACCTCTCATAGCACTTGAGACTGTGGCAAATGTATGTTACACCAGTGTCCTCTTCATTCATAAACGATCAAGGCTAACGGACGAAATAGGTCTATATCATGGCGCTATTATTGAATCCGCTATGGAGTAAGACTTCTATATGATCCATATTCCATATTCATATGTCGGGTTTTCTTTGCGTATAAGCTGTCTTGGCTGACTCTTCTATCATCACTTGCTAGATATCTACTCGCTCAAGGGCGCCTCTAACGCACCGGCCAACCCCCCTGGTCTACGCTTGGCAGCAATACGGACCTTCGTTGGCGCTCTATTTACTACTACCTCAACTATAGTGTAAGTACTCCCTTCTATAGAGTCATAACTACTGTGCAAGTCCTGGGAACAAAAGCTAAGGGGAGTACCGCTTGAAGAAACCTTATAGTTCTTATGGTGCTCAACGGTGAGCCTGGTTGGATTTTCCTCGCGTGTTGTAATGCGGATAGTAAGTCAGCCCCTTCTTTCTCGCGATTATTATTTGCTATTCAAGCATGCTTCGACTCGTGCAGCGTAGAGCGGGCTGCATGTATCCCCTGGTCTACTTGTCCGCGAGAGATCAAGATAACAAACCTTGAGTAACCAGCCGACTAACCAGTTACCAGTCCTATTCTCTGCGTTGATTATCCAATGGGTCATATCACGCGACGATAATAATACCATCGCCTCCTCTTCCCCTACTTCCAACCCCCCCGACAGCCAAGCCACGTATCGTCCGCCCCCGCGCACACCATCGCTTCCTAGTCGGCGCAGCCAGAAACGCGCCATCTCGCTACCGTTGAAAACGACTAGTACCTCGCAGTACGAGCACATCTTCGGGGAAATCGAGCCCGAGACCGAGACCGACGTCGTGAGTGCGAGCAGCGTGTCTAAGCACAAGGCCGGGTCCTCGCGCTTCGATGAGGATAACGATGGTTTCCACACCCCTATCATCTACGACGGCCTAGAGGGCGATATCAGCGATGGAGCTAGGAACGAGAGAGCAACCAGCAGCATCTGGACAAGCCCACCACCACCACCATCTGCAGGAGCGGACGCAAGGGCGGACGGCCGAGATTCAGGCAAATCGCTTACTTCTACCCAAACCCCCACGCACGAAGGTCCCTCTGCTGTCTCGGCAGCGGTGGCCGCGGACCTGGAGCGGATACGCCGGTATCGGGGCCGGCGGACGAATTGGTCCTCCACTACCGCCACGACCTCCACGCCACCGCCGCCGCCGACGTCGACATCGATAACGTCAAGGTCGCACAGCCCCGCACCAGTACCACGAGCATCACGATCGCGGCCAGCGGCGCGCGGGAGCGGGAGCGGGAGCGTGCGCGAGTACTACATTAGCCAGCTGGACTTCGAAGAAGGAGGGGACGCGGGGTCGCGATGGCACGAGCTCATCCAAACCGAAGAAGAGGGGCGCGGGGAGAACGGCGAGAGGGTGGGTTGGATCTAATTAATTTGGAAACGCGAAAGACCAAAAAAAAAAATTGCAATCAGTCAGTCAGTCAGTCAGAGCGAAAGGAAAAAAGGGGGGAGTAGGCAAAAAGCATGTGATCTATGTGATGACCCGCGATACGCTCGCATAATTCGGAACCAAAAGCATATGCGGCATAATTGACAGAAAGAGAGGGGGAAAGTCGGTGCTTAGATCATGGTTGGCAACCTGCACCTATCTATAAGAATTTCGCATGACCTGGTTCCGTGTTTATATTATAGTCTCGGGGTTATATACGTTAGGTATGTTAGGTAGCTAAGGTTATGTATGGGTAGGTACCTAAGGTAGGTAGTTATAGTAATGTCTAGTGGTTCGCATATAAATCGCGCGGGTGAAGGGAACCCAACAGTAGAGAATCCTTCCTAGGTTATACCTATCTGGTTCCCCTATGAGTTTGGAATCACGTCACAATCTCCCCAACATTCTACTTGGACATCTCAATTGAAGAGATATTTTAATTAACGGTCTTAAACAATTCACTTAAGTTGAGGAATTCATTCGTTAGCAAAGCATAGCTTAATTGTTTAACCTAGACTATGAGGTAGCTAGAGTTGATTACAGCCATAAGATGCATCACACCTGCAAGACGACAATACAATTATGTTACTGCAAAACAATACTTGAATGAATTTCAATTCGTTGTTATTCGTATCTTCATGAATCTGCCTTGATCCTAAGATATCCTTTCGCGCATGTTTACAGCCTAGTAAAGCAAAGCAGATCCAGATGGATATCCAGCGGCTCAACCGGGTAAAAACCAGTCGAATTATGTACAAAGAAGTGAAATGCCGACGTTTTGTGTTCCCTCGCAATGCAAAATCCCTTACCCCTAAACCTAAACCTAAACCCCACCTAAAACAAAAGTGATAAAAGAATAGAAATGGTATCCCTCAGGGGAATCGTCTTAGATACCTGCGAAGATCCGGCCGAATGAGCTCAAGTCCGTTGGCGAAGACATGAGGCTGCCTTGGTTCACCATGAAATACGAGTACTTCTCGACGAAACCAAACTCGTCGCTGTCCAGTCCCTGGGTGACGGATCTCATGAATTCGTCGATGTCGCCATCCGTTGCCGCGAACTCGGTAACCCAAATAGGTTTGCCCTGGCAAGCGTCGTGAACCTTCTTGATGTGGTCCAGGAAGAGGTTCGCACCGTCATCACCTCCAGGTCCGTACCAATGGGCAGCGCAGAAGTCAACTTGGCATTGGCCGCCGCACGCGTTAAAGAACTGGTTAAGCCAGTCGATACCCATGCCCGGATTTTCGCTGCTGGAAATGGCCGGCGAGCTGATCTTGACCCTGCCAGCATACTTGTTCATGAATTGCTTGTGACCGTTCGCAGCATCCTGGGGAGACATGTTGGCCTGACTAGGGACATCAGGCTCGTTGAAGCTGAGGAGACTGTCGGATCCCGAGGCAATAGCAGCTTCGGCCTTCTCATCCCAGTTGTTAGAGTGGTCCGGCGCGGGAGACCAGAGCATAGGGTAGTAAGCAATCTTGGCTTGTAATCCACCGGAGTCAGATCCCCAGTTGTATGCCCATGAGATCTTATCAGTCTGGCCCACCATAGCGCTAACAAGGTTCGGGTCGTTGTACGCGGCACCTCGCTTGCTGACTGCGGGAGCAGGAGAAGGCGACGGGGAAGCAGGTGCTTCCGTTGACGCGGGTGGTTCGGGATCAGCTGGGGGCTTTGTCTCAGCCGGGGGAGGTGGAGGGGCCTCCGAAGAAGTTGGAGGGGGAGGAGGAGCCTCAGACGAACTCGGAGGAGGGGGAGGGTTCTCAGAAGAAGAGCTTGGGGCAGGAGGACTCTCCGCTGGAGGAGACTCAGGTGCAGGGCTCTCAACAGGGGAACTCTCCGGAGGTGGGTTCTCTGGAGCGGGAGTCTCAGGCGCAGGAGCCTCGGCAGATGTGCTCGATGGCGGTGGAGGGTTCTCGGGGGTAGGGTCTGCCGGAGCGGGGCTCTCGACCGAGGGAGCCTCAGCAGGAGCCTCGACGATTGGGGGAGACTCAACGACTGGCGCTTCAGTGGGTTTATGACCAGCAATGACAGTGTGGGTCACCCATTCAGTAACGACGACGACGTCAGTGTATGCGTATACGATCTCCTTCTTGGGGTGCTTGTGGCGATGAATAGGGCCAGCGCAGACCTCCTGGACTGAGGCTGCAGCGGCAAGCGCCAAAATGCTAAGCTTGGCGTGCATCTTGGGCGATCTTTGTGATCGTAGTGATTGTTGATGATGTGCTAGATGGTATTTTTGAAGTAGTCAATTTGACTATGTAAGTTATGCTCTGTATCCTTCTTTCAAGAATTGTTGCTACGATTTCCGTTGAAGGAGTGTTAAGGTGCCAGCAGTCCAGTCAAAGGAGGGAAGAGACGTATCAGATGATACTGTCAGAAATGAATGAAATTGTCGAAGGGGGTTTGTACGCGCTGCGTATTGGGGTGTACCGGCGACGAGACGGGAAGCAAGTCGTGCAGTCTATCAAAGACGCAGAAGGAATGATGCGAGTTTGATGAGAGATCAGTTGCACCCTTGGACAATAAATATTGGATGTAGTTGCGGCCGTGAGTGTGCGACGTTTGACGGAGGACAACACACAGAGGGTAACTATGTTGGTAGGCAACTATCAACTCAATGCCAGTCACAGCTAGGTGAGGCAAGTAGGTCGAGCTGGCGACCTTATAGAGGAAATGTACACGAAGGGAGAAATGAATGTACGGGGGTAAGAAAAAGAGCGGTGATTCTAACCGAGATGGAAAAAACGGTGCTGAGTGAGAAAAGAATGGATAAAGGGTCCGTGGATGGAGTTTTATGTTGCTGACGGCTGTGAGGAAGTAACACTGAGTGAGTGTAAGTGTGTACCTGCAGGTTCATCCAGCAATCGGGATGCCTGTGGGGCAAAGGGGGGGGAAGACAAGGAGCTCCTTCCACCTTTCTAGTGGCTAGACTCTCCTGGCCAGCCGCTAACTGGGGTAGTTAGCGTCTTTTTAGCTGCAGGAGATGCTATTTAGGGCCGGACGAAGCGCCAAGACTGGCAAGAATCGTACCAGGTATCGTCCTGTGCACTATAAAAGATCTCTTGGAAAGTCAATCCGATTAGCGCAAACCGATTCGAAGTTGACGGGTTTGTACCCAAGTACTAAGATACGAAGCACCTGTCCGCCAGTTCAGACGAAAAGTCAGCCAAACCCGCTGCTTCCTATTGGTTCTTTTGGGACGATATTGAATTGACAACTACCTAATGTACGTACATATAGGTACCTACCTGACATACATGTACCCACAATTCCTAATGCAGGTACGTCTCCTAGGCGGTTGGTTAGGTACATGTCACTCACTGCTAAAGGCTATTATAGTTGAACGGGCGCAACTTAGCAGCTTCTGATATAATGAATCAAACAAAATTCAAACACATTTCCTCCTTATTCCTAAGCATTCCCTTCCAGATTCACTTTATCGACAGCCTCATGCTTCATGCTAAATATACTTTATCAACCTTCTATGAAGGGAAGGTTCAGAGAGAAGGTGTTTAATGTTTCCTATTGTGCCATGTTTACGAGGGCTACCAAACAAATCTGCCAAGCGAAGGAAATCCACCAATCAAAAAATAGAGCCACCCGACTTTCGGTTAACTACAATAACAGGTCAGACGTCTTCTTACGTAGCGCATGCAGGTACCACTGCTAGAGCTGCAGGAACAAGGCACGCATACCTAGGTACCTAAACAGGCCGCTTAACACGAGGAGCGATAGGCTCATGGTGGGAGGAATTCAGGGGTTGTTAGAGATCCGTGTGTTAGTATAACCTTGTATTTTTCTAGTAAATTCAGCCTCAAAAGTACTCTATAATACAACCCAGCATCCCAGCAACAGTCATTCCTCCTGTCCAACTTCTTGATTCGTTCTTGAATTCGTCGCAAATACACAACCGTAGGAAGATGAATATTGTTACAAATACATTGTATCCCAGTTCACAACCTAGGTACATACTTCAAAACACTATCAACTATCATGTTACCGGTACCGAGTTCCTCTTCCCAAATTAACATGCCTTTTTAGTTAATCTACAGAACGGAAGGGAAAAAGGACAAACGGACTCGTCCACCAACAATACTGCGCGCTCTTTTCAACAAATACAGTGGCGGTCTCAAGTACAGGAAATGTATATACAGGATTAGTATTTTTCAACCCCGATTCGATACGATTCGATCCACATGTGAGCCGTGGGTGGTTGACCGAGAGGCTGCTTTTGCGCTCTTCCGCTCTTCTCCTCATCCCGGCGCCACAGTTTCTGATTATGCCTTGCTTCTCTTCGAGTTTAGCGTCTTACGTGGACACATGTTGTGTACCGGCCACCTGGTGATCTACGCAGGCCTTGTATATAATTGACGAGAGAGAATGAAGAAATGTTGCCCTACATACAAATGACGTGGTTTTGAGACGGGAGCGAAATTGCTCACCAAGTAATATCGCTACGACTAATTGCAGCACAGCGTTACAATGCGTTGCCGTACAACTCTGGCGGGAAACGGCATCAAAAGGTATTATTATGGGCTTCCATGCCCATATATTCCGCTCCCCAAGTTTCTGTGCCCCTTGTCCATTGTAACGGCACATCAAAGCTTGGCTTTTTCTCCCTTCGGATAGTAATCGGGCGATCTTTAATATTAATAGCCACCACGAACTGAGTCGAGCAACAATAGGCTATTGCGACGTCGACATAGTCCACAGCTGGACGCTTTTCAGCAAGGAAGTGTTTGTAGGTGGCTGGCTTCTCCCAGCGTCGAAACAAGCCTATCTACAAAGAAAAGAAGCTAAATTACTTTACGAGAGACATGTGGCTCGGTCTGGCAACCTATCAGATTTCAGGGACAATGGCCAAATTTGGCTGTGCTGACTGGGCAATTTGTTGATGCATGGGAGTGCAAACTGATGAAATTTCACGAAAATAATCCTCATCGAGCGCAAACCATGTGGAAGGCATTATTTAGACACGTCACTCAATAATAACTTGGTGACGGGCTACTTATTAGGTGGAGAGTCGAGAGCATATAGAACTAGGTACCTTCGTACTACCACCCGTCGAAGATGTATATAGACGCTGTTTGTTAGTGAGCTTATTCCTAAGCTGTTTGAATGGAGAGCAAATTAAATCAACGGGATTAGTTACAGCATCGGTTTATTTTGGTGAATAATTCGCGGGAGTATCCGAGTCGCATTATGAATATCAGTACCTACGTAGGTACTCTCAAACCTAAGGATTTAGATGATTATGTCTAAAATAGTTACTATGGCTTTCTAGCTACCATTGATCATATCATCATGGCAGTTTTTCATCCTGTGTCCGAGGCTGGAAGCTACATACGTACCTAGGTATTCAGTATATGCTGAAGGCTAGGTACATATCGCATGATAACAAAGCTTTATGTATTTCTTCCAATTTGTATAGTTAAACAATTGGTCATGGCAATTAAACAAAGCCTTTTAGGTGCACTGGCTTTGGCTTTCAAGTATTATTCCATAAGATCCTATCATAGGAACAATGAGCTGTTTTTAAGGAACCCTTTGTCAGTGCCATACGTACGGTCGATTCATTTGGTGGGTCGTTTGCTAATCAGGTAATTTGTCACAAACCTCAAGTAAGGTTGCCATTGTTTCTGTAGAAAAGAAGCTAAACAAGAACAATCATCTCCATAACGACCTTCTAATATAAAGCTCTAAAACAAAAAAAAACTTAAAATACTTAATTCATCTATTTCAAACCCAACTGCTTAAATTTTCCCTCTCCCTTTAAACTTCTCCATCACCTTTTCCGGGGTTAACATTCATCTCCGTTCATCAATCTAAGCAAGAGTCGGCCCCATATTAACTTCAAGATCACCGGTCCGTCAAGTCATACAAACGCTACCTATCAATTTCGGACCGCTCGATTCCGATGTCTTCCTATAGCGAACACTCGTGCTCGAGTTGCGACTCCGATGCCGAGTCGGTATCTTCATCGGTCCTCTACGTCGAGCAGGAACCATTCGTCACGTTTAGAAATCGAGTCCTTGACTTGGCTCTTCACAAAATCTGGCCCGATGCGACAGCGGATGAGATCACTATAGAGCGTATGATCGGAGGTGGATTTAATCGCATCATCGGCCTGTCTCGGCATACGGCTCAACAACCCGATAATGATATCCGATACATTCTGCGCATTCCCCGTGATGCAGATCAGCCATTAGACAGCCAAGTTGGTACTCTACGATTCTTACATGAACGCTGCAACATTCCGGCCCCAAAGGTCATTAGCTTCGACCACACAGACAACAATGAGCTCAATTCTAGATACATGATCCAGAATCGCATCCCGGGAGAAACCCTGCTATCATCTTATCCAAACCTTACCCATGAAGAGCGATGCAGGGTCGCACGGGAACTTGGTCATGTTTATTCCGAATTATTAGCCACCAAGAGTGCAACGTCCACTATTTTGGTGCCACCTGAAGAAGAGTAAGTATCCCCTGAATCAATGACACAATAGTGTATAGAGCTAACAATTACCAGAGATATTCGAGATCCTCCTATACCCCAAGATATCCGTAAGATGCTTTTCGATATCTTCGAGGGTCAGAAGGCTGCCGAGTTAGAAGCCCGGCCAGATTCCATCATCAGACCCGAACTTCTTGACCAATTCTGCGAGATGACCTCTGATTTGGCCGAAGAGGGTTGGTTTGAGGACTGCCAGATCTCTTTAGCACACTTAGACATGGAGCCGCGTAACATACTGGTGAATCCGACGTCTGATACTGAGCTACCGATCATCTCTGCAGTTCTAGACTGGGACAGCGCCATCTTCGCTCCTCAATTCATGTGCTGCACGCCTCCACTCTGGCTATGGGCGTGGTCAGATTACGAAGAGGAGGACGAGCGCACAGCAAATGACATACCACCCACACGGGAAGGACGCCAGCTGAAACAGCTCTTTGAGCAAGCAGCTGGTCCAAGATATATTCGGCTTGCTTATCTACCAGTTTATCGGTTTGCGAGACAGCTTGTTCGCTTCGCCGTCCAGGGCTTACTGTCCAATGAAGACTACAATGAAGCCAGAGAAATGCTACGAGAGTGGGAGGACTTTTTCTACGAAACTTGTTCTGATGAATCAAGCAATAATTCCGACAGTGAGGAGGACGAAAATTCAGACGCAGAAAATGAGGGCACTGCTGAGCAGGATGGGACGATTATCACCAAGGCAGCCGAGATTTACACTACTATACAAGACTATAGTACTACTACTTGGTCTGCTGAGGACGCCACTATACGGCAGGATGAAAGTACTACTGCTTGGCAATAGCAGAATATTCCAATCTGTTAATTCAAGCACTCTTGTTTAGGAAAATGAATATCTGGCAGTGTAGGATGAGAGCATTACTGGACTGGGAATATGGCGATCCACCAATGTGGATGGTGATGTATCCATAGAAGTTGTAATTTAGTGATCCGAAAATCCAAACAATGCAGACGGATATACACCCCTAATAATTACATTATATGGAATAAGTGCTATTTTGCTGTTGACATACAACTCTAAAAATACATATCGAGATCATATTGTTATATATTTTTTTATTTTTTATTTATTTTCCCCCCCAAGACCTATAACATTAGCTTAATGGAAAAGCCTGGGGTTAATATGACGATATTCTTCGGATACGCGTAACAGTGTAAGTTTTAATCATCTTAAGAAACCGTCTTAAATTCCTAATGATATTATAACCTTGATCGCCCTGAAATATATGCCAGGGACGGTGTATTTGCTGTACTTTATATGGGATAATAATTTTGCCTCATACAGGTAGGTTTCCTTTGATCATAACTAGCTCTTAGGTGTAGCTCTTACGTTCATCACCTTTTTATTAACTGAAGAGCTTTAATATACCTAGTAATCCACTATTCCTCGGCTTAAGCCTAATTTCTGGGTTCGGACCCTTTGATCAAGTGATATTCAATCTCGATAAGTTATTATATCTTCATCTACAAGGTACCTATCTTTCTAGAAGAGATCTACTCTATGGAAATGGAGACATTAATATGCAAGAGGTTCAGCTCCTGTTCAATAATAAAATACAATAATATTCTCAAGCACAAGTGTACAATTATCTGCTGAAATTTATGTATCCTTGCTTTCCTCATGATCACTATCTTCTATTCCCAACGGGCCGACCAGCTATATCACCCTTGAAAACCCATACTCATTTTATTCCCCCCACATTACAACAAATACGCTGGCGACTAGCTGTCATGATACTACCAGCTGCTGCTGCTAATGAGGTCTGCGTTACAGGCCTGACAATCCCCAGTATGAATCATAACGGTCAACAATTAGCGTACGTGGGGTACATTAGAAGCATGATCGTTTAAACATGAAGCCAGCAAAATAAAGGTCTTACTCATCTAGAAAGCTAGGAACAAAGGGTGTGTAGAAAACCATGAATTGCTATATAAAGCAGCTGTCAAGTGCTGCCACTCCAACTGCCCCTTTATTCCATTATTACATGACTCCTTAAATAACGACATCCAGGTCAGAACACGTACAGGATAAAGAAATTTCAACCATGTTTGCCAATGATGTGCCTTTCTACGAACAATTCCTTTCGAGGATATTTGTTATCATACAACTCATACAATCGACGTACTTGTGAACGAACCCATTGTTCCTTTCAAAGTACTCTGCTATGCCAATTATTTAACAATAGGTTGTGTATCCTTCTCACTGCAATGATTCTTAGAGAGATCATCATACAAGCCTTGGCTATAGTAACTTCACACAATACAGACCTGAGATACCGCAGAGAAGCTTATTCATTAGCCCCTTACGAAGTCTCCTTCGCCTCAACCGTCCTCACGCAGCCTACCTCGTCGTCATCACATCGACTGACCAGATCTTATACCACTAGCAAGGTACGGAGTAACTTATTGTTTATACACCTACTTACTACATTCCCTCATCTAACTTCATACGATTATTCAGTCTTCCCCATGCCGAAAGATTTCCGTAACAGTACCCGCCATCACTGCCCCTTGAGGAACGGGAGCAAGGGCAACTGCCGTCGTCTAAATGGCTACTGTTCAGCCCATCAGATCAAGTGTCTGATCCATACAACGGTCCACCTCCTGGGCGAACCCTGCCAGGATTGTGAGGTAAGTAATTCCTGCACACTGAACATCGTTTGAGTTATCGTACTAATATCCGGATTAATATAGAGCGCTGCCGAGGCGGCAGAGCGGAGGGCGGCAGAAGCTGACGCTCCCATGGATACAAAGGATGAGAAGCCATCCAAGAACAAGAACAAGAGAATAAAGAGGTAGTCTGGTTATAATGGCTGCCTTCCTTGTCTTTTTGCTATTTGGTTCAGTTGGATGGTCGAGTCGGCCCAATGGTTGTAATTAGGTTTTCAGGAATTACACCAAGATACCCAATAAACAAGACTCGATAAAACCGAACTAAACACATCGGTAGGAAATCCGGGTTTCGACTTCGGCAGGAGCCATGAGGTAAGGGTGATTGGCAGCAATCCTCTCTAACTTCTAGGTTTCACCGGTGTCGAATATCCTAGACGTGCCCTCTCCGGAGACCTATATAACACATACGCAGCGAAGACATTATACTAGTGACGGCTATATCCAAGATTGTAACTCGAGTATATGAGTATGCTTCAGCTTCTAAAAGTTTCTCGCCACCGTTCGCGATTGCTTAGATACTGAGAGCATAGCCCCTATCATAGATAGGAATTGTATTATAGCTAAGAAAAAAAATAAAAAATAAAAAAAAAAAGGTTTAACCCGCTTTTTCATTATTCAACTAGATTATTACATACGAATACTAAAATATTCGCAGAGCAGTGACCCGAGTGTGAGATATATTTATACGGGCTGTCGTAGAATTCAAATACCCCTCCCCTTCCCCCCTTTCTCTCTCTCTTTATTTGTACTATTTATGAGCGAATCTAGAGAGTTGCTCTCTTCTCGGCACACATCCATTGTTATAAGGGACTTATACGTTCTTATTGGATAAGATAAAACAAAATCCTTGCGGCTAACATATATTGCAGAACCTCACTAGCCTAATTCATTGCGTCGTCCATGCAATGCTTTATTGATTGCTACTACCTATTTACCAAATAGATAAAACTAACACAGCTAAAAGTGATGAGATTCAGTTTATTCAACAATAGTGGTTGAAGTGACCAATCACATATCATTATCCTAGTCTTTAGCTCTGAGCATCGCCACGATTTCAGACCACATGATTGGTTCGACGAACGAGCTGAGGCTTGTCCGCGTATGCTTGCCAAGCCAGCCATTCTCGACCTATCGACTTACCTCAACAAAAATCAAGATTCTTTGAAGTTCATCTTCATGAGATTGACACTCTTCCTGAGAAGTAATCATCTCATTTGAACTTTTCCCAAGTCCAGTCTATCCGATGGATAGGTATTCAATAGAGGCTAGATGGAACCGTCAAACCCAACTCAGCCTAGGATCCTCCCTCGTGTGAGCTTGGACAGTGGAGATGGCTTTAATTATACGTACTTTTTTCCAGACGATGACATCAGCTATCTCACCAGCGACGGTGCCCCTGGCTCTACCCTGGCGTTGGACGATATGTCAAGCGTTATGTCCCCGGCGACCGCGCTCACCAGGAGCAATTTGACTCAGAGACAAAGATATGAACGGCGAGGCCACACAAAGAGCCGGCGTGGGTGCTACAACTGCAAGAGACGGCGCATCAAGGTATTCGAGATTCGGGAGTTATGTATAACCATTGTAATTCAAAATACTAATATCAAGAAATAGTGTCAAGAAACACGCCCGGCTTGCGCGCATTGTACAAAGACGGGGTTGAAGTGCGAATATCCAGCAGTTCCACAAGTCATACACCAAGTATGAACCCCTTATAATTATTGTCTATCATATAAGAACCCTTACCAACAAACACAAAGCCACAGAATCAAGTCCCGCTATTCAGTCTACAAGATATGCGATTCTTCCAGCATTTCTTGCAGACGTGCTTCCCGCATCAACCTATAGGGAACGAAACCATATGGACTCATGAGATTCCATGTTTATCGCAGAATGTACATGCCGTAACGAAGTCAACCTTAAAGTTAGGATACTAATCGACTGGAAATGGTAGTACGAGTATCTCATGCACGCGATATTGGGCCTCGCGGCGTCGGATCTCATGTCGCAAGATCCTAGTCTAGTCACCTTCGCCATGTCGCACCGGCTGAAGGCGATCAGAGCGATTAAGAAGACGCTGAGCGAAGTCCCGAAATCGAATACTTTTGAAGAAGGAAACGCTCTTAGTAAGTAATCTACCGCCCTTTTTCCCCCGTCTCCCCTATTCTCCAACTGGGCAAGACTACCAACCCCTTAACCCCTTTTCACAATTATACAAGATGGCTTTTCCCTTTCCGAACCATCCTGGGACTAGAACATGCCATCAGACTCAACACTGAAATCCCCTTTACCATCCTACCTAAACTATCAATAAATCCACCAACCATCCTTCAACTTCTCCTTCTACTAACCAGCCTCCCCCCTCAACCAGTAGCAACCTGCTTCGCACTAACCTTCCAATCCGTAATCCTCGAGGACGGCATGGCCGAATTCATGACCTTCTGCCGCGGGATCATCCTAGTCTCGATCCAGATGTGGACGCGCAACACCAAGTTCCTCTTCCGCAACCTGCACGACAACGAGTCCGCCGCGCTCCTGCGCCCCTTCATGGAAGCACTAGCCCCCATCCGCCGGGACTGGGTCGACATGGCCGTCTCCAGCATCCGGGGCTTGGAACCCTTATGCGAGCGGCACGAGGTAGAAACCGAGTACTGCCGCCTCCTCCTGGATATGGCCTCGGCCCTAAGCGACTCCGCCTTCCGCGCCTACGAGCTCCTGTGCAAGCACTACGGGTGGTGGATCCAGCTGCCGCACGCGCAGTTCCAGCGGCTCGTCGACCCGGAGAACCAGACGTGCACGCTGCTAGCCGCGCACTGGATCGCGATCAAGCAGATCATGGCTCCGGTCACCGAGACCGAGCACCGGCTACGCGCACGCGAGCCGCGGCACCAAAATCACGACCAGGAAGGAAACAGCAGCAGCAGCAGCAAGAACAACGGCAGCATGAACCTAGGCATGGTCCGCTGGCTCAAGTACCTCAACCGCCAGGTCGACGCCGAACACCGGCGCCACAACGACTGGCCCGCGTGGGTCGAGGAGCAGCTCGACAGGGACCCGACCTTCTTCGGAAAGACGCTGCCTTGATTCAGACGACCTAATCTACAATCCACTACATAATCTACATACATACCTATAACAGACAAGCGGTGGGGCGTAAGGAGGAGGAGAAGGAGGAGGAGGATGAGGAGGAGTAATTCATCACATCGGCTTACTTGCTTACCCGACCCCAGGAGACAACGACGACGATAACATCACGACATTAACCACATAACCACACCATACTTAGGCAAAAGCCAACCAACCAACCCCACGCTTCTGCGATAACACCGACGATTAGCCTCCTTGGCTTCGCCTGATACCTACGGGCCGTCCCTTGACGATAGACCGAAGGAGCGGCTAGGATACGGCATTAGACCGGGAGTGATTCCTAGGATATTAAGCCGCCGGCGCCGGTGGCATGCAAGGACTTGCCTACAATACCTTAGGTACATATGCATGATAAGAATCAGGCTCAGGCTCAGGCTCAGGCTCCTCTTCTTACCGGGGATTTATCTCTACCTACCATGGATAGATAGATAGATAGATGCTCACTTAGCTAACCTACCCACCGACCTACCTATAATGTATATAGCCTCATCCCATCCCACCAGCAAGCGCAATCGGCGGCATCCGATCAATCCCTAACCGGGCCCGCCAAACGAACTAACTAACTAACGCACCGGCAATCCTGCCCTAAATAATCCCCGAGTCAAGTAATCCGTAATCCCCGTCATCCTATCCTATCCTATCCTATCCTATCCGGGAATATACACCCACCCACAAAAACACTTACTCACCTTGTCGGTTTCCGAGTGCTTATCTAATACATACCCTAACCACCGGGACTATCCGCTCGGTATTACTTTACATACTACCTAATGTATGTATTCCTTCCTTCGTTCCCAATCCTTCCGAATTTTCACTCTCTCTACATTATATTACGCCCATGCCGCTGCGCGGCACAGCTACCCATGCCCACTTGCTTACCCGAATCATCGGCCGAACCCCAGTTCCAGTCCTAGTTCCAGTTCCCGGCTTACGCTACAAGCCGTGTATCGCACACATACGTGCCTACATACGCAAGCCCTATCCCATCTTCTCTACCCTAGGTAATACATACATCCTTCCTTCGTGTGAAACCCGCAAGGCAAGGTTTCTCCCTCGGGGGTAAATGAATCTCGCAGAACGAGAGAGAAGATCCCGATGACAAATAATACCGAATCTAACCTGATACGATGAATGAATGAATGGATATTATCTGCCTGCTTACGTGTTTATCTATCCAACCCTTGACTATACGACGTAGGCACCTAAAGTATGGAGCCCCGAATGTCGTCTAGATAAACTCTTTTCAAGACCGAGATGACTAAGACGTAAACGTACAGTCTAGCTAGCCAGATACCCCTTTTGGATGACATACTGTTTTGACGATAATTACATACGATGAAGCATCACGAATAGCAACCGTCGCAAGCATCAGCATAATAAATGCTCTTCGCTTCAAAACCCCAAATATTCAAGCCTACCTACCTACACAAGCATATAGCCCTATAGCTAGCCAGTAGACTCGTAGATTAATTCCAAGTGTAAATGCCACCAATAGATTTGAATCGCTGAATTCATTATATTCAGCTAACCTAACCATTCTTGCGCTCTCAATCATAGCACGATGCCCGCCCAACCGAACCAACTCGTGGTGTTCCCGAGTCTGACCGAAAATTCCAGGAGGGCCACCTCCATTCAAAACCGGGACGACAAACACGAATCTAGGACGCCTTGCTCAAACAAAAATACGGAGCCCACCGTTTTATCTCTCTTGTTCCACTTTTCGTGCTCGACTGAGCCACAATGTAGACATCCAATTCTAAGTAACAAGGCTATACAGGGGTATTTACACACGGTGAAGAAGTGAAGCTTGAAGCAAAAAAAAAATATAATAAGCTTAAAAGAAGTGAAATCAAGCGGTTCCGACGATGTTTAGGGTAAGTCTTTGCGCAAACTCTCGTGGATTTGCGACAAAGGCAGCCGAGGTGTTAACGAATGAGGTACCGTAGAATACCAGCGAGGGTGCAACGCTGACTAGCATAGTACCAAGGATGAAGATTAGAATCGGAATCTGCCACGATCTGTTAGCTCTAGTATTCTAAAGAGAAGGGACGTATTTACCCAGACAAACCAGAGCATCTTATCACTGCTTCCGGTCTTCAGCCTCTGGGCGTGGGCTCGTTGTAGGTGTTCCTGTTGTTCCTTGGTGATGCTGTGCTTATGCCCGATCTCGAGAAGTGCGGGCACTTCTTGTGTCTGTGATGATCCTGACTCCTTCTGGTCGAAAAGAGCAGCACATTTCTCGTCAGCTACAGCCTCGGCTGCGGCGGCTGCGGCTGTGGCTCGCTTGAGATCAACATCTCTTTGTGGGAAGATGCTGCTATATGCTGGCGGAGGGCTGTCCTTAACGCCGAATCTAGAGAGATCCCACCATTTACTATCGGCATCTCGTGGGGGTTCTTCATCCCCAGATCCAGGGCGCTGACCCCGGATGTTCGGGACGAGCGAGCTGATACGTTGCATGACGGGAGCTGCGTATAGATAGGCATGGTAATCAGGAAGCACGGGTATCGGCGGGAGGGCTGGCATCTGCGGCATCTGCGGCATTTGCATGTGCGGTAGATTTTGGAAATGCATTGTCATGGAGTGCTGCAATTGCTGGAACTGTGCCGTAACTTGTTCCCGGAGAGCTGCCATTGCTGCGGTCGTTGTTGCGGGAGGAGCATCAACGCCGGTGGGTTCACGTGGAGTGGCATACTGCGGGAAGCTTGGTCGTCTCATGTTTAGCCAGTCGCCGCCTTCTTCGTGAACGTTGCTTTGAACTGACGAATCGTCATCGTCGTCACTGCTGTCTTCCGAAGAGCTTGGGCTCTCTGACATGAATTCCTCGCGATGTGCCGGTGATGGGTCCCATAGCGATCTTAGGGAGCTAGCACTATTGGCCCTACTATGAAGCGAGCCGTTGCTTCGGGATCTGGAATGGTTCTCGATCTGTCGGAGAACTCTGAGCACGTCACTGGATCGAGCAACGTCAGCGGGCGTCAAACCAGAGAGACTCCGCATGTTTGGATCGGCCCCTCTCATGATGAGACGCCGGACGATTTCTTGGTGGCCATTCATCGCCGCCAAGTGCAACGGCGTGAAGCCTCCCTTATCTCGCACGCCCACATTAGCGCCACGTGATAGTAGACCGGCGACAAAGCGCACGAGCCCGATAGAAGAAGCCATGTGAAGCATAGTCTGCCCATTTGCCCTTCTAAGGTTGATCTTCGCCTTGTTGGCGCTATCGTCTAGATCAATCAATTCTAGAATACGAAGAAGTCCCTTTTCTACGGATTCCGAGAGATCCTGTTCCAGGTTGTTGAAGTTTGCATTGGGGGTTGGACCACTGGATCCAGGGGAAGGACCCCAAGAACCGCCGGTTGCAGGCCCGTAGATGATATTTCTCGCGATATCCGCAACATCTGTCAGATTATTCCCAAGTTTATTGCCCAGCACGGTGAGTGCTGTACGTATTAGGCGATGTTCATCATCGTCGACGTATCTAAACAGAGGCTGCTGGTTGCCGCCAAACGCAAGCTGGGAAGCAACGCCCGGTTGTCTAATTGAAACTGGGACGATACCGGCGACAGGAGATGGCGGCAGAAGGCAAACTAACGATGTCTCGCCCCAGTAGGTCGTAGTAGTTGCTCTTTGTTCCCCAAACATGACTTCCAGACCGCCATTTGTGAAACCACTGCCAAGGATTGTGACCTCGACTCCTCCTAATTTTGGACCTTCGCCAGGGATGATCTTGTAGATCATCGGCTGCGACCTACTCGAGTTCATGACCGTAGGCGCATTATATATATTCTGACTAAGCGAACTATGACATACATTTTGTATATCATTCCTCACTCGGTTTGGACTAGGCGCACGGCTAGGATGAGCCGAGGACGGTGTAGAAAATATTTGAGATACTGGCACATTGTCGATACTCATGTTTCTGCTTCCTTGTGGGACGCCGATTTCAGCGTTTTTGCTGCTGGGTGTAGGTGGTTCTACCGAAGTCGGATATTGTTGTCCTATATTATTAAGGTTCGTCTGCTGCCCATGAAACATAGACTCCGTGGACATTGGGAAGCTTCCCATGTTTGACGAAAATGGTGATGCAGCTGCAGAAGTCACAGCTGATTCATTATGAGCCCCTAGAGGCATTATCTGTGGCGATTGCCCTGTCTCGAGCCTAGTCATTGCTAGGCCAGTAGGGAGCTTTACCGATCCACTTGCTTTCCTCTTTCGAGCAGTAGGGCCAGAAGGACTAGTGGGCGAACCCTGTCTAGATATATTGCGGGATGTTGTTGTAGTAACCGGCACAGACTGGGAATTGTTACCCGAAAGAGCAAATGAAGTAGCCGTTGGTAATCCTTGGAGATCAGAGGTTGCTGGCGACATGCGAAAGGACTGCATTGAGGGCTCGATATGGTGAACGTCCATTGCTACAGGAAGCGGCGGTGATAGAACAGAGTTCTGCGTGGCTGAAGCTGCTGGGAGATGTGTCTTATGATCGTCTGTTATCATAATTGAAGATGAAATCTGTTGGGCGATGACATTGTCCTGGTGATCTTTGATGGTAAAGATAACTTGGAACCCCATTTTCTCTCCGTGGTGGCGGCAGTAACAAGCAATGCGCATCGGCGCATCTACTTGAACGGTACCGTCAGGGACAGAGAGATCAGCTGGCCCAGCTCCCGTGGGATCAACCATATGAGGAGTGACTGCTTGCCAATCCTTGATTTCTTGGGTGTTGAAAACGATGACCCGCTGATGTTCATATCGATTCCATAACTCGTCCTCCTCCGGCTTCTTGTGTTTCTTACGGCTAGCACGTTTCCGTTCCCGAGTTATACAACCAGCACATATTCGTACTTCGCCACCATTCTGAGGCTTATGCTCATCATCCTCACTTCCGTCGTCTGACCTCTTTAAACTTGCGATATCATGCCCGGCTACCGCAGCTCGACGGAAAGCACGCTGGAGCTTCATAGGGTCTTGCATGGCACTGGTGCAAACCAACATAGTATAGAGTTCGAGCATGTCAGGAGACCGCGCCGCCCCGGGCTTTGCTAGTAACTTAGGCTTCGAAATCGTATGAGTTGGTAAGTGAAGCCTCTTGATACCAGGAGGGAGTGCGTGGATAGTGAGCTTGATTGGGATTTGGGTCTCAACTCGGGACTTGAGAGGCGTAGGTTGAACCACCAGTCTTGGCCTCTGCGCCGGCGCCAAACTTATCTGAGGCGAATAAGGTGGCAGACTATTAGCTAGAATACCTTTCGGATCTCGTCGAAAGGGGGGTTTGGGGGCCACCCTGTTAGCCCACGGACCCGTTGTAGGCGGCCATGACAGTAAAGGGTTCTGCTGATTTGACATGGTACCAAGATGGCTTGTGATATTATCGGGGGAGGGTGAGTTGTTAAGCATTGCCGCTGGAGAGGTTTCTTGGCTAATTATCATATTCGACGTGGGCGATCCTTCTCTGGAACCACTCGTTTTTAGCCCGTTCATCGACTTTGTTATAGAATGTTGCTAAATACTAGTTAGTGTGAAGAGAGTTAATGCATGCGAGTAAGAACGGAACGGACCGATTGTGTCTTATGATGACCCTTGATCCGCTTAGCGGCAGGGGCATTCGACATGGAATTCGCTGCTACAGGCGACTCTTGCATGAGACCGTTCGTAGCGGGGCTAGGACTACTAGAAGCGCTGTCAAAGTCGAAAACGCGGGACATTTCCATAGTAGTAGGGTCTATAGTGTCGAACATAAAGTTCGCGTCAGTATGTCTAGATTCATGTTCGAGGTTCCAGCCGGAAAAGGGCTCGTCAGTCATCATGGCCTCTGCCGAGCTCTGGCTCGTTTTCGCGGAGATCGAATTGCCGCTTATCAGGGAGGAAGAGGAAGACGCAGAGCCCCGGTGCGAAGGAAGAGGTAGAGTTCTATTGGGGTTGACCTGTTCCGGTTGGCCAAGGCCGGGTGGAAAAGGCTTTGGATCATCGTAGAGACCTGTGTCCAGCAATTCGCCGCTTGTAAAATCGAATAGATTCGTGCCTAAGTGAGCATCCTCGTAGAAGTCGAACTCGTTGCTGGCGGCGAAAGAGGGAGGTAACATCCCGGAATCGGAAGTAAACTGGTTCGTCCCACTGAACGGGGAGGAACCAGAAGTCGTCATGGCCCAGCTCACGCGGTTCTTGGGTACACCAAGAATGGGATACTATACGCAGTTGTGTCAGCGTGTTGGGTAGAAGTCGTGATCCAACACAATACCAACCAACAAATTACCCTAGACTGTGTCCACGCTGGTGACGTATATAACCTAATAGCAACCCCTAACGATGAGATGAATGTCGGGGTAATCTTCCGAAGCGCTATCTTCTAGCAAGTCCAACAGTATGAGATATAGCTATGCTCTAAAGTTACAGCAACATGCTTCCTCTTTTAATTCAGCTCAATTGAAAATTATTCAACGAGTATGATAATTTCCAACGACCCCGATGACGGGTGTTTATAGGCAAGGCTCGATATCCGAGCGATGGCTCGAGGGTGTTTGGCGTTCGATGCTTGGGCTCGGAATAACGTGCCGAATCGGTGAAAAGTTGCGGTAAGTCCTACTACAAGTTCTGCTTTGGTAGAAGTGTAGACTATGATGATGTCTATCCGTCTCGCTATAGGAATTCCAATACGTCAAAACTCCTAATCAATTGAAGATGACTCATTAAGAAAAGAGGCGATAAAGAAAGAAGGAAGGAATGAATGTATTGACCGTGATGGTGGTATGGTTTGTTGACTTTAGATTTCACCAAAGGCCGGGATGGATGTGGGATGGATGATTTGGGATGGGGGAGAAGGCAGGCGGCGTTTTGGATCAATCAATTTGTCCAGTCCAGGTCCAAGATAGAAGAACCCAGACAACGTGAGCATCGAACCCGACCGGGGGCACAAGCAGTGTACAAGCGCAGAGTTGGTGTGGAGAATTAAAAGACGGTCGAGGTTGTCTGGGTGCTGGGTTTGGTGCTGGGCTTGGTGCTGGGCTTGTTCAAGCGCAAAAGGGTAAGTTCGTTCGAGCACGCTAACTCAGACTAATTAGACCTAAGAGCTGGGTACTTAACACTTTCAAGGTTGTGCGCGGCAGCCTCCCCCCGGTGCCCGGAAAAACCGGGGTTTTCCTATCTTGGAAGAGTGCGAAAAAGGGTACTTTGAGTATACCATAGTATCTCCGAAAATTGTTAGTGGCTTAGCAGCGAACTATATAGTAATCAAGTAATCTCGCTTAGGCCACGTGTAATATTGCCGCTACTAAATTATAACCGTGTTAGTGCGGAATCTTCGACATCAAACGAAGAGCAAGCGCAACTAACTACATAACTTAAAACATCTGTCGTGTGCTCTACCTTCAATACTATATCTCGTATAAGAATCATAAGAAGTTCTCCTCGAGCTTAACCTTACGCACTCAAGGCTATAACCAGACTAATAAATAAGCTCAATTAAACCATCGTGCCTTTAAACCTCCCGCGCTTACCTATGCGTTTTACATAGTTCTGCCAAAAAGTCGCATTACGCAGTTGGCCTCAGCCCTCCTCAGCTTTGAACCATCTAAGCAACGCCGGTCATCGGGCATGCTTTGATATGCTGACCACGACTCGCGGGGTTTCTTCGCTTACCTGATACCCTTAAGGAATACACCTAGGACTGGATTAAGTACCTAATTCTTATTCATACCATCAAAGATCCAGAAATAACTATAACTAACTAATTCTTCTTATGGAGACTTTTTTACGTACTACTCAAGGCTGGTTAAGTTTATATAGTAGTCTATACTATTTATTTTTCCTATTTCTACTACGGTGCTTAGGGTTGCAGACAACTTCCAAAGCCGATTCCTGTTCCTGCGTCCAGTCTGGTCTCTAACTGGTCCCCCCAGACAAAACTAACTTAATCAAGGGTCCCTTATCTGATAGGTAATCTGGCTGATAGGTATCTGATGGAGGGGCTGATGACTCTATCCTACATACACTACACTACATACAACCACTACCAACCTAAACCAACCTCCTTCATGCTATCCACTGCGCATCTCCTACCTCCCTCCGGAAGGTCGTTGCTCTCTCTTTCTGACGACATGCCAGTCTCGAACTCTTGTCCAAGTAAGCGGTGCCCGCTTCCATAGCCGCTTCTGCTTCTTTCTTACCTATACTTCTCTAACTACAACTACCACTACAACTACCACTACAACTACTACTACTACTACCACCACTACCACTACTACGTGTTCTCCGTGTCCGCCACTCGCGCCTAACCCACGCATCCACGGGGAAAACTCCCCGATGGCAAAACCCCGTTATCTCCCCGCCCTACTGAGATCATGGAGGGTCACACTAGGATAGAGTCGCACTGGAATAGACAAACCTTCTCCGTCGTCGCTACGATGCGGTTTTAGCATACGCGGAATGGGCAGCTGTTTGGAAACTCTGCCCTCCGCCTAGAAAAACTTGGCGGAGTTCGAATGTCGTATCCCTTCGTCTGCAACTTCTTCTACATGTGTTTCATTCAAATCCCCTCCTCTCTCGTAGCCACCGGACAATTAGACAGTCCAGGTCCAGCCCCGTTGGCGTGCGAGATAGCCAGCAGAACGCACATATTGGCCTTAATTAAAAAATTGGATTTCGGTACTTTTATTATGCGAGACTCTTCCGTCTAGATCTTTGTACCTTGGGTAAAAACTGCAACGATCCCGCCATCTTACGATAGATCTACCAAGGTAAGGGTATCCGTCTCGGTGCAGTTGACATATGAAAAGAGGGGAACTGATATATCACCACTTGACCTTTTGGTGTGTATGGATCCCCTCTTGCAAGACCGGCTCAAATCAACTTCGAAGGCTGAGGCAAGAAGGAGAAAAAAAGGACCCTTGATCCCCCACGCAGATCCAGGGTCCGTCACTCACAAGGCTAGGCCAAGCTACAGCCAAGGCGCCCAATTATATAAGAGAGAAGGCCAACTTAGGAAGATGGTGGCTTAATAGCTGATGACATATATGTATTTGAGCCGATTCGGGCAGTTTGGCTTGAGTAAGCCGGTGTATGATTGATTACTGTAACCGTCACTACCGGACATCCGTCTTATGTTGTAGTTGACATCACCGGACTCCGAAAAACGAATGAAGTGTAGGAATCCGGTATTTGCAAATATATTATAAAATGAGACGAGTGTGTTACTATTAAATTACAAGGCGATCAGATTGCCGAACGAATTTCAAAAAAGAAAAAATATCTATCTATCTGTCTACCACGAAGATGGAAGCTCCTAAGCGTCCTAGGTAAGGTAGTATTGAAATAACTTGATGAAGCCGCTCTCGTGACTCTAGTCCTTACTCTAGTGCTTTTGCCTGAATGCCACCCTGCTTATTGTTCCGCTAGTAGATAGTGAATGCGTAGTAAATGATCGATGTGCTGGCTCTACACTATGCCTCAGATGTCGTGCTAGAAGAAAAAGCAGCCAAGGCATTGCTGATGGGAGGATGTCAAATAGTTCACGACGCGGTTGTGGCATCCCTCTTAGGGTCTTGGAATTCTTTACCAGCTGACGATGCTTCATCAGGGAAGCGAATCGTGCGGCTAGGTAAGGTAGGTGACGGTGTACTGTGGGGTGATCCTGGTACTAGCTCCAGAGGTTTCGAACCCGCTTCAAGGTTATCTCGAGATTCGACAAGTTCAGTAGCGTCCGCCGTAGTCCCCGTGTGCTCCGTAATAATGGAACCACCGACCTTATAAACGGGTCGCACAGATACGGAACGAGAGTCGGCAGAGGTGTGAGTCGCTGTCCCGTCCCTAGAACGGCTCCGTGGGATTATTCGTGCACCTATTTGGAAAGACAGGTCCTCAGGTGAGGACAGAGACCTTGAAATAGTTCGAGGGAGGTAAAATCCAAACTTTCCCAGGGGGATACTAAGCCCATGAACAACCTGACTAGTGATGAGTATGATATCGATATCCGCGGTAAGATAGGACAATACTTACAACGCTGCATATTACCATGAACCAGACTAAGACCGATACACTCTCTTTGAGATGAGCCACATCCCACCTCGCCACGCTTCCCTGGTTAGGGTTCAATGTATCGATGAATTCTAACGTCGCGTATAGATAGAAGATAGCTGAGCACCCAATTGGCCCAAAGAAACCCATGAAGACTGCCTGTTGAAAGCCGTATATCTGGGGAATTTTCTTATAGAATGCTAGGATAAGCGGTAGACGCCGAAATAGCAGTATTAAGATTCCGAGTGGGATTAGGCGGTAGATCGGAATGATGCTATTAGCTATGAAACTATGCCACTACGTAAGTATGCTCAGTTAGTGTTTGCTACTTGTAGAAAGCATTCGGCGTAACTAATTCAGGAGACTCGCTCTGACAAACGTTACTTGTGTGATGCTCTGAATCCTTGTATTATAATAGGGGTAAATAAAGAACACGGGCATATACATACCGGGCATACCGCGCCATACCACATGAATATAGTCACGTTGAGAAGCATATCTATAGTTGGTTGTAGAGAACTAGAAACAGAGAAAATGGTTAGTAGATTCCGTTAATATCAGGGGGTTGCCCTAGGACATGAAAGAATGCATACTAATCCACAGTTAGCAAATATGATAACAACCTATTCAATCTACATTCGCACGAACCTCATCAAGTGTTTCCAAGCGGAACCAGTCGTCCCAAGTAAAAACATTCCCGGCAATAAAGCAGGCCAGAATATCATCACTGCCGATCATACCACAAGTACCAGTAATGAAGAGTGCGAGCGAGAATGCGAAGACGAGGAAGCTCTCGCGATCCACGAATTTGTGTTCTTCGCAGAAATGAAGCAACTCCTTAGCGATCCAGCCAACGACCGCGCCGTATACCACGCTAAGAAGGATAGTATATCCCCAGGTCTCTCCGAACCAGAGGCCCATAGCGAGGCCGGCACCCCCTTGCTCATTCACGCCACCGTCGCCAATGTACTTGACGAGGTATAAGGCAAAGAATAAGAAGGGATATCCGAGGCCATCATTAGCCCCGGACTCGGCGATGATGATCTTCTGGAGGTCCTTGGGGACATTGTGATCGGCGAACCTCCCCTTCACTATAACATTGGATAGCACGGGATCGGTTGGCGTCACACAAGCCCCAATCGCGAGAGCATGAAGGAAAGGCAAGTTTGGCACCAGACCCCAGACGAGTAGACTTGTTATTATCCACATCGCCGTCATGATCGGCCCCAGAAGTAAAGCCAGTGGTTTCCATTCTTTCTTCAAATAGCGACTAGGTAGTTGAACGCCGGCTAGAACGAGCTGGACTCCGAGAACAAGGCGGGTGAAATATAACGTCTATGATGAAGTGTTAGTTGTGTCGACTTAAAATCACCGATAATTTATTCGATCATAAGACTCATATGTGCTATTTGTCAAAGGCGAATCTCGTAAATAAGAGCATCTGGTTTGATTTAGATGGATGAATCTTGAAGGATCACTTACGATCGCATTTAAGTTTTCTTCCGAGCCTGCATATTCAAGCGGGCGGACAAAGTTAGCAGCGTGGGGAGAGAAGACGAGGCCAGCCAGGAGTGATATGACTAAGTAAGCCGTCAGCCCTCCATCTCGAGTATTGTTTAACTATTGCAATACTTACGGGCTTCGGAAAGATAGAAATTCTCCTTGAGAAGGTAAGATACCAGACCGAAGACTGATATCCACCCTCCCAGCACACTAACAACAATGTTGAAGTTGGTAGGGGCGAGAGTCGGCATTGTTTAGGTAGTTAGAGATCAAACTCGGAGTCTCGGACAGACTGTTAAGTAACTCCTGAATCGTCCTTGCAGCAGCGCAAGGCAAGTAAGCAGTGATATGCCGGTGAAGTGAATGTTATTGAATCATTTGGTTCTGATGAAGTTGTAGTGGGCGTCAAGTTAACCGCCACCTTGGCTCTATGCACTTATTACAACGAGATGGTTTGAACGATTGGGTCACCAGCACTATAGTACCGAGTTGACCGCGACTTCTAAAGGGCGGTATTGGTCTAGGAGGTACTGTTAGGTGCTGCTCTTTCTGTCGCAATGAACAAGATAATCGATTTGGTGATTTAGTTATGAAAGCATCACTTAGGCTCTGTAATTAGTAGAAAAGAAATGATGCTACTGGCAGATAGGTATGTAAGTATGTATACCTCCTATCGGTCCATAGATCTACGAGCGATGCAAGGAAGAAAAGAAAGGACATGAAGGAGGACGAATTAGAACAAGGACTTGGCTGCTTCCGTACTCCACTTATATAAGTTATCTAAGATCGGTAATTTCCATTTGGCGAATGGGAACTTGGCTCTTGTTACACAACCAGACAAACTTGGATATTTGAGTTATGCAGTTACGAACTTATTACTAGAACACAGCGTGGTATTACGCAATTCATCTTCGACTAGAATATCTACCTACATATGAGTGTACCTTAGATAGGTACGCATATGCATTTCTAACGTGGTAGGTATCTATACTTGATATCCTGCTACCTAAACGGAAACGACCCCGGGTGGTTACGCTTCGGTCCGAGGTTCGCTGTGGCTTTGAGTTGTATGTCATGAGATTAGGCACCAAGTTTATACTTGCACCAAGTTTATACTGTTCTTATTGGAGAATTCAATCATCGTCGCTTAGAAAAAGTAATAGTCAAGTAGCGATAGTGTATCATTGTTATGTATGATTGTATGTCAAGGCAGCAGATTATATTATACTGCATCACTGGCCCGACGAGTCATATCTTGTTCGTAGGAACGTAATGTTTATATCAAAACTAGGTAATCAACATGAAAATTTCAAGTAGGTAAAGAGAGACGGTACTCCCCTCTGGGTGGTATCATTGCGCGTTACCCGGCGTTAGCATCGTGAGCCTATCGAGGTGCGCCTCATGAGCGATGTTCGGATCTTAATATGCAGGTCATCGTGATACACATGTTTATATCCTCTGTCTTGCGCCGTTCACGGCGAGCTCGTCTGCCGCTACATTCCCGGCGTCTGCCGCGTGGCCCTTTACCCATTGGAAGAACGTTTTCGTTCCAGCTTCGGTGCGCTCATCGATCTTAGCTCGGATAGCTTCGACGAGATCTTTGTTTTTCACCGGTCCGTCTTTAGTTTTCCAGCCATTCTTCTGCCAGTTCACATACCATTCCGTCGCGCAACTAATCGAATATTTGCTGTCCGAGAAGATGCGTATTTTTTGTTCGACCGGTACAGTTTCTAAGGCTCGAAGAATGGCCGTTAATTCAGCCCGTTGGTTTGTTTGTATTTCACCTTGAAGGCGCTCTGAGATATTTCTATGCAAACACGTTAGTAAATAAACAAAACATTCAAACCGGCTTCATAACAATTACCTTTCGTCACCGTGTCCAAAGAAGACGCCAACGCCGGCGGCAGCACCGACACGACCGTTGGCAAGGCTACTACCATCCGTGTAGACGCGTAAGACATCCTTCTCGTCTTCAAGTTTACCGGCGTCGCTGCCTATGGACTTCTTGCGCTTCTTCGAAGAAGGCTCAGCACCTTCGTCTTTTAAGAGGGCCTCCTGTGCCGCCTCATTCCCATGGGTCCGTATGTATTCTATTGCACCCTCGCGACTATCAAATCTCTTGTATTTCGGGCCTTTCCATCCCTTTATCGCAAGCGACGCCGTGTCCCAATCGGTATAAACTCCAGGCTCTCTACCGACAGCCACCGCATAAAATCTCTCTTCGCCTGGGGCGGCGGCAGACGTCTTCTTACCGGCAACATATGCCTCGGCGTCCTCCTTGCTAAGGAAGGACTTATCTATATAATTATTGTCAGCTCCCTAGTTAGCATCTAACGGGTGTTCGGCTTACCTACAAGAAGCACCTCTGAATCCCGCGGTCTGCTCCTGGCATTCCGCCCAAGTTAAATAGACACCCGGTTTCACTCCAGCTCTTACGGCATAGTATTTCTGAGAATCGGCATCCATCTTGCGTTTCCTGCTAGTCTTGGCCGTTGTTGTATTAGCGGGTTGCGAAGCGGATTTCGACGCTTGACCCTTCTTCGTTGGATTCATCGGCATGTTGAGTAGCGGAAATGGTATATCGTTAAAACCAAACTCGATTACACTTGTCACAATTGTCCATAACAGCCCGAAGGATCCCGTAGATATAGTGAGTTGTCGTACTTGTTCGAAACACGCGGCTTTGTTGCGGAGAACAGGAGAGTGGCAGGTTATTGCGGACGCAAAGGTGCGTGTAAGGCGGTGTCGGATAAGTCAAAGGAGTGTCATTTTCATTGAAGACGGGTAATTAAGACCCCCAAGAGAGGATCAAAGGTGGCGTCCGTTCTCGTCAGAGCTCTCCCTGTCTATTCTTTCTACGATGCGAACAAGATGTAAGTATATGTAAGTCTTGGGGAAGAGGGGAATCCCATCAAAGCAGTTGGCCTCAGTCATTGCATACCCGTGGGCATACGAAGTACACCAGACGAGTAGATTCAGTTTAGGTACTTTAAGAGATAAGATAAGAAGACACTGTCTTAGCTTTATGTCCTGGCTTGTAGGTCCCCACTTTGGTGGCTCATTGGAACCGTTCACTCGGAGCTACCAATACCTAACGACTTATCCCGTTTAGGCATATATCCATGGGTAATACTAATCATAATCACGGGAACCCTTCGATAGCTACATAAGGTATTTTCATAATTTCTTGCGATTGGGTATAGCATACCTACATGACGATCTAGCGTCGGTCCAAAAACATACAACGAATATCCTTTGACGTCCGCCATCAAGGACTTGCCTATGCTGATCAGGTTCGCGGTCCAACTTATACATAAAATGTCTTGAATAAAACGGGATGCATATGATGCCCTAAGTGTAGTTCCCTTCATAACCACCTAACCATGAGACGCCGCGCCTTTCAGTAATGCCAATTCCGGCAAGGGGACTACCTAATTCCTCTGCTTGCCTCAAAACCAAACTCCATGGATGCGTAGGGGGATTAGTGAAAAATATTTATGCGTGCAGGTGCGCCTCGACTGGTAAGCTCTCAATACTGTCCGATTCCCACTCCCAGCCTAGGAGAGTCCAGTTCAACTCCTTGCGCCAGTGGAGTCCAAGGCCTTGACCGCCACCACACGAGCCTTCCCCGCAAGCACCAGAGGCTCCGCACGCATCGTAGCCTCGATCCTCGGAGCTCATACCACCTGTTAGCGGCATACGATGGCGAAAGACGATCCTGCCCATTCGGGAATGTAAAATTGCCATGGCACACATTGTGCACGGTTCGTGGGTCATATACAGCTCAAGCTCATGACAGAGGTAACCATCAGGGCAGGGGTGGTCTTCGTCGAATACTAACTGCTCGTCGCTAAGTAGAGGCTTGTCTTGGAAGGCCTCAAATTCCACCATCTTTTGTTCAGACTTGGGTCGATCCTCAGCTCTCACTAGCTTCTGTGCTACCATGCTGATAGCCCTGAGTGCTGCGTGAGCCATGGGGTTTCCGATACGTCCCGTCTTCTCTTGCTGGTGCCAGCGAGCATCGGCTGCGATGGCGACAATCTGGGTCGTCTCTTTTGCCTCGGGATCCGATTTGGTAGAGTCCTGGGCTTGGGCCTCTAAGTTTGAGGCATCCGGCTGTTTGACGTCCTGTACGATACCATTAGGCACCTCAGCAGCACTGTGTGTAATTCCATTCACACCTCCAGCAGCTTGGGGATGAGGATTGCAATTGTCACCGTCGGCCCCTGCACCCTCGCCGTTAGAAAAGTCGGACTCTCTAGAGCCTTCTTTTGGGGCGGTTTGTTTTCCAAACTCATTCTTTCCAGGTATCGTACGCTTGACGATAACGGCGCCGATAGGCTCTCCGTAACCGGCTTCCTGTGACTTTTTGGCGATCTGGTGCGCCAAGGTCATCCATACGGAGGCGTCGCGAGAGACAACCGCCTCCGTTCGAGAGATAGTACTTGGGTGAGGGCCAAGGGGGTTGTTCTTCCTGTAGACAGTCTGCCAGAACTGTTGTGACCACATGTTGGCCTGGACCTGAGAGGTGGGTGCCAATAAAGGAACAGGGATCGTCCCTACAAAGATGTCATCCCTAATGTCATCAATGTTGGCGAGACCTTTCACTAGTTCGTCGTAGGACATCTCATCCTTAGGACCAAGCACGATGTAAAGCCAGTTGGATTTACCAAGATGAACCTGTCGCCCATTGCCTTCATTCATGAACTGGGTCTTGAGATGAGGTGGTATGTCGGCAGGCTTGACGCACCGACGGAGGTGAGGGAGGTTCTTAGCTGCATCATCACCAGCTAGAGCTCGGGCAATACTATAGTAGGTAGTGTTAGCTTGTAGTGTAATTCCTAGGGGAAACATCCAGACTTACTTGACAACATCGTTAGTGACTTTATTGGGAGCTCGCGTGACATAGGCTAAGCCGAGAGAAAGGTTGTCTCTTAGTTCGAGTATGGTCTTAAGAGGTACTAGAGTTCCTAAGGCAATATCGGGAGGGATAAGATGTCGGGAGACGGGGTCGAGCGCCTCGACAACTTCCTTCATGGAATCGCTCATAGCGGTAACCCCCGAGACAAGGCGTCAAGTTTGTTTAGGTGCCGAGTTGAGCTAGACTGTAGAAGGGTGACCACCTATTAAGTGCAAGTTTGAGGTAAGAAAGGGTTGAGTGTAGGCGCAGGCAACAAGGCAATCTGTAGGAACTGCGACGTTGATGTAGTAATTAGAGCGATGGCCAGCCGAAATCCAAGAATCTATGGATCCAGCAGGATCAGATTAAACGAGAGAATTGATCAAAAATGAGGTTGATGTGAGAGATCTCAGCATTGTGCTGGGAAGTCGGGAAATGCATAGACTGGTGGAGAGGCATAGGCCGCGCTCTGGGAAGATGCCAAAGATTTATTCGTTTCTAGGTCGAGGAAGCCAAGAACCGCGCGATTCTCAGGTCGATCGAAAAGCACTGTCCGATTTCGAACCGTCGCGGTTTCTACTAGGCCTGTGTGGTATGTCAGTATTTTACGTATGGATGATTGAGGAAGCTTGTAGTTGCTCTGTTGTTGTGTTTTGAGTGTAGAAAGTAGGTGATGAGTTAAAGTTGAACCCTTGCAGGCCTTGCAGGTACGGGCTGTTGATCCACTTCATGAATATAGAGGTGGGTCGTACCTGCCTACAGAGAAATTTCTTGGTGGGGTTTATCGATAGAGCCTCTATAAATCTCAGGGTCCTACCTACTTTAGCCTTACATGTATGCACTGAATGCTTTACAGTTAGTTACCCGACTTCGCTGCCTTTGGTACAAACATAAAGGGTTAGTCAAGGAAGGTGCCTCCATGTACATACCTCAAAGAGTGTTAAATTGATGTTCTACATTATACATGGATATAAATATGTTTCTGCTGCACTATGACAACATCTGTAGCTGTGTGATTGGTCAATCCTTTCTGTTACTCTTAACGTCTTTAGTGTAACATAACGACCAATCGGAATTCAATGCAAGTCTTATATTTATCATTGGTTTGTACTCCTTGCCTGGCGCCTGTGTGAGCATATACCATATGTCATAGGTACGCGTATGTACTGACATCTAGGAAGCCTAGATCTAGAGCCTCAGATTTGCAGATATGTCTGATAACGTGAAGATCAGGGCCGACTCCCAAATTACCAGACGATTATGGCGTGCCAAAGACTTAAGATCTACCTATACGTGCCTAACATACATTACATCATATATGCGGTGTAGAGATATTAGTCTGGCAATTATAACGAGCCCAACCATAGTACGATAGTTCAGAGATGACATTTGATAATGGGTTGAGCGTGGTTAGACTCTAAACCTATCCACAGAAGCCCTCGACTCTTAGCATCTATACTTCCTACCCTATCATCTCATCTCTATATAGTACATTCATCATATCTCTGCTGCGTTTACGCAAACACTTTCTATCATTAAAGCAAAGCACACGGCCAGGGGGTTCCTATGCTAGGGATGCTGGGTTTAATGCTACTGCAAGGCTGATAGTTGGGACGATGATTTAGGTATACGTGAGTAGGTATGTTACATCCCAACCAGCATCGCCCTTATCTCCCCCTCCCCTTTATTTCCCCGCGAATACTGCGCTCCTAATCCAGCACGTGGGGTCGTTATTCTCCATGGCGACGTCTGTGAGGTATTTATTGGAAGACGTCCGCACACTCACCCACCTTCTTAATAGCTCAGAAAATATATTATTGACGAGTCTAGCCAAAGTGCAGCCTGCAGAGCTACATAGTCAGCATTGCTTCCCCAGCTTTACGTTGCAGTATGTCGTCGGCCTGGCACCCTAGGTATGAGCGCGATGAAGACGATATATGGAATATGTAACCGTCGCGGCCATGTGACTAGGTTTAGAGGCGGGTTAAGGTAACAGCTTCCGACCTTTAAGATATTACATACACGCGAGCCTATACTAGAGTTGTAGATTGCAATGCTGTTCAACAAAGTGCGACCCAGTTTTAGGAGGTCAACCCCACGACTATTGGATCTTAGGTGTATGCTGATCTCAGATCGTGAGGGGTTTGCTGACAGGGTTTGATAGGCGTTCCTTGGGGAAATATTGGGGTATCTGTTTTCAGCCCCCCGGGGGTTACTCGGGCGTGAGACATTGTCCGGTCAGTCTCTTAGTTATATCATTACTATGCGTTGAATCCAAAAAAACTCCTCTCGCCAAGACGGATCTCCGGTAAATCTCTCATCCTACGTATGAGGATAAACTTATGCTGTGGCATTGCGCTACCTATATGTCTAAGCCCGTCTCGGCGCCGAGGTGAATACAATAAAAAATTAACTTGGGAATTGGGATAAGCTGAGAGATATCGCCAAGTTCGGAGTTATGTTGAGTGGGTGCGAAGTGGCTAAGTGTAAAGGGGGCCAGAACAAACAAACCCGAGACTTGATGAGGAAATATGGCGATCGATTCGCCGGTTTTCGCTCTCTTGCGCCTCCGCGCTCACGAAACAGCTTGATATGTGTAATCCCCGTTGCGCGATAATTACGTTGCAGGTATCCAGACACCACCTGGGATTTGATGCCAGCGAATCAGTTGCATTAGCACTTACATGGCACACATCCTCCGGTCGCAATACTCACGGATCCAATAGCAAACAGTCTAAACGGATATGATTGCTCTTCATAGTAATAGAGATATATACTTAGCAATTTTAAAGGTTGAGATGGATTATGGATGCGCGGTTTGTTGGAGAGATTACGCATTTGGACACTTGATTTGTCCGGGACACTTATACACTTATACACTTACACACAAGAATTTCCTATACAATAGCGCCCCTCTCCTCCCCCCACTGGCTTTGGAAGTTTGAATCTCCGTAAGTTGACGACTACTACTTAAGTGCCTACCTATTCAGTCTAAGCCTTGGCCCTTAGCTCAAGCACTACCTATTAAGCATCAGAAGACTAGGGCGTGGGTTTGACTTGTAACTTATTGTTACACCCTATTAGAGTTTAGGTGGTCTTAAGTCCGTCTTAGCCATCAAACCTAAGAAGCAGGGACACAAATAAAAGGGCGCCGTCCCTGCTAAGAAATCTAAGCCTCTGGACTTATTTATCTTCGACGTGAAAAGCATTCGACTGCCAGCCTCACCAGCATAGCTTGCCTTGGCCTCATATCGTAGAGGCCTGCCAAGATTAAAATCGGACCAACTATTGAGCGCAGCCCCGTGGTCGACAAAACAGAGCCTTATCACATATTACGACGACTCGCAAAAAGACGTGTTATAACGTCAGAACGTCAGGACGTCAGGCAACGCCGCAACCGCTAGAAAAGTCTTCGGACGACATCATAAAGTCCACAACAGCCCACTTGCGCCCACCTCAATCGACCTAATCGACCTAATCGACCTTGTCGGCCCACAGATAGAGGAGAGGGAGCCACTATTTCCATTCGTTTCTTTGACAGAAAAAAAAAGGTGATATCAGAAGCTCAGAACGAGTCTTGAGAAGACTGAAACTATTAAACCTGCATCGGTTACCTCGGTCGCTTTATTCTCGGCCTTGACCTTTCACCCTTAATTTTTACCGTCATCGATCATCGATACCATTTCCTTCATCGTATCTCTTCTCCTTGGCATACTCACACGCGTATTGGTACGACCTGCAGTTCTCTATCGGACCTGTTTGGGGAATGACGTGAGGCGACTAATACGAATATTCCACACATATAAAATTTTATTTTTTACAGTACCGAAAATCATTAAGCGACCTGTTAGTGCAGTGCCGGAAAACCGACAATACGGGTAGGACGGTCAGAAGCTTCTGTCAATTGACAAGCCCAGCGTCCTTTTTGGGGCATTTTGGAGGGGGTGTGCAGCAATCTACTGCATCATTACACTCTGTTCCAGCACTACCTTACTTTCTAGACTGATCCGATTCGCCGATCTCGCAGCCTCCCACCCTCCTTTCTCCTATATTGGACGGTACTGTATCTCTTGGTACTGTACCATTTGCGTACCATTTGCGCTAAAAAAACCTTAAACCAGCTAAGGTTAAGACCCTGAAAAGTCTGGAAACAGGACACCTGGAAGGTTGGAAGGTTGGAAGGTTGGAAACTATGACACCCCGTCTTCACGTAAAGGGAACTGGCCCTATGGAAGTTGTTGTGCCGTTTGACTGCAGCAATTCTATGGCGCACCAGTATTCTCTTAGCTCACAAGGTATGTACATACGTTCTTCAATACTTTTGAAAAAAGCACATATACTTTTCTCTTCATTACATTCAATATTTTCCCAACCTTAGTGCAAGTACCCAATTCTTTTCTTATTTTTTTCTTGTTCTTTCTTCTTCCTAGTCATCACCAGTCCTAAACAACACACGTAAAGCACCTGTCACATCATCCCACCTCTGATTCCTTTTAATCCCTGTTACTGCAAGATTGCATAAATACCAAGGCTGCTGCATTTCCCTTACCTAGACTTGGCGTTCCAAACTCGGCGCCCCGATAATCGGTTGCATTTGTTGCAATTACTAAATTAACCACATCTTTTCTTCTCCTTTAGATCGCAAACCCACACGTAGACCATCACAATCACAACAATCATCGCTTGCTCGGACGGCGATGAACAATCAACACCAGCGTCAAGTTTCTACTACGATTCCTCGATCTATACCTACACCACCGGAGCAAATCATTGCGACCGAGTCCAATCCTCCAACTACAAGCTTCGACGCCGCCCTGGCTACTATCTCAAGAGATGGCGCGTCTACATCACCACCAACTCCCACTTCCCTGAATGGTGACGGTGCCGTACCATCCCACAAGAGCACGCCTATCCAAAATGGACTCGCGCCACCTACGCTCAACAACCTTCCTCATGTTAGCCTCGGCCCAGTTGCGCATCCCTCTGCGCATCCCTCGTCCCTGGCTAGCGCGCTCAGAGCCCTGAATGAGGGGCCTTGCGGAGGCGCCTTTCGCGATTTCCCTACGCCTCCATCTAACGATTCTCCTTACACAAAGAGTATCTCGTCTACTGCTCCGGCATCGCCTCGAATGTGAGTTCCATACTATTCTAATTCCTATGCTCTAATACTGACTACTTGGGTTAGCCCACCCCTGCGACAGAACTCCGGTTCCCAAACACCTCGCGTACGACCCCATGCGACAACCCTCAGTATTCCCGGTATGACTCGATCGCTTGTATCTCCTGATGGGAAAATTGCCGATCGAGATGTCGCCGCGAAACTTGTCATCATTATGGTTGGCCTCCCGGCTAGGGGCAAATCGTACATCACGAAGAAGCTTCGGAGATATCTCTCTTGGCAACAACACAACACCCGGATCTTCAACGTCGGAAACCGAAGACGTGTCGCCGCTGTAAGTTCGCCAACCATGCATCGTAAAGATAGTTCTATGGATATGCCAACTCCTGCAACGACGATTTTGGTTAACGGTGCTCAGCCACCAACTGATTCCCCGGCTCGGCAAAGGTCGTCGCCTCAGGATCTGGATCAGGATGACCCCGCCCCAAAGCCCATGGACCAATCCGCTAAATTTTTCGACCCCAACAACGAGCAAGCGTCGAAATTGAGGGAGGAGATCGCCATTGACACCTTAAATGAGCTACTAGATTACTTGATCAGTGGCGGAGGCTCGGTTGGAATTCTCGATGCTACAAACAGCACGATCCACCGCAGACAGAGGCTTTTCGACCATGTCAAAGCTAGAGAACCTCAACTAGGCATTCTATTTATTGAGAGTGTCTGCAAGAATCCTCAACTCCTGGAGGCCAACATGCGCCTAAAGCTTTCCGGCCCTGATTATAAGGACAAAGATCCTGTCAAGTCATTGGCAGATTTCAAGGAGCGCGTGAAGGCATACGAAAAAGCATATGTGCCCCTAGGAGATTATGAAGAAGAGCACGAGATGCAATACATCAAGGTAAGGAGGAAAAAGCATATCATATCATATCATATCATATCTAACGGATGCTAATTCTGAATGCAGATGACAGATGTTGGCAAGAAACTTACCCACTTCGGATTGGGTGGGTTCCTCAGCAGTGGTATTGCCAATTATCTATCTTCCTTTAATTTGTCGCCGAGACAAATATGGATCACTCGCCATGGTCAATCTGCGGATAACAAACTGGGCAAGATCGGTGGCAATTCCGAACTGACTGACCGCGGACACTGTTACAGTGAATGTCTGTACAGATTCGTCACAAAGAAGCGCAGTGAATGGCTGGTAGAGCAGAAGGACAAGTCTGCACAAGCATCATTCCCTCCTCTACCTGGAGACCAGTCGCCGCCTTATCCTGACCTGAACCGCGAGCTCGAGGAGAAGAATTTCTGTGTGTGGACATCGATGTTGACACGCAGTATACAGACGGCTGAGTACTTCGAAGCAGACGAAGATTATGACGTCAAGAACTGGGAGATGCTCAACGAGCTCAACGCCGGAAAGTTTGAGGGCTTGACTTACGAGGAAATTGCCCGCACTCACACGGATGAGTATAAGAAACGTAAAACGGACAAACTTCAATACGTCTACCCCGGTGTCGGCGGTGAAGGCTATCTCCAGGTCATCAGTCGTCTTCGGGATATGGTGCGAGAGATCGAGCGAATCAAGGACCACATCATGATCATCGGGCACCGTTCCGTCTGTCGTGTTCTGATGGCGTACTTCATGGACCTCACCAGGGACGACATCGCAGATCTGGATATGCCCCTAGGCATGCTCTACGCTATCGAGCCCAAGCCTTACGGCATCGAGTTCCACGCGTACAAGTACAACGAGGAACAGAGATGGTTCGACGAAGTCCCTAACTATAGACCCTCGAGAACGGTCGACCGCAGCGCCTAAGGGAACTGCGGAGATTTTTTTCTTACTTGTTTCCACTCATCATCATTATTGTAACACTATTTTTATTACTACATCATTCAGGCAAAGACGGCAATGATACCAAGAGAACCGGCGGGGCACATTTTCAGAGCGCACCCGCTTTCCAATTTTTTGTCCTTTTTTTCCCTTATTATTTCCGAAGAGAGTTTTTGTACGAAACGGAATCGGGTTTGCATGCTTTAGGAGTTCGGACGGGGGTTGCGGCAAAGCAAAGGAAGGGGGGCGGTTAACGGTCACGGATGGACAGGATTCCTCGGCCGCGGCAAGAGGGGCGGGCTCGACGGCTTTTGTTTTAACTACTCCCCCCCCATCATTTCTCCGTCTCCGTGGCGAGTCTATGACGTATGCTCACGGCATGGCATGGCATGGCATGGTACGCACCTTAGTAATCTAGTTGGCGAGCATTAGCCCCGGATAGACCTTGCTATATACCTAGTTAGGTCGGGTGCCTCGTTATTACCTACCATGCGTAGATTTTTTCGCTCGGAATAGAGCTTATTAACTACATGTTTGGCCATGTCCTTGGTGATTTATGGAGGTTTATAGAGAGTCGTTGAACAGTGTATCATTACAAATTACGAAGCTATCATTTGATTAGATAGACAGACCTTGACAATACCAATACAATACAATATCATATTACACACAAACCACAATCGATACAAGCAAGCACTAACATGCAAATCGGCAGCATTAACTACTATAGACACAATTCTTTATTCAAGTGGTCTCTTTCTTACAATACGAGTAAGTAAGCAGGCACACAAGGTATGCTAAACTAAAGTGTATCAACAACTCAACTCAACTCAACAACTCAGCTCTCATTCATTCCCAATACTGAAAAGTAATTTATTTCATTCCGTAATCGTCATCACAGCCATAATAGCTGGTTCCTTTCAAAAAAGTGTATAGAAAAACCGCCCTAATATTATTACAAGTTTTTTTTTTCTCTTCTTCTGCAATCCGTTCCGTTGGTTGGTTAGGTAGGTAGTTGATTGCATCGTACTAAAAAGCCAAAACAGGTCGAGAGTCGGTAGAACACTAAACAAGGTAGTTATTGGTTAGATGCTCGTCTCCGTACGTTCTTACGCCCGTCGCCTGAAGTGAAGTTTTTTTCTGTCTTTTTTTTCTGTTCTGTTCTGTTCTGCTCACACGAATGCCGCGTTAATGCAATGCAGTGCCATGCCGAATAATAGCAAGAGCAAGCCGATCTCGTTCGCAAAGTGGTATATCCATCATCATTTTTTCCATTCGAGTCCCGGTAAGTTGGGGGTATGTTGGAAGAAGCAGGAGGGAAATCAAGAAGGGAAAAGTCGTAAATCTTCGTAACCAGGAGTATTTTTTTTCGTCATCATGAGCAAGGAAAAACACAAGGAAAAAATAATCATATATAATCCGCCCGGAATAGGAATTAAACGCCGCGATTTCCCAATAATGGTTCTGTGATCGCTTTTGTTGCTCTTTCGTATCAGTCATAATCGTCATACAACGGATCCAGGAAAGTCGTCAAATCGTCGTGTTGTCCGTTTTACTTCTGCCGCTTGGTCAGTTGTCATGGGAACGAAACCCTTATAGCGCCTCTCCATAAAAGCAGTTTGCCCCCATATTCTCGTCTTGGTGGTAGTAGATACGGGGCTTGTGGTAGCTGTACTGGTCTGGGATGCGCGGGACCATAGGAATACCACGATTTGCATCGGGCACGACGCTCAGAGGAGGCAGCTCTCGTGATCGTGGGCGGAATATATCCATCTCGTCTTGTTGGACGTCCTCCATAGACGAGCGGTCCCCGAGAACTTCCCAATTTTCAGAGTCTGTCGATGAGGTCCGCGATCGCAGAGATGACGACTTGCCGCGCTTTCGCAGTCTACTACCGTCTCGACTGCTATTGGAGAGGGATCTACGCGGGTGCTGGTGCTCAATCCGCTCAATCCGCTCAACCCGCCTGCCAACCATCTCTCGAGATACTGGTACTAGTACTGGTACTGGTACCGGTGCCGGTGCTGGAGACGACGATCGCATGCGCCCGGTTATCTCCTTCAAGTACGACGTACCACGGGTGGAAGTCGTGGGCGACGGTGGGAGTTGGAGGAAACTATCTGACATCTGCAAATCCTTAATTGGGGATGGCATCTTGCGTAGCTTCTTTGCTACCCTCTTAAGCGGTTCGACAAAAGATGACGACGTAGACATTCCTGGTGCCTCGACGCTTGCTGGATCTTCCGTATCTAATCTGCTGCGTTTTCGGCTACGGAGAGTAGGACGGCGAGTATCATAAGTGGCTGGTATATGCATCGGCTCGTCTTCCGGCTCCGGTGTTTCGATTCTTCGTCCTTGAAAGCTTGCCCTTAATGGCGAGCCAGGCAACCTAACCGCCTTGAAAATATTGGTGGCGTCTATGGAAGAGGTACGCGGAGGAGGTTGTGGGGAGCAAGGTCCGGAGCCTGGTATCGAAGGCATCGGGGGCGTAGAATAGCGGTCACGACTACGGCTTCCTGGAGCAGCGTGGCGGGTAGAGTGTATGGCGTGCGATTGAAAGAAGCCGCTCGCCATTAGTTGGTTGTATGATTCTAAGACATCTTCCCGCGATGGGCGGGTGGCACCGTTACCCAAGTTGGGCAGATGCGGTAGGTTATACATCTCAGAGTGGGATTTAGCAGCTCGGAGATGTTCCGGTTGCGGTGCTGGAGGGGTTTGACGCTGAAGTGGTTCTTGAAGACTTTTATGTTTCCTCACTTGCTCCATCTTGTGCGTGCTACCACTGCCACTGCTCCGAGAAGAGGACGACGAAGAGCTCCATCCCAAGGCATCTCGAACTCGGCCAAAGAAACCCGTCGATTTCCTATGAGTGATGACGTGGTCTTGTAGCTTGGCTCGAGGAGACATGCTGCTCTCGGAGAACGGCCGGCGTGTCTTGCGTGCATCTCGTTGAAATATTGAAGGCTCAGCGTAGAACTGCTTTTCGTATTCTTTGAGCTGACCAGGCTCGAGGAATTGTTTGGGTGGTACAGCGCTGACTCGATCGTTCATAGAACCCTCGACGAAACGTGAAGTAGGTGGGCGAGAGCCGCCATTCTGTGTTGAGGGCCTAGAAGTATCGAAGGCCATAATGGCGACGACTATGATGAGTGCTTCGAGAAGGCAAGTCTGGCGGCTAAAGGAATCATTAGAAGAGCGTTATGAAAAAAAAAAGAATTGAACCCCAAGTTGGGGATAGAGCGTATGTTTACATTGTAAGCTGCAGCCAATCCGTTGCTACCCCAGCTAGAATTACCGGTGGGTCGGGGGGGCAACCGAGTGCTCACATGCAAGCTAGGGCTAATTACCCGCCAACAAATCTTACCTATTTCATGTTAGTTAAATTGAAGCTAGTAAAAACATTAACCTAAATGGGGAGGTACATGAAACTACCCGTTACTATGAGGTGAACTAATACTCCTAATTGAGAATCAATTACCGTAACCGAATTGAAGGACCGCCATGCGAAAACCCTTTCAAGCGAGGAAAAGATTCTGCAACCGCTTAGGGAAGAATCGTGAAGTTCAATAGAAAGGCTGCAGTTTATGTACTCTGGCGGCTAGGTGCGATATGGGGAGGTTGGATCCCCAGAGCATGCAGAGCTAATCCGTACAGCAACTCGAGGTTCCGTAAAGTGAAATTCTTTGGTACGCATGCAATGACCAGTCTGCCAGTTCACGCTAAATGCATATTTGGTCGTATTTGTTGATCATGACAACCGAACTATGATGATGATTCATACATTTTATTCGTCCATATATGTACAACAAAAGCACCGCTGTACTCACTGGAATCCCTTAACACTAACACATGAAAAATTGGAACATGATTCCAGCCTAATAATAACGGTATTGTGATATCGCCAATCGCCAACCGCCAATTGCCAACTCATCGGGTATGCTCTACAGTCATTGCTGCGCCTTCGGTGAACCAACCCCAGCCGTTCAGCACCGCCTTGTAACCTTCTGCCTTGGTATATGCAGAAATCTTGCAATCATAGTAATTTCTAAGCAATCCGGTGATATAAAGTATTTGTATGTGGAAAGGAAAAATGCGTAAACATCGCAAGACATCCCGGCAGATAAAGCCTGATATGCTAAAATGATGAACCTAATGCAAATGAGTGGTAAGGTAAAAATAAAAAAAATTGGCGGGAACATGAGAATGAAAAATGCTGCCATCAATCAAATACAGCTCCCTAGAGTATATACAAAAAGCAAACAGCAAAGGTCATGGGCGCCGATCAACACCCAACTCCATTGCAGACCGTTGACATTGTCAGTAAAAACATCCGTAAATATGCTATATTCGTTACGCGATGGAATCGGGGAATGCGGCTGGCCGCTGCGAGCCGTCGGCCCGTCTATAAAACGGAACTCCAGGATAGTCTATCGAAGGACGGTCACCGTTGACATTACGGCCCTGTTGGGAACTAGATGTGAGCTCATCGATTGAGCGCTTCACAGATCGAGACTCGATCTGTGGATACATCGGTCTAGAAAGTGCTGATATCGAGCCGGAACGATCGGGATAATAATTTGGAGACATTTTCGGGCTTGCAATTATAGCAGAAAGCGGAGGCATGGGCCCGACGGAAGAGGAGGTAGGCGGCCGAGTAGGTGCTCGGGCCAGTGGATACGGGGCCGTTGGTTTGGCCGAGATTGTCGAGTAACTGGATGAAGATCTTCTCCTAAGATCCGGATCACTAACAGGGGATTCGTAATGAGGATAACCCGGAGGTGCATAACTAGGTGATGGCGGCGGCGGTGGGAAGTTGTTACTCTGAGGGAATATCGATGCCGCAGGAGACACGGGAGTCGATTGACTAGAAGATGGTGCAGGTCCGTAAGGCTGGGCGAAACCTGTATTTCCACCATGTCCGAAGTTGAGCATAGTCGAAGGAGCTTGGCTATTTTGATATAATGGTGGCGGCGGGCCATATTCAGCATTCGATGGGCGCCGCGGGTGCTCCGGTGCATACGAGGCACGATCCATGCTCGAGTTACTCATGGACCGAGCACGATAGGCTTCCGGAGTCTGCGTTCTATGTCTCTGACGTCGAGCGTACTCTTCTTCCGCATTGTTGTCATATTCGCTAGCTGCAGATGCCTTGGTGTCGCGACGTCTCATGCGAACATCTCGACGAATACGGACTCGACAACCTTGCTCGGCAACCGTGCGGCTCAGGGAGGTACTCTCGGTTAACCCGGGAAATTTCTTCGCGCTATAGACGATGAAGTCTGATGACCTGAGGTCCATTCGGTGGTTGGCATTTCCTGCACTAAGATCTGACATCCCATCATCGTGGTCCGGAAGGGGCGCATCTCGGTCCTGGTCTTGTTCCTCTTTAATCAACTCGTATAAACTGAACACCAAGCGATAACGTCCTTCGTGGCGAACTGAAAGATCCGGGAATAAAAAGTATCCAGCTGGGTCGGGTCGGTCGAGGTAACAGCATCCTGATACTGGGAATCCGGTAAGTACGGGAGGCGACGTGGCCGCCGGGGTTTGCACCCTGCCGTGGGCCATGGGGCGGGCATGTTCAAGTGAGGCGTAACAGAAGAAATCGACATTATAGTCGAACGTGATATCCCTAGCACCTTCGAAATGCTCTCCTTCAAAGACCCTCAGGGTCACAACAGGCGGCGGATCGACTGGCCGACGGTCGGCAGAAGCTATTTCTTGGTTAGTCACATTTGAGACTCGGTATTGGTCAGAAACATAGTAAGTGGCTTTCCATACACTTGGGTCCGGAACCACATGCTCTCGCACGTTCGGGCTGCTGCAGAACGTCCAATTGGTACCATAAATGTCTACCGCCCCTAGTAATGCGCTGCTCGCGAGCGAACATTTTCGGTTCTGCCTGAGGGATAATGACATTCACCAGATTTGACTCGGGCTATATCATAATTAAATTAGCATGCAATAATCATGATAATGCGCCGACGCCTAATGATCGTTCGAAAAGGTGTTCAAAATGGAGACCAATCGCACGGCATCGCGACAAGACCGAGATGGATTGCCAAAAATGGTATTGGGTTCGACTATGATTGCGACATACCTGAATGGGAAGCATTGTGGACATTCTACCTCAGAAAGAAAGAAAAAAACGTATGTAATGATATGGGGAATTTGATGTATTCCCAAAACTAAATCCTACCAGCAATCCCACGGTCCCAGAAGCTCGGTCCGTCAGGTGAAAGAGGACCAGAACCAGACAAGCGGAATTAGGTTTAACTTGCTCGCGGGCATAAATAAAGAAAACTGGCAGGCGAAATAGATAAAAAGGAATCCGTCAAACTGGGTCGAGGGCGAAGTTTGTTTAGTAGGGGACCCAAAGCACTGGCTTCTAGCGCGAGGCAACTCGAGGACGGTGCGAACGGTCGGAACGATGACGGTAGATATTAAAATCAGATGTGACCTGGAGTTTTAGCAGTTGCTCCCTGGAACTTTGTCTCGCCGCCTTGATTCGTGGGTGACCGGGATCGACTCAGTTCGACGGTCAGAAGTATCTTTGATTCTGGCCGACGACGAGGCCCACAAACAAGAAGCAGACGGTTGCTGGCGAGTTTGTCGTCCGAGTTGTCAGAATGATGGGATGGAAAGTTTGATGTGTGAGAAAACAGAGGGAAGAGAAGAGCCGGGCCGGGCGCCCAGAGAAGGGGAGAAGCCAGTTGTGTGGATGCTGAGAGTGGGCTAGTTTGGGACGTGGGAGCCTATGGTAGCGCTGGAGAGGGCATTTGGCAGATTGGGCGATAGCACGAGTGCAAGGGACATGGGATTGGCCCGAGCGAAATCAACCGGGGGGGGTTAGTTAGTACGGGGAGGCACGGGGGAAGCAGGCAGAGCAGGGTGAAGATGATTGCATCGGGTTCCCTACCTGTGGGTCGTGTTTCACCAATGAGATATAGTATTCTCCCACCCTAAGTGGATTCTAAGCCCCACCCGTAATACCCACTACCCTTCCATCGCTTGTCCCTGTCTGGGAAGTCATACCCACACTGTAACCGTTAAGCAGGTTAAGCAGCACCCGTCCCAGAAAATCCCAAGGACAGGGGTGCCTGGAACATTCTGACCAAGCGGCTTGTATAAGAATGGAAGGTCCTCCACTCAATTTCAACCCGGCAGCAAATCCCCGAATGGATTTATTCAACAAAGCCAAGAACCTCAGGTTAAGCCAGTCCCGTCTCCTTGGACCGGAGACGGTGTTAGTATATAAATTCCCGTACTGTGTAAAATTACATGTCGCTTCTTACATAGACGTGCAGAAGCGTGCAGGTTCCGCGGCGATGCAGTGTATAAACCGGTGGAGTCGCAGCGCCGCAGCAACGCAACCGGCCAACCAGCGGGTCTACCACGAGCCAGGATTTTCCATCGTCTGAAGTTTTTCAGAACGGTTCGCGTTTTAAAAGAGGCCATGTCTTGCAAAAAAAAAATTCCGGCCACTTCAGAGAGGCGCCAAAATAACGGACCTACCTAGTTCCCCCATTCCCGTAACCGCGGATAGAGCCGACATTTGCAGTACATGCGTGGAGCACTAAACAGCAGATGAGGCCCTTAGGCGATGCCAAATACTACCATGTTCTCGTACGCTAGCGCATACTATGAGGTACATAGGTATAATAGACGCGTGCTTCGCATCTACTCGAGGGGAGGTTCGAGTTCTATCCGCACAAATAGTTACAATGGAATGTCTTAGTCGTTTGCTTACGTGGATGTATTCAAGAGGAAGAAAAGGAAAGGCCTGGTTATTGGCACTTTTTGATACAGCACTACGACTGATTAGGGAAAAAAAAAAGATGGCATTTGATGAGACTTCATTTTCTTACTCTTTTTACGACTCAATTTTTAGCAAACAGTACCTTAGGTAATGTTTAGCGATCCTCCTCATGCTTGTTTGGAGACTAAGTTGTGGCCGAAATGATAAGTCCGACCGATCGTTTAAACCCATTATTTAGAGCCAACGTACGTCCATTCTTATATGTGTACATATATACCTAATTACCTAATTGCTTAATTTCGTATGTATATACCCCTCGCACCAACAGCAGATGTTTAAATAGCCTCTATTCCTCTTTCGTATTAGCTATCTTTTTTTCTGGAATCGTGGATCGCAAAATATATTAGATGTAATATACCTGGGTATCATGCATGAAATCAGTGGCATTACCACATGGGCTTGGACGCATTGCGGGTAGAACCCGAATGTTTTTATCTTTTCGCCGAAATCTTTATCTCACTGTATGGTATCTAGGTATATTTCTTATATTCCTGATGAGACCGAGTAAACGACGTTAAATAATCCTTTGTTCCAAATATGGAACTCTATGCTCTAAATCTGCATATCAAGTTGCATATTTTGTATTGTAGTCATTATGTAATTTTCTACGCTAATGTCTGCTAATAATAAGGGTTGTTTGCTACGAACAGTACGTACCGGAGCTAAGGTTAAATGCCGTTTAGTGTTATTTTAAGTGGCCTGTTCTCAGAAGTACCTAAGCGAATGATGATACTAAAGTAGGCTTAAGTCGCCCCTACTTTAAACGCCCTACTTTAAACGCTGTGCCGTTGAAAGCTTCGGAATTCTTACCTAGATCATATTCTGTCCCCATTAAGGGTAAATGACAACATGTCAATCGACAATGTTCCTACCGAAAGCAAAATTTGGTTCCATTCGCAAGCTCGCTAGAGACAATTAATAGTGACCATTCACAGCACTTACAATAATTTACGGACCCAGACACCCGGGATACCAATCATTATCCACTTGACCCCATCGGCGCAAACGTGCTTAAGACCGAAGATCAGAAACGAGGACTGAGTGGATCTATATCATCTGATACGTCAATTGGCCTATGCGCTGCATATCTACATGGAGTCAAGGAGTCAAGAATTTAAGATTTCCACGGGCGTTGGAACCGAGTCTTACTCCCACGTCCACGTTGACATTGACAAGCGGCACCTAGAAATAAACTCGGCACCACAACTCGCCTGGTGTCAAGATGAGATGACGTGCTGCCCGGTTGCCGGCTCCTCCACTACTTACGGTCGCTACGTATGTAAGGTTTAACTTTGTCGAAGTCGGGGTAGCGATTCTCAAGCCCGGGACGGGTCAAAAGTCCACTTATCAACTTGTCAACTTATCAGGATGAGCTCGTCTTAGTCTTAGGGGTTAGTTGGGACCGCTTGGGACCGAAGCTACGTCTAGCATCGTGATAGGTCATATATAAGTCATTGCATGGCACAAGTACGGCCGAAACCCTGTCGGCCCTTTGCTCTGGGAATACCTGACTCGACAGGTACCTATTCCCAATTAGTGGTCTTATGAAAGTACGTGGTACTACATATTCATGATCCATTATTCTTTACCAATGTGTAATAACACAGCCTACCCCTACAACCCCTACATAAAGAAACCCGAGCTAACGGCACTGCGGCACCGGTTGCCCCAAGGAATGTATAACGTTTACAAGGGTCTTTAGTTCGTTGGACAGCAGCGACTACTTCTCGATGACTAGGACAAAAAGAATGACTATTTTAGCAAATCAAAACCGCCAACGTCCAGGCATACCTAACCAGGTACCTACACTAACCACCTAACCTACCTAACGTTCTAAGCTGAGTTATCGCATGTCCCAACCCGCCACCGCCAATAGACTAGGTTATGTAGGCATATTCACCAGGTCGTTCCAGTCCACGTGTATGTCTTGCAACGTCGTTTACACTTTCCTTGCCTCGCGCGCGCGTAGCCAAGCCAGTGGCCAGCCGCGGGGTCGTCTACCGCATACGTGTCGAATGGATTTATGACGCGGTTATTGACACCAACTCCCGCCGTCATTTATAACAGATTGTTAGTGATAAGTGTTATCGTAAGTTAGTAGAGCGGTCTAGAAGCGCATCTTAACATTACGAGTCACTTCAATTACAAGGACATCATGAGAACTTTATCTCTATATTCCCGAGTTCCCGATGGTGGCTAGGCAATCTGCTTTCCGCGCTCATGACCGTATCGAATTATTAGGTACAAACCATATACCCTCGAGCCTACGTTGAGAGGGTAACTAATCACAAACAGTCGAGGAGCCGTACTAAACTTATGTGTACCTGGATATGGATTCGACTTTAGCAGTATGACTCCGAGATGCGTGAAACCTATCCCGGCTGCCCACATAAGGATATTCCATTAAGGAATACGACCGGTATAGTAACCGTGACTAGGTAGGTAGTAGGTCTTTTGCTGTCTGCCGTGTAGCCTTTGTTCGCGCCATTTTGAAGAAACAGAGGCTACTATATAGTAGAGGGTCATCAATTGTCTTAGCTGTCTTACATGATAATGAAGGATCCTCCCAATAGTTGTCCAACTAAGGAAATCCACGGCGTAGTTCTTAATACGCCACCGCGTGAGCACTTCACGAGAGAGTCGATCTTCGATCTCTCGGCGATGCTTGAAATTAGGCTAAGAAACAATGTGGTGTATCCCGCCTTTGTGAACATAACACATGATACATACCGAAGCCGGCATCGGTTGCGGCACTCCTAATGCCAGCTCTGTGTCCAAATCACTCCGTCTGAAGTCCGAGATGCGGCACGGCCGGTAACACTAGATCGATTCCCATGTATACAAAAATTATTGCATCGAAAGGTAAACTTGACTTGATTCCAGAAGTAGCAGAGTATTCTTGAGATAGGTAGGCATCCTAAGCGGCGCTTATAGACAGTTAGAATATGCACTCATTTCCAGCCAGCCACGCCTCGATCCACGCAGGCAAGCAAAGCAAAGCCAAGAAGAAGAATTTGCTTTTTCGCACCCAACCAAAGGTCGAGACCCCCGGTTATCTGCGTCGCTCAAGTTACACGGCTTTCTCAGTAGCCGAAACCAAGTTTGTCACACTGGCCTGGTGATCAAACAATACTCTTTAATCGCCAGAGCTCTTTTAACGGCAAAGCAAACTTGACCGGGAACAACAACAACAACAACAACATCAAGCCCATTCATTTTATGATACGTCGGGTCACAAATGACCAGTGCTCAACCCAAGGTCGGTCCCGTCTATCTACACTATGTAGGTAGGTATATACCTAGCTTGTTTGCAGCAGCAGCGGCAAGGCAAGGCAAAGCAATAGTGTCTTATCATATCATATCGTATTTAGGACACGGGACAGTCTCCTTTCCAAAGCCACCAACACGCGTTGTGGCAGGCCTATGAGATATCAAGCGGCTAGCACCCGGTACCGAGAAGTGCGCGTATCCGGAATTTCGGTGCTTGACATCCGCATGCCGGGCCCCATACTCCCTTCCTTACCAGCCCATATTACGGCTCCCCCCTCCCACCACCAGGTCTGCCCTCTCTGCTTGTCCCACACCCACATCCATACCCACACCCACCACCCCTTTATCCCCCCATCCCATCCTCATCCTAATCCTGTCCCGCAGCCGTCGGCGGTTCTTCCTCCTCTGCCTGTAACTACTCCTCGACAGCGGGCGCAGCTGCTGCGGCCACTCGAATACTGGGCCGAACCAGCGCTCTGGCACACCCGAGGACGTCGCCCGCCCGTGCCGGCATAGGATGTACTGCCAGGAGTGGGCGAGCACGCAGACTAGCGTGAGCAGCAGCACCACGCTGACGATGGCCACGGCCATGGCGGTGATGAATGCTTTGGGGAAGTCCTCTGGTACGGGGGTATCGTGTTCGCCTAGGCCTTGCGCACGGCATGGTGCCGTGTAGAGAAGGAGGATAGGAGGGATGATGGGGGCTAGGGATGCCATCGTTATGATATGTCGGAAATTGGCGTTTGTCGGCACGAGTGGAATGGGTATTAGCACTCTTCCCCGATATTAGGACGCCAGTTTCGAATCCTCAAGCATAAGTGTGCGCAGGATTGAAGATCATCCGAGATGATGGTGATAATAAATTCGTTAACATCCAGTGGGTAGGGATAATTAGGTGGTAAGTAACCGCTTCGAGCGCGGCATTGCGGGACTACGAGTCACTCATAAAGTAAGGCAACTATTCACAACTATTCCAAACTTAGATTCTTCGTAGAATCATCATATTTTTGTTACATCGTATTTTCCCAGCAGCTCTCCTGTCGATCACGGCGGATACGAGGCAAGAAACAGGTTATGGTAAAGTTAATCGGGTACCAGGACATGCAAGTTGGGATTAGCAAAGGTAAGTTTGAACTCATGTGAGTCTATTCGCTTGTTTCTCTTGTAACCAAGGATTCCTTGACATTGGGATCTGTGTGCCTGGTGTCAATGATTCTCTCATCTATGTTTAGAACTTCCTTGCTACTCGTACTTTGAGATTGGTGATAGTGGCACTTGTCGAAACTATAATTTGATATTCACAATAGAAATATAATGTTATAGATGACATTGGATTATTAGTATAACAATAACTTGTTAAGAACTCATATCTAAAGGCAAGCAGTGATTTTCGCTACTTAGCTATGTAAGAAGAGCAGTTTCGAAGCCCACGAGTTCTATCCAGAACACAACTAACTGCCTTGGCTCTCTCCTTGAAAATTACGCGCTTTAATTAATCAGTAAGCTAGGTAGACCTTCAATGGCTAAATATGCGACTATATGCACAGGAGAGGCGTTGGTTTTATCAGTGAATAAATATGACGTTAAAAAGAGCATAAGATAGTTAATAGAAATACTTCGTGAGGAATCGAGTAAAACGAACGGGCCGACACTACCCGCTATTCCGTACGCTGGGCTACGAGAAAGCAAAAGGGAAGAAAAAAAAATAGAATTCAAGACTTGGGAAGCATTCAGTACAGATTCTCATATCAACTCAACTATTTATATCGTCCAATTTATTTACGTAGTTGGGCTGGCCATCAACCAACAAAAAAAAAATCTGCCAAAAGACAAAAAAAAATAATTGCATTTTCCTTGATAAGACGGGGATTCGAACCCCGGCCCCTTTCGGGAGTAGGATTCCCATTGGATGAGAGAAGAGTCAGACTCTTGAATCTACCGCCATAGACCGCTCGGCCATCTTACCATTTCTTGGAAGGTGCAGGAGGCTTAGTGCCTCGGTTGAAGTTCTGGCTTGGATTTTGCACTTATATTCTAGTGGCGTCTGGTGGGTGCGCAAAGTTAGACTGCCCCGCAGGCTGGTGCGGGGCTGCACAATTCTCCGAGTTTGACCCGATGTGTCGCCGGATGGCTGCACTTGTGGTGATGCACTTTCGCTATGTACTTACGTTTAGAATGGGAAATGTTTCCATCGAGCTGTTGACTCCAATTTTCTCGATGTTGGCCTGTTTAATGGCGGTTTCTTTGAATATGAAACTTACCCATCCTACAGTATTCAAGTAGCTACAAGTCGAGCCCTACACTAGATGTCAAGGTCCGAGACTGTAAACTATATTCATCACGAAGAATTTAGTCCAAGTTGATCTGCTCTAGGATTTTTCTAAATTCATATACAGATAAGTATTGCTCTCGGATCTAACTTGGATCCCCTAGAATGGCATGTCATATTTAAGCTTCAAATCTTTTGTCCATAAAGATCTGACCCCGGTTTCGCCTGTAGAATAAAGTGTGAGACAATCACGAAGCCGATATAATTGGATGTGAATTACAAGGTTTTCATTACATCGATAATTGTTTTAGACCTACCATCTCTAGTTATATATATCCTCTTGTTAGAATTAACTTAACGGACTCGTATGATATATGATATAAAATTACCATATCATGTAGTTCGCTGAAAAGTATATAAGTCTTGTTGAGTTTTGTATCCAGATTGTTATCCTCGAAAGTCATCCGTTCATCATCGAAGTGTTCTTTGCCGATGCAATTCAAGCGCTTATGCTCTCCTATAGTAAGATCTAGCTGTTATTGCCATCTTATCCCTTTAACATTTAATATGCCCGTCATATTGCACCGTAATCACTCTCCCACGTATTCCCAGAACCTACTTACACACTTCAACCTACCACCTAAATCCGCAAAAACAATCTTCAGCACCGAGAAACCATTCCATACACCCACTAACCCCACAATCCTACATCCAGACCCGCAACACTAAGCGATAGCACAGCCCTAAACGCCGCTAGCCACGAAACTACACTACAAACGACCGAAATATAACCCATTATACGGCCCTAAAATTTCATCAATCGGCGGGGATAGCTCAGTTGGGAGAGCGTCAGACTGAAGTCGAACTTCATTCTAACATCTGAAGGTCGTGCGTTCGATCCGCACTCACCGCAGCTTCTCTTTTTGCCCCTTCGAGGGGAGAATGTCGGACTAAAACCCACAGTCTTTACTTTTTGCTTCCTTGGTCGCCTTTCTATATAGTTACATATGGTAGGTAGGTAGGCATTCCGGCCATCACATCTACGACACACCGAGATGTACAACATACCATAGAAAACCACGCCTTGCTATCTCGTCGTACATCTATCTTTAGTCTGTAGACCCTTCCTATGTTGAGTAGTTCATATCTCGAGCCAGATGTTAGCATGTGTCACCGGATATCAATGTTGCCCTTACTATAGAGGCCATGAAGGGGGAACATACAGCCCTAACCTAGTAGAACCTACATCGAGGTGATGATGGGCTGCTGTCTCAGGTAGGCCATGGGGCGGATGTCAACGGGAAGCTTTTTAGCTTCGAGCGCGATGTCTTCCTAGGCACACACACACACACGGCTATCTATGAGACTATGAATCTTACCCATTGACCTAGGTATGGGCGCCGTCTTCGTAGACCCTAGAGCTTCTCTCTCATCTCATTGCATCGTTCCTTTAAATGTTGAATTCGTCTTCATACAATTGCTTAGTGTATTACGAGTATCCGTAGGAATGTAGTAGGAATGTAATAGCGTATGTACACTAGAAATAAGAGTTTCTAGCTGAAGGATTAATCGTTATTACGTCGACGATTGAAGGAAGCCCTTAAATGATATAATATGCCACCAAACAACAAGCCCATCCAGCAACGAACCATCTGAATTCACCCAAGGAACAACATCAAGCAACATCTATACCGAATAGAGAAGGGGTATTTATTAATCTCAACTACCATTATGTATTAATAGACTGCTAAACCCAACCACACCCTAACACCCACACCTATTACTACGAAGGGTATAATGCCCATCCATCCATCCATCCATCCATCTAAACGAGCGAAGGGGTATAATATATAAATCATAAAATATTCCGCGACCGATCCCGCATCCCAATTAATCCAGGTCGTCACGATTCGTCGGTCATTATAGTCGTAAAGAGTGACAGGCCCAGCCTACCATGGTTGACACCAAACGAGGTTAGGTGAGAGAGTTTTTTCGAACATATCCATATGCATAGTACCGAGGGCCTGCAAGCGACGTTCAGCACTCACTAGGCAAGAACGCGCGATCCATGCTGATACTCCGGGTTATTTTATTTACGCGGCCTGCTCGCCGACAACGGGTGCCGCGGGGGCGGTAGTCGTCTTCTCGGGGAATTCACCGGCTTGGTGGACGCGGCCGTATCGGGTGAAGGCGATGTTAAGTCGGCCGTAGTCCCACCTTCGGGAAAGGAAGAGGAAGGCAAAGGAGAGCACGGGGATAAGTAGGACGTCTAGGATACCGAAGAAGATGTATCCGGGGGTTACGCCGATGCGGTTGCCGCCGTCAGATAGACCCCAAGCGATCGGGTACAGGAGCCAGAGTAGGTTGATCCATCCCGCAAGAAGGGTGTCTGCGATATCAGAGTTAGCAATCACCATTTATCAAGGAATAAGTAATTATTTTAGGGTATGACTTACGGTCACGGGCAACATTGACGCGCCTGGCGGATTTTGTGCCGTGGAAGAGGGTGCTGAATGCGAGAAGGACCCATGAGATGGTTCCGAAAGCGTAGAAGCCCCATTTGTAGTTGGAAGCCGTGAAGGAGGAGACAAGGTAAGAGATAACCCTACTATCTGTTAGCACATCTTGAAGATTTATATTGGATACTACGAGTTCTACTCACCAGGTCCATGCTAAAGCGACGTTGTAAATGATAGTTGCCCAAGAGACACCGCTCAGGAGGCCAAGGGCGATCGTGACGACGGGGAAACTGACGACCCAGTTGACGTACTCAGCCCAGAAGATCTGTCGTGTCCATGGCTCCGTAGGCCTGTAGTTGGCAACCGGGACAACCTTGAAGGCGAGATCAGAAGCAATGGCGTAGTAGGAGATGGAACCGACAAGGAGGGCGATGGTGAAGAGATAATGGAAGATCTTCTCGCCAGATCGAGCTACGAAGCTAGTAGCGTAGAAGGTAAGAAAAGAGACGACGTAGACAGCCGTCACTGCCCATAACCAGTTGCTACCGTTTACGCTCAGCGCCTCACTGCCGCTTGGAGGGTTGATCGAGAGAGCCTCGTTCGCACGATGGAATATGACAGCCATGTCGATGGCCTGTTTTGTTAATATCTATCTACCAGGCAAGCCGGAGAGTGTTCTCGAAATAAGAATCTTCACTTTCAAAGTGAGAAGTGGTGAAATGTTCTGATATTAGCCTTGGATCACGGTAGTTGCTGTGATTCGCTGAGTAGCTGAAGTAGTAGCTTGAGGTAGACGGGTCAGAAGACGAAGGGGGACGAGGCTCATAATATAGGAGACGGGCCCCCTGCACTCGCATCTAAGATGGAAAGCTGTATAGTTGCATCATCCCGAGGGCCGAAGACCAATAATTGGTGATGAGTTAATATCTTAGAGTGAAGTAATAGGTTAAAGCCGAGATCCGCACGAAGTATTCCGCCTATGTAGACGATCATATGATTGTAAATGTTGTACATATAGATGGAAGCTTCTACAAAAGCCGGAAGGGTGCGAGCGACGGATCATGACGGGTTCTATGTGGTGATGCGTTTGTGGCATGGGCTGGACTAGAAGGACATGGTTACCCACTCGGAGCTTTGCATAGTCGGAGCTAGGGGTAGAGGCCGATGGAACGAGCGGTAGTAGGACACACTAAAGAAAGAAGTCGACCTCGAGCCAATGTAGTTGACGATCCTTCAGCCCTGATGTGGAGAAAACTACCTACCACGAGAACGTGGCAAACTTGGCACTAGCTTCTATCCGTATTGATAATCATTTACCTATATACATAGCTAGGAAATAATAACCCTCACATTCATCTCATAGCGAGGCTAAGAAGAGACGACCAGAGTAATCTTACAAATAGCTCCAGAAGCCCGAGGCAACGGATTATTATTCCCATCGTGGGAAAGGTCATGAGGGCGCAACTAACGCCCGGGTATGTATGGTCAGCAAAGACTGCTCGGTAATGGCGACAAGAAGCCCAACCGACAGACGATGTCAGTGAAGCAACGACCCGACCATTCGAAGAGCTTTCACGGCAGCATCGGATGAGCTAACACAAGATGCGCGGTTCGAAAGTAGTGATAGGTCCCCACCGAATGCTCGACCACGTTCTGTCTAAAAGACGTTCTGTCTAAAAGAGGAAATGGGTAACACCAAATAGAGCTAGCATCGTCGAAGCAATGCCGGAGCTTGCAGGGGCCCAGCCCTGGCAACCTATGTATGCACATAGTGTATGTACATATGCTGATATGTAAGAGCCTTGGAGCTCCGCACCTCCGATGAAGGCCGGGAAGGCGAGCATCGAGGTGTCAATGAAGCGACTGGGCAAATGCATAGTGGCGTCGACTTGACGTGACGTGACGTGATTGTAATTAAACCTTTTTTTTTTTTTTGGTGTTATGTGTTATATGTACATATGAAGAATGAGATACTCGATTATATTATCTTTACTACCCACCTCCAGCACCACTTGGGCTTCCGAGGGGAAGTATGTAAACGACGGCGTTGGAGAAGCTCTCATATTTCGATTTACCCCATCTCTAAGCTACTGTAAGCCAAGACACATCGGTCTAGTAGTTGATAAAGTCCTCTGGTTCGTTAAGGTCTACTTATCATTACTCTAAGCGTCAAGGCGGGAAGAGTATATTTGGAGGGGAAGACGAGGAGTTTGGACCATTGAGAGCCTCAATTGCCTGCAGCTCCCCCCCAAAGCTAACCCCCGGCTTTCACGGAAACGCACCAGGGCGCTATGGATCGAGATGCAACGCTAGACCAGTCTCAGATGGGCGATCGACTGTGCAGGTGTCACGCCACCGGGAGCCACCAGGCGAGGCCTTTTTGTTTCTTCGCTGTGGGTTTATTACCTAACTACATTATGGGGTGGGGGGGGTCTATTGACATTATGTCAGCAAAGGTGTCAGTATAATTACATAATTACAGGCCTTGACACCATGTCAAGACCGTATCAATAGGTCAATACAATGTTTGCAAGGCTTATTATACCGATTTTATTGCAGGTACTTACAATTTAATATTAATAGATAGTATATCAAAATATTTATTATATCCGAGATACTGTTTATTTCGCTGTAATTGCCAGGCCTATTAACGATATTTAAATAACCATTATGTTTATAACGATGTTAAAAATTTAACACGATATTAAATATTTAACATAATGTTAACCCCGGATATATACAAGTTAAATAAAAGCTTAAAATATACATATATATTATAATACGATAAATTTTAATCGTAATAGCTTCGTAATGTAATAGTAAAACACGTAGCTTATAATCTTGTAATAATAATTTAATATAATTTTTTTAAATAATTTTTTCAATTGATTTTTACATATGTTTACGCCGTATACATATATATATATATATATTTTTAAAGTTTTATATTAAATTATAAAACCTTTTATTATTTTTTTATTTTTTTTATATATTACATTATTTAACTTAACATAATTTTTTAACTTAACATAATTTTATATATAACATATATCGATTAAATAACCGTAATTACTGTTAATAACAATGTTTAAAAAGCCACTTTTTTCTAATATATTAATATTTTTAAAAAAAATACAATTATAACGAAATATAATCGTATACGTATAATAACTATTTTAAACCTGGTTATCTTAATATTTTAAATATAATTACCTTTTAAAGTAACGATACCATATATATTAGCCAATTAGCTAAAGGACTAATTCCTGACTGTTACGTAGCTGACATTATGTCCATACCTTATCACCATTGCTAACACCATATTAATAGACCCCCCCCACCCGCTAATGTAAGTAATAGCAATAGCCGGCAGAAGATGATGGAATGACAAGCTTGTTTAAACGACCTTCGATGCCACCAGGCCATTAATTAGGTACCTATGTATTAGTCGGCGACTGCCGGAGTTTCTTACCTTGCATTACATAAACACTTATGTAACTTACCGATGTATAAACGTACCTTCGAGGTAGTACGTGATGTATGTAATCACATCTCGATTACGAAATCGAATTGGCTACTTAATAAATCGAATAATACCTGACGTCCATTTATCACATCTAATACCGATCTTCTCTAGTCCTAACCATGACATAATAAATGCAGCCTAGCCTAGCCTTCTCCTCCTCCTCATCTCTCATTCCCATCCCTTCCCATCCCCTAACCTACACATGTCCAAACCACGCCCTCCCACTCGCCCATCCGTACCTAACCTCCCTCTTAACCATAAACAACCTAATGCACAAACGCAGTTGATGAATCATACATATGTACCACCCACGCCGCCCCCCGTCATTGGTTCGTACATACATATATATATATATATGCCCAGCCTTTACATAGGTAAAGAACATGAGATCTCCGCCCGGCGGACATGGTCCGGCCATCGCTGCAGCGTAACATACTCATGTCCTAGAGCGCAACGGTAGGCAGGCAAGGAGATGTTACGGATCGGCGGTATGTGCCTTAGTAGAAAGTGCCAAATCAGATAATAGATACTCGCCTTCTTAAAACGGGCGGGGCAACAGTGACATGCCAAGGAGGGTGCTTTTAATTACGGCACCGCACGCAGGCTGCGGCCTTGCCTGCGGTCTAGGTATGTTGACACCCGCTGCTGAACGACCACAGCGTACTCGAGCCGGGCGGGACCAAATTCAATATCACGTAGACGATGAGATTACAGAACACGATACGGTATGACAATATTAACATAGATACACTGTTAAAAGGGGTATGTATGTTATTTACAGACACTTCTCTTCCCCCCAAAAAACGCCGGTACGCCAGTTCCTAAATCCTTTGCATACTACCGAGTCCTGCACTCCCGCCTGGTCATGTCGTAGAAGCCATCAAAGACCGACTATGATAATACCTTCCAAGGGTATTTCATTGCGTCCGCCAAGAGAAACAGTTTGGCTACCCCTCTTATTCTTATACAAGTCCTCTCGTACTGTCGGATAGGGTCGATGAACGCCGTTGCTACATCAAAAGCATTGTTCTGTTGAAAATAACCCCGCCTCCCATTCCTAATATGCTGGTTTCATCTGCCATAGGGCTGATTTTGCTCGTTCGCGCACGTCAAGTTCGTCGTCCCCCTCCTTAAGGGCTTCGAGCTTTGTCAAGAATCCCAAATTCTTTAACTCCTGCGCCCGCTGTGAACACCCAGGACCGTCACTAGCATTATCCTGCCATGTCAAATTATTGATTAGGTGACATAGGGCAACTCGCACTTCCCTATCTTTGCTCGTAAACAGCTTTTGAAGCTGCCTGAGTAGTTCCGTCTGAGACACTACCAGCTGCCGGTGACGAGGTATGCTGGCTGCGATGTGAACCAAGATGTATATGACTGATACGATAATTTTGGGCTTGGGAGGCGCAATACGCGTCTCGCTGCCTGTACGGTCTCGCCGGCTGAATGGATGAAAAACCTTAGTTCGTAGTTTGGAGGCGAGAATCTCGAACAAACGGTCTTGTCCTAATGTGCTGAATAAGAAGTCGATCATCTCCGTCGTGTCGTTCAGTGAGTCAGCACTATTGCCCGAATGACCTCCACCGATCAGATTCCGGATAAAATCAAGACCCTGCTCCTGAATCGCTTCGTCATCCCCTCTAGCCTTACGAACGGGGTCCAAATCATTCTCTCGGAGTGCCTCTAATTGTTCCTCTGCGAGCTGTAATATGCGGATATCCGTATGGGCCAAAGTTGCGGGTGACTTGTAGAAGGAAGTTGAAAGCCAGGCGCGGGATGGGTTGTCGGCAAGGCCCATATCTATGTCTTCATCCATGCCATTTAGCGTGCTTTGAGCCGCTTCCCTATCGCCCCGCGTCTTCGCCGAGTAAAGCGCCTCGTCTTCAGTATCGTCGCATATGAGACGGACTAACCATCCGGATTCGAGCTCTTCTACACATCTCTTTTTGAGATCGATACTCGCTGAATGGACCAGATGCTTGAGCGCCCAGAGAGCATTCAGCCGTAGAGTTGCATTATGCGAATGCGCATGCTCGCATAACGCCTTTACGATTCCAGCATCGACAAGAGACTGTGATAATATAGTTAATATCGAGACCGAATAGTTTTATTGGGGATGATAGATAATACCTACTTCTCTCATTGGGCTGAAATCTGTAACAAGGTTACAAGCTGATGCTGCGGCAGCAACCCGCACCTCGACATCATGATGTCGTAGTAGCTGTAGTAAAGGTGTGGATACATCGTGATCGACTAAAGCCGTTCTAAGGATATTCACCGAACGAGAGAGTATACGAACCGCATAACAAGCTGCCAGGACAACTGAAACCGGGTTATCAGGAGTTGGCGTTAGGGAATCGACAATAAGATGAACCACTTCGTGCTCAACAATCGCCTTGCGATACTCGTCCTTGAAGGTTGCTAGCGCCCCAATGGCTTTCAGTGCGTTCTCCCTCACCTTGACTCGATGGACTAAAAAGCGGTGCTGTCCCTCCTCTCCCAAGCAACAGTCGGGAGACACTTCACCTGTCGAGTCCGAGCTCTTCTTACTGAACGCCCAAGACCATGATTTGGCAAGCGGAGGAGGGGCGTCGTAGCTTTCTTTCAGTAACTTGCACACCGTTTTCACTGCGTTGCAGTCGAAGGCTGCCTTCTGTAATGGCTCGCTATCAGTGATAAGACGGGCTAATACGGCAGGCGTTTCTTCTACAACGTTGAGCATCGAGGCAGTATCCCGGCTGCAACTGCTGTAATCGATATCCTTTATTTTAGCGTCGACCTCGTCGAGCATACCTAGAAGAACAGGTACAACGAGTAGTCCTAAGCTTGGCTCTCTAGTCGTGTAAGAAAATCCAGCTTTGAATAGAGATGTTAAGATGGAAGTAGCCATTAACATTTCGCTACCGCTCTGGGACCTAATTAAGGTAATAAGCCATGATACCAAAGGGCTCTCGGCTTTTTCACTCTCGATATCGCTCTTAGAAGCTGAAGCATCCTCAGATGAGCTTCGCGAGGACGCAGTACTTTGAAATTTGGATGTCGACTGTCCGCCATGACCTAAATCTTCACGAGGTGTGCTTAACGGAATTGGAGTATGGCTAGGGACTTCGGGTAAAGTTTGAGGAAGAAGTAGGTCCATAGGCTCAAAATCCATATGTTTTGTTGGCGGCCGTTGCACTCCAGGTAGCTCCATCGGTCCTAAGGGTAATATCGGAGATTTAGTTGGATCGATATTAGCAACCGGAAATATTGCTAGGATCGAGGGAGAGTAAAGTAGCTTGCAAGCGCGGAACCGAGAGTCGCCAATGATGGAAGCGATCGCACCTAGAACTCCATCGAGGCTACTGGCAGGGGTAGCAGGTGCTGGTATGAAGTCTTCTAAGCCCTCGATGCGAGCAATGATCTCGGCCCCCGGAAGGACTTGCCCTTCGGCCACTGCAAAGCTTGCCAATTTCGTAGCAAGTGCATCGAGGATTCCCTTGCTAAGCAATGCTAATTGGTGGCGTTCATCGCGGCAGAGGTCCTTGATTAAATGGGTAACTATGGATATTTGCGCTTCGCTATCGAAGGTCGGGGTCTTCTGTGAGAGTATATGGTATAGAGAATCTAGAGGGCCATCGGCGAATAATATTTCGGCAAGGGACGTAGAGGTAATCGGGGAGGTCGACGGAGCATATGCTGCTGCTGCTGCTATGTCTCGCACGACTCGAAGAGCAGCTAGGACAATCTGGGGATGTCCATTTTGGAGACAGGAACTGTTTAAGACAGCTGGTAGCGCACCGACTGCGTGTAGCGGCGAGAGAAAGGCTGGTCCAGCTGTAGGATAAGAAGTGTAAGCTCAAAACTTGCACGAAGAGGTGAGAGTAATCACTTTGAGAAGACATACCATTTGCAAAGCTAGCAAGAAGCTGTAAAGCTTGTAGCTTTGCGCTGTCTTCATCCGTGAAAGCCGTCAAGGTCAAGAAAGGCGGCCGCGTATCTTCATTCGCTTTGAGGGTACTGGGGGTTATGACTCTAACAATGGGACGGAGAACACCATGTCGAACCCAATCCTCTTTCTTATGGATATGACCGATCACCTCATTCTTCAAGTATCGTAGAGCGGTGATCTGTTCCGGCGTAGTTGCATTGAGCTTTGCCAATACCGATTGAGGATCAAGCGCCATCGATGGTTGATATCTTGTATTGAGTTCCTTATTAAAGTAAAGTAGAAAAAGCAAGAACTTAGCTCGCACTATTGTGATACTATTAACACAAGAAGATTATCAACGACGAGCTGTTGTCGCGAACGTCAGAGGTGTACATGGATGCATAAAGACATGACATCGGAGGCGGCTAAGCCGATTATATGTATCTATATATGAGGTACGTACTTATTAACCTTTAGCATCTTATGTAATTCATCTGATGCTTATATAAGTTGCAAGGATAATAAGTGGCTAAGCGGTTAGCCAACAGTTCCTAGCTGCTGCCACTACTATGTAGCTGCCACTTGTGGCATAGCAGGGCAATAGATGGCGGTCAGCTCACATTAAAAGACTTTCCGCAGGTTTGGCAAGTCGGCTCCAGTCCAGAAGACTAATCGTTAAAAATTAGCAATACTTTGCTTCATTGCAAGGTATATCCTAGTCAAAGCCTTTCACTTACCAACACCGAAATCACGTCATTAGTATAGCCGTTGAAAAGTCATTTTGCTATTACACTTCTAGGTTAGTGCGGTGTTTAATATGGACATATTTTAATGCGTGAAGATACGATGGAATTAAAGATGCAAATTCAACACTTAGAATTATATATGTGGTTGATTAGGTACCTTTTTGTTGTAATAGGGAGTTTCTATAAGTATACTATGGTTGATAAAAGTATTAAATGTTTGCAACTTTGGATCATTTGGTTTAGAAGACCTGTGTGAAATATGAAGATTAAGTAATTACCAGGATATACTGAGTAATAATTGGGCAAAGCCAGTGAACAAGAACTTTAGGTACTAAATCAACATCATATAACCTTCTAATAGGTCTTTGAATTCTGTCGCTGGAGATATTTCTATAGCTGCGAGAGTAAGTAACACCCGAAGCTTTTGTATTACCGTGATGAATAGGTATTCAAGTTCGCCAAGAACAACGGGTACCTTACCGGAATATTACACATGTTTCCTGTTTGCCCCTCCTCCTCAGATATGTATTCCGTACATGCCCAATCTATGTATATCTGTTTCTAAACCCGTCAGTTGTAGTCTGCTAGCCTAACTAAGTTACCAATAAGCAACAAATAGCAATCCATCGTTCCCTTTTATTCTAGTTAATTGTAAACATCATAAGTGCACTAATTCATGAGTATGCATATCTTGATGTAACTAAGTAAAACGTGCATAGGATACATCCATAAAAAGTCCTAATTCTCTAACCACATAAGGCACCGATGAAATAAAGTCAAATTTACCTATGGATCAAATTAGGTACTTAGGTGCCCTACTACATAATGTAAGTACCTAACCCAGACTTAGATCTCAGTCCGGGCTAGTTCAATTAGTTCAATGTTCTAAGAAACTAATGGCCGAATGCAAAGATTTTAGGAAGGGCCTTAGGTAAGAACCTGGCAGCCTGGATGAGACCGATAGGTGGGTCTCCACATGGTCTTTCTTTGCCCGAACACGAACAAATCAACGCAGCACTTTTGAAATTTGCCCTTCTCCTTCTCTGGTGCGTTCTCGGCCTACTACCAACCCTCAATCCCTCAATCATGAGTTCGAGCATGTCCCACCACCGCCTTTTACATAAAGTAGAATTCTCGTCAGCTTTTGGCGGATCGTCACCTAATGAATATCTTGTTGTATAGGTAAAAATAGACTATCTACCTATCTACCTACGAGTGAAGCGAATCATTCCATGATATCGCCGTTCCTATGAACGTCCAGATCCGTTGCGGCCCAAACTGCGATTCTTGCGACCCCTGTGACCCCTGCGACTGTACGATCAACGCGGCTGAGACATTATGACGCCTTGGAAAACATGTTAACTTCGTCGCCATCAATACCAGGAGCTACAAGCGCATCGCCTAGAACCTTTCACTATGCAACCTCTCGCTCTCCCCAGCAATCGCCCAAGATAACGGTACCCTTACCGCGCCGCCAGTCCAGACACTCTCTATCGCGCACCTCGCCTTCGACACCTCTACGATCCCCGTCGCTCTCCAAGCCGAAACAATATGTTGGAGTTGATGCAGCTACGCAGTACTCACCTATGGAGCCATTCGACCCTACGGTCCCGTTACGGTCCGCCCAAGTATCGGGACCGAGGATATCGAGCTCCACAGCCTCAACGATAACGAAGACGACGAGCCAGCCCAAACAGCAACCTGCCGCACCAGATAATGCTCCTGAGCCAAGTTCGACACCAAATAGCTCCTCCAAGATCGAATTCCAAACACCTTCTCCCCATAAGAGACGCAAGTCGCAAGATCCTATAACGATCGACCCGTCTTCATCGGTAGTGGCATTAAGCCAGCCGAGTTCCCCAAAACGGTCAAAACCTAACGAATGCCCTCCCAAGGTGCTACCTCTGAGATACGAATTATGTGATAGGGAGGACATGGTAGTCCTAATCTCAAATATGCTTGGGGAGCTTATCGAGACAAATGACTCGATAGCCATGAAAAGTGGCCATCTCACAAGGTTTCATTCTAGGTACGCTGTGACCAGTTCCCATTGCGGTGTGATAGCACTAATCAGGTATACAGGACGGCGCCGGGTATATCAGTATTAGATTATCTACAGCGACTTGCGAAACACGCCACTCTTACCCCTCCTCTTCTCCTATCTATGGTGTCTTATATTGACCGCCTATGCGAGGATTACACCGACTTTACTATTAATACCTTGACAGTACACCGGTTCCTTATTACCGCTGCCACGGTTGCGGGCAAGGGTTTATCAGATTCGTTTTGGAACAATTCGTTCTACGCACGCGTGGGGGGCGTGAAGGTGGCAGAATTAAAGCTACTGGAACTCGATTTTCTAACTCGAGTGGACTGGAGGATAGTCCCCAAACCCGAGTTACTAGAGGCCTACTATAAAGGCCTGGTTGCGCGTTGTGCGGGGTATGTCTTGGAAGGGGGCCAGTCATCTTCATCTGACGATGGCGACGAGTCCGAAGAGGCAGGAACTTCGTAGATTATGAATAGAAGCGAGATATGAGAGACAGACGATGAGGTGATTCCTGCGGTGAGGTTAAGTAGGTTGCTTGGGACGCTACACGAAGAATATTTGACCTTGGAGTTTTTCGGGGACGTGGGTTGCATTTGACGCCAAGTGCGCGGTGAATGGGTTAGTACGGTTATTTGGATATTAGACGGAACCACGTTAGCACCGTCGAGCAGAGCCAAGGACATACCCAGCGATTGCAATGTTCATAGCGAAAGGAAGAATAAACTTGAGAGGATATCAAACCTAGGGTGGCGTATGGCTTTTACGGTGTCGCGCCCATGGTTTAACAGCTAACTACCTAGTTAATGAAATGAAATATATCTTTTTTCACTATTTAAGATCTTAAGCTGGTCTTAATTTAAATCTTATAATTCGCCCTGGCGCGATGTAACTCATATATGTATAATTGTTGAGGCTCAATCAGCCTTATTGTTGATCAGAGCAGGTACAGAAAATAGCAGGGAACGAAGGGCTACGGTACCTGGGTCGATTATCTTAGCAGGGCTTAAAAAATCGGGGAATCAGCGGCCGACAATTACGAATACCTACAAACAACATTCTGGACCAATACCTACAGCCCCTCCATTCATTAACAACTCTACGACATCATATACCACTCGACCTACCTAACTTCGTCGAAATACGAAATACAACCCATGAAGATCTCATCGGTCTTCTCTGGCCTTGCGGCCCTAGCCCTGGCCAGCTCAGCCAGCGCCGCCAACCGAACAGCAGCAATATACATCCAACCCGTATCGCCATCACCACCGGCACCCACACCTCTCGCCGAGATCCGGTACAACTCCGCCGCCGCCGCACCCAAAGCAGAAATCGTATCGTACGAAGCACCCGAGTTACCAGACGAGACTAAGCTAGTGCGCATCGGGGTGTACAACCCGGCGACGAAGCGGTGGGAGTCGTCGACCTCGGTTGCGTCCGTGGATAACTTCGGCAAGGGATACTCGCCTACGCTGATACTGTCCGTGGACCAGAAGGGCGATGCGTTTGGGGCGGCGCTTAAGGGGGTCAGGATTGATGCTGGGCAGACGCGCGATTTTGGCCCGCAGGCTTTGTTGCTTGTTACGGAGCCGGGGAAGCAGCCTGAGTTGAATAAGCCGATTGTGCTTTCGCCGGAGGGCAAGACGGTGGTGCCGGAGGAGAAGTCGTTTTTCCAGAAGTGAGTATTTTTTTTTTTTTGTCTTTGGTCTATACCTGGTTGTTGGGTTTGCTGGTAATTCGTTTGCTAACTGGGTGTTATAGGTATTGGTGGTTGATAGGTATTGTGGTTATGATGACATTGACTGGAGGCGGTGGTGAACAGGGCAAATGATAGATTAGACAGTTGTATACGAGTTTAATTGAGGATATCCTGATCCTTTCTATTCGGGCTATATGATCTCTCTTTGTATGCTGGTAGTCTTGACTATGTTTTATATCACCTCATCCGGCTCTCCTGATTCTACCGTGATCAAAGCCAGCACTGGGAAAGTATATCAGTTTACTTAGGATAAACTCTATAGGGTCAATTTAGAACACTTGTGCTCATTAGACGTATCAGTCTACTAAACACACATCTATACAGAATTTCACAAGATTGTGTACTGCATCAACTACACGTTCATAGACAAATACGTGTGTCTTGTATCCAAGTATTCTGTACTGTTCCCATCTTCTAAAAAAGCAATCAGCCAATCGCGTTAGCATACTTGGGAGCCACTACCAAAAACGCATTAGCTTGCCTTCCAATCCTGGATTAAGTTCTAGAGCGCAGCTGGAGTTTGCACCCAGCAACCAGTAGCAACCAATAAACATAACCCGCAGGTACCTTTTTCTTTCTCAGCGGTCTACGGTCTACTTTTTTCCACCTTTTCCAACTCACCATCTGAATCCGATTGCGCTGCTCTCGCGACTTCAATTTCGCCATTGTTCAATCTCACCCACCGTTTCTTCATCTGCATCTTATCACCAGTACTCTTATACACTCATATACGTATCCCCCCGAACTCAAAAGTCACGATGGCTAGCAATAACGGCGTTACCGTCCCCGGAGACGCTGCTGCCTCCAAGGCCGAGGAGATCCAGACCAAGGGCAAGGGCAAGGCGGCCCAGGAGCCGGTTGACACCACTATGGATGAGGACGAGGAAGACGAGGATGAAGAGGAAGAGGTACGTTTCCTAGCGTTCTACTATTATCACTTCACGCCCATACTAGCAATATTGAACCAAGCTAACATTCTCCTAGGGTGAGGGCGGTAAGCTTTTCCCATGACCAGCAGCATCCTTACTGCACACTCTTACTAACGCAACCCGCGTAGGTGATGACGACGCCGATGACAACCTAGACGAGATCGATCCTGGCAATATCGTAGAGGGCGGTCGACGTACTCGAGGTCGTGTCATCGACTGGGCCAAGGCAGCTCAAGACAACCCTGCCGAGGACGACGATGACGACGATGAGGATGACTACGAGCCCGCGGTCGAGGAGCACGACGGCGACAAGATGGACGAGGACTAAATTGAGCACACACCGCCTTCCGCCCCGCTTGTGCGCCAGCTAGTTGGATAGGGGAGTTCCAACTGGATTTGAGCGAGCTGCCCGCCTACCTGTCAATCAATCACAAATATCCTCACACATCGTTACTTGCCCCCTCGGTGTCTGGTAGTTTCGTTGCCGGCATCTATCTCCGCTGCTTTCGACGTTCGATCTTGCAAAAAACATGAACACGCGTTCCAGACGGGAATGGAGTCAATAGTCGAATGCAACATGACTGTAGCTTAGATCTACCATTACTCCTGACTGGTGGCCTGGCATAAACCCAGGACACGAATATGCGCATGAATACAAGAAAATGAGTATATTGCCACCATCTATATCTTCGTAACCACAACCACTACCATTATTCATTATTACTCAGATGTCGGTGAACTGGTTAGGTAGCCATACGTGAAGCTAATAGTTTACCAATCCTCCCGCCCCGTACCCTTTAGTGAGCTAGTCCGTAGTTATTCCTAGCTTAATTGGTAGCATGGGGATTATAGAAAATACGGTATACTATGGTAAGATAGTGACTTAAGCTGCTATTGCTTTGTCGTTATAGCCTAGGTAGCTACTAATATATAGGTGACGATAGAGGGAAGTATACTTTCCGATTTACAGACCTTTGCGGATGTCTCAGTCGTGTTGTATGGCAAATAGTTCTCTAAATCCTAATTCGTACGATACATCTATAGAACCAACTCCGAACAGAGAATATTCGGTATATCTAGTGGCCTCAGCATTAGGTTAGGTAGCTATGTTCATGAAGCTTAACCAAGTAGATATCTAGGTTGCTTTAGGTATGTATCATTCACTTAGAGCATCTAGACTTTATAGTACCTAGTAATCACTTACATCTAGATCGTTGGCGCGAGTCGGTGTAATTAACGGACAAATTAATTCTCCATCGAGCAACCGGTGAAATTCATTTACTCGCCCTGAGTACATATAGGTAGGTACATATTTAATATATCTAATAATATTCTGTAGACAATTACATACTACAATTCATGCGATTGATTTACTAGGTATTTCGGTCTACTTTTCTCTTCTTCTTATAATTTCGTCTTTTAAAAGAGACCGGTGAGATATGTATAGGTACCTATCCAACTCACCTACTTCAGGTACCTAATGTATTCGCGATTAAGACATGGATGTAACCTAGATATTCGCCGATACGGCAAAACACCCCCATCTCTTATTATTCTCCGTCAATCAATCCCTTCTATATGAATCTAAATAAGTACCTAGGTTGCCTACCTACCTAATAGATCTTCAAGATCAACAGGAGATATGTACGAAGTACCTCCTATGTAATACTACATACTGCGTCCTGATACCTTTTTCGATATATTTATCTCGTGGCGAAACCGACAAAGGGAATAAAATACTCAATAGCATGAAGTAGAATATCAAATAAACTTCACAGCATTGTAGATGTCATCCATTCTATCTACGTACCAACTACTTACCTACGTTGGATATAAAATAATCACATATAAGTCTTCAGTATATTAGTCTATTTAATGCAATATATTTATTAACGAAATCCCCTCGGAATAGGTAGTACAACTAATAATAAGTTCGATATATACCATAGATTTACTTAGATATCAACTCTAACAAATATACACCAACCCTCAATTCGAAGTCCTTCCAGTCCAAACACCTCCCTTTTATCAAGACACATCTATGTCCCCAAACGCCGTTGCTCATGCATCGTAACAAAGTCATACCGATCCGTCAAACTGCCCCCTCAAGACAAACCAGGGTATCATCGCTCGTGCGCGTTCCCAAGACACACTTTAACAAGTGTCCTAACTCCTCCGTATCCCGGCCAGACTTTATATAAGTTCGATAACCGTTCCCATCCCTTTCATTTATACAGACCAGGTTTATAATAACCTCGCTCCCGCCTCAGTCTTCTGGCTGATACTCGACAACGCCGTGCTTCCGTTTCCAAAGCCTTCACTAAATATCACCTTATCCCACCAGAAGCGGCACTCATCCCGTAATCGCTCTGTCAAGTTACCCATCTGTGCTGGGATACCCATGTTCTGCCGTCCGCGGACCCCCATGCGTTCGTCGTTACCTTCGCCAAATAGGGCCACTTTCCCTACGTTTTCCGCGTTGTTAGCGGTTGCGGTGTCGTTGACGAACGGACTAATAAACTTTGGCCACGAGAACCCAACCGTATCGTTCCTATGCGGTCCTGAATTTGGGTCTCCTGTAACCGCAAACCGAGTCCAGAAGCCGTTCATAGAATCCGCCATCGTCATGATGCCTGGATACTTGCTAACGACATCCATGTCGTGAGCTACGATAGGGGCTTCGTCGCCATGGTCTGCACCGCCGTGATTGTTCGATCGAGCGGCGTAATGATACGCGTAGACGGGACTGGCATCGGTCGCCGTAGAGGCCAAATGTGCCGTCTGCAGCACAGGACAGATGTACGCGTAATGACCGTACGCGTCGTCCAACCTCCAAAACTGTGATCCAAAGCCAGCAGGTGGTTTAGTAATGTACAATGCTTCCCCGCGCGTGGTGCTGGGATCAGGATATAATGAGTCTAGCGTTCCTAGGTCTGTCTTATTAAGAGACGGAACAATAGTAGACATTAGTGTACGCATCGTCGACGAGTTACTTGAGTGAGTTGGGACGAAATCAGCGCCTTCATCTGTGTTGTAACCCGTCATTATTGGGATGCGTAGCACATGTCCCTTCTCCCAAGACTTAATAGGCAGATCTGGTATTATTCCTCCGGGACCATCGATAGTAGGTTGGAAGGGCCAACGTATACTCGGATCCCAGTGCCGGTATACGCTGTGAGATGCAGAAACGACTTTGTCCAAGGGAAGAGCACGGAGCTCTTCGAAGATCTTGTCGTCGGGGGTACCATCTAATCCACAGTTTGTCAAGAATTCTTGGAATTGTTGCTCGTGAAGCGGGTGAGTAGGGTTGAAGGTAGCACGAGCAGTCGATCCACCGGATTCGAGGATTGCTTTTTGAAAAGGTGCAGGTGCCGATGTCAGCTTATTCGCAGACGAGTACGATATTAAGTGATGTCCAATCTTGAGATGATGTTAGTATAAGTCATCACAGGCCAAAAGTCACGAAGGCGGGCACTTACCGAGTGGGCACCAGCACTTAATCCCATTATTGTAACATTTTTCGGGTCACCGCCAACGTTAGCTATGTTGTCTTGCACCCATTTAAAAAGTGCCTGCTGGTCCTTCAACCCAATATTTAGCAGACCTTCCTTGGCGGTTACTCCGCTCGGCAGGAAGCCCAAGGCTCCAACCCGGTAGTTGAAGCTTATGCCAATAAGAGGGGTCTCAGACCATGATGCAAATGTCATCATGTTCCTCTCCTGGCCACTTCCAGAATTAAATCCACCGCCATGAACATATATCACTACCGGTAACTTCGTGCTATTAACCCCAAGCTTTGCCATCTCGGCTTCAGCGGTCGCCGGGTCATTGCTAAAATAAGGTCTGAAAATATTAAGGTTTAGACAATCCTCGCCTTGGTTTTTCCCACCTGTACCCTGGGGGCAGACATGACCAAAAGTGAGGGCGCGTTGGACATGGCTTTCTGTGCCATTTATTGGTTGCGGAGGTCTGAAGCGATTGTTGCCAGCTGTTGACTGCGCATATGGTATTCCGCGGAACGCTTCGATGCTGCGCGGAAGTTTTGAGCTTTGCTCCACAACCTCGCCAAGATAAGTCCCTTGATTTAGTTGGACTTGTGTTGTTTTCTACTGCATTGTTAGCTCTGGTGTAACAAATAATATCGATACGGGATTCGGTAGGGTGCGAGAAATAGCAGGGTTAATTGAGATGCCAAGTTCGGCAATCTCGGCAGGCTTGATGGCTAAGCACGAGATGGGAATGTGGTGGGAGGATACAAAGGGATGTTATTTGACAATCGCAACTCGTGCCAAGCCGATGGGTTGTATAAAGAAGTAAGGCATTGTCTGTCTCCCTTTCATACCTTGAATGCTTCCTGCAAGTGTCCACTGTTGTCCAACCATAGGAGAACAGCGAGAAGAACGACAACGATAACAAAAAAGAAAGCGAGGAGGGCCTGGCGAGTCCGGCTTGTACGGATCTTAGTCGCTTGAATTTGAAACCACCGTGGTATTCTTGAACCCGAGGTCTTCTTGTTGTCCGGAGCCTCAGGAATTATTGCTTTGGAACTCTCAGTGTCCCCGAGCGAATGTTGGTCCATTGTTTCTTGGCCATGGAGAAGGTCGCGGTGGCTCGGCGGGTAAGAAGGGGGTTTGAGTGGCTCTATGGTAATGATAAAGACATTTTCCTTCTTGGGCTCTGTCATTTGACTACCTAAACTCGGGCAGCTCGGGTTCTTAAAGCTTGACCTTCTCTTCTAAGTTCCTACAGGCTGCAGCTGCGGATAACTGTGCCGCCTACGACTATGATTATTGCTGGAGAGCGGATATAGAGGCGGAGCATAAAGGAACTAGTGGAACTTTAGTTGTCCGGGGGTCAAAAAGCTTAATAGGAATAGGTTGGCAGATTAGCGGTAATAAGAAAAGGTATTTCCGTAGATCGTAGACGGTAGACGGTAGAGGTTATTTGTAAATGTGACTTGTATGTACAATGTCTTAATGGAACATAAGTAAGGGCGGTTAATGACGAAAGAAGATTCACATCGGTAAATCAATAAGATCAGTCACATCTGTAGGAGCAGATGGTTTTTACGGGGCTATTGAAACATTATGTAGGCCCGGGAGGCCCTTTGGTAAGGTGGTGATGCTTGTTATCTATTGTGAGTCTGGACCTGCCTGGACTCGGACTGGGGTGAGAAACAAAGCTGCAGGACTTTCCCATACATAGGGTGAATGTTGTACAAATGGTGCCATTTTGGGTACTTGCAAATTCTATGCGCTGGCGGCACCATTTCTCGGTATCTCGGAGGTACATTCCTATGTAAGGCTAGAGTTTATTATGGTAGTTACATGTAGAATTCGACAGTACTTTCTTATTGTTCCATTATTCATCCCATTGTCCGTCAGCAATTGAACCTAAGGTTTCCCTCTTACAACTTTGATGCATACCATGTCGTATTACAAGTATGTACCTTAGGTAGGCGGGTATGTATTTTATTATGGCATCATCGGCTATTGGATCTGTTTCTTTTCTCCAGAGACGTCAGTTACACGGTTACACGTGCCCCTTTGGTCCTACAATGCAAGAAACTTGTATGACATAAAGGGGGTAAAAATAAGTCGTCTTCTTACAAGTTAGAAGCGTCACAATCGCAATTGATAACTTCAAACCAAAAGCGCAAACTTGACGCCGTCGGATGCTAACGACCCACGATTATAGCATTGCCGATCAAACAAGAATAGCATAATTGGCGATATCAATTGAGCAATTGACGCGATGATCGACGAGGTCTAAACGTGCTTTTAAGGTCCCCACCGTCAAGCCATTGTTGGATCACTTGGCAAAAAGGGTGTCCCGTATTCCTGGGCTGCTAGGCTGTTCTAGATCAAAGCCGGTTCCTGCCATTCCATAGCTTACTCGGTCGACTGGTTGGATGCCAAGCGAAATTAAGCTTCTGGATCTCTGACCAACAAGAGACCGTTCCTGCCCTCCATCGCGCCCACAGTGATAATACGTCGCACCAGCTGAAGCATTTACATAACCGCGCAACTTCCTAAAATGGTTCCTTGTGACACCGCAGCCACTGCTACTTCATTGCCATTGCTCCAAACCCTCGATATCTTTTGTGTCGCGGTGATATCTTTGTCCGGATTACCCTCCACCAGAACTAAGTCGGCCCTAAGACCCGGTGAGATTCGGCCCCGATCTGGGAGATTAAAATGCTGCGCAGCCAACGACGTAGCCGCCCTCAGGGCTTCAACAGGTGATAATCCAGCACGTACGAGCAGCTCCAATTCGTGATGCAATGATTTCCCGGCCACGATCGTAACGATGCCGCTATTATTCACATCTGTGCCGGCGAGTATGGGCACACCTGCGTTGCGCATCGCCGCCACGCTATCTAGTGAATACTGAAACTTCCTCCCCCTCAGTCCCGGCATGACCCAGCTAATTCCCCACAAAATCCAACTACTGGTCATGGCTTCCATCATCGATAGCGTTGGTACCGTAATTGTCTTTTGGCTGACCATCTTACCAACGATGCTATCATCGAGCGCTTTGTCCATCGGCACGTGTGTCAGCACGTCGAAATCGGCTTGTAGTCCGCGTTCGAATGCCAAGTACTGAGCTGTATGAGCAACCGTCATCTTCCCGTGCTTTTTTGCCTCGACCTGAATTTTATTCAGAACAGCCTGCTCATGGCCTGGGAAATCAGCGATGATCTTGATGTAGTCGACCCCTTCATCGATTCGATTTTGCACAAACTTGGCTGCTTCATCGGTGTTGTGGACTGCATTGTCGGGCGAGACACTGCTTAGTTTGAATAGTTTACCATGCCTGGAGTTCTCCTATTGGCGTCGGCATATTAGTAAATGCTACATTATCTGATGACAACTACTCGGTGAGTGTAATTGGAAGTAGATTGCGAGTAAGCAACTTATACAAACCGCCCCCAAACCAACATAATTATACCACTAACCTCATACGCGGGGAGACTGGAGCTAAGCCACGTCGTTGGTGTCTTTGCCGCACGTAGCTTTACATATTTCTCCAGCGGAATGCTCCTAGAAACGGAAACTATTAGTTCCAGTAACTAGGCTATTATCCTTTTCTTGTTTATCTTCTACTCACGCCATATCGCACACTGCCGTAACACCAAAAGACGCACATGAAGCCAGCTGCGCCTCGTCGCGGATATGCACGTGGCAGTCGATTAGGCCAGGCAACAGCGTACAACCCGTTCCATCGACGACCACAGTCCCTGATGGATCTGGGTCGTCAGCAAGTGCGTCCTCGCCAATATGTGACCCCTCGATGACCACCGATTTAGGCCCCGTAACAGCCTCGCCGTCGAAGACACGGACGTGTTTGATGATGGTCACACCGCCCATTTTGAAGCGATGGGTTTAAGACAATATATGTACCTGGACTAGTATTGTATGTAGTACACGTATCTGCTGACGGGAGAAGTTGATACATGGAACCTTGAATGTATGAGAGTGGGTATACGTACATATGCATACAGATATTTATACTCGGGTTTGGAGTCTTATACGAGTCCTAAATCCGGTCGGGATCGTCAACTAATAGTCTGTAGTGACATTTTTAGTATTATAGTCACATGTGGCTTAATGGAGGCTTTAATAGATGAGCTTAAACGGGGAATAAGTTGTAACTAGTCTATATTTCCATCGTGCTTTTAGTTCTAGTCTAGAAATTCACGGCAAGTCTGTACGCCGACATCACCGGACACTGGTTAAATATATCAACTACAATGCCGATAGCTCGACGTAATGGTCTTAATTAAAAACTCTGCATTATCTTCCATCAATGCATTAAAGCCAATAATACAACTAGTTGAAAAAAAGCCGACACCAACCTAGAAGTCAGCATCGACTACACCTATACACGAATGACTCCCTGGGTAACGCAATAACCGGCCCGCAACACTACCGTTGAACGCCGGGCTCAGTGCTTTTAAAACCCCCCTAACGCACCATGCAAATACACATATTAATACACTTCAGTCCCTCCACTGATATACCCCTGAAACTCTGTGAAAACAATATTCCCCTTGCCAATCAATATGTTGCTGGTGACCTTTCAAGCCATGACATCCCGCAGTGAGGCAATGGTCATTCTCTTCCTCGCTTGCTTCGCCGCCCACTCCCGGCTCTGCTGTCGAGATCTTTCAGCGGCTTCTTCTCGTGCTAGTTTAGCTAGTGCTTCCCGTTCTCGTCTCTCACGCTCTCGTTCCCCGGTCCAAGAGTTATCCCGCTTGTAGATCTCCTGACCACGTAGTCTCTGATATTGTATATCTTCTGTGGACACCGAACTATGCTGCCCACCGGTGCTGTCTACCGTAGAGCTTGAAACACCACGAGGCGGCTGCACTCCGGATGGTTGTGGTTGTAGTCCCCGGCCCCGTGGTTGACATTGGTTGTTCGTCTTTGAAAGAGGAGAGCGTGATGTGGGATTAGTAGTCGTGGATGCGCCTTTGTTCCGGCCCGGCGAATTCTGCTGAGTTGAATTTTCCACCAAGTGTACTTTACTTTGCCGAGCCCGGCTCGCAGCTGTCTCGCGGGGAAAGGTACTGGGTGCAGCACCCGATCGAATTGGTCTGGCCTTGAATTCTCTTCTCTTCCGTTCCTCTTCTTCCTGTGCTCGTAGCTGCGCCTCACGCTCTTCGCGCTTGCGACGGGAGATGGCTTCTCCTGGCAGCTCGAAGTTAGGCCGTGTTGGAGCCTTAGCTGACTTGGCACGTCGAAGGCTTGACATAGTTGGTTTTGTCGCTTGTTCCGTGGCGGCTTGCGTCGATATGCGGGCCTCGCGTTTTTCTTTTAATTTGCGAGCGACTTCGTCCCCGGGTAGTTCAAAGGTTGGAATAGTGGGTTTCTTGTTCGACTTGGGTGGCTGCCTTGGTGGTAGGAGACTTGCTATGCCTTTGAAGAACGACCTCTTCGATGGGGCCTGGGTTGCAGGTTTATCCTCACTCTTCAATTTTGGGGGATCAAGGAATATCATAGATGCCGCCTTGCGAACAGTACGCCGGGGCTCGCTGGTCGAATTTATCCTTATAGAGGCAGAGCTACTCACCACTGGAGTAGTTCGCTTCGGTTGTGGGGTTATAGACCTCGTAATCCCGGCGTTCGTCACGGATAGTAATGGCACTGCGGGTTTGTGCCCGGAACCCGGGGTTCTTGGAGAGATAATTCGCTTGAAATGGGCTGCCTCATCAAATGCTTCTAATTGCTCTTCAAGTTCGTCAAGCGCCTCCACGGAATCCTCGATTCTAGCGATAGGTTGTGCGGGTGATCTCGGGACAATGACCTCGACATGTCTATCCTTGCTTCTAACTGAACTAGGTGAAGTAGGGGTAGATTGCCGGGTTCTATCCTCTGAGGGTAACTCCAACTCCTTAACCGGCGCAAGGTGATTGCGACTGGGTTCTGCAAGAGCCATGTTTGGTCTTGCGGGCTGCTCGTCGTCTGCTAGAACTTCTTCCCCGGGAGCTAAAGGTGACACAAGAGCTATAAAACGTGCAAGAACATCAGCCTCGGTCGGACTCCCGCGGGGGGCGTTATCGTTAATAGGCAAGAGATTGAAGCCAAGGTGTACTGCCTTGAAACTTGGCGCAGCGCTGGACTGTGTAGAAGTTTTGATGGGTATTTTTGTAGAAATTATTCCTTCAAACCAGCCTTCGCGATGCTTCGCCAATTGTTCTTTGGCTGAGGGTATGCCTCTGCGTGCAATTTCCACTAAAGTATGGTCTGAGAATTTCTCGATTGCTAGGAGCGTTAGGTTAGTATACCCCGACGCAAGACATTTTGATACATGCTGCGGAAATACGTACCTGAAGCAGGGAGTTCGAAGCGATATCGTGTCTCGTTAGAAATACTCGTAGATGCAGATGTGCATGAGCGCAGTGACTCGTCTTCGGGGACGGTTTCAAGGACCTCAAAGGTGTTGGCCGCGATTGCGGGCCTTGTTAGGCGACGTCGACTTTGATTCTTTTGGTTATCACTCCAGTTGGCTCCAGTGTTGCAAGTTTCCGTGTCTATTTGAAGCTTCTTCAGGCATGTAGTAAGCGACTCGACTGCTGGGTTAGAACAGGCACTTGAGCGATTCTGGAGCTGAGAAACGGAAAGATCACAAAGAGTAGAGTTGTCGGATTTGAAGCTGTCATGAGAGGAGGGATCATCTTCGTTGGAGCTCGTATCACTGAGGATCTCGACTCTCGAGGGAATAACGGCCATCTCGATTGGACGAGATTGGCCAATAATAGATAAGTACCAAAAGTGAGGCAGCTTAGGGTGCACGGCTCAGGGGTCCCAAGCAAGGGTTTAATGAGACTTATTATTTGGTTCCGGGCTAATGATCGAAAGCACGGGGTCGCCGATGAGCAAAGTGTTGGCGGGGGAGTTAAAGTCACATGTATCCCTTGTAGATTAGCAAAAGCTACGGTTACCTTTCTTTCCAATTGGGTAATGTGGGCGAATTAGATTGTGATGCTGTCTGGAGAATGATTGATGTTGTATGTAGAAGAGACGAATCCCATCTTTAGGATTTTGAACTGCAACGTTTGCTGGTTGATACCTAAGACACAGCAGCAGCAGTACCTAACGCACTTGCCCTCTGGTATAACTTACATAAGGTTAGGAGGTACATACGTTATTCAATTCAATTTTACTGGAAACTTCGTCACTCAATAGTTCAACATGAGCTAGTGCTATTGACTTTCATCAAGGTGTAACTACCTTAGGTACGTTAGATGCTTTTTCCTAAATAGTGGCTTATTAAGAAACGCGATCTGACGCGGATCCGCACGCGAACTTTCCCCCACTTCCCTCCGTGGGGATTCCCTGCAGGAGCTTGCATTATACCTAGACTACTGCACCGGAGCCATAGCCGTTTAAACATTCTCAACTAAACCCAACTCCTGCAACTGTTGGCCCTATAAAAACAGACCACATAGAATGCGGGATATATATGTAAGTGCTCCAGTCAGAGACCATTAAATGACTACGCCGGATACCTAATAGCAAGTTCTATATGAATAGTATGGTAGGTGTGTTTGCTCCTGACGGCATCTTAGGTGTCTGAAAATGTGTACCTATTGTCTAGCGGGGCGAGTTAATCTCTTTGGCTATTTGACCTTATGAGATTGAGGATGAGTTATGTTCGCTCTCCATGATCGCTTCAGTCTGGGCTTGCAACGCCGGTGCATGTTCCGTCGGTATTCGCACTAGAGTCTGCGGTAGAGGTAAAGGCTCCTGGTCTTTGGATGCAGTTTCCTCTGCGTTTCGTGGACTCGGTATTTTGGCTACGAGATTGGTCAATAAGACGAAATTTTGTATGTTGCTTCATATGCGGATGTAAAAATACCTGACGCCATGTTGATAGCTCGTAGAACATTATGCCAGTTTCCTAATACCATCGCAATCGCTGTCACGCCTAGTTAGCCAGCCATAAGGGCAAGACGTCTATCTGAATGCGCGCACCTTCTGTCCCATCCGATAGAGTGGCAAGTTTTTGTTCGAGAGCTTCCATCTGATTTGCTACAGCTGCGCTAAGTTCCCGCAGCTCCTTTAGATTCTCAAGCTCCGCCTTCTTCTCATTGACTCGGGCGAGAAGTGCGCTTGACTGACCTGCAGACTGAGCACTGGGATTGCTCGAGGTAGAGGCTTGGCGTATATGGCCAGGTAGCGTGCGCGAAGAAAACGCCATCGTAGGTATCTTTCTGGAATACCCAGCTTTGCTGTGTAGAATGCTTAGTTGCGACTTGCATGTGTAAATGTAAATGGCAAGTATTATCGATAAGTCGATAAGTCGATAAGTGGCAGATTGGGTACATATGCCTTAGTGTGTGACGTGAATATGTGGATGCTACCATAGGTAGGTAACCCCTGTATAAAATTGCTGGTCATAATTGTGCGTTGCTATACCCCATTCGGAAGTTTGTTGACATGCACTGTGGAGCCAGCTACCTTGCCAACTCATTTCCTTGACCAAACTTGACCAAAACTTTGATTTTCTTTCACCGCACATCAAACAGCAACTATCGTCTTGCATACTGTTGCTTCCGACAAGTCTTGCCTTATTTGCTACCAACAATACCCTCCTGCATGGTAACTAGGCTTTCTAGACTACTGCTATAAAACTTCAATCATCTCGAATTCCTTCCGCCTCATGTCTTTACAATGGCACGACTCAACGAGCCAATGGTGTCAACAGACAGCGTAGAAACGCGTATGTCCCTAGCTACAGTCTGCACGTCACTGATGATGTCAACTAATTACCTTCTGTCCTAGTGCGCAGAAAGTTCTTGCGACAAAACAGAGATATCGCCCGAGTAAATTCAACCCAGTCCCTCAAAATACGTACTTTAGAGAATGAATGTGTTCGCCTATTATCCGAAAACCTTGATCTTCGAGGGCAAATACTGCGACTCCAATCAGAGTTAGAAGATAGTAGAGCGCAAAAAATTGCCAACCATGCCCTCGAGATCAAGGAGAAGATGGAAGCCCAACTGGCAGAATGGGGAACTATGCTTGCGAGTTTGGGGCACGAGCCCACCCCGAGAAGTCGATCACCAAGAGAACCGAAGAGAGTAAAACGCAGGTCAAGCATTGGGCGTATCAGCATGTCTGAATGGAGGAGGAGAGATACTGTAAGCTCGATGAAAGACTTGGAAGTTGCCGCCCTTCAAGAAGGCAGGTTGGCGCCGATCTGGGAAAATAAAACGTGCCCCCGCGAAACACTAAAGTGAGTTGTGCCTGTGAAGCTGTTGTTGTAAGCAATGCATACTAATTTTGTAGCCGGGAGGAAATCCTCGCGTTACGCGCCGTCGTTGATGACAATGAAGATTCCCCAGATCTTGGACCCCCGCCAGTATCACGATTTGTTGACGAAGATCCCGTGAAGATTGATTTACCCCCAAGACATAGCCCTTCCAAGTCAGATTACGCGTCTCTAGAGAAGGCATCATCTGATCCCCAGCCTAAACAACAATCAACACCCTCCCCCAAGAAAGATGAAAGAGCAGACGAACCAGTCAGCGATATTCCTGAAGTTAATGATGAGCCGATGGAGCTGATGGAGCCGATGGAGCCGAAAGCGATAGACACAGCGGAATCTCAGCCTACTACTCAAGTTGGTAAGGCCAACTTGAAGAGGAAACTGAGAGAAGAGGATGAGAAGGAGAATCCCGTAATGTCTAAGCCGCCGATCCGATCTATTGAGGTTGCAAAGGATCAACCAGAGAAGGCGGCGAACGTCAAACCCCAGTCCATCAACAGGCCGATCAAGCTTCCATCAAACCGGAGAGAGGTTCGAGATAAATCGTCTAGCTCGGTAACTCAAAGAAGGCCATTAGGTGCCAAAAGCACGAACGAACATATTAAGTCGCCAAAAAAGGCTGCGAAGCCTCCGACTTTAGAAGAGGTCACAAAGGAAGATATTAAGGGAAGAAAGACTATTCCAGTTGAGATACCGGTCCCCGAACCTCAGCCGATATTTGTCGCGCACGTAGAAATCGAGACCGAGACGCTTTCTTCGGAACCCAACTTAGCCGTGCCTGATACTCCGGAGGCAACCCCGAGGGAGGAAGTAAGGGATACACCCCCTCCTACTGATATTTCCTCAAGAGGGGAAACATCACGAGGCAGCCGTAGAGCTAGGACGGCAGTTAGTTATGCTGAGCCAAATCTTCGGGATAAGATGCGGCGGCCTACGAAACAGCTACTTGACGCCGTGTCAGGCGAAGGCAAACACATACGACGAACTAGCCAGTCGAAGAAGGACGAATTCCCTTCGTCGAACCCTTCGTCAGTTGTCAAATCAGAGGGGAAGCTAGGATCATGGAAGGATCTGCCTGCTGATCGCAACATGTCAAGAACGAACCTAGATGTTATGGCTAGTCCCCTAGCACGGAAAGGCTCGAAAGCGTCTTCGGACGACTTGACCATGAGTGTAGCAATGGATACGAAAAAGCGGGCTGATGCTGAATCTTCGGCTTGTTCCAGCGGTGAAAGCAATGCAATTAAGTCGAGCTCCCGAGCAGCTGGTCGCCGCGTAGACGAGATCGCAGCTCGGGAGGCTGAAGTAGCGAAAATATTTGACGATGAGGCCGACGTTTACGATTTTCCTAGCTCGTCACCGAAAGATGGTTCAAAGCGTACGGCAACAACGGAGGAGACTTCCAAGAGGAGGAATACCAAGGGATCTCGACAATCGAGGTCAAGGCGACTATCATCAGTGGCTCGTGAAGACTTGGAACTAGATGCGGAGAGCCAAAATCACGAGAAGGCACCGAGGCACGCGGGATCCAGACGAGCAACCATGGCAGCGTCGAAAGAGTCGAAGATGGATATAGAAAATGCAGGGCATGATAGCTCCATGGAAGGAGACAGCTTGAACAGCTCCTCTTCCGGAGATGTGGACGCTTCCGTACGGGACAGGGCCTCGATGAGGCGGAGGAGTATGATGTTATGAGAAAAAATAAGCCCTGCTGCACTATGATGATGATTCGTACGGTCGTTTGAGCGAAGTTTTCTGCTTAGGGGGGTTGAATATCGATTAAGTAATCACAATTGAAGCGAGCGTCGAGACTTTCTTCATCTCATATTTTTTTTCATGGCGTTTGGAGTGTAGACAGACAGACGGACTCAGTGTACTCAGGATACCAATCAAGTCTTTTTTTTCTCTCGATTAATTCCCAATGGTTGATTGTGATTATATGATTTATCGAGGCTAGTAGAATGGCCTGCTATTAGTTTCATCGTGAGAATACATCTTTGATGCTTGGGGTATTCGTTGATCTAGATATCCATGCATTCCTTTTTAAAGATTACGACGACCCGCCTGTCGTTGGCTCTACGGGTTTTGTGTATGTTACTTTCTCTACCGCGACGTTTTCCACCCCGTTTTCATCTTTGCGGAGCTGGTAGACGTAGAGGGTGAGGGATATACCTTGTACCTGTATTTGATTGTTAGTAAGGAGTTGGAATGAACGAGTAGCTGGTCTTGCTACCCCTGTGCTTAGGACCCGGTGTAACTCACATCCATCAAGCAGAAACTAGGCACCATGTCCTCGCCCTCCTTCGTCCACCCCGTCGTAAACGCCCCTGTAGCACTGCCCGGGTTCACGAAGAACTTGTCCATATACTCGAAGGCGTCGAATCGGTGGGTTCCGCCCCAACATAGCACATCCACGTCTAACTTATTGGCCTCGGCGAGTAGCAAGTCTGGTTCGGTTGATACTAGTGTAAATCCTTCGATGAAACCGATGCGCAGCGACCCGTGTGTTACGATTTGATACAGCGGTAGTGATGTCGCTTCTACGTCGAAGCGGCCCTTGACGATTTTCAGGTCCGGCGCAATCGAACGTAGGTACTCGTACGTGTGCTTGTCCGTCAGGTTGCCCAGGCATAGCGTCTGTCCGATCTTTCCCGGCGAAAGGAGTTTCTTAAACTACAAGATTAAAAATGTTAGCAGCGGCACCTGGGGGTGGAGGATGGGAGATAGGGCTGGCCGTCCGTCGCACCTTTTGCGGTATGTCGAGAGCGCGGTCGGGGATGTGGAGGTCCCCGATCACTAGGATGAGGAAGGCCATTGGTTATGAATTGATGGAGACCTAGAATCTCCCAGGTATACCGAGACTATTCGTTCTACGACCGGTTCGAAAGGAAGCAATTTGGGTAGGTTGATCGGACAATGGAAATGTATACGTATGCGCAGGCAACACCGCTACTGTTTCGAAGTAGTACGGTTCGAGGACGGCTAGGCCGGGATATTCGCTAGAATTTCGTATAGATCTCTTTTACCGTCGGAGACTTGAGGAGAATTACAAGAGCTGCATGCTCACATGTCAACGAGATGTACGTAATTGGGTAGTGAAGCTATCCTCAAACCTGCGAGGCTGACGTTGAACTCTCAGGGTCGGGAGCTTTGCAGGCCCCGCAATTCAAGCTATTGGTACGTACCCCAGATTGAGGTAGGTCAGGTTAGGTACGAAGTACAATACAGTATCTTGGCGCTCGCACTGTTACAAGGAACCTTAGGTAAGCTTAATAAGATGAGATCAACTTCGGACGTAATTGCCGTTGCTCTCTCTCTTACGTTTTGTCTAAGTCGGATCAATAAAATGCGGCCGAATACGGAGGTTATGCACTTCTCAAAACTCTGAACTTGAAGCAGCTATCTAACCTATTTCATGTCGGGAAATAGCCGTGGCTTACTATATGCGATTAGACTACAGGCAGTGGGGGAGATTTACCTCTAAGAATTAGGCGATTAGCAAATAAAATTCTATAACTGCTTACAAGATTCCCCAACGCTTCTTCTCTTAGCATTTCATAGCTTCTGTCTGTAAGTGAATTGAACTTGCAATGCAATAACAATACACTCCTTTTTACGAATCCTGGAGCTCAAGTGGATATTACTCGAGATAGTTTACTTCAGGAATTGATATACACATATGAAGTTCTAAGACAAGATATACACGAGTCAAGCTCTACTAAAACCGGCCTACATTACAGTAGGCAGGTTTTATTATAGGGGACGAAAACTGGCTTACTCAGTAACGATACGGAAGGCCGCCGGAGCGGTGGTCGGCAACATGCCCCACCATCTACTCAAGACAGCGACTTTCACTGCTTCTAACCCCGCAGCCCGCGTCTCGATTATATCACGACACTTATTAGGAGCTGCTCAATCCCCTTCGAATCCCAGTTTCCCAAGTAATATTTCTCCTCCAGCTCAGAGCCGTAGCTTTTCTTCGTCATCTGCCAAAATGTCATCTCAACCCGAACACCCGACTCTGCTCATCCCGGGCCCCATTGAGTTCGACGATGCTGTATTACAGTCCATGAGCCATTACAGGTTTGTACCAAATAGCTACGCGCGCGCATTCTTATAACAGGATACTTCTCTGATATACAACTACTAGCGAGTCGCATGTCGGACCGGGTTTCGTTGCTACGTTTGGTGAGGCATTGTCGATGCTGCGTAAGCTTTTCCAGACTACCTCGCCATCTTCACAACCTTTTGTCATCTCGGGATCCGGCACGCTTGGTTGGGATCTAGTAGCAGCAAACCTTGTCGAACCTGGCGAAGATGTCCTAGTTCTCAGCTCCGGTTACTTCAGCGATGGGTTTGCCGACTGTCTTACAGTCTACGGTGCAAAGGTCGATCTTCTGAAAGCCCCCGTTGGCAGTCGGCCGCAATTGCCCGAAATCGAGCAGGCATTGAAGAGCAAGAAGTACAAGGTTGTCACAGTAACACATGTCGACACATCGACAGGTGTACTGAGCGAACTCCAGAAGCTTTCCGAGACGGTTCAGAGAGTGTCACCTGACACATTACTTATAGTGGATGGTGTGTGCAGTGTAGCTAGCGAAGAGATCGATTTCGATGCGTGGAAGCTAGACGGTGTAATAACAGCAAGCCAGAAGGCCATCGGCTGCCCCGCGGGCTTGTCCATATCGATGTTCAGCGGTAAGGCGATCGACGCCTTCAAGGCGAGAAAGAGCCCACCGGCATCATACTTTGCTTCGATGAAGAACTGGACACCTAGTAAGACATAAGTCCCAAGATCCCAGATGATAACAATAACTAGTGCTAATCAGTTGTGTACCTAGTTATGCAAAACTACGAAGCAAAGAAGCCTTCGTACTTCGCAACCCCATCGCCGCAACTTATCCACGCGCTCCACACGGCACTAACCCAGATCCTCACCAAGCCCCTCGCCGAAAGGTTTGCTAGGCACCGAGAGGTATCTGACAAGATCAAGAATGCCGTGGCAGAGCTGGGTTTGAAACAAGTCGCAGCCAACCCGGAAGACCAGGCCCACGGTATGACGGCCATCTACCTACCTGAAAATGTTAAGGCCACCGATTTACTCCCAAACCTTGCAAAGAGTGGTGTTATCTTTGCCGGTGGTATCCATAAAGAAATCGCTGCCAAATATGTGCGATTCGGACACATGGGTGTTAGTGTGGTACGTTTACGATTTCTCTAGTAGCGATCGAAGGTTATGCAAGCTAATCGTAATTAGACCGATCCTGCGAGAACAGATATTGACAAGGCGATAACTGCGCTGAAGAGTGGGCTTGCTGACTGCGGATATCAAAAAGCGTAAAGCTCCACATACGCCGTTCGGGACCGTCTAGGAGGTTCGAGTCCGGTGCGCCAAGGTAATCCGTATTTCCCATGATAATCATTTTCGGAGAAAATGTTAGTCGGCCAGAGGGCGGATATTGTGTCGTATGCTCCAATTTAGGCCGCATGATTAGAAGAAGAAAAAAGGACACAGTGTAACTATTCCATAAAGAAAGGGATAGACTAGAGGTTCCACTGCGCGGGGAATGGCAAGAAGAAAAAAAGGTCGGTTCAAGGAAGCATCGGAGATGGGCTTTGCTCTATTCGGTTGAATTGCATGATTTTTCTTCGGCCACGTCACATCCGTCTGCCTTATTCTCCGTCTTTCTCGCCTGGTCGTATAGGAAGAGCTGGAACCTGTCATTTATCATCGGGAACTTACGTCAAGTTGCTGCAACATCAGCAGCCAAGTAGGGAGCCCGAAGAGTCTGGTTCCCCCTCATATGCTACTTTACGATCCTAACCAACAAAAGCGGCTATGTTGCGGGATTTCTATCATTCTCACGTAGAGATAGTATTCCTTTATCTAGAAACAATAAGATGGTAGGCGTATTTACAGTAAATTAGAAAGGTGTGACAATGACAATAAAAATCCCGGAGGCTCGGGAGTAGTCTTTAAAGCCCGGTACCGTTATCCCGGAACAATGGGTCCCGGTACGTAATATTAGGTACATTATTAAGCCCATATAATAACTAGGCAATTATCAGCATTTCTTAAGCAACCCGAAAAAGGACGTTGTATGTTAGCAACGCCTTAGTTACGCGCATCAGCTAATAAATACGGGACGTTATCAATAAGGGTGGAGTGTGCACGGCAACGAAATATTTTCAGATCCGAAGCAGCGGTGAGCTTTACAACATTTTCAATTCCCCTCCAAAGCCAAGCCGGACATTTTAGAATTGTACAAGCGCGCAAAATCATCGGCATCCTATCTATTTTGCGTTGGCGTTGGTACGCAGGTTATATGCGCTACTTACAACAACAACGACGACACAAGATCCTATCATAGCCGTATTCACATTTACAGGTCGACGTCACAGTCTGTCTCTTATTTGTTCTCGTCCTGCAGCAAAGCAAGACTTGGCCTAACCTCGGAGCACAATACCTGGTACTAAAGCTTAATCGTTAAAATTGGAGGGGTAAGTCAATTTGGGTTGGTCGGTTATGAGTGGTAACTGGTTATTTCGGAAGCCTTGCGTTCACGGACCAATGACATAATTGGAATCGTTTACATCCAATTGGTTCCTGCAGAGTTCAGTTAACACTGCTAACAACGAGTTTCAGCCGCTACCGCGCCTCAGGTACTTCGCAACCTTTACAAATTTACGTGTGAGTGAAAGTACAGGGTCACAAATAGTGGGCGCCTAAGGTCTATGCTCATGCTCACCTAGGAGCCTTGTTGCTACAGCCTATAGGTACCTAGGTACGTAGGTACCTCATTTGCTAGCTACCTCATATGAGGCCAAGCTTCCCTGAACCCCCCAAACCCCACCACCAGAACTGTACGCAGCAGCCGCTATCATCTTAGAGACCCGTCACTTTTGGTGCCTCTTCGAATTCTACTGATACCCTTTTTTTACAACTCATCCGACAGTTTCTTCCTACTCCTCTCTACCTACCAAACTTTTCTCTACCACTGATACCATTTTTAACCAGTTCTCATTCACAACACAACCTGTGCACGTCGTTATTAAAGCCTTCAACGTCATCATCAACTGTCTTTATTCCGACACACAGTTAAAGCGAGGCGCGCAGCCTACCTCGTCTTTTCCCCCGCCACCCCATTCGAGATGGCGCCCACGATCCCAGAGCTGGACGCCATGGTCCAGTCCTTCTACGAAGGTCGCGGTGAACAGGTTAGCTTACCCTTTTAATATTTTATTGATCTCTCTCAAGTAAAATATATATCCTCGAAGCTAAGCTACTAACACTTGCGTTTTCCCCACCTTCAGCAAAAAGCTGCCCAAACCGCGTTAAACCAGGTACGTGATGCGCCATATGCCTTGCACGCTTATGCCAAAACTAATATACATAATTTACAGTTCAAGGAAGATCCTGATGCATGGCTACTCGTCGATAAGCTCCTTGCCGAGTCGAGGCACCCGCAGACAAAGTGTACGCCGCACTAGTCCCGCGATATGGGAGGTATTGGCACAGGGCTGACGGGTTGCAGATCTTGGACTTCAGATATTAGACAGCGTTATCATGACCAGATGGAAGGTTCTACCCCGAGAACAATGTCTAGGTTTGTCGCCTCATCTCGCTAGCAGTACCGGTATAGACCTCCCTAGCTAACCCGCGGCGCAGGAATTCGCAACTTCGTCGTGAACTTTATCCTCCAGGCATCTAGTACAGAAGAGTCGCTCAGGACTCAGCGCACTCTCTTGAACAAGCTGAATTTAGTTCTCGTCTCTATTCTAAAGCAAGAATGGCCCCACAACTGGCCAACCTTCATCAACGAGATCATCTCATCCTGCCGATCGAACCTATCCATCTGCGAGAACAACATGATCATTCTCCGCCTTCTCTCTGAAGAGGTTTTCGACTACTCAGCCGAACAGATGACTTCGGCTAAGACTAGAAACCTGAAAACTACCATGTGCAACGAGTTTTCACAGATCTTCCAGCTATGCCAGGAGATTCTTACATCAGCGAACCAGGCAAGCTTAGTGAAGGCTACGTTAGAGACACTACTGCGTTTTTGCAACTGGATTCCGCTAGGATACATTTTCGAGACGCCACTTATCGAGACGTTACGCACGCGATTTCTTGAAGTTCCCGAATTCCGCAACGTCACTCTGCAAGTGCTTACCGAGATCGGTGGACTGGTAACTGGTGGACCGGGACAGCCGAACGCATATAGCGAACAACTAGTCAAGATGTTCGTCGATGTTCTCACGACTATCGCTACCATCGTTCCTTTAGATCTCGACCTGAAGAGCACATACCCTCAGAGTAATTCCAAGGATCAGGAGTTCCTCCAAGAATTGGCACTCTTCCTGTGCAACTTCTTCGGCCAGCATGTTGATGTAGGTTTATTGTTGGAATAATTGTGATATTCGCTAATTTTACGATTAGCTTGTTGAGAATCTCCCTAACCGAGACTTCCTCACGCATGGTCACTTCTATCTTATTCGCATCTCACAAATCGAGGACCGTGAGATCTTTAAGATTTGTCTAGATTATTGGCTCAAACTAGTACAGGAGCTATACGAGGAAATGCAAACAGCACCCCTCCAGGAAGCTAACCCCCTTATGATGGGAAACAGCTCCTCTACCGGCGCTGTAAATCCGAGCATATTGTTAAATTTCCCCTTGAGAATGCACAAGTATAAGGAGGTCCTATCAAATCTCCGAGTGGTCATGATCGAAAAGATGGTCCGACCCGAAGAAGTTCTTATCGTCGAAAATGACGAAGGTGAAATTGTGCGCGAGTTTGTCAAGGAGAGTGATACGGTGCAGCTCTACAAGACCATTCGGGAATGTCTCGTCTACTTGACACATCTTGACGTCGTGGATACGGAAACAATCATGACCGAAAAGCTACAGAAGCAGGTTGACGGCACTGAGTGGTCATGGCACAACTGCAATGTTCTATGCTGGGCCATCGGATCGATTTCACTCGCGATGAACGAAGAGACCGAGAAGCGATTCCTTGTCACGGTTATTAAGGACCTCCTCGGGCTGACAGAAATGAAGCGCGGTAAAGATAACAAGGCTGTTGTAGCCAGTAATATCATGTACATTGTTGGACAATACCCTCGCTTCTTGAAGGCCCATTGGAAGTTCCTTAAGACGGTTGTCAATAAGCTTTTCGAATTCATGCACGAGTCGCACGAAGGTTTGTTGCTCAATTTCAGTACTCTGGAGCAGCAGCTAATTATATTACAGGTGTACAAGATATGGCATGCGATACGTTCATTAAGATCGCAAGACAGTGTCGTCGACACTTCGTTGCCTTGCAGCCTAGCGAAAACGAACCATTCATCGAGGAGATTATCCGGAACCTGCAGCGCATTACATGTGATCTAACGCCCCAGCAAGTCCACACATTCTACGAGGCTTGCGGATATATGGTTGCTGCCCAGGGCAACAAGCACCAGCAGGAACGATTGCTTGCAGAGCTCATGAACGCACCTAACGCAGCCTGGGACGAGATCATCAGAGCAGCTACTCAGGACCCTCAGATTTTACAGGATTCGGACACAATCAAAATCATCGGGAACATTATGAAGACCAATGTGTCAGCCTGTTCCTCTATTGGGCCCTACTTCGGTCCGCAGATTGGTAGAATATACCTGGACATGCTACAAATGTACCGTGCTACTAGCCAGCTGATTTCAGAGGCTGTTGCCCGTGATGGTAATTTTGCAATGCCCATCCCCTCTTAGTAACATGAACTAACATCCGAAACAGGTGAAATTGCTCCTCGCATGCCCAAGGTCCGAGGATTGAGAACCATCAAGAAGGAAATTTTGAAATTAATTGAGAGCTACGTTGACAAGGCAGAGGACCTCCCTGCTATTCGTCAGCAGATGGTACCGCAGCTTCTCGACTCCGTATTGGTAGATTACAACCGCAACGTCCCGGGAGCCCGAGATGCGGAGGTCCTAAAAGCTATGTCCACGATCATTACAAGACTTACAGTAAGCAGGCCTAAATAAGTTACCAGTTATAAAATGTTGCTAACCGTATATTAGGGCCTCATGGAAGATCAAGTGCCAATCATCATGCAAAACGTTTTCGAGTGCACTCTTGAGATGATCAACAAGGACTTCTCAGAGTTCCCTGAGCACCGAGTGGAATTCTTCAACTTGCTCAGAGCTATTAACCTACACTGCTTCCCTGCTCTCCTGAAGCTGGATAACCGACAGTTCAAGTTTGTCATCGACGCTTGCATGTGGGCTAGCAAGCACGATAACCGTGACGTTGAAAGCGCGGGACTTAACATGTGCCTAGAGCTTGTTACAAATATCGCGGATAAGACCGATGTGCAAACAGCCAATGCCTTCTTCCAGCAGTTCTTTATTGGTATCCTGCAGGATGTGTTCTTCGTCTTGACGGATCCTGACCACAAAGCCGGATTCAAGACGCAGTCTATGCTGCTAATGCGCATGTTCTACTTCGTACTCCCGGCAGACGGTTCCACGCCAAAGATCCAGGGGCCTGTTTACACGGACCAGGCACCAGCCGGCACAAGCAATAAGGATTTCCTCACCGAATTTGTTGGCGGTCTTCTACGTAATGCATTCCCCAATCTGCAAATGTAAGTTGCCACCTTGTAATATAACGTGAATACGACAAGAGCTAACTAGGTCTCCAGTGCACAAATTAGTGCATTTATCGAGTGTCTCTACACCCTGAACGCGTCATACGAGAAGTTCCGTCTCCAAGTCCGAGACTTCCTCATCTCCCTCAAGGAGTTTGCTGGTGACAATGCAGACCTCTTCGTCGTTGAGAAGGAGCAAGAGGCGCGCGAGAAACTGACAGCCGACCTCGAGCGACGAGCCAAGGTCGGCGGCTTATTAAAACCGTCAGAGATCGAAGCGGAGGATGACGAGCTATGACTGCGCCAGGAGTTCAGAAATGAATTCGCTCCTCGCCATGATTCGAGCATAGTTGATATCCCCGGACGGACCTCGGTCGACCATTTTGATGGATGGGACGTCTACGGGCTTTGAGAGCCTAGCGGCGACTCTCGAATAAGATGAAGGGGCCTTTACTTTATAACTTTTCGCCACGTCTCTTCTAGTGCCTCTTCTCTATTCTCTTGTACGTGATACCATGATAGAACTGCCGTGGTCGGTAACTGCAACTGCAACTGCTGTTTGACGGCCACACGATTGCGCAGTCAGACGAGGTTAGTAGCCCAGTTGCACTCCCACACTCGGGCATAGGAAAACGACGAAGGCATAATAGCCAGGGGATAAAGGAAAACAATGGTGATTCCCTCCGTGGTTAACTTGGCGGAAGGTGAACACAGAAAAAAAAAAGGAGCGATGGTAGGGAGGAACAAATGCATATAATTTTGGTTTTACCAAGGACGTGACCACGTCGGAGAGATATGCGGTCATTGCTGCTAGGGAAAAGGGCGGTCTAGTCGTTATGCTGCCGAAATGAGAGGCTTAAGGAGAGGAAAGGGGGATAGACCACTGTCCTGTTTATATCCCCGGACGCGATCTCTTCTCGTTGTTACCTTAGGTAGATAATCATTGCTGAATGGATGGCATTGGTCCCCAGACGAACGTTACTTCTGAAATGCGAAATTTTATTACTTTTTCAAGATGCTGTGATGTAACTTGCTGCTGTGTAAACTTGATATTTTCATCTCTATCTTTAGTGGTGACTACCTACCTAGGTAGGTAAGAATTATTGTGCAAGTAGTGCTCTTTGCCTTGTGGTAGTCTGTAGTCTTTGAATAGAGCTGGGGTAGCATATCTAAATAAATATAGGTATTCTCTGGCGAGATATGCAACGCTCTGTCCAGGGCTAACAGAGAAGTAGTCTAACCCCCTTCAAGAAGTAATGGCAGGTGTCTTAAGAACTCAATGCTTATTAGCGTAACTACCCATTGCTCCAGGGTATCATCCGTCTGGCTTTCACGGGGCTACATAAACAACAGGCTAGGCGGAAGGCTTCCTATCCAGTGGGCTAGCGGGGGGCTACGTTAATTAGTTTAGTGGAAAAAACTTTAGCTCGTCTATCCATTCATTCATATGTCTGGATCAAAACCACCGGTTTGGGGTTGTCTAGCAGAACTCCCGCGGGAAGCGCGATAGGCGCGATGTGTCCAGGAGAGGCGATGGAGCGTAGCATGGAAGAGGGAGCTAAGGGAGAGAGAGCCGTAGGGCATTGCGAATAAGGTGGTAGTTACATGGGATTTAAGAGTCCCTAAGAGAATATTCCCGAGGTTAACCAATCTCTCATGCTCGTTCAACTGTGGCGATTTCGAGACTTACAGTACTTGAGTCTTCTTGGCTATAACCCGTCTTATTGCATCTGGTAGAATTAGGTAGGTAGTCTACCAGATCGTGTTATACATCAACATCAACATCATCCATCTACTCCTCTTTGCTTTTCTCGCCTCCCCGTCCCCAGCACCGGGCGTGAGACTAGAAAGTCTGGTCTACTCGACAAACCCCAAAGGGTGCCTTCGCAACCGAGTTTCCCCATCTCATCCGTCTACCCCCGGCGCTACGGGCTAGACTAGCTAAGCTGGGCATCTATCGATGATGTAATGTAATGTCGGGCCAGGTAAGGTAAGGTCAGGTTGAAAGACTGACAGACTGACAGACTGACAGACAGGCAGAGGCGAAGAGCATGGGGACCACGACGTAAGACCACGTATTTGACCCCCAGTCGTATCCATCGCCGCGTATCGTATTTATACGTGTCCGCGCGAAACACCCTGTCTGTCTGTATGTCTGTCAGTCCCGTCGGGCAGCTCGCGCGGAAAAAAAGAAAAAAAAAGGAAAACAAGATAGGCCATTCATTCGCCTGCTTTCCGCCAACACATTACCTAGTCCCCATTCCATTCTCCAATTCCAATTCCGCGAGCGCCGAGGATAACGTCAACTCAACTCGACTTAACCTAACCTAACCTAACATTAGGTACTAGTTAGTTAGAGAGATGATCACTCACTCACTCACTCATTCACGATGGGTCGAAAGATGCAAAAAAAAAGGCATATGGGATAGCCGCATGAGCCGTCCGTCCCTATTGGTTCTTCTATAAATACCTATCTACCTACTCGACGCTTAACAGAAAACGGTTATTATATTTGCCATGTATGTATGTATGTATATAGGTAGGTATGTGTATATTAAACTATTGATTTGACCAAACTAGCTACCTACCTAGGTAACTAACTAACTAACTAACCTAGCTTCTACATACATACATACATCGGCGCCGCACCGGCAAGGGGAGCGAATAGCTAGCGCGCGTCTCATGTATTCCCGCCCGACGGGGGGCCCGGCCGATTCCGGCATGAGACTAAGGCAGGGGGGTTTGGGCCTTCGGGAGGATCGTTAGGGGAAAGCGTGAATGATGTACTCTGTTAGTTACAATAGATAGTCTGACTAGTTAGTTAGTTATTGCTTGGAATAACTACCTAGTTATAGTTAATTCAGAGTTCCATTGCGTACGAAGTAGTACTTGGAACTTGTATTATCTTGCAATGAATAACTAACTAACTATCCAGTAAATTCTACATCTAGTTTAGCTAGGTAGGCATCTTGGAAGAACTCTTGATAAACAAACACTGGTGATTGGTCTCTATGCGTTGTCTACCTATGTATGTATATCACGCCCTTTATGCGGGGGAAGAGCCGTGTCCCGGCCGTCTACTCCACCCGAATTGGACCTTATCACGCCCAGTCGGCGAACCTAGGTATACACTCGCGATATCTTCTACTATTCATCACGTTTAATGCTAAGCATAAGCCATACTTGGAATGAATTATTTTATTAAACCCACCGACCTAACTACCTAAGACACTTGGAAGAAGATCGTATTCCATACAGACGTCAAGACATCATGGCCCCCTCAGCTATTACGGAGACCCTCTCAAGCACCTTGACCCTCAAGGGTGGGGATAAGCCAACAGAGATAATCAAGCATGACGCCACCGAAGGCAAGGAGAAGACTCCTTTAGAGGCTATCTCGCACGGCATGGTGATGCCGGGTATTCCCACATTCCCAACCTACACAGCGCACAGGAGGCACATCCTTGTGCACATGTCCGCCACATTCCGCTTCTTCGCGCGATGCGGCTTCACCGAAGGGCAGTCAGGGTAAGTTGGCTTTGGCTATCATAACCGTAACCATAACCTATAACCCATAACCCATGGCCCTTCCCTGTCGTATTCGAACCCGCAGTGTCTTTTTCCAGGGATGAGCTCAAGTCCTCTCCACTTGGGCTCTGTCGTGACAGCCCAATCTCCAAATCCCTTTCCCCTCGCATAGCTAGCTAGCTAGCTAGCCAGCCAGCTGATCCCCATACTCTCTAGGCATATCTCAGTGCGAGACCCAGAGTTCAACGGCCTCATGTGGATGAACCCTCTAGGTCGACACTTCGGCATGCTGACGGCAGGCGACATGATATGTCTGGACATCGCGACCGGCAAGGTCGTCGGCGGCAACACGTCCCGGCCCGCCAACGCCGCAGGCTACCTGATCCACTCCGCCGTCCACAAGCGGCGTCCGAACGACATCCACGCCATGTAAGTGCTCCCTCTCTCTCTCTCTCTCTCTTTCCCGCTCTCCTCTCCGCTTTCCTTCCGCAGGACCACGTGGGTTTCCTTTGCGGCGCAAAGAAGAAGAAAAATTATGCACGCCTACATAGACGCAGAAGTGAGGCGTTCCTATCTATATCCCCGGCAAGGTGAGATAAGAGAAAAGAAAAGAAAAGAAACACACTAACCAAGACTGAGAACCAACAACCCCGGCTGGGAATCTTCTCATCTAATCTCATCTCTTATTCCATAAGAGGAAAGAAAAAAAAGAAAGAGAGCAAAAAATACCACTGAAAAAGGAAAAAGAAAAGAGAAAAAGTGAGGCTAACCAACCTCTGCCCCAAAAAGCTGCCACGCACACTCCAACGCAGGCCGGGCCTGGAGCGTATTCGCTCGTCCCCTGGAAATGCTGAACCAAGGTACGTAGGAAACAGGCCACACGACAGCCTTACTTACATACTTTACCTCTTTTTCCGCCGACTCCACACTCCACTCTCTCCCATCTCAGCCTACCTATGTTATGTTTGTTTCAAAACCGCTCTCTGCCAGGGCGGAAAAGAAAGAGAACGGTTAGCTCGCTCGCTGAGCGGAGGAGCCCCATCCATCCATCCCTTGGTCCTCCTCACGCTCGCTCACCGTAGCTGAATCAGACCACAATAATACATACATACATATACATACCATAATATGTCCGCGTGCTAACTCCGCGCCTCCTGAACGCCTGCAGACGTGTGTAATTTCTACGACGCCCACGCCGTGTACGCCCGCTACGGGGGCATCGTGTTCGCGGCCGAGGAGGGCGACCACATCGCCGCGGCGCTAGGCGACCGCAACAAAGGCCTCATCCTCATGAACCACGGGCTACTAACCGTCGGCTCCACTGTCGACGAGGCCGGCTTCATGTTCGGCCTGCTGGACCGCGCCTGCGCCATGCAGCTGCAGGTCGAAGCCGCCGCCGCCGCCCCTAACGGCTTCCCGAAGCACGTCATCAGCGACGACGAAGCCGCGTACAACTTCAAGATGGCGAGCGAGGCCAACGCGCTGTACCGCGACGCCCAGCCCGACATCGAGTACGAGCTCGAGGCGGCGGGCGGCGAGGACGCCCTGGCCAGGGGCTTCGAGAACCTGCGGGTGGCGCCGTAAAAGGGCCCTTCTTCGGTCTGGAGCGCTGCGAGATCGTACGTGAAAAAAAAAGAGATGCGACTAGCCGTCGGCGATAAATCACACCTTACCTGCCGATGTCTGCATTGCAGCTGCGAACGGTGATAGGCACGGACATGAGTTTGTGCTCGCTAGCCAACTAGTGTATGTATGAACAGGTAGGGGGGAGTGGGGGGGGGGGGGGGGGGGGGGTTGATAATAAATTGAAAAAACGAAGCGGGGCTAGGGACAAGTAAAACCATAGGATCATTGAGGGTTTAGGGGCGTACGGGGGGGGGGGGAAAGG